>NW_028327641.1:2400000-3000000 GCF_031878675.1 Megascapheus bottae | reverse complement strand
TAATGATATGGTCCCCATTTCCCTTCTCCTACCCCCACTCATGTTCATTTCCCCCCTTCCCTATCCAATTTCAAATAACCAATAGGGCACATATGAAATATATCAGAAAACAAGGTGAAATGTTGTAACAATATGATATAACCAAGGGATAGCAAAAGAGATAAGAGATCACATAGTTCATTAAGGACAACAATCACTCATTATATGAGTTTTGTTTCTTTATCTTGGAGGTCCTTACATTTAGTGTCATACTATTTGTCACGATATCTCTAGATTTTGTTCTATTGTAAATCTCTGGTAGCAGAGCCCAAGGTTTCTACTGAATTTGACAAATGAGGGAGACTCTTGGGCCTATGTTCCTTTGAGTTTGGCTTACTTCACTTAATATGATTTTTTTCCTTCTCATCCACTTCCCCGAGAATGCCATTATTTTATCTTGTCGGTTGGCTATGCATCATTCCAGTGTGTGTGTGTGGGGGGGGTGGGTATGTATGTGTGTGTGTATCACATTTTTTGTAGTAGGGCATCTGGTTGTTTCCATCATCCAGCCTCATTTTCTAAAGATATTTTTATAGTCTCTTTTTTATTTTCAGGGTAATGTATAGAGGGGTAACAATTACATTTACAGGTACTGGACTGCATTACTTCTCACACATTTATTGCACTTCACATGTTTTTGTCCCCAGTTCCCTCTCCCCTCCCCTTCCCAATCATCTTGTTTCCCCCCTTCCCTTTCCTATTTGACATAAACAAATAAACATATATACCATATGCCAGGGAAAAAATCAGATACAGTAACAATCTGACATTAACCAAAGGGCAAAATAAGAGATGAGAAATTACATAGTAGATTAAGGACAAAAATCACACAAGATTAAGAGCAACGATGACACAAGATATAGCTCTTGTTCCCATATCCTAGAGATCCTTTCATTTAGTCTCATCCTATATGACCTTATATACCTAGGTTTTTGAGTTATTGTAATCCTCTGCTAGGAGAGTCCTAGATGTGAACTAATTATTACAAATGAGGGAAACCATTGAGCTTATGTTTCTTTGGGTCTGGCTTGCTTCACTTAATATGAATTTTTCCAAGTCTTTCCATTTCCTTACAAATGGGGCGATGTCATTCCTTCTGATGGCAGCCTAGCATTCCATTGTGTATAAGTACCACATCTTCTTGATTCAGTCATCTACTGAGTGGCATCTGGGTTGGTTTCATATCTTTGCTATGGTAAATAGTGCTGCAATGAGCATCATTGTGCTAGTGGCTTTAGTATGCCCTTTTTTCTGGACAATTGGGTAGATGCCAAGTAGTGGATTTGCTGGATCATAGTGGTGCTCTATGTTCAGTCTTTTGAGGAACCACCACACTGCTTTCCCTAGAGGTTGAACGAGTTTACACTCACACCAACAGTGTAGGTGTGATCCCCCCTGGTCACTTCCCCACCAGTATCTCTTATTAGATTTTTTGATAATGGCCATTCTGACTGGAGTCAGGTGGAATCTCAAAGTTGTTTTGATTTTCATTTCCCTTATTGCTAGAGATATGGAGCATTTCTTCATGTGTCTAAAGCCCATTTTAATTTTTTCTTCAGAGAATACTCTTTAAGTCTTTAGCCCACCTTTTAATAGGATGGTTGTTTCTTTGAGGATTTGTTTGGGAGAGATTCATTTTTTTCAGCTACAGATATATTTTAGATAACTACATATATTTTTGTAGAAAAAAGAATGGAAGCCATCATGCTGGCTTACAACTTAATTTCAGCTACTTAGGAGGCTCAGGGCTTAGGATCACAGGTCAAAGCCAACCAGGGCCCTACAGTGTGTGAGATCAAACTCTGTGAACATACAATGACTGTAAGAGGAATCTCACTGCCTGGGAATGTAGCCTAATGGTAGAGTGCTCACCTAGAATGCATGAAGACCTAGGTTCTATTCACCGGTACCGCATACTCAGAAAAAAGCTAGAAGTGGTGCTGTGTCTCAAGAGGCAGAGCACTCACCTTGGGCAAGCGAGTCCAATGAAAATGTCTAGGCCCTGAGTCCAAGCCCTAGGACTGGCAAAAAGAAAAAAAAAGAGCAATCTTACTTAAGTAACAAGGAATGTACCCTATATTTATTTATTTATTTATTTTGTTTAAACCCTAAAATGTATTTATATGAGATGAATTATTCCACCTAAAAACAAAAAATTCATTTTAGTTTATTTTCATACATTTTTCATTGATAAAATTGTGGTATACATGTGTGTGAATATTTACATATGCATATATGTGCATTATATATACATATATATCCAGCTCTAGGCAATCAAAATATCTGGGTACTTTTTCAGTGACAATAATAAAAATCTTTTAGAAATTTTAAGAGAAAATTATAAATAACAAATTTACACTAGACTTACTCCATTTACTCATCCCTTTTTATTGTGTGCCAGTCCTGGGGATTGAACTGAGAGCCTGAGCACTGTCCTTGGGCTTTCTCAAGGCTTGTGCTATACCACTAGAGTGACAGAACCATTTTCTGCTTTTCTTTTTTTTTGCATTTTTTTATTGTAATTAGCAAAAGGCTTACATGATATTTGCCAGATAGACGGTGCATTAATTCACATACATTGATAGCCTTTCACATGTCTTGGTACCCGTTTCCCTCCCCCCACACCCCACACCCGTCTTGATTTTCCCCCCTTCCCTATCAAATTTCAAATATCCAAATACAAATAAATTCAATATATCAGATAACAAAGTGAGATACTATACCAATATGAGATAACCAAGGGACAGCAAAGGAGATGAGAGACAACATAGTACATTAAGGACAACAATCATTCATTCTATGGCTTTTGTTTCACTATCCTGGAGGTCCTTTCAATTAGTTTCACATTATATGTCCTTATGTATCAAGATTTTGCTCTATTGCAAGTCTCTGCTAGTAGAGCCCAAGGTTTCTACTGATTATGACGAATGAGGGAAACCATTGAGTCTAAGTTCCTTTGAGTCTGGCTTACTTCACTTAATATGATTTTTTCTAAGTTTTTCCATTTCCTAACAAATGGGGCAATGTCATTCTTTCTGACAGCAGCATAGAATTCCATTGTGTACAAATACCACAACTTGTTAATCCACTCATCAACTGAGGGACATCTGGGTTGGTTCCATATCTTTGCTATGGTGAATAGTGCTGCAATGAACATTGTTGTGCTAGTGGGTTTAGTATGTCCTTGTTTCTGGGTGGTTGGGTAAATGCCAAGTAGTGGAATTGCTGGGTCATAGGGCAGTTCTATGTTTAGCTTTTGAGGCACTGCCACACTGCTTTCCACAGTGGTTGAACGAGTTTGCACTCCCACCAACAGTGTAATAGTGTCCCCTCCTGGCCACATCCCCTCCAGCATCTGTTGTCATTCGTTTTCCTTATCCTGGCCATTCTAGCTGAGGCAATCCAAAATTTCATATGGAGGAATTTCAATTCTAAACTTTAGACTCTATTACAGAGCTATAATTCTCAAAACAGCTTGGTACTGGCACAAGAACAGGCCTGAAGACCAATGAATAGGACTGAGGACCAAGATATTAAACCTATGGCCACCTAATCTTTGACAAGGGAGCCAAAAAAATAGAATGGAAGAAAGACAGCCTCTTCAACAAGTTGTGCTGGCAGAACTGGTTAAGCACCAGCAGGAAACTAAAGTTGGATCCTTCTTTGTCACCTTGCACTAGAATTAACTCCAAATGGATCAAAGATCTGGAGGTAAAACTGACACACAGCAAAGTTTATAGGAAGGAATAGGAGATACACTAGGCCTCCTTGGCACAGGTCTAAACTTTCTTAATAAGGACCAAGAATCACAACAAATCAGAGAAAG
The DNA here is from genome assembly GCF_031878675.1 of Megascapheus bottae. Classification (NCBI taxonomy): domain Eukaryota; kingdom Metazoa; phylum Chordata; class Mammalia; order Rodentia; family Geomyidae; genus Megascapheus; species Megascapheus bottae. The sequence goes on along the minus strand of NW_028327641.1, from coordinate 2,996,135 downwards.
GCTGGATTAGTGGGACTGCAGTAAACTGCAGAGCTTTTGTATGGCAACGGATATAGCTAGTAAACTAATCAGGAAGCCTACAGAGTGGGAGAAGATCTTCACCAACCAAATAATGGACAAAGGCCTCATATCTAAAATATATCAACAACTCAAAAAATTGAATCACTCCAAAACTAACCTCCAAAGTAACAACCATCCCATTAAAAAATGGGCCAAAGACGTAAAGAGAGTCTTCTCTGAAGAAGAAACAAAAATGGCATATAGACACATGAAGAAATGCTCAACATCTCTGGTTATAAAAGAAATGCAAATCAAAACAACTCTAAGATTTTACCCTATATTTATACAGACTGAAAAATTCATTAAGAAATTAGAAAATATGTATAAAGTGCATAATTTCTTTTGTGTGTTGGCACTGGGTCTTCAACTGAGTGCTTCAGCTCTATCCCTGACCTTTTCTGCTCAAAGCTAGCACTCTACCAATGCAGCCCCAAGTCAACTATCTTCAATTGAGATATAAGCGATGAATATTTCAGGGTGCTTCATGAAAAGCATTTTTATAAATTGAAACTTTCAACACGTTCTTATTTTAGTATGAATGTTGAGATGGGAAGAGACAGAAAAAGTGAAAAGTTTCCTGATCCCCATAGAGAAGAGACTCAGCAGAACCACTGTGGTCTGCAGGCTTCTTTGTGAGTTTTGTTTGCTTGTTTGATTTTTGTCAATTGTGGGGCTTGAACTCTGGGCCAGGGCACTGTCCCTGAGCTCTTCAGCTCAAGGCTAGTTCTTTAATCTGTGAGCCACAGTGCCACTTCTGGTTTTTCTGGCAGTTAACTGGGTACTTTGGCTGGCTTGAAACTTTCATTCTCAGATCTTAGCCTCCTGAGTAGCTAAGATTATAGGTGTGAGGTACCATCACCAGGCTGCTGCTCTGTTACTCTGCAGGTTCTGGATCAAGAGCTTCAAGTTCTTACTTCAATTTTTTCTTCCCTTGCCTGATACTCTGCCATTTGAACGAAGCCCCAGTTCCTGGTCTTTGTTGGTGAATGAGAGATATTATGATTTTCTAATATTCAGAGCAATGATTATAAAACCCAGCATTTTACTTACTTGAATAAATTAAGAGACAGGACCTAGTGAGATGGAAAACAAAATTTTTTTTCAAGTTGCTATCCTGTTCTAATGCATAAGTCTGGCTATTTTGCTTACACACAAATATGTATTTTACCAGTTTCCACTCTATTTTTGCTTAGCTTAAAACCACCACTGCCATTTCATAGATTTTGTTGTTGTTGTTTGCGGTGCTCGAACTCTGTGCCTGGGCTGTTCCTCAGATCTTCAGTTCAATGCCAGTGCTCTACTACTTTTGATTTGGCCAGTCCTGGGCTTGAACTCAGGGACTGAGCACTGTCCTTATATTTTCTCAAGGCTAGGGCTCTACCACTTCAGCCTCAGCACCACTTCCAGCATTTTTCTATGTATGTGGTATTGAGGAATTGAACCCAGGTCTTCGTGCATGCTAGGTAAGCACTCTACCACTAGGCCAAACTCCCAGCCCAAAATTATTCATCATTACTATTAGCTATCTTCTTTTTTTTAGTATTGATTCGTACAGAGTAATTGAACACAGGGCTTTGTGCATACTAGGCAAGCAAACTACCACTAGTGTGCACTCCAGCCTTAGATAAGGGCTTTCTTTTTCGTTTTCTTTTTTTCACTCATGGGGCTTGAAATCTGGGCCTGGATGTTTACCTTAAGCTCTTCAGCTCAAGGCAAGAGCTCTACCACTTGAGGCACATTGTCATTTTGAATTTTCTGGATTATTTGGAAATAAGATTCTCACAGATTTTTATGCCTGGTCCGTCTTTGAACCTCGAACCTCCAGGGTAGCTAGAGTTACCAGGGTGAGCCACCAGTCACGGGCATTAAATTATTATTTTTTGCATGTCCTATGGCTTCATCTCAGGCCAGAGCACTGTACTAGGGCTTGCTCAAGGATAGCACTTTACTTCAGCCAGCCAACTCCCGGTCCAAATAGGCCACTCTTGAAGCTAGAATTACAGAGATCTGCCATAATACTGGCATGTCATTATCTAAGTATATAATTTTTCTTCTATTTTTGATGGCTTTTCCTTAGTGGACATATTTCCTACATATTTTATGGAAAACTTCCTTCCCACTGGGGCCATAAGTTAAGCCTAGTGGAAGAGTTCTTGCCGAGCATGAATGAAGACCCAAGTCAATTCCTCAGCACAACATAGATAAAAAAAGATAAAAGTCTTGCTGTGGCACATGTGATAGAACTTGTGCCTTAAGAATAAACAAAAACAAAAACAAGGATCCTGCTCAGGTCCTGAGTCTAAGCACAGTACTGGCAAAAAAAAATTCTGCCCAAAGTAGACATTTAAACTTATTGTACTTTTCAAAAAATTTGTTGTCAAGGTGATATACAAAGAGATTGCTGTTACATATGTAATGAGTACATTTCTTGTAAACACTGCTACCCCCTCCACCTGTTCTCTTTCCCTTCCCCCCAAGTCATAAATTTCATTTACAACAAATATATATGTATTTTCATTCCTGAAAAAAATAGTTTAAAATGTGTTCAAATAAATGATGTAGGTTGATATATTTATCAAAATGGATTACTTGAACTCTAAAATAAACATTCTAAGTAATTTTTCTCATAAAATTGTGGTAATGCTATAAAACTATTAAAAAAGGAATTTTAGTTATTAATTTCTTATGTTTTACCTTTAACATTATTACACTAAGCATACTGTTTATGGTATTAATACAGACAGCATGAAATATGATTATGTAAAAAAATTAAATGATTAAAAATAGTAAGGTTGGGAGCCAGTAGTTTGGCTTGGTGGCACACACCCTGGACTGGCAAAAAAGAAGTAGGGTTAGATAAAACAGATTTATTTCCAAATGTGTGGAAAATGGTATGATTTCTTGTTTGGCTAGTCCTGGGGCTTGAACTGAGGGACCAGGAACTGTCCTTGGCCACATTTGTTCAAGGGTGGCACTCTGACACCTGAGCCACAGTGCCCCATCTGCTTTTTCTGTGTATGTAGTGCCGAGGAATTGAATCAAGGTCTTCTTGTATACTAGGCAAGCACTCTACAACTAGGCCACATTCAAAGCCAAAGTAGATTTTTGATGCTATTGTGGAGTTTTAATTTTCTTAAATATTTGTACAAAGCACAATGGATATATAAACAGACTTGAACTCACAGAACAGAGTCCCACATAATATTACAGTTACTCTGGCACTTCTCCCGATTGACAAAACACATTTTCAGGCATCTGCTCTGTCCTTAAGCTTTGGTAGCAGACTTCTCTTTCCATGGAGGCCTGGCCTGGATTCCTGGTGATTCCATGCATTTCATAGTTCCCTGTATATCCAGTAAGGTTGTCTTCTATGGAACCAGACCTGTCTTGTTTTTAGCCCACCCAGGACCTAGGTGTCTGAGGTCTCACATTCTAAGTGGAAAATAAAACACAGTATAATAAGGACTGAAGAACTGCACACCATAATATTAACAATGAGAGTTTAATAGTTAGCAAAGTAAATACAATGAATACTTGACAAGAATCATGAGAGCAAGATAAAGAGATGTCTTTTTAGGAAGGGGACAGGGAAGCTCTAAATCCAGACTGGCCTCCAAGTTGCCTTCAGACAGTAATTCTACTTCAGAGTCCTCAGAAGGGTCTCCTTCCTCATGAGAAACAGAATGTCCTTCCTGAGTTAAGAGGGGGATGGATTCTGGTTTGTCGAATGGAGATTGAGTCTCTTTTAGTGAGATGGATGGGTCTGGATATTCTGTGAGGATGGATTCATTTTCCTCCAATGAATCCAGTATTGAGAGTACACTTGCTGCTTCCCATGGGGACATTTTCCATGAGCCCAGCCTGTGCCCCTTCAGCTTGCACAATAAGTGGAGTGTTACTCTGACTCAGATGGACTGACTCTGGGTGGAGTGTGAAAGGAAACGGAAGGAAATCTGGCTGCTCTTTTTCTTCCTCCATAGTATCTGCAGGTTCAACTGTGTCACACATGGGGTTCAGAGCAAAAGGTATATCCACAGGACTCTAAACCTGTTTGGTAATTTCTACAGAAGGCCCATGCTTTCTGGAGTGCAGTGATGATTCTCAGTCTCCATCAGTCACCAGTTCCATTGGTGGGTTTTTCATCCGGAGTTCAGGATAAGCTCTTCCACGATGACCCAAACCTAAGAATGGAAATAGGTACAGAGTGGACAGAGTGGACTCTGCAAGTTGAAGTGTCACTCAACTTCCATGAGGATCTAATGGAGGAACCTGTAGAACTGGAGTTTGGACTGAACTCTGAGGAGGTGTAGGGTCTTTCTAATGAGTGCTTATTCCCGAGTCCTTTCAGAGGACAGACATTACCTGGCTGACACCACCCATAAAGGGCATTTTGCCAAGCTCTGTAGAAGTAAGGGCCAACCAATATCTAGACCACATGTGCTTCCTACTTACAGGCTCTGAGGCACCCACACCAGGACTTCTACTTTTTCTTGGTCTTACTGGTCGCACATTCCTCCAGCTGGTCAAAAAGTATGTGTTTAGAAGAGCAGGTCCAAAGCCGGCATGTGGAGCCTCATATAGAGCTTGAGTTGTGTCAGGGTGTGGCAGTTCTTGAACTCATAGAAATCACTGGGGTAGAAGTCCATTCACATCGTATAGATGGAACCCATGATGCTGTGGGCACATTCGGTACAAGGAAAGTGAGAGCCTTCTCTCTCCATCCTGAGCCTTCTGCCAAAGCCCCATTCTTGCAGGACTCTAATGCTGTGGCTGTCCTGCAGAGATGTGCACTTATGTGCTGGGAGGGGGGTAAGAGACACTCGAGAACAGGATGACTTTTACACCCCACTTCCAGAAGCTTCTGAGAGACGCCTCTATGCATCTGTCCAAAGTAAACACACCTTAAATTAACTAAGTAAATGCTCTAAATAAATCAATAAGTGAATGCTCCAAATAAAGAACTAAATGCTCATTCCTCTAATCTTAGCCACCCAGCAGGCTGAGCTCTGAAGATCACAGTGGAAAGCCAGTCTAGTCAGTAAAAGTCTAAAGGCACTTGTCTTCAATTAGGCAGCAAAAAGCCAGAACTTGACCTATGACTCAAATGGTACAGTGCTAATTTTTGAACACCAAAGGGATGGCATTTAGACCTGGGTTCAGGTTCAAGTGGCAGCACTGGACCACACACCAAAATGTAAATGCTTTCAGGTTCTATCAGGCAAAGCTATCACAATCCCTCCCTGATGGCTCAAAAGTGATTCAGCCCCCAGCTTTTCCTCTGACTCCAGTATTTCACAGGCCTCCGCCATTAGTAGTGACACCTCATTCCTTACTGGGAAATGGGATTTCCTAGGATGTCACCTAGGTGAGGGCTGCAGTTGAGAGCCACTTACTCATGCCTGAAATCCAACTTCTCAGTAAGCACACTGGTGAGACTCCAGTAGTTTGTGAGGGAAATGAAATGGCATGATGTCCCACTCATAATAAAGTAGTTTCAGCACTTATATCATGCTTAGCTCCCCTGTGAACACCCCAGTGAACCAAACAGGCTCAGAGAGGAGCCACGTACTCCAAGACTTGGCCAGGAGGGGTGATCACCTTTTCAAAAGAATTTCCAGCCACTACTACATTGTCCTCCACTATTTGAAATTGTGCAGGAAGTTTCCCACATAAAAGAGATCACCTTTATCATAGGCAGGGATCAGCTTTGTCAGCAGCATCTCCAACAGGCCTTCCTCCAGGATCCATAGGTTACAAGGCTCATTCAGAGTCTGAGCTGACTTACCATCACACTATGTTGGCAAAACAGTGGATATTTCAAACGTAGGAATGGGACCACACTTCACACTGAGGAATTGGAATAGAGTAGATTGGAAATGACACACTCTAATCTCAGTATAGTCACTTGAAAGCACACAAGAAGGTTGTAGTGTGTGGGCAGGATGATGGGTTCAAATAGGTTTCCTCTCAATATACCTCATCTGAGTTGCCCTGGAGTTTCCTGGCTTTCTTCCTAGAGAAATGCCTGATATACTGGAATTTTGGGTTGGCACTGATCCAGCATCTACTTCTTCAAGTGAGACATCCATATCTCTCATGCCTGAGATGCGAGCCTCCTGACCTTTGGCAACAGCACAGCAACATCTTTCTGGTTCCTGAGCCACAGGCCAAGGGAGCTGGCTTGAGCTGGTTGTCACATACAGTGGCTTGGTTACCAGGGTTCCATATTCTGTTCCATTGTGAGGGAGGTAGGGTCACCTTTCAAGGCCCAATGACCAAAGCTCCTTGCTCACAGAAGACCTCCCCAAAGACATACTGGAGGCTGAATCTCCCTTCCCACCTCACATATGGATGTAGTAAACAGCACACCTTTTCGTTCAAATCCCAAGTCACTAACTAGGCGTAAGTGCTAGCCTGGTCTCAGGCTCAAGGAGAGTTTCTTAGGAAAGATCCAAACTTAACTGTCACTATTCCCCTTACCCTTCACAAGACATTTTGCTTCACAGTGCCTTCTCAGCTTGCATTTTGCCTCTTGCACATTTTATTTTGCTAGTCCTGGGACTTGACTTCAGAGCCTGACCATTGTTCTTAGGCTTTCTTTAGGCTATAGCTGTCCCACCAAGCCACAGCACCACTTCCAGCGTTTTCTATGTATATGGTACTGAAGAATCAAACCGGAGTCTTTTTGTGTGGTAGCCAAGCACTCTACAAATAGATGAAACACCCAGGCCGTCTTGCACATATTTTCCACTTCAATCTACTAGGACGTTGTTAGGTTTCTGTATCCTAATCTATTTTTCTTCCTGATGAATATCTGTGCTGTCATCTGTAAAAATGCAAGTGGGAAAATCACAGAAGCATTGGTGACATAAAAAAAAGTCTTACAGACATAAATAAGTGTTCATTCTTTGTAGGAGAAAGGATATTTTGATATGATGATGACTATTTATAAATACTTTATCGGGGTTTAGAGTTTGGCCCAGTGGTAGAGTGCTTGCCTAGCATCCATGAAGATCTAGGTTTGAGTCTTTATTATCACACAGATATAAAAATCCATATGGCAATGTGGCTCAAGTGGCAGAGGGCTAGACTTGGGAAAAGCCAAGAGCAGTGCTCAGGCCCTGAGTTCATGCCCCAGGAATGGCAGAAAAAACAAAGAAAAGGAAAGAAAAGAAGTGTGCTTTTTAAAAGTTATTCAATCACAACATTTGTCTCTGAATTCTTCGCTTCTGCATCTTGTGATTTATCCCTTTCCCTCAATGTAGACAAGAAAAACAGATTTTATTACTTGCTATCCTGTTGTCCAATCTTTGGATATTAATTCAAAATACAATATTGCCTGAGATATTGTGTGTGTGCATGTGTGTGTGTATCTGCCAATGTGTGCATGCACACATGTGTACATGGTTTATGGCTTACTCATAGGTCCTGTGTGATAACCCTCAGCATCTTTTCCTCAAAGGTATTGGTCTTTCACTTCTAGCTTATTATAGCTAATTGGAGTTGAGAGATTCACTCAATTTCTTGCCCTGTGCATTGGAACCCAGTGCTGGGTTCTCATATCGTTAATTGTAGCTATAGAGAAGGCTGAGGTCTGGGGATCCTCGTTAGAATCCAGCCCCTGAAAGAAAGTCACTGATAGAAATCTTTATCTTCAGTTAAGCACGAATAAATAAGGCAAAAGAGGAACTGTGGCTCAGTTCCTCTTGTACCAGCCATGAGAAAATTAGTAATTGGCAGCACCTGGTCCCTGAGAGAAATCCTTAGCACTGGTTCAAAAAAAGAAAGAAAATAATGAAAAAAATTAAAACTTGCTGAGGAATCCATAAGGATAAACGTGCCTGTGAATAATCTTGTCATTTCAGATTCCCTCAAGAGCTTATGTCTCTCTGTATTTTATCAAGTTTTTTTTAAAGATATTTACATATTTTCTATCTTTCTTAAACAGAGATAGCCATCCACAAAACACAAACACAAACTCTCACACAGTATTCCACCCACCCATAGTGTCTGGCTATGTATATATGTATAGTCATATGTATTGATCTGTCTCTCTATATTAATATATAAATGCATAAACATATGTATTTAGACAAACAGGAAACATACATAGATAGGTCTCAGGCATTTCCAGATTTTGTGCAAGTCTTCTGAGTGCAACTTACCATTGTATTGTTTGTCAAGATAGAGTCCCTCTAACTTTTGGCCAGCTTCTTGTCCTTTGATACTTTTTTCTGCCGGTCCTGGGTTTTGAACGCTAGGCCTGGATGCTGTCACTGAGCTTGAGCTTCTTGCATTCAGTAGTTTATTGCAGATAAGAGTCTCATGGAGTTTCTGTCCTGGGCTGGCTTTGAATTGTGATCCTCAGATCTCAAACTCCTGCGTAGCTAGGATGACAGTCTTGAGCTACCAGTACCTGGTTCCTTTGCCTCTTTTACGCTTTTTTTTGGCCCCACCACAGTCATGGTATCTACCTTCCTAGGTTCTCTCAACCTGCCCCCAGACAGGGGTCTGACAGATGCTTTCCACCCACTTATTCATGTCCTCCTCTGTATTGGCTGACAGCTAAGACATGCACTCACTTGTCTGGATGCCAAACACAAAGCCATGTGATTGTTTCTCAGTCTGGAACATCCTATCAGATTTATAGCACCACAGAGGGTCAGGTTGATGCTCCTCCAAGGCTTCTTAAATTGTTCTCATATTAATCCACAACACGTTTGTCATCACTTGTCCAGCTAATTCATGGACTAAACCAGCATTCCCTACAAACTTAGATCCCAATACCATGAGGACACTCAAGGTTGCATTAGAAGTGTGACCTGCAGGTGGATGTGAGCCTGTCTAACTTGGAGTGGATTTCTCCACCACAGGAAATGAAATACAAATTTAGAATCTGCTTTCATGAGGTGACAATCTCTGGCAGATGTTTTTATCAAATGTGGCACTGCCTACTTCCAGCTTAAAACATGGTTTGATGACCCAGCATAACAGAGAATGTATTCACCCAGGCCCAACACATACGCTCGGACCCGGAACTTTCAGGTAGCATTTGGCTTTGAAGGTCATGAGATCTTAGTCAACAAATGATGAGCCCCCTCCCGTGAGGCATAGCAAACGGAGCCAAAGTACAACCCAGTTAAGCACCAGATCAAGCTTCTCTTCTTCAGTAGGGTATGGTTTGAAAACTGTGCATAGCTTCTGTTTGAAACCAGTCCAGAAAGGAAAGTCCATGAAACTCTCATTTCCAGTTAACTGCCAAGAAAAAGCCAAAGATACAGATGAAGCTCAAGAGAGGTAGAGAGCCATCTGAAAAGAATGGTTACACCCTGCAACATCCTCATTATCTGATCTTGAAAACATCTCTGCGTGCATCCCAGCATGCAGCCAGCATCTGGGGGTGACAGTGACCCCTGCGCCCATTGGCAATCTGCACTGTCTCTGACATCTGTAATGTGAACCTCATTCTGTTGGGTTTGTGAAGCGGTGTCAACCCTGCAGAAGGAACCAACTGTGCCCTAACTCCCACTGTCCCCTGGGGCCCCTAGCATTCCCCCATCTGCACCCCCTCCTGTGGCTTCTGATCCTAGGGAGCCCTCCTGCCCTGTCCAACACTCACATGAAATGCATATTTCTTCTCCTGGGGCAACTTCTCCACAGAGAGTACATGACATGCCCACTCTCCAGGCACGGGGAGATCCTGCCAAAGTAGCAAATCAGTGATAAGGATATAAAGTGATGAATAGAATTTTAGATCCTGATGGTAGACAGTCTGCAAAATCCAAGGGAGAATGGAATTGGAGGGGACCAGGAATCAGTATGTGGGCATGGAGCTTCCCTGCCAACGGGGTGGGGGAAGTCACAGGCTGGGGAATGCACAGGATGATCCATGGGCCCTGTGCAGCTACTGGGTCACCCCCTACTGCATCTCAGCTTTGGCTTTGAGCTCTGTGATCGTCAAGATGTGCATAGTCTGTACTCTGGCTGGCAGAAGAAAGGACCCTGGGAAGACAATTTTAGACCCTTTGTGAGTGTAGGAAGGGGTAGGCTGGACACCCAGTCCAAGAGGAGCTAAAACTGGAGTCGAGGGGTGTGCAAGGAGTGGGTGTGAGGGTTGTGGGCAGTCCACAGTCACGGCAGAGGTGGCTCTGTCTGTGGGGTGAGTTCCTCCCTGCAGGCACAGCAATGGAGATATCAGAGATCCACAAGAAAAGGAGAAGCTGGAAATGGCACTATGGTTCAAATGGTAGAGCATCAACCTTGAGCAAAAGAGCTCAGGGACAGTACCCAGGACCTGAGTTCAAGCCTCATGACTGTAAAAGAAAAAGAACCAGGACTATGAGAGGAACCTGGTACTCTCTTGTTCTAATCAGACACAAGAAGAGGCCGGGATAGGCTGTGGAAAAACACAGAAAACATCTTCCCCCAGCTCATCCTGACCTGCATGTAGGGACAGCCATGTAACTAGGGCTACGGTGAGAATCATCTTCACCCCTGTGCTGCCATCTGAATTGTAGGCCTCTGTCCTGGCATGGGGTGTCCTGATGGCTGAGCAGGTGCCCCCCTAACCCTAGATGGAGAGCAGCCACTGACTATGGTAGCTAAGGAGAGATCTGTTCCATAGCTATCAGGCCACCCAGCAAGGGAGCCATAACCACCCTCACCCAGGTAGAGGCCAATGTCTCCAGGGTGCTACTAACATTGTCCCACCCCTAGCTCTGGTACACGTGACATTCCCTTCCACAAGGAGCAGGACAAAGTGAGGGATCAGGAAGCTGCCTATGGGCTTCAGATGATGGCCAGGCTGGCACTACAGATGGCCTCACTCTGTCACCACCTTCCCCTGCCTCCATCTTTCCTCCATCATGCCTCTCTACCTCCCACCCATTAACCTTGGAAACCAATGAACTGGGCTCTCATCATTCCTCTCATCTCTTCACCCACCTTGCCATGCGTCCATCCCTCTGTCACTTCACACCCACACACATCCCAGCACCAGCCACCCTGTAGCTTATGAGGATCCCAGAGGAAGCTCTTGGTGAAGGGCTTGTGACCATCGGCCTGATCCACCACAGAATAAGAACAGCCAAGCAGGCACACACTGGAGCAGAGTTGCTCTGCTGCCACCCCTGATTTCTTCATGGCCAGGACTTGGCTCTCCTCAGCCTCTCAGCTCAGTAAGCAGAACATTGTGCTTTCACAGAGCCATGGCTTCCAGTCTCCATGGACACAATGACATCAAGGTGATGCCAACTTCCCCATCTCTATATACTTCTAACTATGGGATGGGAGCTGAGGTTCTCTTCTGTGACTCCATCCGCTAAGAGGCTCATGCAGATTTCTATCCTTTGCTCATCAGGGTGACTCTGCGGTTAACAAGTCACTGCTGGGCTTCCAGTTCACCACATATAGAACCCCTACTCCAACACTTTTCTTAGAAGGACTGATGACTTTAAATATTCTCTAGTTTTAAATTTCCAAGTTCCTTCTCTCTTTCATTTATATATTTCCCTTCCTCACACATTTCCCTTTTTTTTACCTTCCTTCTTTCATTCCTGGCCTTGAACTCAAGACCTGGAGCTTTTTCTTAGCTTTTCTTTGCTCAAGGTAGCACTCTAGCTCTTGAGCCACAGCTCTACTTCAATCTTTGTTCTTGTTCTAAACTGGGAGTAAGAGTCTCATGCATTTTTCCCCTTTGCTGGGTTGGTTTTAAACCACAATACTAATATCAGGATCCTGAATATGCCTCGGATTACAGGTATTATCTAATCAAAACAAATTCAGGATTTCTTTTTTAGACATAATTAGGTTCTTTCAAATGAGCACCAGCCACTCATGCAAGATCATTTGCAGGATCCCAGCATTCATCTTGTCTCCAATCTTATTCCATCCATCTCACAATGGCCATCTAAAACACCCTGCTGCATGCCTGAAGTCGCAAGGAACGTTCTCAACGCCATGAGAAGCCCCATTAAGCTCTGCCTCAGATATGCCCAGCCCCCCATGCCACTTCCACATGAGCATTTGTTTAGGAGAAATTTCCTGAGTACATCATCATCTTTTCCTCAGCATTCGAATTTCATGGTTGGAGGTCATTTCTCCCAGACAAAGAGGAACATGATCTATGGTTTGATAGCAGCTCCAGCTTCATAGTCCCAGCCGCCAACACCCCCCCATTACCCTGCCAGACACCTGAATTCAAGAACAATGTTTTCACTACCCCTGACTCTTATCAAATGTTTTACCTTATACAGTGCATTAAAATAATTTTACTAAATGGAATAAACACATGGCATCAAGCTTCAGAATCTTTGCACCTGAACTTTTAGTGAATAACAGACACACCAGCATTTCTGTAGCCAACAGAAATCTTAGCTTTGAGATTTCAGCATTCCTGGTATCCAAGTTTTGATGTGCTAACACTGCCCTTAATGGGGCACTTCAATCACACAATCCCACAACAATCAATGTCATTTGACATTCACTTGTAGGTGGGTGCTAGGAAAAAAGACTGATGTGCCAACTCCATGCTGGCTTGACCTATGCCATCTTCAAATGTGGAGCAAGTGGGGGCTCCTCTCTCCATGACACCTTTTGTGTACTACCCCAGGAGGACCTTTACCTTGAGACAAAATTATGAAGACTATCTCTACCAGCAAAGATTCCAGTGAGATGTGCCTACATGGATAAAGCTAAAATCTCACTAAAGTGAGGTTGTTGGCAGTGCTGGAGCCTGAACTCAGGGCCTGGGCACTAAGCATTTGTACTCAAGACTAGCCCTTTACCACTTGAGCCCAAACTCCATTCCCAGCTGTTTTTATTTTTGGTAGTAAGAATGTATCAGACTTTCCTGTTCTAGGTGACTTGGAACTTCCATACTCAGATCTCAGCCTCCTGACCATCCTGGATTAAAAGTGTGGATCAGCCATGCCCCACACCTGAGGACTTCTGCCAGCACATTTTTTCCCAAAAATTGAAAGAGGAAGATGAGGGAGGGTTGGGCTCATCCTGCCCTGCATATGAAGGAGAGCATCAGCGCCTGAACTTCATTCCCTGTTGTAGGCTGCTGGAGGAAAAGGAAGCAAATAGGCACAGGCTGGCTGCAGATGCCACAGAACAACTTGTGACCAAGACTCCCAGAGCAGACCTCAGAATCGATGACAGAGTTGGATCTACCCCAGTAACAGAGGCAGTGGTGACACCTGATACTGCGCGTTTGAGCGCGTTTGCTGCTAGTAAACAGGGCCACCTATGTCTCAATGAGAAAGGTGAGATTTTGGGTGGAGAAGGTGAGATTAAACATTATGTATCATGCAAGAAGACAGACTGTAAGGGGTCTTTTATTATTCCAAGTGAAATTTTGGATTTCCTCTTCTGTTTCTTTAAAGAATGACATTGGGATATTGATGAATATTGCACTGAATTTGTAGATAGTCCTTATCAAGATTGCCATTTTTACAATATTACTTCTTCCAAAGCAGGAGCATAGGTTTTTGCATTTCCTCAGTTTCTGCCTTAAATTCCTTCTCCAGGGTTTATATGTTCCCTCAAAAAGGTGTTTACATTCTAAATTAATTCCTAGGTATTTTATTTTCTTTGATAACAAAATGAGTTGCTATCCTGATTCTTGCCTCATTCCTCTCATTTGTTGGCATATAGGAAGGCAGTTGACATTGGGGGTTAATTTTTATACCCTGCTACCTTACCAAAGTTTTATATCAGCTCAAGCACCTTCGAAGTAGAGTCTATAGGGTTCTTTGAATACAGGATCATGTCATCTGTAAGGAGAGAAAGTTTCAGTTCCTCTTTCCCTTTTCCTCCTCACCTTCCAGTTAGAATGGCCAAGATCCAGAAATCTAATAACGTATGCTGGAGGGGATGTGGCCAGGAGGGATCACTACTACACTGCTGGTGGGATTGCACACTCGTTCAACCACTATGAAAGCACTATGGCAGTATCCCAAAAAGACTAAACATAGAGCTCCCCTGTAATCCAGCAATTTCACTACTTGCCAATCGTCCAGATAGGACATACTAAATTCACTAGAACAATAACATTTATCACAGCACTATTTACTATAGCAAAGGTATGGAACCAACCCAGATGCCCGTCAGTTGATGAGTAGATCAAATATGGTATTTTTACACAATGGAATTCTGTGCTTCTGTCAGAAAGAATGACATAGACGAATTTGTAAGGAAATAGAAAGACTGTAAAGTTTAGAAATTAGTTTCTGTCTCCTTCTCTCTCTCCTCTATCTCTGTAAAATTTAGAAGTTCCTGTTTCTCTCTCTTTCTCCCTCTTTTCTCTCTCTCTCTTCTCTCTCTCTCTCTCTCTCTCTCTCTCTCTCTCTCTCTCTCTCTCTCTCTCTCTCTCCCTCTCTCTCTCTCTCCTCTCTCTCTCTCTCTCTCTCTCTCTCTCTCTCTCTTCTCTCTCTCTCATCTCTCTCTCACTCTCTGTCCTCTCTCTCTCTCCAATCCTTAGGCTTGAACTCAGGGCCTGAGCTACTTTTGCTCAAGGTTAGCACTCTACCATTTGAACCACAGTGCTGTGGGGTGTTTAGTGATAAATCTTGACTTGTGCCTTCTGGGGGAAAAGACTGAACATTTGCTACCTTCATTAAGGGTTTGATCTTGTGTTGGTTCTGTGACACAAGCTGAGTTTTCTTCCACAGACTAAAAAAGTCTTTCCTATTTATTACATTGCTAAGGCTTCTCATATGTGTGAACTCTCTTACGCTTCCTGAAGGGTGAATACTGCACGAAAGACTTTCAACTTTGGTTATATTCCTAAGGTTTCTAATATGTGTGAATTCTGTTATGCCTCCTGTAATGTGACTTCCATCTGAAGGTCTTGCCACATTTGATGCACTCGTACAGTTTCTCTCCTGTGTGTGTTCTCTGATGCAATTTGAGGAAGACTTCCATTTGAAAAGACATTCCACATCGGTTACATTCATAAGGTTTTTCTCCTGTTTGAATTGTCTTATGCATGTTGAGGTTTGGCTTCTGTGTGAAGGACTTTCCACATATGTTACACTCATAAGGTGTTTCTCCTGAGTATATTCTCTGATGAACATGGAGTTTTACCTTCCATTTGAAAGACTTTCCGCATTCACTACATGCATAAGTTTTCTCTCCTGTGTGTGTTCTATTATGCCCATCAAGATATGACATCCATTTGAAGGTCTTTCCACATTTGTTGCACACATAAGGTTTCTCTCCTGTGTGTGGTTCTTTGATGCAATTTGAGGGAAGATTTCTGTCTGAAAGACTTTACACATTGGTTACATTCATAAGGTTTCACTCCTGTGTGTATTCTCTGATGAACACGAAGTTTTCCCTTCCCTTGGAAAGACTTTCACATTCATTACACTTGTAAGATTTCTCTCCTGTGTGTGTTATTTGATGAACTCGAAGGTGTATCTTCTGGGTGAAAGACTTTTCACATTTGTTACATTCATAAGGTTTCTCTTCTGTGTGTCTTCTCTGGTGCAAAGTGAGGTATGATTTCAGTCTAAAAGTCTTCCCACATTTATCCCATTCATAAGATTTCTCTTCTGTGTGAGATCTCTGATGTGTGCTGAGAGGTGAATTCTGGGCAGAAATTTTATTACGTTCCTCATATTCATAAGGTTTGTCCTTCTCTTGGAGATCGAGGTTGGAGCGTCAGGTCTGACTTCTCAGAAATTAGTTTTCACACTTGATGTACGCATCGACATATCTCAGGATATTTGCTCTGAGGTATTGTAAGGCATATTTCATTACTGAAAGATTTCTCACATTCACTACATGTATGAGGAGTCTCTCCTGTGTACATTTTCGGATGTGTAGTGATGGTCGGTGTTAAGTACAATATTTTTCATCACACAGTACATTTAGCAGTTTTCCTCCCTCCCTGAAGAATTTCTTGGGCAGGACGAGAACAGAATTATGTTACTGCAGATCTTTTGGACTGTCACAAT
Source organism: Megascapheus bottae (assembly GCF_031878675.1). Lineage (NCBI taxonomy): Eukaryota > Metazoa > Chordata > Mammalia > Rodentia > Geomyidae > Megascapheus > Megascapheus bottae. The sequence continues at coordinate 2,980,110 of NW_028327641.1, read as the reverse complement.
CATGAATAAAATGCTCTGAATATCCGATGGATTTTTTAAGAACAGGAGACATACGAGATCTATATGCAGCATGCATCTCATCAGGCTTAGGAGACAGAAGCATGTTCTGACACTTAGTGAACTCCTCAGTCCTCACCCCTAAGTTGTTACCGTTATTACTAATCAGCTCTGGATTATGTGTAGAGCTCAAATTTAAAGTTGTTGCTAATCTCACGTTTTCCTCCACTTCGATACTACTTGCAACTGCTACTTCACAAAGACATTCATGTGGACTTTCCTGGCAGGTCTTTGAACACATTTTCCATTACCTGGACATCTAAAATGAGTCATAGAAAAAAAGACACAAACATACATGAGATACAAATATTCCTTACTGTAAAGGTAATGACTTTACTTTCCCATCCTAAGTGTTAGATATTTTGAAATATAAAAGTGGAAATTGATTTGTGAGAAATATATGCTTTTCTCCCTAACATATTAAGAAAATGATATTTTACAATGACCAATAATGTTTTTCTGTGTTTTAGTTCTCCTTTTATATACCACAGGAAATATTTATTGAAATTACCCATCTATGTATTGCTACAGTTTTAAGCTGAGTACTACCTATAGTATACCCTGCAGCTGTTTTTTTCAAATACTGTTTTGTTTATACATTGAGGAATAGCTGCCTTTCTTTTATTTTTGAGAAATAATCTAAATATTGTGCTGTTTTGCATCTTTTAAAACCTTCTATTCTTTTCTTTTCTTTTTTTTTGTAGTTCATAGGCATTGGCCCTGTCCCTGAACACTTCAGCAGAAGACTATAACCCCTATCCTTGAGCTACATCCTCACTTCCTGTTTTCTAGAGTTAACTACAGATAAGAGTCTCAGGTCCTGAGTAGCAGATAGGATTACCTTACCCAGTTTCAATGCTGTTCTGCTTATTAACCATTAAGTGAGGAACACGAATTTTTTCTAGATTCAGCGGCCACAAGTTTGGTTTATATGTCAGTTTGCCTTTGACCCAAGCAAGAACGATTCTTGAGAGTAAGGACTTACACCTAAATCCCTTCAGTTACAACTTCTCACTAAAGTCTCAATTTAGGTATTTGTGGGAATTTTGAAATTTGTTTCTTTCCATTTGAAGTCTTATAAAAATTCCTTTTCTAACACTCCTGTCCCTCAGAACCATGGAAGACCAGAAAATCTCCAGCTCATTGTCTAGTTAATTTTCTTATGTTGATTGAAACTGTTGTTTTTTTTCCCTTCCATTCCTGGGTTTGAACTTAGGACCTAACCACTGTCCTTGGGTTTTCTCAAGACTAGATCCCTACCAATGAGTTCATTACTTCTGGCTTTTTCTATGTATGTGGTAATAAGGAATCAAACCTGTGTCTTTGTGCATGCTAGGCAAGCACTCTACCACTAGGCTCAATTTCTGGTGAAAGGTCTGGTTCTGAATACCAGTCTCTTCCTACCATCAAAAAGATATTATCCTTATCAGAGAATAATGCCCTGACTTATTCCTTGTTTGCTCAATGATTTAGAGTCTTAGTTTTAAAGAAATGAGATATCATTATTTCTTTCTTTCTTTCTTTCTTCTTTCTTTCTTTCTTTCTTTCTTTCTTTCTTTCTTTCTTGTGTTTTCCTTTCCTTCCTTCCCTCTTTCTTCCCTCTTTCTTCTTCCTTCCTTTCTTTCTTTCTTTCTTTCTTTCTTTCTTTCTTTCTTTCTTTCTTTCTTTCTTTCTTTCTTTCTTTCTTGTTTTGCAGTCATGGGACTTGAATTCTAGACCTGGCTGTTCTTCCTGAGCTCTTCAGCTCAAGGCTACTGCCCTATGTCTTTAGCCTCAACCCCACTTCTCATTTTCTATTGGTTCATTGGACAGAACAGTGTAAGGTGTTTTTGTGATAGGTCAGTCTTTGAACCTTGATCCTCAGATCTCAGCCTCCTAAGTAGCTAGGATTACAGGCATGAGCCACGGGCTCATGGATTTCTCATTTTATTTTGTTTCACAGTGATTTCTACAGAGAAATCTAACTTTAACTCTACTGCCACATAGAATTCATTATATCACCCTATGATTCTTGGTGCCGGGGGTTTGGGCTAGCATGCACAAAGACCTGGTTCAGTTCCTTGGTACTACATACAAAGAAAAAGCCAGAAGTGGTGCTATGACTCAAGAAGTAGAGAGCTTGCCTTGAGAAAACCCAAGGACCATGCTCAGGCCCTGAGACCAAGCATAGGATTGGGAAAAGAAAATGATTCTTGATTCATTCACAAAGAATTCCATAGGTTCCACACAGGATTTAGGGTAACTAAGAATATTATTACTCAGTACATCACAACATGAACTTACCAATGGGGCTCAGGCTCCAACATCAATATGAAGATGCATTCACTCACCTGTGATATTCTTGTCAGAGGAATTTCCTATCCAGAGTTCTGCACAGTGCTCTAGCTTGTCAATTAATACAGGTTTGGGAACACAGGGCCCTGTAAATTAGAAACAGTAGAGAATTATTGCTTATGCTGTGTCATCATTGCTTTAAGTTCGCAGACATCCTACTCACAAGTTATCTATTAAATATTTTTTCTCATTTCTCACTGGCTCCATGGTTGACATTTCCCCAGCTCTGGATTCATTTTGTATGGCATAAACTTAGCTGTCTTGCTCAAGGATAGAAAAATACCAGTTTGAGTCCCAGCTCCACTTACATGCATAGGTCTTCATGCATGCTAGGCAAGCACTCAACCACAAAGTCAAACTCTTGACACTCCACTAACATTTTTGAGGGGTTACTTGGAGTTATAGAGTTTCATGGCAATTTTTATGCCATTGCTCGCTTCAAATTAGAATTCTTAGATTTCTTCCTCCTGAATATTTTAAGATTACAGGCATGAAACATTGCACCTAGTGCCAGGTTTCCATTATAAACTCACTGTTTAGTGATTTGTAGATCCTATTTCCAATAATGATATATATTCTATTCTGGATTGTTTATCCACTTACAATTACTGTGTAAGTTTGGAATGTCGTCTCCATTAGAGGAAACATAATTTAGAACTGTTGTCAAAGTATCCTGAAGGTATCCTGAAGAATGAGTACAAAATTACCTTAGGTTTTCTTTAGAAAGTAATGATACTTCTCAGGGCCTGGAATCTTTCATTTAAATAGTATTGAAAGTTTGATAAACATTCACATATCTCCAAAATAACAAGGCACTTGGCCTTGCAAGTGAATTTGACTTTTGCTCACCTGAGGACACCAGGTTGCTGTAGGTCTCCAGCATTACATCTCTGTACAGGGTCCTCTGAGCATTGTCCAGATGCTGCCACTCCTCCCAGCTGAAATCCACAGCTACATCATCAAATGACACCAGCTTCTGGAATGGCACATTTTCAACAAGTAATTAACACCGATTTATAAACACACCATGTCTGGAATTTTATTGTTTTTTTGTTGGAATTTTATTCCTTTACTTAAATGTTTAGACTTACATGAAATATTAACCTGAAAAGCTTAGGGATGGTGCCTAGGCCCAGAGTTCAAGTCCCAAGACCCACAAAAAAATAAAAAGGCAAGCCAGGTGTTGGTGGCTCACGCCTGTCATCCTAGCTACTCAGGAGACTGAGATCTGAGGACCATGGTTCAAAGCCAGCCTGGCACAAAATTCCATGAGACTCCTTTCCAATTACCCACCATAAAATGTTTAATGGCTTGTGGCCTGTCATGGTAGAGCAATTTTGGTATCGACAAAAATATGTCGGGGGAGTAGATTTAGGTTATAAATGGAATTATTCCATTGAAAAGGAACTACATTATATGATGACATATGCTGGTACTGTAAGAATATTACAAAATCTTAGGGTATCAAGTAATAATACTGTGAAGTACACCCAGAATGTTAATGTTCTATGTCTGGCATAATAATCACTTGGGGAAGAAACTTTTTTTTCTTTTTTTTTGGCTGGGGGATTTGTAAGGCTTGAACTCTGGGCCTGGGCACTGTTCCTGAGCTCTTCAACTCAAGGCTATCACCCTACCTATGAAGCCACAGTGCCATATCCCATATTCTAGTGGTTTACTGTAGATGAGAGTCTCATAGACTTTCTAATGCCCAGGCTGGCTTTGAACCAAATCTTTAGATATCAGCCTGATATCTGAGTAGCTAGGATTACAGGTAGAAGTCACTGCACCTGGCAAGAAATTTATTTCTTGCTGTTTTATACTACAAATTTACTGTATGTTTTACTTTTTCAAAAAGACTGAGGATGACCTTCATTCTGTATATAAAGGGAAGAGGGGTAGGGAGCTGTGAGCAGAAGAACTGAGGGGCAATACTCAGGGTAGTACAATAGCCTTCAACTAAAGAGCTCACGGCCCAAAGTCCAAGCCCCATGACTTTCCCCTCTACCCCACAAAAAAAGGGAAAATTATTGGAGATTTGCGAGTATTTTCTAAAAAGAATATATAGAAATAGTAGTTCAAAATGTAGAAAGAAGTTCAATATTAACAGTCATGAGAAAAATTAAAATTACAATGAAATCATTACTTTAAATATGTTAATATAAGTATAGTTTTAAACAAAACGATCCACATACACACACACAAACACACACACACACACACACGCATACAAAAAGACAACTTTCAAAGTCTAACTATTACTGGGAAGGTAGTGAGAAGAAGTAGAACTTTGGAATAGTTCTGCAAGGAATATAAAACAATCAAAAATTGCGTGGAGAGTGCTAAAAAAGTACTAAATATAGAATTACATAGAAATATGGTCCAACACTTCCATTTCTAGATTTGTACCTAACGGAAGAGAAAGCAGAGACTAGAACAAATATGTGTAGAATCCATTCACAACTATTAATAATAATCAAAAGATAGAAATATGCAAAACAATGCATTGAAAAGGAAGAATATTTTACTATATTTTACAGATGAATCTTGATTACAGTAAACTAAAAATACAGCAGTCATAAAGGAAGAGCTAGGGTATGTTTTCCCTTCCAGAGCTTCCAAGGATCAACAAACCCTTAGAGCCAAAAAGCACGATGGTTCCAGAGAATGGAGTAGAGAGGAACGGGAGCTGAATGTTTAATGATTATACATGGAAGATGAAAATTGCTCTAGATGGGTAGAATGAAGAGAGAACTGTACCCTAAACAATGGTTATGTAGCCACACAGGATGGGACACACCTATACTCCCTGATCTTGGGAAACTCAAGAAGGATTTCTAGCCATCCTAGATGCATGGAAAGATCTATCATAAAAACTAATGTGGAGGGGCTGGGAGTTTGGCATAGTTGTAGAGTGCTTGTATGAAGACGAAGGTTCAATTCCGCAGTACCACATACACAGAAAAAAACCAGTAGTGCTGTGGCTCAAGTAGAAAATCACTAGGCTTGAGGAAAGCTGAAGGACAGTGCTCAGACCGAGTTCCAGCCAAAGGGCTTGTTTAAAAAAAACCAGAAAGCTGAGCATGATGGGGTGGTGGCTCATTTCTATAATCCTAGCTACTCAGGAGGCTGAGATCTGAGGATCAAGGTTTAAAGCCATCCTGGCACAAAAAGACCTGAGACTCTTATCTCCAATTTACCTTTAGAAAATGGGAAGTGGGGCTTGGCTCCAGGGTAAGTTGGTAGCATGGAGCTGAAGAGCTCAGGGATAGTGCCAAGGCTGAGTTCAAGATCTATGACCCACCAAAAAAAAAACAAAAAACAAAAAATAATATGGAAAAATTTGGATTCTGTGAATTTTATCAGGCATATAATTGTCTTTTTTTGCTGTTGAAATAACAAATTGTTTGGAAACATTTGAAAAGTTTTTACCTAGAAATGTACACTACAAATGGAATTAATAACAAACACAAAATATGCAAAAGATACAAATTATCACAATATGGGTATCCTGCTTCTGTATCTTTTCACTGACTCCTGTTCAAATGAGTCACATATTCTGAATCATTTCTCCCAGTCGATATGTGCCACACATGTTAGCTTGTACTGAACGTCTTGGGAAATCAAAAGCAAATACTAAGCAAATGTGTGTTAGATTTTTTCAACAGTGATATTTCAAATATAAATCCCTACTCATTGCATAATTTAATATCAGTGCCGGAATCTAACTTACACTGGCAGAATCTTCAATCTTTTGAGAATCTTCAAAAGGGTGTGTAAATATTTAGGATCGTTATGTCTTCCTGGAGGAAAGATCCCTTTAGTAGTATGTAGTCACCTTCTTTGTCTTTTCTTACTAATTTTAGTTTGAAGTCTATTGTATCTGATATGAGGATGGATGGCAACTTCAGCCTGTTTATGGGGGCAGTTAGCTTGATAGAGTTTATTCCAACCTCTCACTTTCAAAAGATGATTGTTTTGGGGTAAGATGTGTCTCTAGAAGACAGCAGAACGGTGGCTCTTGCTTTTTGATCCAACTAGACAGCCTATGCCGTTTAATTGGAGAGTTAAGTCCATTGATATTGAGAGTTAGGATTGAGAGATATTTATTAGTTCCTACCATTTTTAAAAGCTTTTAGTAGGGCCTGTGTCTTGACAGTTCTTGTGGTCCTTAGATGGTATGCTGTTTAGGTGTCATTTCTTTCACTATATTGCATTTATTTTGGTTTTCTATATATAGAGCATCTTTGAGAATTCTCTGTAGTGTTGGTTTTGTTTCGACATATTGTTGCAGCTTTTCCCTGGAATGGAATGTTTTTATTGTTCCCTCAGTTATGAATGAGAGCTTAGCTGGCTACAGTATTCTTGGTTTGATTTAAGGGCATGACATATATGTTTCCAGTCACTTCGTGTTTGCATGGTCTCTGCTGAGAAATCTGGGGTTATTCTGATTGGTTTGCCTTTATAGGTTACTGATCCCTTTTCCCTGGCTGCCTTTAGGATCTTTTCTTTCGTTTCTATTGATCCAGTTCGGATCAGAATGTGGCGGTGGGATGTTCTTTTCTGGTCAGGTCTGTTTGGGGTTCTAAAAGCTTCTCGCATCTGGATGGGCCTGCCCTTCTGGATATTTGGGAAATTCTCTGAGATGATTCCCTGAAGTATATTTCCAATACCATTGACCTCTTTCTCCACGCCCTCCTCAATACCAACTAGCCTTAAATTAGGCTTCCTAATTGTATCTTGGACCTTCTGAAGCGCTCTGTCATATTTCCTAGATTTGGATTGACTCATTTTCTGTTCTTTCTGTATAATAACTAAATTATCTTCAGCCCCGGAAATTCTCTCCTCTGCATTGTCTAACCTGCTATCAAAGCTATCTACTTTATTTTTCATCGCCCTTGCTTCTAATTGCTCACTTTTGATGCCTTGCATCTCTTGTTTTAGATCATGTATGGATTTCTTTATCTCCTTGATTTCCTTTGAGTGCTTAGCACAGAAGCTTTATTTTCTTTGGACATTTGCTGGAGTTTGGTCACGTTTTTATTTGTGGATTCTATGAATTCATCCATCTTTCTTTGAAAAACCTTTATTATGGCCTCCTTTATGGCTTCTTCTTTTCATTATCACCTTGTTTATGCTTTCCACTTGTTCAGCTATGACTTCCTCCATTATCTCTTTCTTTATATTTTCACATTTGTCATTAATGATATTTATCAATTGCATTTGTGTAGCCCTTGGAAGACTCTCCTCTAAGTTTGCCAGTGACTGTTCCATTGTCTGTTTACATTGGGTGGGGGATGTTGTTTCTTGATTTGACATTTTTCTTGAGTTTCTTGTTCTGCCCATTTGAAAATGGGAGCAAGATTACTACTAAATATGATTATAGTTTTTCAGATATAACCAACCTAGACCTCTGTAGCTGGCAGACACTAGTTGTTCACAAGTTTTGATTGGTATTATCACTCTTTCTTTTTGTGCACTTACAGACCAGTCTAATACAACCACTGATAAACGATTTATACCCAAAACAATAAGCCTTTCAATCCAATCTCTATTGTCTTTAAGACCCTCTGAGACTAGAGAATAATTAACCACCTACTTATACAATATTGCTCAACAGCCATCAAGTGTAGATCCGTGCATTATAAGGGTTGAAACACGAGCAGAGGTCCAGAGATAGAAAAAAAGAATGAGAGAGGTCAGGGGAGGTACAAGAGGATTAACGTAGGAGTGTAAGAATATTGTAGTCATGAAGAAAAGGTATAGCATAAGGATAACTGACCTAAGTTGGTAAGTAGGTTGCATATTTGAGTACAAAGTTTGGAAAATATTAGAACAAAACTTATGTGTTGCTGCACGACTAGATCTTAGCCCAACCAGTGGCCTCACAGTGGACCATGGGATGGATCTGTTTTTCTTGTCTACGTTGAGGGAACGGGGTATTTCACAAGATGCAGAAACGAAGATTTCAGAAGCCAATGCTGTGAGTGAATTAGCTCGTAAAAAGCATTTTTATTTTCTTTTATCTTTCTGCCAGTCTTGGCGATGGAATTCAGGGCCTGAGCACTGTCCTCGGGTTTTCTCAAGTCTAGCCCTCTGCCACTTGAGCCACAGTGCCACATCTAGATTTTCTATCTATGGGATACTGAGCAATCAAACCCAGATCTTCATGGATGCTAGGCAAGCACTCTACCACTATGCCAAACTCTCAACCCTGACATAAAAATTATAAAGTCATCATCATCATATCAAAATATCCTTTCTCCTACAAAGAATGAACACTTATCTATGTGTGTAATGCTTTTTTTAAATTTCACTAATTCTTCTGTGTTTTTCCCTCTTGCATTTTTTACACATGACAGCAAAGCTAATCATCAGGAAAAAATTGATTAGGATACAGAAACCTAATAATATCCTAGTAGATTGACGTCAAAAATATGTGCAAGATGCCCTGTGTGTTTGACCTAGTGGTAGAGTCCTTGGCTACCACGCAAAAAGACTCAGGTTTGATTCCTCATTACCACATACATAGAAAACGCTGCAAGTCGTGCTGTGGCTCGGTGGGACAACTAAAGCCTAAAGAAAGCCCAAGAACAATGTTCACACTCTGAGGTCAACTCCCAAGACTAGCAAAAACAAAAAAAATTCGACATGGGGCAAAATGCAGACAGAGAAGGCACTGTGAAGCAAATGTTTTGTAAAGGATGAGGGCAATATTGACCGTTACGTTTGGATCTTAACTAAGAAAGGCTCCTTGAGCCTGAGACCACACTGGTAGTTGGGCCTAGTGGAAGACATTGGGAATGGACAAATAAGGTGTGCTGTTTACTACATCCACATGTATATTGTGAGATTGGAGGAGAGATTCAGCCTCCAGTATGTCTTTGGTGAGGTCTTCTGTGAGCAAGGATCTTTGGTCATTGGGCCCTGAAAGGTGACCCTGCCTCCCTCACAATGGAACAGAATATGGAACCCTGGTAACCAAGCCACTGTAACTAACAACCAGCTCAAGCCAGCTCACTTGGCCTGTGGCTCAGGAGGAAGAAAGATGTTGCTGTGCTGTTGCTGTGCTGGAAACTCGAGTCTCAGGCATGGAAGTTGTGGATGTCTTACTCGAAGATGTACATGCTACACCTTTGCCAAGCCACAAATCCAGTATAACAGGCCTTTCTCTAAGAAGAAGGCCAGGGAAATCCAGGGCAACCAGATGAGGTGAATTTCTAAGAAGAAATGTATTTGACCCCATCATCCTCCCCACACACTACAACATTTTTTTCCATTTTTTTGTTGTAATTAGTGAAAGGGTTACATGATATTTGCCAGATAGAAGGTGCATTAGTTCACATGCATTGATACCCTTTCACATGTCTTGGTACTCATTTCCCTCCAATTCCACACCCCCCACTCGTCTTGGTTTTCCCCCTTCCCTATCAAATTTCAAATATCCAAATACAAATAAATTCAATATATCAGATAACAAAGTGAGATACAATACCAATATGGGATAACCAAGGGACAGCAAAGGAGATGAGAGACAACATAGTACATTAAGGACAAAAATCATTCATTATATGGCTTTTGTTTCAATATCCTGGAGGTCCTTTCAATTAGCTTCACATTACATGGCCTTATATATGGCCTTTTGCTCTATTGCAAATCTCTGCAAGTAGAGCACAAGGTTTCTACTGATTATGACGAATGAGGAAAACCACTGAGCCTAAGATCCTTTGAGTCTGGCTTACTTCACTTAATATGATTTGTTCTAAGACTTTCCGTTTCCTAACAAATGGGGCGATGTCATTCTTTCTGACAGCAGCATAGAATTCCATTCTGTACAAATACCACAACTTGTTGATCCACTCATCAACTGAGGGCCATCTGGGTTGGTTCCATATCTTTGCTATGGTGAAAAGTGCTGCAATGAACATTGTTGTGCTAGTGGGTTTAGTATGCCCTTGTTTCTGGATTGTTGGGTAAATGCCAAGTAGTGGAATTGCTGGGTCATAGGGGAGTTCTATGTTTAGCATTTTGAGGCACTGCCACACTGCTTTCCATAGTGGTTGAACGAGTTTGCACTCCCACCAACAGTGTAGTAGTGATCCCTCCTGGCCACATCCCCTCCAGCATCTGTTGTCATTCGTTTTCCTGATCCTGGCCATTCTACTGGAGTGAGGAGGAATCATAGAGTTCTTTTGATTTGCATTTCTTTTATGACCAGAGATGTGGAGCATTTCTTCATGTGTCTATAGGCCATTTTTGTTTCTTCTTCAGAGAAGACTCTCTTTAAGTCTTTGGCCCATTTTTTACTGTGATGGGTGTTACTTTGGAGATTAGTTTTGAAGTGATTCAATTTTTTGAGTTGCTGATATATTTTAGATATGAGGCCTTTGTCCGTTGTTTGGTTGGTGAAGATCTTCTCCCACTCTGTAGGCTTCCTGATTAGTTTACTAGCTATATCCGTTGCCATGCAAAAGCTCTGCAGTTTAATGCAGTCCCACTTATCCAGCCTTTCTCTGATTTGTTGTGATTCTTGGTCCTTATTAAGAAAGTTTCAACCTGTGCCAAGGAGGCCTAGTGTATCTCCTATTCCTTCCTGTAAACTTTTCAGTGTGTCAGTTTTACCTCCAGGTCTTTGATCCATTTGGAGTTAATTCTAGTGCAAGGTGACAAAGAAGGATCCAACTTTAGTTTTCTGAAGGTGCTTAACCAGTTCTGCCAGCACAACTTGTTGAAGAGTCTATCTTTCTTCCATTCTATTTTTTTGGCTCCCTTGTCAAAGATTAGGTGGCCATAGGTCTGTGGTTTAATATCTGGGTCCACAGTTCTATTCCATTGGACTTCAGCCCTGTTCTTGTGCCAGTACCAAGATGTTTTGAGAATTATTGCTCTGTAATAGAGTCTAAAGTTTGGAATTGAAATTCCTCCAGTGCTGTTCTTTCTGCTAAGAAGTGTTTTTGCTATACGGGGTCTTTTATTATTCCATATGAAATTTTGAATTGCCTCTTCTATTTCTTTAAAGAATGACATTGGGATGTTGATGGGTATTGCATTGTATTTGTAGATAGCCCTTGGCAAGATTGTCATTTTCACAATGTTGATTCTTCCAATCCAGGAGCATGGGAGGTTTTTCCATTTCCTTAGTTCTGCTTTAATTTCCTTTTTTAGGGTTTTAAAGTTTTCATCTAAACGGTCCTTTACATTCTTAGTTAAGCTAATTCCTAGGTATTTATTTTCTTTGAGGCTATTGTGAAAGGAGTTTCTTTCCTGATTATTGCCTCGTTCCTCTCAGTGTTGGCATAAAGGAAGGCAATTGATTTGTGAGGGTTGATTTTATGGCCTGCTACCCTTCCAAAGCTTTGAATCAGGTCAAGGAGCTTGGGAGTAGAGTCTATAGGATTCTGTAAATACAGAATCATGTCATCTGCAAAGAGGGATAGTTTTATTTCCTCTTTCCCTACTTGGATCCCCTTTATGCTTGCTTCTTGCCTTATTGCACTGCCTAGGAAATTTAGTACTATGTTAGAAAGGAGTGGAGAGAGTGGGCATCCTTCTCTCGTTCCTGATTTTAGAGGGAATGGCTTTAGATTTTCAACATTAAGTATAATACTAGCAGTGGGTTTCTCATACACAGCCTTTATTACATTGAGAAATGTTCCATGGATTCCTAGTTTCTCCACATCTTTCAACATAAAGGGGTTTTGGATCTTGTCAAATGCCTTTTCCGCATCTATTGAGACAATCATGTGATTTTTGTCCTTGCTCCTGTTGATGTGTTGAATTATATTAATTGATTTGTGTATGTTGAACGAGCTTTGCCTCCCTGTGATGAATCCAGTTTGATCATAGTGTATAATTTTTTGATGAGTTGTTGTAGACGGTTGGCCAGTATTTTGTTGAGAAGTTTTGCATCGATGTTCATCAAAGAAATGGGTCTATAGTTGTCTTTCTTTGATGAATCTCTGTCTGGTTTGGGGATGAGGGATATACTGGCTTCACAGAATGAGTTTGGTAAAGAACCTTCATTTTCAATTTCGTTGAAGAGCTTGAGGAGTATTGGTGTGAGCTCTGCTTTGAAGACCTTATAGAATTCAGGTATGAATCCATCTGGCCCTGGGCTCTTTTTAAGTGGAAGTTGTCTAATTTCCATTTCTATTTCAGAGCTTGAAATAGGCCTGTTGAGTTGGGTTAGCTCTTCTTGGTTCAGTGTGGGTATGTTAATATTTTCTAGGAATTCATCCATTTCTTCTAGATTCTCAAATTTGTTGGCATAAAGGTTTGAGAAGTATTCCCTCATGATAATCTGGATCTTGGTAATTTCTGTCGTGATATTACCATTTTCATCTGTGATTTTATTTCGATATGCTCTCTTCTTTTTTTGGTAAGATTTGCTAAGGGCTTGTCAATTTTGTTAATTCTTTCAAAGAACCATCTCCTTGTTTTGTTGATTCTTTCTATAGGTTTTTTTTATTCCAAATCATTTAATTCTGCTTTGATTTTAATAATTTGCTTTCTCCTAATGGGTTTAGGGTTGGTTTGTTGCTCTTTTTCCAGGAGGTTAAAGTGAGACATTAACTAGTTGGTTTGCCATTTTTCCAACTTGCTGTTGTAGGCACTCAGCACTATAAATTTTCCTCTGAGTACTGCCTTTGTTGTGTCCCTAAGGAGTTGATATTTGTGTGCTCCTTATTGTTAAATTTCATAAACAGTTGGATATCTGTTCTGATCTCTTCTATTACCCATTGTTTTTGATTCAACAATGTGTTGTTCAGTCTCCATGAGTTACAGGGTTTTCGTTGGTGGAGATATGTGTTCAGCTCCAATTTGATGCCTTTATGGTCTGAGAGTGTGCATGGAATAATTTCAGTGTTTCTGAATCTGTCCAGGTTTGTTTTATGGCCTAAGATGTGGTCTATTATGGAAAGTGTTCCATGTGCTTTTGAGAAAAACGTATATTGTGTTGTTACTGGGTGGAATATTCTGCAGATGTCTGTTAGATCTAGTTGGTCTATATAGTTGTTCAGTTCTCAGGTTTCCCTGGTGAGTTTTGCCTAGTTGATCTGTCCATAGGTGAGAGTGGTGTGTTAAACTCACCAACAATCACTGTATTTCGATCTATGTATGGATTCAGTGTAAGTAAATTTGCTTGATGAAGTTTGGAGCTCCGGGCTTGGGTGTGTAAATATTTAGGATCGTTATGCTTCCTGGAGGAAAGATCCCTTTAGTAGTATGTAGTAACCTTCTTTGTCTTTTCTTACTAATTTTAGTTTGAAGTCTATTGTATCTGATATGAGGATGGCAACTCCAGCCTGTTTATGGGGGCAGTTAGCTTGATAGAGTTTATTCCAACCTCTCACTTTCAAAAGATGATTGTTTTTGGGTAAGATGTGTCTCTTGAAGACAGCAGAACGATGGCTCTTGCTTTTTGATCCAACTAGACAGCCTATGCCGTTTAATTGGAGAGTTAAGTCCATTGATATTGAGAGTTAGGATTGAGAGATATTTATTAGTTCCTACCATTTTTAAAAGCTTTTAGTAGGGCCTGTGTCTTGACAGTTCTTGTGGTCCTTAGATGGTATACTGTGTAGGTGCCATTTCTTTCCCTATATTGCATTTATTTTGGGTTTCTATGTATAGAGCATCTTTGAGAATTCTCTGTAGTGTTGGTTTTGTTTCGACATATTGTTGCAGCTTTTCCCTGGAATGGAATGTTTTTATTGTTCCCTCAGTTATGAATGAGAGCTTAGCTGGCTACAATATTCTTGGTTGGTAGTTATTTGATTTAAGGGCATGACATATATGCTTCCAGTCACTTCGTGCTTTCATGGACTCTGCTGAGAAATCTGGGGTTATTCTGATTGGTTTGCCTTTATAGGTTACTGATCCCTTTTCCCTGGCTGCCTTTAGGATCTTTCCTTTCGTTTCTATTGATCCAGTTCGGATCACAATGTGGCGGTGGGATGTTCTTTTCTGGTCAGGTCTGTTTGGGGTTCTAAAAGCTTCTCGCATCTGGATGGGCCTGCCCTTCTGGATATTTGGGAAATTCTCTGAGATGATTCCCTGAAGTATATTTCCAATTCATTGACCTCTTTCTCCACGCCCTCCTCAATACCAACTAGCCTTCAATTAGGCTTCGTAATTGTATCTTGGACATCCTGAAGTGCTCTATCAATTTTCCTATATTTGGATGGACTCGTTTTCTGTTCTTTCTCTATAATAACTAAATTATCTTCAGCCCCGGAAATTCTCTCCTCTGCATTGTCTAACTTGCTATCAAAGCTATCTACTTTATTTTTAATCGCCCTTGCTTCTAATTGCTCACTTTTGATGCCTTGCATCTCTTGTTTTAGATCATGTATGGATTTCTTTATCTCCTTGATTTCCTTTTGAGTGGTTAGCTCAGTAGCTTTATTTTCTTTGGACATTTGCTGGAGTTTGGTCACGTTTTTATTTGTGGATTCTATGAATTCATCTATCTTTCTTTGAAAAACCTTTATTATGGCCTCCTTTATGGCTTCTTCTTTTTCACTTATCACCTTGTTTATGCTTTCCTCTTGTTAGCTATGGCTTCCTCCATTATCTCTTTCTTTATATTTTCACATTTTTCATTAATGATGTTTATCAATTGCATTTGTTTAGCACTTGGAAGACTCTCCTCTAGGTTTGCCAGTGACTGTTCCATTGTCTGTTTACATTGGGTGGGGGATGTTGTTTCTTGATTTGACATTTTTCTTGAGTTTCTTGTTCTGCCCATTTGAAAATGGGAGCAAGATTACTACTAAATACGATTATAGTTTTTCAGATATAACCAACCTAGACCTCTGTAGCTGGCAGACACTAGTTGTTCACAAGTTTTGATTGCTATTATCACTCTTTCTTTTTGTGCACTTACAGACCAGTCTAATACAACCACTGATAAGCGATTTATACCCAAAACAATAAGCCTTTCAATCCAATCTCTATTGTCTTTAAGTCCCTCTGAGCCTAGAGAATAATTAACCACCTACATATACAATATTGCTCAACAGCCATCAAGTGTAGATCCGTGCAGTATAAGGGTTGAAAGATGAGGAGAGGTCCAGAGATAGAAAAAAAGAATGAGAGAGGTCAGGGGAGGTACCAGAGGATTTACGTAGGAGTGTAAGAATATTGTAGTAATGAAGAAAAGGTATGGCATAAGGATAATTGACCTAAGTTGGTAAGTAGCTAGCATATTTGAGTACAAAGTTTGGAAAATATTAGAATAAAACTTAGTGTGTTGCTGCACGACTAGCTCTTAGCCCAACCAGTGGCCTCACAGAGGACCATGGGATGGATCTGTTTTTCTTGTCTACGTTGAGGGAAAGGGGTATTTCACAAGATGCAGAAGCGAAGATTTCAGAAGCAAAAGCTGTGAGTGAATTAGCTCATAAAAAGCATTTTTATTTTCTTTTATCTTTCTGCCAGACTTGGCGCTGGAATTCAGGGCCTGAGCACTGTCCTCGGGTTTTCTCAAGTCTAGCTCTCTGCCACTTGAGCCACAGTGCCACATCTAGATTTTCTATCTATGTGATACTGAGCAATCAAACCCAGATCTTCATGGATGCTAGGCAAGCACTCTACCACTATGCCAAACTCTCAACCCTGACATAGTAATTATAAAGTCATCATCATCATATCAAAATATCCTTTCTCCTACAAAGAATGAACACTTATATATGTGTGTAATGCTTTTTTTTAATTTCACTAATTCTGCTGTGTTTTTCCCTCTTGCATTTTTTGCACATGACAGGAAAGCTAATCATCAGGAAAAAATTGATTAGGATACAGAAACCTAATAATATCCTAGTAGATTGATGTCAAAAATATGTGCAAGATGCCCTGTGTGTTTGACCTAGTGGTAGAGTCCTTGGCTACCACGCAAAAAGACTCAGGATTGGTTCCTCATTACCACATACATAGAAAACGCTGCAAGTGGTGCTGTGGCTCGGTGGGACAGCTAAAGCCTAAAGAAAGCCCAAGAACAATGTTCACACTCTGAGGTCAACTCCCAAGACTAGCCAAAACAAAAATAATTCGACAAGGGGCAAAATGCAGGCAGAGAAGGCACTGTGAAGCAAATGTTTTGTAAAGGATGAGGGCAATATTGACCGTTAAGTTTGGATCTTACCTAAGAAAGGCTCCTTGAGCCTGAGACTAGAGTGGTAGTTGGGCCTAGTGGAAGATATTGGGAATGGACAAATAAGGTGTGCTGTTTACTACATCCACATGTATATTGTGAGATTGGAGAAGAGATTCAGCCTCCAGTATGTCTTTCGTGAGGTCTTCTGTGAGCAAGGATCTTTGGTCTATGTTTAGCCTTTTGAGGCACTGCCACACTGCTTTCCATAATGGTTGAACGAGTTTGCACTCCCACCAACAGTGTAGTAGTGATCCCTCCTGGCCACATCCCCTCCAGCATCTGTTGTCATTCGTTTTCCTGATCCTGGACATTCTAACTGGAATGAGGTGGAATCTTAGAGTTCTTTTGATATGCAATTCTTTTATGACCAGAGATGTTGAGCATTTCTTCATGTGTCTGTAGGCCATTTTTGTTTCTTCTTCACAGAAGACTCTCTTTAAGTCTTAGGCCCATTTTTTAATGTGATGGGTGTTACTTTGGAGGTTAGTTTTGGAGTGATTCAATTTTTTGAGTTGTTGATATATTTTAGATATGAGGCCTTTGTCCATTGTTTGGTTGGTGAAGATCTTCTCCCACTCTGTAGGCTTCCTGATTAGTTTACTAGCTATATCCGTTGCCATACAAAATCTCTGCAGTTTAATGCAGTCCCACTTATCCAGCCTTTCTCTGATTTGTTGTGATTCTTGGTCCTTATTAAGAAAGTTTCAACCTGTGCCAAGGAGGCCTAGTGTATCTCCTATTCCTTCCTGTAAACTTTTCAGTGTGTCAGTTTTACCTCCAGGTCTTTGATCCATTTGGAGTTAATTCTAGTGCAAGGTGACAAAGAAGGATCCAACTTTAGTTTTCTGCAGGTGCTTAACTAGTTCTGCAAGCACAACTTGTTGAAGAGGCTATCTTTCTTCCATTCTATTTTTTTGGCTCCCTTGTCAAAGATTATGTGGCCATAGGTCTGTGGTTTAATATCTGGGTCCGCAGTTCTATTCCATTGGACTTCAGGCCTGTTCTTGTGCCAGTACCAAGCTGTTTTGAGAGTTATAGCACTATGTTCTTTCTGCTAAGAAGTGTTTTTCCTTACGGGGTCTATTATTATTCCATATGAAATTTTGAATTGCCTCTTCTGTTTCTTTAATGAATGACATTGGGATGTTGCTGGGTATTGCATTGAATTTTTAGATAGCCCTTGGCAAGATTGTCATTTTCACAATGTTGATTCTTCCAATCCAGGAGCATGGGAGGTTTTTCCATTTCCTTAGCTCTGCTTTAATTTCCTTTTTTAGGGTTTTAAAGTTTTCATCTAAACGGTCCTTTACATTCGTAGTTAAGCTTATTCCTCTGTACTTTATTTTCTTTGAGGCTATTGTGAAAGGAGTTTCTTTCCTGATTATTGCCTCGTTCCTCTCACTGTTGGCGTAAAGGAAGGCAGTTGATTTGCGAGGGTTGATTTTATGGCCTGCTACCCTTCCAAAGCTTTGAATCAGCTCAAGGAGCTTGGGACTAGAGTCTATAGGATTCTTTAAATACAGAATCATGTCATCTGCAAAGAGGGATAGTTTTATTTCCTCTTTCCCTACTTGGATCCCCTTTGTGCTTGCTTCTTGCCTTATTGCACTGCCTAGGAATTCGAGTACTTTGTTAAAAAGGAGTGGAGAGGGTGGGCATCCTTAATGCTGCCCCTTAGCACTTTTATGCAAAACTTATGCCTGTGGCATTTTAAGCACAATTCAATGCTCTGTTTTTTGCCGGTTAATTAGAGGTAAAAATCTTATGGAATTTATTGCATGGCTGATTTTGAACTGGAATCCTCAGGTTTCAGCTTATCTTGAGTAGCTAGGATTACATTACTTTTACAACCTGTATGCTCATACACATCGCTTCTTATCCAAACACTCATTGTTCAATTTAACTAAAAAAATGTGAGGAAAGATGATTGACTGTAATTTACTAGATGGGCTTCTAGTGAGTATATATTTCCACTTCCACTCTGAAGCCAGAGAAATGTTTCTGGTACATGTTTCAACTATCTCCCAAAGAGGAAATGATGTGTGAGTACGTTTGCTAGTATTTCAGATAGGAGATGGACTTTGGTGTTTGGAACCTGTTGGGCAGAGTGAATCAGCTGGGCTATGATAACAGAGATGATGTTTAAGACAGGAATATTTTCATCCCAGACAGACTTAATCCAGATCCTTGGATTTCAGGCCTTGAGTAGATAGAATTACAAGTGTGAGCTGCCACCACCACCTGGTTCATTTTGGAAACCTTAATTGCTTCTCATTTGTTCCTTTCCTTTTTTGGAAGATTGATCTAAGCTGGCTGATTGTGCATCACAATGAAGTGATTGGCCTCAGGAATTGCAAATATTTGTTTCATCAGCACGAAATGAATGAAGTTGATCTAAACGCAATAGTATTTTCCTTCTGATAAATAGGGAACATACCTATATCATTTTTCCTTGCCTTTGCTTTCCCAAAGCAAGCAACATGTTTCTTAAAAACTATACTTCATGAGAATATTATAATTAGAAGCTATCTTCTGCACACTTCAGAATAGTCCTTGCATTTATAAACTTATATTACAATATTAGGTAGAAGAATGGTGACTGTTAGTTTCATAACTATTTCATATGTTTTACTCTTTAAGGCTCATTAACTCAAGAAGGGATTAAATACATTTAGATAATGGTAGAATATAGCTGCTGCTGATTTGATGTGTGTGCAGATGATACACAGATTTATTAGGATTACTCAAAATTTTCTTCAAATTTTCAGTAGTCGACTGCTATGCTAACAGGAAGGTGATAGTAATGATGCTGAAACTGTATGAATCAGCTATGAAGCAGAATTTCAGGGGAGAGTATTTGCTAGGGACTTAATTTCTAAGACGCATATCAAGAATATTGAACTATAACACCAAATGATGGAGGACTCAGCGTCACATTTTGTTTGTTTTATTCAAGTCCTGGGACTTGAACCCAGGGCCTGGGAACTGTCCTTAAATGTTTTTTTTTTTGCTTCAGGCTAGTGTTCTACCACTTGATCCACAGCTCCACTTCCAGGTTTTTGGTAATGAACTGTAAATCAGAATATCATGCAATTTCTTTGGGCTGGATTCAAACCTGATTCTGTGTAGATAGGATTCCAAGTGTGAGCGCACATAGCCTGGCTAGTATCATTCATCATTCAAGTCATGGGACTGCAATTCTGCACCTGGGTCTTGTCATTGAGCTTTTCAGCTCAAGACTACTGCCCTATCCCTTGAGCCATAGGGCTACTTCTAGGTTTCTGGTGGTTAATTGGAGATAAGAGTCACATGGACTTCAGTGCCCAGGCTGACTTTGAACTGCTATCCTTGGATCTCAGCCTCTTGAGTAGCTACATTTACAAGTGTGAGCCACCACACCCGGCTAAATTATTTTTTAAGTTAATTTTTTTGTTAAGTCAATATATTGTTGGCATACGGTTATATAGGTAATGAACACATTTCTTAAGAAAATTGTTATCCCCTCCCTCATTTTTCTCTGTTTTCCTACCCTCAGCCCCCTCTCCACCCAGATTGTTCAGTTCATTTGGGTTTAGTGTCTTCCAAGTAACACTGTTCAATCGGTTCACCCTTTTTCCTTTGTTTTTTTTTTTTACCATTTTATTATACCCTCTCCATTCCCCAAATCACATAAACCTATGTACAAGACACAGGGTACCCGAATTCAACACAGTGACTACAGAGAATAAAAATAAAGGGAAAAAGAAGAAAAGAGGTAAAAAGCAGAGAAAATGAAAGAACATCATACAGTACCTTAGAAGCAACAACACTGAAAAAACAAAACATAAAACCTTGGGCTGAAAATGAAGCTTGCCTAGCATGTATGAAACCCTGGATTCCATTCCTCAGCACCACATTAACAAAAACTGGAAGTGCCACTGTGACTCAGCTGGTAGATTTCTAACGTTCAGCACAGAGTGTCTCCAAGTGACAAAAATCTGTCACGTTTAAGTCAGGCTTCAAAACTTTGCTAGGAACCAGATACGTGATTTGGAAGAAAGTCCAATTTTCAAAAAATCACTAGCCAGGCGCTGGAGGGTCATAATTGTCATTCTACTAGCCAGGGAGAAGGTGATTCAAAGCCTTTGCAAGCAAAAAAACAGAAACAAAAAAAACTGTAAGATTCTTCTCTCCACTTATCTACCCAAAAACTAAGTGGAGTTGTGGCTAAAACTGGTACAGCATTAGCCTTGAGGAAAAAGAACTAAGAGACCTTGCACAGGTCCAAAGTTCAAGCTCCCCACCAAGAAAGAAAAAAAAGGAGTCCAGATACCTCAGTTTCAAAGGTATATCTGGATATCTTAGTAGATTTTTCTGATCTTTCCTCATTCATCTCATGGAACCACATAATCTTGATCCTGATCTGACTAAGAGCCTGCATTGTGCTTAATAAATTCATTCCACATATTCCAGTAGAATCTGGACAGCTAACAGCCACTTACCACTGCTTTATTCTACGTTTAGGCCAGTATGTCTTCATACCATCTACACAGTCAGCTATATCATCTTTCCAGAAGTAGCATTGAGTGTAGAACACTCAGAACTAATATAATTGCATAGAGATGTAATAAAACCCCTTGATTCATTAAGAAAATTTCTGTACCACTTAGAGCAAGTACATTAGTGGTATTTACCTCTAGCCTCTTTTTTTAAAAAAATTGATTAACATTGAATTTTACATCATATTTCAAATGTCATGTTTAACCAACAAGTATTCAAGAAGGGAATCGCTATACAATCAGTGGCACTTAAAATTTAGAATATAGTAAAAATTAAGCTGAGTCTTTGTATGTCATAGATACAGATTAATCTATAATAAAACACATGTCTATAGAGTGTATAGTCTATCCTAGATTTTTTTGTCTATGTAATTATGTTTATATTTCCAAAATTATGTCCAGAACTTTGGGTATCAACTATTCAGTCATCGCTCTACTACTGTTTGAAACTAACATCCATATATTAAGGATACCATGTAACTTTTGTTCCTTGGTCTTGACTTATCTCACTCAGCAGGATTCACTCTAATTTCATCCACTACCCCAAAAATGCCATTATTATTTTTTTCTGTGCAGATCTTCTTTTTATGTATTTATTTTTATTGTAATTTATGGAAGGGTTACATTATATTCACCAGATAGAAGGTGCATTACTTCTCAAACTTTGATACCCCATGTAATGGTATGGTCCCCATTTCCCTTCCCCTGCCCCCACTCATGTTCATTTACCCCTTCCCTATCAAATTTCAAATAACCAATTAGGTACATATGAAATATATCAGAAAACAAGGTGAAATATTGTAACAATATGATATAACCAAGGGATAGCAAAAGAGATAAGAGATCACATAGTTCATTAAGGACAACAATCACTCATTATATGAGTTTTGTTTCTTTATCTTGGAGGTCCTTACATTTAGTGTCATACTATTTGTCACGATGTCTCTAGATTTTGTTCTATTGTAAATCTCTGGTAGCAGAGCCCATGGTCTCTACTGAATTTGACAAATGAGTGAGACTCTTGGGCCTATGTTCCTTTGAGTTTGGCTTACTTCACTTAATATGATTTTTTTCCTTTTCATCCACTTCCCCGACAATGCCATTATTTTATCATGTCGGTTGGCTATGTATCATTCCATTGTCTGTGTGTGTGTGTGTGTGTGTGTATGTGTGTGTGTGTGTGTGTGTGTGTGTGTGTATGAGATTTTTTTGTAGTAGGGCATGTGGTTGTTTCCATCATCCAGGCTCATTTTCTACAGATATTTTTATAGTCTCTTTTTTATTTTCAGGGTAATGTATAGAGGGGTTAAGTTTACATTTACAGGTCGTGGACTGCATTACTTCTCACACATTTATTCCACTCCACATGTTTTTGTCCCCAGTTCCCTCTCCCCTCCCCTTCCCAATCATCTTGTTTCCCCCTTCCCTTTCCTATTTGACATAAACACATAAACATATATACAATATGCCAGGGAAAAAATCAGATACAGTAACAATCTGACATTAACCAAAGGGCAAAATAAGAGATGAGAAATAACATAGTAGATTAAGGACAACATTCACACAAGATTAAGAGCAACGATGACACAAGATATAGCTCTTGTTCCCATATCCTAGAGATCCTTTCATTTAGTCTCATCCTATATGACCTTATATACCTAGGTTTTTGAGTTATTGTAATCCTCTGCTAGGAGAGTCCTAGATGTGAACTAATTATTACAAATGAGGGAAACCATTGAGCTTATGTTTCTTTGGGTCTGGCTTACTCTCACTTAATATGAATTTTTCAAGTCTTTCCATTTCCTTACAAATAGGGCGATGTCATTCCTTCTGATGGCAGCATAGCATTCCATTGGGTATAAGTACCACATCTTCTTGATTCAGTCATCTACTGAGTGGCATCTGGGTTGGTTTCATATCTTTGCTATGGTAAATAGTGCTGCAATGAGCATCATTGTGCTAGTGGCTTTAGTATGCCCTTTTTTCTGGACAATTGGGTAGATGCCAAGTAGTGGATTTGCTGGATCATAGGGGAGCTCTATGTTCAGTCTTTTGAGGAACCACCACACTGCTTTCCCTAGTGGTTGAACGAGTTTACACTTACACCAACAGTGTAGGTGTGATCCCCCCTGGTCACTTCCCCACCAGTATCTCTTATTAGATTTTTTGATAATGGCCATTCTGACTGGAGTCAGGTGGAATCTCAAAGTTGTTTTGATTTTCATTTCCCTTATTGCTAGAGATATGGAGCATTTCTTCATGTGTCTAAAGCCCATTTTAATTTTTTCTTCAGAGAATACTCTTTTAAGTCTTTAGCCTGCCTTTTAATAGGATGGTTGTTTGTTTGAAGATTTGTTTGGGAGAGATTCATTTTTTTCAGCTATAGATATATTTTAGATAACTACATATATTTTTGTAGAAAAAAGAATGGAAGCCATCATGCTGGCTCACAACTTAATTTCAGCTACTTAGGAGGCTCAGGGCTTAGGATCACAGGTCAAAGCCAACCAGGGCCCTACAGTGTGTGAGATCAAACTCTGTGAACATACAATGACTGTAAGAGGAATCTCACTGCCTGGGAATGTAGCCTAATGGTAGAGTGCTCACCCAGAATGCATGAAGACCTAGGTTCTATTCCCCGGTACCGCATACTCAGAAAAAAGCTAGAAGTGGCGCTGTGTCTCAAGAGGCAGAGCACTCACCTTGGGCAAGCGAGTCCAACGAAAATGTCTAGGCCCTGAGTCCAAGCCCTAGGACTTGCAAAAAGAAAAAAAAAGAGCAATCTTACTTAAGTTACAAGGAATGTACCCTATATTTATACAGACTGAAAAATTCATTAAGAAATTAGAAAATATGTAAAAAGTGCATAATTTCTTTTGTGTGTTGGCACTGGGTCTTCAACTGAGTGCTTCAGCTCTATCCCTGACCTTTTCTGCTCAAGGCTAGCACTCTACCAATGCAGCCCCAAATCAACTATCTTCAATTGAGATATAAGCGATGAATATTTCAGGGTGCTTCATGAAAAACATTTTTATAAATTGAAACTTTCAACACAGTCTTATTTTAGTATGAATGTTGAGATGGGAAGAGACAGAATAAGTGAAATGTTTCCTCATCCCCATAGAGAAGAGACTCAGCAGAACCACTGTGGTCTGCAGGCTTCTTTGTGAGTTTTGTTTGCTTGTTTGATTTTTGTCAATTGTGGGGCTTGAACTCTGGGCCTGGGCACTGTCCCTGAGCTCTTCAGCTCAAGGCTAGTGCTTTAATCTGTGAGCCACAGTGCCACTTCTGGTTTTTCTGTCAGTTAACTGGGTACTTTGGCTGGCTTTAAACTTTGATTCTCAGATCTTAGCCTCCTGAGTATCTAAGATTATAGGTGTGAGGTACCATCACCAGGCTGCTGCTCTGTTACTATGCAGGTTCTGGATCAAGAGCTTCAAGTTCTTACTTCAATTTTTTCTTCTCTTGCCTGATACTCTGCCATTTGAACGAAGCCCCAGTTCCTGGTCTTTGTTGGTTAATGAGAGATATTATGATTTTCTAATATTCAGAGCAATGATTATAAAACCCAGCATTTTACTTACTTGAATAAATTAAGAGACAGGACCTAGTGAGATGGAAAACAAAATTTTTTTTCAAGTTGCTATCCTGTTCTAATGCATAAGTATGGCTATTTTGCTTACACACAAATATGTCTTTTACCAGTTTCTACTCTATTTTTGCTTAGCTTAAAAGCACCACTGCCATTTCATAGATTTTGTTGTTGTTGTTTGCGGTGCTTGAACTCTGTGCCTGGGCTGTTCCTCAGATCTTCAGTTCAATGCCAGTGCTCTACTACTTTTGATTTGGCCAGTCCTGGGCTTGAAATCAGGGACTGAGCACTGTCCTTATATTTTCTCAAGGCTAGGGCTCTACCACTTCAGCCTCAGCACCACTTCCAGCATTTTTCTATGTATGTGGTATTGAGGAATTGAACCCAGGACTTCGTGCATGCTAGGCAAGCACTGTACCACTAGGCCAAACTCCCAGCTCAAAATTATTCATCATTACTGTTAGCTATCTTCTTTTTTTTCTTATTGATTCGTCATGGTGCTTGGACTTTGGGCCTGGACACTGTCCCTGAGCTCTTCAGCTCAAGGCTAGCGCTCTTCCTCTACAGCTCCATTTTTGGTTTCTCGTAGTTAATTGGTGATGTAAGTCTCACAAACATATGTGTCGAGGCTGGCTTTGGGTTTTGAACCAAGATCCTCCAATCTCAGCCTCCATAGTAGCTAGAATTACACGCTTCAGCCAGCAGTGCCTGACTGTTTGATGTCTCTGTCTCTGTCTCTCTGTCTCTATCTGACTCTGTCTGTCTGCCTGTCTGTCTGTCTCTCTCTCTGTCTGTCTCTCCGTGTCTCTGTCTCTCTGTCTCTTTACTGCCAGTCACGGGTATTAAATTATTATTTTTTGCATGTCCTATGGCTTCACCTCATGGCAGAGCACTGTCCTAGGGCTTGCTCAAGGATAGCACTTTACTTCAGCCAGCCAACTCCCGGTCCAAATAGGCCACTCTTGAAGCTAGAATTACAGAGATCTGCCATAATACTGGCATGTCGTTATCTAAGTATATAATTTTTCTTCTATTTTTGATGGCTTTTCCTTAGTATACATATTTCCTACATATTTTATGGAAAACTTCCTTATCACTAGGGCCATAAGTTAAGCCTAGTGGAAGAGTTCTTGCCGAGCATGAATGAAGACCCAAGTTCAATTCCTCAGCACAACATAGATAAAAAAAAGATAAAAGTGGTGCTGTGGCACATGTGATAGAACTTGAGCCTTAAGAATAAACAAAAACAAAAACAAGGATCGTGCTCAGGTCGTGAGTCTAGCACAGTACTGGCAAAAAAAAATTCTGCCCAAAGTAGACATTAAAACTTATTGTACTTTTCAAAAAATTTGTTGTCAAGGTGATATACACAGAGACTGCTGTTACATATGTAATGAGTACATTTCTTGTAAACACTTTTAGCCCCTCCCCCCTTTTCTCTTTCCCTTCCCCCCATGTCATAAATTTCATTTACAACAAATATATATGTATTTTCATTCCTGAAAAAAATAGTTTAAAATGTGTTCAAATAAATGATGTAGGTTGATATATTTATCAAAATGGACTGCTTGAACTCTAAAATAAACATTCTAGGTATTTTTTCTCATAAAATTGTAGTAATGCTATAAACCTAATAAAAAAGGAATTTTAGTTATTAATTTCTTATGTTTTACCTTTAACATTATTACACTAAGCATACTGTTTATGGTATTAATACAGACAGCATGACATATGATTACGTAAAAGAATTAAATGATTCAAAATAGTAAGGTTGGGGGCCAGTAGTTTGGCTTGGTGGCACACACCCTGGACTGGCAAAAAAACAGATTTATTTCCAAATGTGTGGATAATGGTATGATTTCTTGTTTGGCTAGTCCTGGGGCTTGAACTGAGGGACCAGGAACTGTCCTTGGCCACATTTGTTCAAGGGTGGCACTCTGACACCTGAGCCACAGTGCCCCATCTGCTTTTTCTGTGTATGCAGTGCCGAGGAATTGAATCAAGGTCTTCTTGTATACTAGGCAAGCACTATACAACTAGGCCACATTCAAAGCCAAAGTAGATTTTTGATGCTATTGTGGAGTTTTAATTTTCTTAAATATTTGTACAAAGCACAATGGATATATAAACAGACTTGAACTCACAGAACAGAGTCCCACATAATATTACAGTTACTCTGGCACTTCTCCCGATTGACAAAACACATTTCCAGGCATTTGCTCTGTCCTTAAGCTTTGGTAGCTGACTTGTCTTTCCATGGAGGCCTGGCCTGGATTCCTGGTGATTCCATGCATTTCATAGTTCCTTGTATATCCAGTAAGGTTGTCTTCTATGGGACCAGACCTGTCTGGTTTTTGGCCCACCCAGGACCTATGTGTCTGAGGTCTCACATTCTAAGTGGAAAATAAAACACAGTATAATAAGGACTGAAGAACTGCACACCATAATATTAACAATGAGAGTTTAATAGTTAGCAAAGTAAATACAATGAATACTTGACAAGAATCATGAGAGCAAGATAAAGAGATGTCTTTTTAGGAAGGGGACAGGGAAGCTCTAAATCCAGACTGGCCTCCAAGTTGCCTTCAGACAGTAATTCTACTTCAGAGTCCTCAGAAGGGTCTCCTTCCTCATGAGAAACAGAATGTCCTTCCTGAGTTAAGAGGGGGATGGATTCTGGTTTGTCGAATGGAGATTGAGTCTCTTTTAGTGAGATGGATGGGTCTGGATATTCTGTGAGGATGGATTCATTTTCCTCCAATGAATCCAGTATTGAGAGTACACTTGCTGCTTCCCATGGGGACATTTTCCATGAGCCCAGCGTGTGCCCCTTCAGCTTGCACAATAAGTGGAGTGTTACTCTGACTCAGATGGACTGACTCTGGGTGGAGTGTGAAAGGAAACGGAAGGAAATCTGGCTGCTCTTTTTCTTCCTCCATAGTATCTGCAGGTTCAACTGTGTCACACATGGGGTTCAGAGCAAAAGGTATATCCACAGGACTCTAAACCTGTTTGGTAATTTCTACAGAAGGCCCATGCTTTCTGGAGTGCAGTGATGATTCACTGTCTCCATCAGTCACCAGCTCCATTGGTGGGTTTTTCATCCGGAGTTCAGGATAAGCTCTTCCACGATGACCCAAACCTAACAATGGAAATAGTACAGAGTGGACTCTGCAAGTTGAAGTGTCACTCAACTTCCATGAGGATCTAATGGAGGAACCTGTAGAACTGGAGTTTGGACTGAACTCTGAGGAGGTGTAGGGTCTTTCTAATGAGTGCTTATTCGCGAGTCCTTTCAGAGGACAGACATTACCTGGCTGACACCACCCATAAAGGGCATTTTGCCAAGCTCTGTAGAAGTAAGGGCCAACCAATATCTAGACCACATGGGCTTCCTACTCACAGGCTCTGAGGCACCCACACCAGGACTTCTACTTTTTCTTGGTCTTACTGGTCGCACATTCCTCCAGCTGGTCAAAAAGTATGTGTTTAGAAGAGCAGGTCCAAAGCCGGCATTTGGAGCCTCATATAGAGCTTGAGTTGTGTCAGGGTGTGGCAGTTCTTGAACTCGTAGAAATCACTGGGGTAGAAGTCCATTCACATCGTATAGATGGAAACCATGATGTTGTGGGCACATTCGGCACAAGGAAAGTGAGAGCCTTCTCTCTCCATCCTGAGACTTCTACCAAAGCCCCTTTCTTGCAGGACTCTAATGCTGTGGCTGTCCTGCAGAGATGTGCACTTATGTGCTGGGAGGGGGGGGTAAGAGACACTCGAGAAGAGGATGACTTTTACATCCCACTTCCAGAAGCTTCTGAGAGAGGCCTCTATGCATCTGTCCAAAGTAAACGCACCTTAAATTAACTAAGTAAATGCTCTAAATAAATCAATAAGTGAATGCTCTAAATAAAGAACGAAATGCTCATTCCTCTAATCTTAGCCACCCAGCAGGCTGAGCTCTGAAGATCACAGTGGAAAGCCAGTCTAGTCAGTAAAAGTCTAAAGGCACTTGTCTTCAATTAGGCAGCAAAAAGCCAGAACTTGACCTATGACTCAAATGGTACAGTGCTAATTTTTGAACACCAAAGGGATGGGCATTTACACCTGGGTTCAGGTTCAAGTGGCAGCAGTGGACCACACACCAAAATGTAAATGCTTTCAGGTTCTAACAGGCAAAGCTATCACAATCCCTCCCTGATGGCTCAAAAGTGATTCAGCCCCCAGCTTTTCCTCTGACTCCAGTATTTAACAGGCCTCCGCCATTAGTACTGACACCTCATTTCTTACTGGGAAATGGGATTTCCTAGGATGTCACCTAGGTGAGGGCTGCAGTTGGGAGCCACTTACTCATGCCTGAAATCCAACTTCTCAGTAAGCACACTGTTAAGACTCCAGTAGCTTGTGAGGTAAATGAAATGGCATGATGTCCCATTCATAATAAAGTAGTTTGTGCACTTGTATCATGCTTAGCTCCCCTGTGAACACCCCAGTGAACCAAACAGGCTCAGAGAGGAGCCAAATATTCCAAGACTTGGCCAGGAGGGGTGAGCAAACCTGGGTTTGGAGGGGGAACACTCACTTTTTCAAGAGAATTTCCAGCAAATACTACATTGTCCTCCACTATTTGAAATTGTGCAGGAAGTTTCCCACATAAAAGAGATCACCTTTCTGGTAGGCAGGGATCAGCTTTGTCAGCAGCATCTCCAACAGGCCTTCCTCTAGGATCCATGGGTTACAAGGCTCATTCAGAGTCTGAGCTGACTTACCATCACACTATGTTGGCAAAACAGTGGATATTTCAAATGTAGGAATGGGACCACACTTCACACTGAGGAATTGGAATAGAGTAGATTGGAAATGTCACACACTAATCTCAGTATAGTCACTTGAAAACACACAAGAAGGTTGTAGTGTGTGGGCAGGATGATGGGTTCAAATAGGTTTCCTCTCAATATACCTCATCTGAGTTGCCCTGGAGTTTCCTGGCTTTCTTCCTAGAGAAATGCCTGATATACTGGAATTTTGGCTTGGCACTGATCCAGCATCTACTTCTTCAAGTGAGACATCCATATCTCTCAAGGCTGAGATCCGAGCCTCCTGACCTTTGGCAACAGCACAGCAACATCTTTCTGGTTCCTGAGCCACAGGCCAAGGGAGCTGGCTTGAGCTGGTTGTCACATACAGTGGCTTGGTTACCAGGGTTCCATATTCTGTTCCATTGTGAGGGAGGTAGGGTCACCTTTTAAGGCCCAATGACCAAAGCTCCTTGCTCACAGAAGACCTCCCCAAAGACATACTGGAGGCTGAATCTCCCTTCCCACCTCACATATGGATGTAGTAAACAGCACTCCTTTTTTTTTTCAAATCCCAAGTCATTAACTAGGCAGAAAAAAGAAAAGAAAAGAAAAGAAAAGAAATGTGCTTTTTACAAGTTATTCACTCACAGCATTTGCCTCTGAATTCTTCGCTTCTGCATCTTGTGACTTATCCCTTTCCCTCAATGTAGACAAGAAAAACAGATTTTATTACTTGCTATCCTGTTGTCCAATCTTTGGATATTAATTCAAAATACAATATTGCCTGAGATATTGTGTGTGTGCATGTGTGTGTGTATCTGCCAATGTGTGCATGCACACATGTGTACATGGTTTAGGGCTTACTCATAGGGCCTGTGTGATAACCCTCAGCATCTTTTCCTCAAAGGTATTGGTCTTTCACTTCTAGCTTATTATAGCTAATTGGAGTTGAGAGATTCACTCAATTTCTTGCCCTGTGCATTGGAACCCAGTGCTGGGTTCTCATATTTTTAATTGTAGCTATAGAGAAGGCGGAGGTCTGGGGATCCTCGTTAGAATCTAGCCCCTGAAAGAAAGTCACTGATAGAATTCTTTAACTTCAGTTAAGCACGAATAAATAAGGCAAAAGTGGAACTGTGGCTCAGTTCCTCTTCTACCAGCCATGAGAAAATTAGTAATTGACAGCACCTGGTCCCTGAGAGAAATCCTTAGCACTGGTTCAAAAAAAGAATGAAAATAATGAAAAAAATTAAAACTTGCTGAGGAATCCATAAGGATAAACGTGCCTGTGAATAATCTTGTCATTTCGGATTCCCTCAAGAGCTTATGTCTCTCTATATTTTATCAAGTTTTTTTAAAGATATGTACATATTTTCTATCTTTCTTAAACAGAGATAGCCATCCACAAAACACAAACACAAACTCTCACACAGTATACCACCCACCCATAAGTTTCTGGCTATGTATATATGTATAGTCATATGTATTGATCTGTCTCTCTATACTAATATATAAATGCATAAATATATGTATTTAGACAAACAGGAAACATACATAGATAGGTCTCAGGCATTTCTAGATTTTGTGCAAGTCTTCTGAGTGCAACTTACCATTGTATTGCTTGTCAAGATAGAGTCCCTCTAACTTTTGGCCAGCTTCTTGTCCTTTGATACTTTTTTCTGCCAGTCCTGGGTTTTGAACGCTAGGCCTGGATGCTGTCACTGAGCTTGAGCTTCTTGCATTCAGTAGTTTATTACAGATAAGTGTCTCATGGAGTTTCTGTCCTGGGCTGGCTTTGAATTTTGATCCTCAGATGTCATACTCCTGAGAAGCTAGGATGACAGTCTTGAGCTACCAGTACCTTGTTCCTTTGCCTCTTTTACCCTTTTTTTTGGCCCCACCACAGCCATGGTATCTACCTTCCTATGTTCTCTCCAACTGCCTCCAGACAGGGGTCTGACAGATGCTTTTGCTTTCCACCCACTTATTCATGTCCTCCTCTGTATTGGCTGACAGCTAAGACATGCACTCACTTGTCTGGATGCCAAACACAAAGCCATGTGATTGTTTCTCAGTCTGGAACATCCTTTCAGATTTATAGCACCACAGAGGGTCAGGTTGATGCTCCTCCAGGGCTTCTTAAATTGTTCTCATATTAATCCACAACACGTTGGTCATCACTTGTCCAGCTAATTCATGGACTAAACCAGCATTCCCTACAAACTTAGATCCCAATACCATGAGGACACTCAAGGGTGCATTAGGAGTGTGACCTGCAAGTGGATGTGAGCCTGTCTAACTTGGAGGGGATTTCTCCACCACAGGAAATGGAATACAAATTTAGAATCTGCTTTCATGAGGTGACAATCTCTGGCAGATGTTCTTATCAAATGTGGCACTGCCTACTTCCAGCTTAAAACATGGGTTGATGACCCAGCATAACAGAGAATGTATTCACCCAGGCCCAACACATAGGCTGTGTCCCGGAACTTTCAGGTAGCATTTGGCTTTGAAGGTCATGAGATCTTAGTCTACAAATGAGGAGCCCCCTCCCGTGAGGCATAGCAAACGGAGCCAAAGTGCAACCCAGTTAAGCACCAGATCAAGCTTCCCTTCTTCAGTAGGGTATGGTTTGAAAACTGTGCATAGCTTCTGTTTGAAGCCAGTCCAGAAACGAAAGTCCATGAAACTCTCATTTCCAGTTAACTGCCAAGAAAAAGCCAAAGATAGAGATGAAGCTCAAGAGAGGTAGAGAGCCATCTGAAAAGAATGGTTACACCCTGCAACATCCTCATTATCTGATCTTGAAACCATCTCTGCGTGCATCCCAGCATGCAGCCAGCATCTGGGGGTGACAGTGACCCCTGCGCCCATTGGCAATCTGCACTGTCTCTGACATCTGTAATGTGAACCTCATTCTGTTGGGTTTGTGAAGCGGTGTCAACCCTGCAGAAGGAATCAACTGTGCCCTAAATCCCACTGTCCCCTGAGGCCACTAGCATTCCCCCATCTGCACCCCTCCTGTGGCTTCTGATCCTAGGGAGCCCTCCTGCTCTGTCCAACCCTCACATGAAGTGGATATTTCTTCTCCTGGGGCAACTTCTCCACAGAGAGTGCATGACATGCCCACTCTCCAGGCACGGGGAGATCCTGCCAAAGTAGCAAATCAGTGATAAGGACATAAAGTGATGAATAGAATTTTAGATACTGATGGAAGACAGTTTGCAAAATCCAAGGGAGAATGGAATTGGAGGGGACCAGGGATCAGGATGTGGGCCTGGAGCTTCCCTGCCAAGGGGGTTGGGAAAGTCACAGGCTGGGGGATGCACAGGATGATCCATGGGCCCTGTGCAGCTACTGGGTCACCCCCTTCTGCATCTCAGCCTTTGGCTTTGAGCTCTGTGATCGTCAAGATGTGCACAGTCTGTACTCTGGCTGGCAGAAGAAAGGACCCTGGGAAGACAATTGTAGACCCTTTGTGAGTGTAGGAAGGGGTAGGCTGGACACCCAGTCCAAGAGGAGCTAAAACTGGAGTCGAGGGGTGTGCAAGGAGTTGGTGTGAGGGTTGTAGGCAGTCACAGTCACCGCAGAGGTTGCTCTGTCTGTGGGTGAGTGCCTCGCTGCAGGCACAGCACTGGAGATATCAGAGATCCACATGAAAACTAAAAGCTGGAAATGGCACTATGGTTCAAATGGTAGAGCATCAACCTTGAGCAAAAGAGCTCAGGGACAGTACCCAGGACCTGAGTTCAAGCCTCATGACTGTAAAAGAAAAAGAACCAGGACTATGAGAGAGAACCTGGTACTCTCTTGGTCTAATCAGACACAAGAAGAGGCCGGGATAGGCTGTGGAAAAACACAGAGAACATCTTCCACTAGCTCATCCTGTCCTGCATGCAGGGACAGACATGTAACTAGGGCTATGGTGAGATCATCTTCACCCCTGTGCTGCCATCTGAATCGTAGGCCTCGGTCCTGGCATGGGGTGTCCTGATGGCTGAGCAGGTGCCCTAACCCTAGATGGAGAGCAGCCACTGACTGTGGTAGCTAAGGAGAGATCTGTTCCATAGCTATCAGGCCACCCAGCATGGGAGCCATAACCACCCCTCACCCAGGTAGAGGCCAATGGTTCTCCAGGTGCTACTAACATTGCCCCACCCCTAGCTCTGGGTAAACGTGACATTCCCTCCACAAGGAGAAGGACAAATTGAAGGATCAGGAAGCTGCCTATGGGCTTCAGATGATGGCCAGGCTGGCACTACAGATGGCCTCACTCTGTCACCACCTTCCCCTGCCTCCATCTTTCCTCCATCATGCCTCTCTACCTCCCACCCATTAACCTTGGAAACCAATGAACTGGGCTCTCATCATTCCTCTCATCTCTTCACCCACCTTGCCATGCGTCCATCCCTCTGTCACTTCCACCCCACACACATCCCACCACCAGCCACCCTATAGCTTATGAGGATCCCAGAGGAAGATCTTGGTGAAGGGCTTGTCACCACAAAACCGTTACTATCACCCGCTCCGGCCTGATCCACCACAGAATAAGAACAGCCAAGCAGGCACACACTGCAGCAGAGTTGCTCTGCTGCCACCCTGATTTCTTCATGGCCAGGACTTGGCTCTCCTCAGCCTCTCAGCTCAGTAACCAGAACATTGTGCTTTCACAGAGCCATGGCTTCCAGTCTCCATGGACACAATGACATCAAGGTGATGCCAACTTCCCCATCTCTATATACTTCTAACTGTGGGATGGGAGCTGAGGTTCTCTTCTGTGACTCCATCTGCTAAGAGGCTCATGCAGATTTCTATCCTTTGCTCATCATGGTGACTCTTTGGTTAACAAGTCACTGCTGGGCTTCCAGTTCACCACATATAGAACCCCTACTCCAACACTTTTCTTAGAAGGACTGATGACTTTAAATATTCTCTAGTTTTAAATTTCCAGTTCCTTCTCTCTTTCATTTACATATTTCCCTTCCTCACATACTTCCCTTTTTTTACCTTCCTTCTTTCATTCCTGGCCTTGAACTCAAGACCTGGAGCTTTTTCTTAGCTTTTCTTTGCTGAAGGTAGCACTCTAGCTCTTGAGCCACAGCTCTACTTCAATCTTTGTTCTTGCTCTAAACTGGGAGTAAGAGTCTCATGCATTTTTCCCTTTGCTGGGTTGATTTTAAACCACAATACTAAGATCAGGATCATGAATATGCCTCGGATTACACATATTATCTAATCAAAACAAATTCCTGATTTCTTTTTTAGACATAATTAGTTCTTTCAGGTGAGCCACCAGCCACTCATGCAACAGCATTGCAGGATCCCAGCATTCATCTTGTCTCCAGTTTATTCCATCCATCTCACAATGGCCATCTAAAACACCCTGCTGCATGCCCGAAGTCGCAAGGAACGTTCTGAACGCCATGAGAAGCCCCCTTAAGCTCTGCCTCAGATATGCCCAGCCCCCATCCCACTTCCACATGAGCATTTGTTTAGGAGAAATTTCCTGAGTACATCATCATCTTTTCCTCACCATTCAAATTTCATCTTTGGAGTCATTTCTCCCAGACAAAGAGGAACATGATCCATGGTTTGATAGCAGCTCCAGCTTCATAGTCCCAGCCACCAACATCCCCCCATTACCCTGCCAGACCCCTGAATTCAAGAACAATGTTTTCACTACCCCTGACTCTTATAAAATGTTTTAACTTATACAGTGCATTAAACTAATTTTACTAAATGGAATAAACACATGGCATCAAGCTTCAGAATCTTTGCACCTGATCTTTTAGTGAATAACAGACACACCAGCATTTCTGCAGCCAACAGAAATCTTAGCTTTGAGATGTCAGCATTCCTGGTATCCAAGTTTGGATGTGCTAACACTGCCCTTAATGGGGCACTTCAATCACACAATCCCACAACAATCAATGTCATTTGACATTCACTGGTAGGTGGTGCTAGGAAAAAGACTGATGTGCCAACTCCATGCTGGCTTGACCTATGCCATCTTCAAACCAGGAACAAGTGGGACTCCTCTCTCCATGACACCTTTTGTGTACTACCCCAGGAGGACCTTTACCTTGAGACAAAATTATGAAGACTATCTCTACCAGCAAAGATTCCAGTGAGATGTGCCTACATGGATAAAGCTAAAATCTCACTAAAGTGAGGTTGTTAGCAGTGCTGGAGCCTGAACTCAGGGCCTGGGCACTAAGCATTTGTACTCAAGACTAGCCCTTTACCACTTGAGCCCAAACTCCATTCCCAGCTGTTTTTATTTTTGGTAGTAAGAATATATCAGACTTTCCTGTTCTAGGTGACTTTGAACTTCCATACTCAGATCTCAGCCTCCTGACCAGCCTGGATTAAAAGTGTGGATCAGCCATGCCCCACACCTGAGGACTTCTGCCAGCACATTTTTTGCCAAAAATTGGAAGAGGAAGATGAGGGAGGGTTGGGCTCATCCTGCCCTGCATATGAAGGAGAGGATCAGCGCCTGAACTTCATTCCCTGTTGTAGCCTGCTGGAGGAAAAGGAAGCAAATAGGCACAGGCTGGCTGCAGATGCCACAGAACAACTTGTGACCAAGACTCCCAGAGCAGACCTCAGAATCGATGACAGAGTTGGATCTACCCAGTAACAGAGGCAGTGGTGACACCTGAAACTGCGCGTTTGAGCGTTTGCTGCTAGTAAACAGGGCCACCTATGTCTCAATGAGAAAGGTGAGATTTTGGTGGAGAAGGTGAGACTAAACATTATGTATCATGCAAGAAGACAGACTATAAGGGGTCTTTTATTATTCCAAGTGAAATTTTGGATTTCTTCTTCTGTTTCTTTAAAGAATGACATTGGGATATTGATGAATATTGCACTGAATTTGTAGATAGTCCTTATCAAGATTGCCATTTTTACAATGTTACTTCTTCCAAAGCAGGAGCATAGGTTTTTGCATTTCCTCAGTTCTGTATTAATTTCCTTCTCCACGGTTTATAGTTCCATCAAAAAGGTGCTTTACATTCTAAGTTAATTCCTAGGTATTTTATTTTCTTTGATAGCAAAATGATTTGCTATCCTGATTCTTGCCTCCTTCCTCTCATTTGTTGGCATATAGGAAGGCAGTTGACATTGAGGGTTAATTTTATACCCTGCTACCTTACCAAAGTTTTATATCAGCTGAAGCAGCTTCGGAGTAGAGTCCATAGGGTTCTTTAAATACAGAATCATGTCATCTGTAAGGAGAGAAAGTTTCAGTTCCTCTTTCCCTTTTAATCCTCACTCCAGTTAGAATGGCCAAGATCCAGAAATCTAAAAACGTATGCTGGAGGGGATGTGTCCAGGAGGGATCAATACCACACTGCTGGTCGGATTGCAAACTCGTTCAACCACTATGGAAAGCACTATGGCAGTATCCCAAAAAGACTAAACATAGAGCTCTCCTGTGATCCAGCAATTTCACTACTTGCCAATCGTCCAGATAGGACATATTAATTCACTAGAACAATAACATTTATCACAGCACTATTTACTATAGAAAAGGTATGGAACCA
The DNA here is from genome assembly GCF_031878675.1 of Megascapheus bottae. Taxonomy (NCBI): domain Eukaryota; kingdom Metazoa; phylum Chordata; class Mammalia; order Rodentia; family Geomyidae; genus Megascapheus; species Megascapheus bottae. The sequence goes on along the minus strand of NW_028327641.1, from coordinate 2,943,085 downwards.
ACCCAGATGCCCGTCAGTTGATGAGTAGATCAACTATGGTATTTTTACACAATGGAATTCTGTGCTTCTGTCAGAAAGAATGACATAGACGAATTTGTAAGGAAATAGAAAGACTGTAAAGTTTAGAAATTAGTTTCTGTCTCCTTCTCTCTCTCCTTCTCTATCTCTGTAAAATTTAGAAGTTCCTGTTTCTCTCTCTTTCTCTCTCTTTTCTCTCCCTCTTTCCCTCTCTCTCTCTCCCTCCCTCTCCCTCTCCCTCTCCCTCTCCCTCTCTCTCTCTCTCTCTCTCTCTCTCTCTCTCTCTCTCTCTCTCTCTCTCTCTCTCTCTCTCTCTCTCTCTCTCTCTCTCTCTGTCCCTATCTCTCCAATCGTTTGGCTTGAACTCAGGGCCTGAGCTACTTTTGCTCAAGGTTAGCACTCTACCATTTGAATCACAGTGCTGCTTCTGGCTTGCTCTTTTCACGTAGTTTTGAGGAATCTAACCCAGGCCTTCATCCTTCATAAGTTAGCACTCTACCACTAAGCCACACAGTCAGCTTTTAGAGGTTTCTGACAAAGGTTTTCCTACATGCTATTATTACTTCTGTGAGTGCCCTTAATGCTTGCTGAAGGTTGACTTTGTTTAGAAGACTTACCCTAATGCTCCCATATACAGAGATTCTATATATAGCTAAATGTTTTTCATTACTCAGAATTTCTCTATTTCTCTATTGTGTATGTTCTGAAATGTACTGAAGACTGACTTCTGATTAAAAGTCATTGCATATTTCTTCTATTCATTAGTTTTCTTTCTTCTATGGGAATCAGGTTTGTGATGAACACAGGAGTATGCCTTCCAGGTCAAACACTTTCCACATTTGTAATATTCATAAGGTTTTTCTCTCCTATGTGCATTTTATACTTAGTCATGCGTTCATGATGGATTGTTCATATTCTTACATTCATATGATTTTTATCCTGTGTCTGTGTGGTATCATGGAAACTCAACTATGAGGTCTTCAAAAAAATTTCCCTTTCATTTTATTCATAGGATTCTATCCTGTGGGTGTTTAGTGATAAATCTTGACTTGTGCCTTCTGGGAAAAAGACTGAACATTTGCTACATTCATTTAGGGTTTTATCTTGTGTTGGCTCTGTGACACAAGCTGAGTTTTCTTCCACAGACTAAAAAGTCTTTCCTATTTATTACATTGCTAAGGCTTCTCATATGTGTGAACTCTCTTACGCTTCCTGAAGGGTGAATACTGCACGAAAGACTTTCAACTTTGGTTATATTCCTAAGGTTTCTAATATGTGTGAATTCTGTTGTCTTACCACATTTGATGCACTCGTACAGTTTCTCTCCTGTGTGTGTTCTCTGATGCAATTTGAGGGAAGACTTCCATTTGAAAGACATTCCACATCGGTTACATTCATAAGGTTTTTCTCCTGTTTGAATTGTCTTATGCATGTTGAGGTTTGGCTTCTGTGTGAAGGACTTTCCACATATGTTACACTCATAAGGTGTTTCTCCTGAGTATATTCTCTGATGAACATGGAGTTTTACCTTCCATTTGAAAGACTTTCCGCATTCACTACATGCATAAGTTTTCTCTCCTGTGTGTGTTCTATTATGCCCATCAAGATATGACTTCCACTTGAAGGTCTTTCCACATTTGTTGCACACATAAGGTTTCTCTCCTGTGTGTGTTCTTTGATGCAATTTGAGGGAAGATTTCTGTCTGAAAGACTTTACACATTGGTTACATTCATAAGGTTTCACTCCTGTGTGTATTCTCTGATGAACACGAAGTTTTCCCTTCCCTTGGAAAGACTTTCCACATTCATTACACTTATAAGATTTCTCTCCTGTGTGTGTTATTTGATGAACTCGAAGGTGCATCTTCTGGGTGAAAGACTTTTCACATTTGTTACATTCATAAGGTTTCTCTTCCGTGTGTCTTCTCTGGTGCAAAGTGAGGTATGATTTCAGTCTAAAAGTCTTCCCACATTTATCCCATTCATAAGATTTCTCTTCTGTGTGAGATCTCTGATGTGTGCTGAGAGGTGAATTCTGGGCAGAAATTTTATTACGTTCCTCATATTCATAAGGTTTGTCTTCTCTTGGAGATCGAGGTTGGAGCGTCAGGTCTGACTTCTCAGAAATTAGTTTTCACACTTGATGTACGCATCACATATCTCAGGATATTTGCTCTGAGGTATTGTAAGGCATATTTCATTACTGAAAGATTTCTCACATTCACTACATGTATGAGGAGTCTCTCCTGTGTACATTTTCGGATGTGTAGTGATGGTCGGTGTTAAGTACAATATTTTTCATCACACAGTACATTTAGCAGTTTTCCTCCCTCCCTGAAGAATTTCTTGGGCAGGGAGAACAGAATTATGTTACTGCAGATCTTTTGGACTGTCACAATCATGAATAAAATGCTCTGAATATGCGATGGATTTTTTAAGAACAGGAGACATACGAGATCTATATGCAGCATGCATCTCATCAGGCTTAGGAGACAGAAGCATGTTCTGACACTTAGTGAACTCCTCAGTCCTCACCCCTAAGTTGTTACCGTTATTACTAATCAGCTCTGGATTTTGTGTAGAGCTCAAATTTAAAGTTGTTGCTAATCTCACGTTTTCCTCCACTTCGATACTACTTGCAACTGCTACTTCACAAAGACATTCATGTGGACTTTCATGGCAGGTCTTGAACACATTTTCCATTACCTGGCATCTAAAATGAGTCATAGAAAAAAAGACACAAACACACATGAGATACAAATATTTCTTACTGTAAAGGTAATGACTTTACTTTCCCATCCTAAGTGTTAGATATTTTAAAATAAAAAGTGGAAATTGATTTGTGAGAAATATATGCTTTTCTCCGAACATATTAAGAAAATGATATTTTACAATGACCAACAATGTTTTTCTGTGTTTTAGTTCTCTTTTTATATCACAGGAAATATTTATTGAAATTACCCAACTATGTATTGCTACAGTTTTAAGCTGAGTACTACCTATAGTATACCTGCAGCTGTTTTTCTTCAAATACTGTTTTGTTTATACATTGAGGAATAGCTGCCTTTCTTTTATTTTTGAGAAATAATCTAAATATTGTGCTGTTTTGCTCTTTTTAAAACTTTCTTTTCTTTTCTTTTCTTTTTTTTTTGTAGTTCATAGGCCTCGGCCCTGTCCCTGAACATTTCAGCAGAAGACTATAACCCCTATCCTTGAGCTACAGCCGCACTTCCTGTTTTCTAGAGTTCACTACAGATAAGAGTCTCAGGTCCTGAGTAGCAGATAGGATTACCTTACCCAGTTTCAATGCTGTTTGAGTCATAGAAAAAAAGACACAAACATACATGAGATACAAATATTCCTTACTGTAAAGGTAATGACTTTACTTTCCCATCCTAAGTGTTAGATATTTTAAAATATAAAAGTGGGAACAAAGGAAGATGGCCCCGAGACAATAGGGACGCTGCCTACCTTTCTCTGACAAAAAGAGAGAACAAGGGAGTCCCATGAACCAACTACCTAAAGAAATCCACAAAAACAAACTCAAAAAGCAACGGAGAAGGACTCAAACCGGAAAAGAAATCCAGATAAAGCTCACATCCAACTTTCTCAAAGAATTCGGAACGCGAGGACCCCTCCACCACCTCTCGTCCAAACCCGCGGAAAGCCGCAACAAGCTGCAGCTGGTGCCCGACCAAGCCACGAAAAGTGGCTTGAGGGGGCACCTGCTCCACGCGGGGAAAGCGGGGGCAGGCACCGGTTCTAATCCACGAAAAAGCGGCGGCAGTGGAGGGCGCCAGGCTGGGAGCCCAACGGCTGCAGAAACCAGCACAGAACCGCGCCAGCGAAGGGCGAAAGCAGCGGAACCCAGATGCGGAACCAGAACAGCAAGCAGCGGAGCCCAGACGCAGAACACAGGCGGCAGCGGAGACCCGAGGGGAGTGAAAGACTCCCCACCACTGTGGAGCACCACCAGACGGACGCAGAGGCGTGAGTAATACAGCGCATCCCCAAACACATCGGGAAAGCAGAGCGGGTGCCAAGCAATAGAACTTAACTGAGACACCAACACCCCGCCCGAGAAACACTGGTGGGAGCAGGGGGGCAAGGAATTTAGAAGCCTGTCCCTTCCCTCAACAGCTCCCTCCCTCAGGCCATTGACTGGAGATTGACAGGCAGGCTACCCATAAGACCCAGCACCCCACCAAGGGAGGCGGGGCTGTCCCAACTCCCACCCACCCAACGGGCTCAACCCCCAGCCCTCTGACTGGAGACTGACAAGCGAGCAGACCCTAAGACTCAGCACCCCACCAGAGGAGGCGGAGATGTCCCAGCTCCCACCCGCCCACCAGGCTCCTCACCCAGGGCACTGGTTCTGGAGAGTGGAGGACTCTGAGACCCTGCCCTACAACAGTGGGTAGGGGATGCGGGTCTATAGGAGCCAGCATCTGCCCCCCCTCAATTCTCAAGCGGGGCATCCTCCAGCTGGGAATCCTGAGCAAGACACCACCGAGGGCCCCCCCCCCAGTCACAGACTCTGACACAGCAGGGGAAACACAGCAGGGATCTGGAGGGCCGACCAGCAGCCAAGCTCCCTTTCTGAGAACCAAAAAGGCGCGGCTCCGCCCTTGGAGCCCAAGTCCCCAGCTGGGCCCCTCCCCTGGGAACAGAGGGGCCTCCTGCTGGTCCTGCCTAGAGCTCCTGAAACTCTCAATCCCCAGACTCTTGGCATGGGGCCGCCCCTGGAAGCAGCACAGGAAAATGTCCGCCAACAGCGCTCAGATGGAAGCTCGCAGATCCAATCCTGGTCCACTGTGAGGCCAATGGTTGGGCTAAGAGCTAGTCGCGCAGCACCACATAAGTTTTATTCTAATACTTTCCAAACATTGTACTCAAATACTCTACCTACTTACCCCCTGACCTCTCTCATTCTATTTTTCTATCTCTGGACCTCTGCTCCTCTTTGAACCCTTATACTGCATGGATCTACACTTGATGGCTGATGAGCAACATTGTATATCTAGGTGTTTAATTATTCTCTAGGCTCAGAGGGACTTAAAGACAATAGAGATTGGATTGAGAGGCTTATTGTTTTAGATATAAATCGCTTATCAGTGAATAATTAGACTACTCGGAAACTGTACAAAAAGAAAGAGTGATAACACCAATCAAAACTTATGAACATCTAGAGTCTGCCAGCTACAGAGGTCTAGGTTTGTTACATCTGAAAAACTACAATAGTGTCTAGTATTAATCTTGCTCCCATTTTCAAATGGGCAGAACAAGAAACTCAAGAAAAATGTCAAATCAAGAAACAACATCTCCCATCTCCCCCACCCAATATAAACAGCCACTGGAACAGTCACTGGCAAACCTAGAGGAGAGTCTTCCAAGTGCTGTACAAATGCAATTGATAAACATCATTCATGAAAAATGTGAAAATATAAAGAAAGAGGTAAGGGAGGAAGCCATAGCTGAACAAGAGGAAACCATAAACAAGGTGATAAGTGAAAAAGAAGAAGCCATAAAGGAGGCCATAATAAAGGCTGTTCAAAGAAAGATGGATGAATTCATAGAATCAACAAATAAAAAGGTGACCGAACTACAGCAAATGTTCAAAGAAAATAAAGCTACTGAGCTAACTACTCAAATGGAAATCAAGGAGATAAAGAAATCCATACTTTATCTAAAAGAAGAGATGGAAGGCATCAAAAATGAGCAATTAGTAGCAAGGGAGATGAAAAATAAAGGAGATAGCTTTGATAGCAGGTTAGACAATGCAGAGGAGAGAATTTCCGGGGCTGAAGATAATTTAGTTATTATAGAGAAAGAAAAGAAAATGAGTCAATCCAAATCTAGGAAAAAAGAGAGAGCGCTTCAGGAGGTCCAAGATACAATTAGGAAGCCTAATTTAAGGCTAGTTGGTATTGAGGAGGGCGTGGAGAAAGAGGTCAATGGTATTGGAAATATACTTCAGGGAATCATCTCAGAGAATTTCCCAAATATCCAGAAAGGCAGGCCCATCCAGATACGAGAAGCTTTTAGAACCCCAAACAGACCTGACCAGAAAAGAACATCTCACCGCCACATCTTATTCCGAACTGGATCAGTAGAAACCAAAAAAAGGATCCTAAAGGCAGCCAGGGAAAAGAGTTCAGTAACTTATAAAGGAAAACCAATCAGAATAACCCCAGATTACTCAGCAGACACCATACAAGCAAGAACTGCCTGGAAGCATATATGTCATGCCTTAAGTCAAATAACTACCAACAAAGAATACTGTACCCAGATAAGCTCTCATTCATAACTGAGGGAACAATAAAAACATTCCATTCCAGGGAAAAGCTGCAACAATATGTTGCAACAAAACCAACACTACAGAGAATTCTGAAAGATGTTCTATACATAGAAAACCAAAATAAATGCAATATAGGGAAAGAAACGGCACCTACACAGCATAAAACCTAAGGACCACAAGAACTGTCAAGACACAGGCCCAAAAAAAAGCTTTTAAAAATGGTAGAACCTAATAAATATCTCTCAATCCTAACTCTCAATATCAATGGACTCAACTCTCCAATTAAACGGCATAGGCTGTCTAGTTGGATCAAAAAGCAAGAGCCATCGTTCTGCTGTCTTCAAGAGACACATCTTACCCAAAAACACAAGCATCTTTTGAAAGTGAGAGGTTGGAATAAATTCTATCAAGCTAACTGACCCCATAAAAAGGCTGGAGTTGCCATCCTCATATCAGATAAAATAGACTTCAAACCAAAATTAGTAAGAAAAGACAAAGAAGGTTACTACATACTACTAAAGGGATCTTTCCTCCAGGAAGCATAACGATCTTAAATATTTACACACCCAATCCCGGAGCTCCAAACTTCATCAAGCAAACTTTACTTACACTGAAACCATACATAGATCGAAATACAGTGATTGTCGGGGACTTTAACACACCACTCTCACCTATGGACAGATCAACAAGGCAAAAACTCAACAGAGAAACCTTAGAACTGAACAACTATATAGACCAACTAGATCTAACAGACATCTGCAGAATATTCCACCCAGCAACAACACAATATACGTTTCTCTCAGCAGCACATGGAACATTTTCCAAAATAGATCACATCTTAGGCCATAAAAAAAACCTGGACAGATTCAGAAACACAGAAATTATTCCATGCACACTCTCAGACCACAAAGGCATCAAACTGGAACTGAACACACATTTCCACCAACGAAAACCCTGTAACTCATGGAGACTGAACAACACTTTGTTGAATCACCAATGGGTCATCGAAGAGATCAGAACAGATATACAACAGTTTATGAAATTTAACAGTAAGGAGCACACTAAATACCCACTCCTTTGGGACACAGCAAAGGCAGTAGTCAGAGGAAAATTTATAGCGCTGAGTGCCTACAACAACAAGTTGGAAAAATTGCAAATCAACAAGTTAATGTCTCACCTTAAGCTCCTGGAAAAAGAGCAACAAACCAACCCTAATCCCAGTAGAAGAAAGCAAATTATTAAAATCAAAGCAGAATTAAATGATTTGGAATCCAAAAAAACTATAGAAAGAATCAACAAAACAAGGAGTTGGTTCTTTGAAAGAATTAACAAAATTGACAAGGCCTTAGCAAATCTTACCAAAAAAAGAAGAGAGCATATCAAAATAAACAAAATCACAGATGAAATTGGTAATATCACGAAAGAAAATACCAAGATCCAGAATATCATGAGGGAATACTTCTCAAACTTTTATGCCAACAAATTTGAGAATCTAGAAGAAATGGATGAATTCTTAGACAATATTAACATACCCACGCTGAACCAAGAAGAACTAAGCCAACTCAACAGGCCTATTTCAAGCTCTGAAATAGAAATGGCAATTAGAGAACTTCCACCTAAGAAAAGCCCAGGGCCAGATGGATTCACAGCTGAATTCTATAAGGTCTTCAAAGCAGAGCTCACACCAATATTCCTCAAGCTCTTCAACGAAATTGAAAATGAAGGTTCCTTACCAAACTCATTCTATGAAGCCAGTATAACCCACAACCCCACACCAGACAGAGATTCATCAAAGAAAGAGAACTATAGACCTATATCTTTGATGAACATCGATGCAAAACTTCTCAACAAAATACTGGCCAACCGTCTAAACAACTCATCAAAAAAATTATACACTATGATCAAACTGGATTCATCACAGGGAGGCAAAGCTGGTTCAACATACACAAATCAATTCATATAATTCAACACATCAACAGGAGCAAGGACAAAAATCACATGATTGTCTCAATAGACGCGGAAAAGGCATTTTACAAGATCCAACACCCCTTTATGTTAAAAGCTCTGGAGAAACTAGGAATCCATGGAACATTCCTCAATGTAATAAAGGCTGTTTATGAGAAACCTACTGCTAGTATTACACTTAATGGTGAAAATCTAAAGCCATTCCCTCTAAAATCAGGAACGAGACAAGGATGCCCACTCTCTCCACTACTCTTTAAAATAGTACTAGAATTCCTAGCCAGTGCAATAAGGCAAGAAGCAAGCATAAAGGGGATCCAAGTAGGGAAAGAGGAAATAAAACTATCCCTCTTTGCAGATGACATGATTCTGTATTTAAAGAATCCTATAGACTCTACTCCCAAGCTCCTTGAGCTGATTCAAAGCTTTGGAAGAGTAGCAGGCTATAAAATCAACCCTCAAAAATCAACTGCCTTCCTTCATGCCAACAGTGAGAGGAACGAGGCAATAATCAGGAAAGAAATTCCTTTCAAAATAGCCTCAAACAAAATAAAGTTCCTACGAATTAGCTTAACTAAGAATGTAAAGGACCTTTTTGACGAAAACTTTAAAACCCTAAAAAAGGAAATTAAAGCAGAACTAAGGAAATGGAAAAACCTACCATGCTCCTGGATTGGAAGAATCAACATTGTGAAAATGACAATCCTGCCAACAGCTATCTACAAATTTAATGCAATACCCATCAACATCCCAATGTCATTCTTTAAAGAAATAGAAGAGGCAATCCAAAATTTCGTATGGAATAATAAAAGACCCCGTATAGCAAAAACACTTCTTAGCAGAAAGAACAGCGCAGGAGGAATTTCAATTCCAAACTTTAGACTCTGTTACAGAGCTATAATTCTCAAAACAGCTTGGTACTGGCACTAGAACAGGCCTGAAGACCAATGGAATAGAACTGAGGACCCAGATATTAAACCACAGACCTATGGCCACCTAATCTTTGACAAGGGAGCGAAAAAAATAGAATGGAAGAAAGACAGCTTCTTCAACAAGTTATGCTGGTTAAGCACCTGCAGAAAAATAAAGCTGGATCCTTCTTTGTCACCTTGCACTAGAATTAACTCCAAATGGATCAAAGACCTGGAGGTAAAAGCTGACACACTGAAAACTCTACAGGAAGAAATAGGAGATACACTAGGCCTCCTTGGCACAGGTCGAAACTTTCTTAATAAGGACCAAGAATCACAACAAATCAGAGAAAGGCTGGATAAGTGGGAATGCATTAAACTGCAGAGCTTTTGTATGGCAAAGGACATAACTAGTAAACTAATCAGGAAGCCTACAGAGTGGAGAAGATCTTCACCAACCAAACAACGGACAAAGGCCTCATATCTAAAATATATCAACAACTCAAAAAATTGAATCACTCCAAAACTAACCTCCAAAGTAACAACCATCCCATTAAAAAATGGGCCAAAGACTTACAGTCTTCTCTGAAGAAGAAACAAAAATGGCCTATAGACACATGAAGAAATGCTCCACGTCTCCGGTCATAAAAGAAATGCAAACCAAAACAACTCTAAGATTCCACCTCACTGCAGTTAGAATGGCCAGGATCAGGAAAACGAATGACAACAGATGCTGGAGGGGATGTGGCCAGGAGGGATCACTACTACACCGTTGGTGGGAGTGCAAACTCGTTCAACCACTGTGGAAAGCAGTGTGGCAGTGCCTCAAAAGGCTAAACATAGAACTCCCCTATGACCCAGCAATTCCACTACTTGGCATTTACCCAACCACCTAGAAACAAGGACATACTAAACCCACTAGCACATCCATGTTCATTGCAGGACTATTCACCATAGCAAAGATATGGAACCAACCTAGATGTCCCTCAGTTGATGAGTGGATCAACAAGTTGTGGTATTTCTACCCAATGGAATTCTATGCTGCTGTCAGAAAGAATGACATTGCCCCATTTGTTAGGAAATGGAAAGACTTAGAAAAAATCATATTAAGTGAAGTAAGCCAGACTCAAAGGAACTTAGGCTCAATGGTTTCCCTCATTCGTCATAATCAGTAGAAACCTTTGGCTGTAATAGCAGAGATTTGCAATAGAGCAAAATCTTGATACATAAGGACATATAATGTGAAACTAATTGAAAGGACCTCCAGGATAGTGAAACAAAAGGCATATAATGAATGATTGTTGTCCTTAATGTACTATGTTGTCTCTCATCTCCTTTGCTGTCCCTCGGTTATCTCATATTGGTATAGTATCTCACTTTGTTATCTGATATATTGAATTTATTTGTATTTGGATATTTCAAATTTGATAGGGAAGGGCAGAAAATCAAGACGGGTGGGAGGTGTGGGGGGGGAGGGAAACGGGAACCAAGACATGTAAAAGGCTATCAATGTATATGAATTAGTGCACCTTCTATCTGGCAAATATCATGTAACCCTTTTGCTAATTACAATAAAAAATGCAAAAATAAGCCAGAGATGGAGGTATGGCTCAAGTGTTAGGTGTGCTGGTCATGAGTGGAAAAGGTAAGGGAAACCAGATGTACATGGCTAAGAAACTGTGTACCCACCTATGATGGCTGAGTTTGAGATTTAAGGATCATGGCTCAAAGGCAGCCTAGACAAATAAAATGATGACACTCATATCATCTACTAACCTCCAAAACTGTCAGAAATTGAGGTATGGTGTATTCAGAAACTAAGTTGAGGAGCCAGCAGTGTAGCCCAGTGTTAGAGTGCAGGCCTAGCATGCACGAAGCCCTGAGTTCTATTCCTTGGTACCACAAACAGAAGTAGTGTTGTGGTTCAAGTGACATGGCGCTAGCCTTGAGCAAAAAAGTGTCCAAGGACAGTGCCCAGACTCTAAGTTCAAGCCCAAAGACTGGCAAAAAGAAAAAAAAAGAAACTGAGTCATGAGAGCATAAAATAACCTCAACAGATCGGATCAACTTTCACGGAGCGTTGAAGAGGGATACAATAGCGACTTGAGATGAGTCGAGTCATAAAGCTTAGTGTAATAAGGGCAGGAGTGGGGGACTTATGTAGCAGTAATGGGTAGAGGCCAGGGCCTCCCCTAGCTGGAAGTTTCAAAGCGTTTTCTGAGTTTATGGTACTAGTCTGGTTCTCCAAGCCTATTGTTCGAGTAACCCTTTCAGGCATCTATCATCTGAGAGGGCTGGGGTATCGGCTTTCATATTTATGTTAAGAAGTTTAGGAAGATTCCCTCAGGAAGGGTGATCAATGGGTCAAACCATGGTGTTAGGAGCCACAGTGGAATCAAACTGTACCTTGATTTGCATCAGACAATGGCTTTATTGTCTTAGTGTTTTCTGGCCTTATTCTGTTTAAATGACCTGAGATTTACCATATGAATGTAACACCTGGAAGTTCCCCAGTTTCAAGAAGGGATATAAGCCTGGAGTTGACAATAAACGAGGCTGCAGTTTTTACCTAGGCTGCAGACCTCCCGGACCCGAAAAAAAAATGAGATACCCTTACCACAGGAAACCAGTCAGATATTTGAGGGTTGCAAAGAAACCACTATTTTGTCTAATGATCAACATTAAACACCACCAATACACTAATGGGAATAGGAATCAATTAAACATTCGTTTAAAAAGGAAGACACTAAGTCCTATTTTGGAAGAATGCCATTCAGTAAACCAAGGGCAGACTATAGGTGAAATATTCATAGACTGATTTTTATTACTTTATTAATGGGTGGTAATATTAGTATTATTTGCCAAAATTCATTATAATTTGTTAAACTGTGGCAATATCGGTATAACATACATCTGTAGGTATATCCTTAACCCCTTTTTCCATGCTACTAAATGTCAGGTAGTAGATCAGATGCTGTTTCTTTGTTTCTTACTACCACTTAAGAGGCCATTGCCTCAACACTTACACCAAACTCTCTCAAATATGCCATAAAATTATATACAATTGTCATCCTTCTGGTGATAGATTAAATACACCTGGATAACTTTACTCACTTCTAGAAGAATTTATGACTCCACTAATATGTATAACTTCAATAAAACACTGTGCTAAGTGAAATAAGCTTATATATCTGAATAAATAGCACTTTCCCTATTTTCCAATAATTTACCAGGAGGTGAAAAAATATTCATAATAATACATTCCTTATAAATTTGACTGTATAAATATTATTGTATTTTGTTTAATAATGCTTTTGCCAGTCCTGGGGCTAGAACTCAGGGCCTGGGAACTGTCCTTGGGTTTTCTCAAGGCTAGCTCTACCACTTGAGCCACAGCACCACTTCCACCTTTTCTATATATGTGGTACCTATGAATCGAACCCTGGTCTTTGTGTGTGTTAGGCAAGCATTGTGCCAGTAAGCCAAACTCCCAGCCCTTGCTTAATATTTTGCTGAATATTTGTGTTATACACCTACTTACTAGAATATTTTTTGTCAGGCAAGCCATTACTCATTTAATCATTTTCTACACAATGGTGAATACTGAAATTTCACATCACATATATATTTGTTATATATACACACATAACATATGTGTGTGTTTGATGTGACATGCTTTATTAGTGATTTGCTATGAGTGCATAAAAGCCTGATTGCTAATAATTAATAAAATATGCTTTTTGATTAAAAAATATATAAAAGTGGAAATTGATTTGTGAGAAATATATGCTTTTCTCCCTAACATATTAATAAAATGATATTTTACAATGACCAATAAGGTTTTTCTGTGTTTTAGTTCACTTTTTATATTACAGGAAATATATATTGAAATTTCCCATCTATGTATTGCTACAGTTTTAAGCTGAGTACTACCTATAGTATACCTGCAGCTGTTTTTTTTCAAATACCGTTTTGTTTATACATTGAGGAATAGCTGCCTTTCTTTTATTTTTGAGAAATAATCTAAATATTGTGCTGTTTTGCATCTATTTAAAACTTTCTTTTCTTTTCTTTACTTTTTTTTGTAGTTCATAGGCCACGGCCCTGTCCTTGAACACTTCAGCAGAAGACTATAACCCCTGTCCTTGAGCTACAGCCCCACTTCCTGTTTTCTAGAGTTAACTACAGATAAGAGTCTCAGGTCCTGAGTAGCAGATAGGATTACCTTACCCAGTTTCAATGCTGTTTGCTTATTAACCATTAAGTGAGGAACACGAATTTTTTCTAGATTCAGCGGCCACAAGTTTGGTTTATATGTCTCTTTGCCTTTGACCCAAGCAAGAACGATTCTTGAGAGTAAGGACTTACACCTAAATCCCTTCAGTTACAACTTCTCACTAAAGTCTCAATTTAGGTATTTGTGGGAATTTTGAAATTTGTTTCTTTCCATTTGAAGCCTTATAAAAATTCCTTTTCTAACACTCCTGTCCCTCAGAACCATGGAAGACCAGAAAATCTCCAGCTTATTGTCTAGTTAATTTTCTTATGTTGATTGAAACTTTGTTGTTTTTTTTTCCTTCCATTCCTGGGTTTGAACTTAGGACCTAACCACTGTCCTTGGGTTTTCTCAAGACTAGAACCCTACGAATGAAGTCATTACTTCTGGCTTTTTCTATGTATGTGGTAATAAGGAATCAAACCTGTGTCTTTGTGCATGCTAGGCAAGCACTCTACCACTAGGCTCAATTTCTGGTGGAAAGGTCTGGTTCTGAATACCAGTCTCTTCCTACCAGCAAAAAGATATTATCCTTATCAGAGAATAATGCCCTGACTTATTCCTTGTTTGCTCAATGATTTAGAGTCTTAGTTTTAAAGAAATGAAATATCTTTCTTTCTTTCTTTTCTTTCTTTCTTTCTTTCTTTCTTTCTTTCTTTCTTTCTTTCTTTCTTTCTTTCTTTCTTTCTTTCTTCCTTTCCTTCCTTCCCTCTTTCTTCCCTCTTCTTTCTTTTCTTTCTTTCTTTCTTTCTTTCTTTCTTTCTTTCTTTCTTTCTTTCTTTCTTTCTTTCTTTCTTTCTTGTTTTGCAGTCATGGGACCTGAATTCTAGACCTGGCTGTTCTTCCTGAGCTCTTCAGCTCAAGGCTACTGCCCTATGTCTTTAGCCTCAACCCCACTTCTCTTTTTCTATCGGTTCATTGGACAGAACAGTCTAAGGTGTTTTTGTGATAGGTCAGTCTTTGAACCTTGATCCTCAGATCTCAGCCTCCTAAGCAGCTAGGATTACAGGCATGAGCCACGGGCTCATGGCTTTCTCATTTTATTTTGTTTCACAGTGATTTCTACAGAGAAATCTAACTTTAACTCTACTGCCACATAGAATTCATTATATCACCCTATGATTCTTGGTGCTGGGGGTTTGGGCTAGCATGCACAAAGACCTGGTTCAGTTCCTTGGTACTACATACAAAGAAAAAGCCAGAAGTGGTGCTATGACTCAAGAAGTAGAGAGCTTGCCTTGAGAAAACCCAAGGACCATGCTCAGGCCCTGAGACCAACCATAGGATTGGGAAAAGAAAATGATTCTTGATTCATTCACAAAGAATTCCATAGGTTCCACACAGGATTTAGGGTAACTAAGAATATTATTGCTCAGTACATCACAACATGAACTTACCAATGGGGCTCAGGCTCCAACATCAATATGAAGATGCATTCACTCACCTGTGATATTCTTGTCAGAGGAATTTCCTATCCAGAGTTCTGCACAGTGCTCAAGCTTGTCAATTAATACAGGTTTTGGAACACAGGGCCCTGTAAATTAGAAACAGTAGAGAATTATTGCTTATGCTGTGTCATCATTGCTTTAAGTTCCCAGACATCCTACTCACAAGTTATCTATTAAATCCTTTTTCTCATTTCTCACTGGCTCCATGGTTGACTTTTCCCCAGCTCTGGATTCATTTTGTGTGGCATAAACTTAGCTGTCTTGCTCAAGGCTAGAAAAATACCAGTTTGAGTCCCAGCTCCACTTACATGCATAGGTCTTCATGCATGCTAGGCAAGCACTCAACCACAAAGTCAACTCTTGACACTCCACTAACATTTTTGAGGGGTTACTTGGAGTTATAGAGTTTCATGGCAATTTTTATGCCATTGCTGGCTTCAAATTAGAATTCTTAGATTTCTTCCTCCTGAATATTTTAAGATTACAGGCATGAAACATTGCACCTAGTGCCAGGTTTCCATTATAAACTCACTGTTTAGTGATTTGTAGATCCTGTTTCCAATAATGATATATATTCTATTCTGGATTGTTTATCCACTTACAATTACTGTGTAAGTTTGGAATGTCGTCTCCATTAGAGGAAACATAATTTAGAACTGTTGTCAAAGTATCCTGAAGGTATCCTGAAGAATGAGTACAAAATTACCTTAGGTTTTCTTTAGAAAGTAATGATACTTCTCAGGGTCTGGAATCTTTCATTTAAATAGTATTGAAAGTTTGATAAACATTCACGTATCTGCAAAATAACAAGGCACTTGGCCTTGCAAGTGAATTTGACTTTTGCTCACCTAAGGACACCAGGTTGCTGTAGGTCTCCAGCATTACATCTCTGTACAGGGTCCTCTGAGCATTGTCCAGATGCTGCCACTCCTCCAAGCTGAAATTCACAGCTACATCATCAAATGACACCAGCTTCTGCAATGGCACATTTTCATCAAGTAATTAGCACTGAGTTATAAACACACCATGTCTGGAATTTTATTCTTTTTTTGTTGGAATTTTATTCCTTTACTTAAATGTTTAGACTTACATGAAATATTGACCTGAAAAGCTTAGGGATGGTGCCTAGGCCCAGAGTTCAAGTCCCAAGACCCACAAAAAAATAAAAAGGCAAGCCAGGTGTTGGTGGCTCACGCCTGTCATCCTAGCTACTCAGGAGACTGAGATCTGAGGACCATGGTTCAAAGCCAGCCTAGCACAAAATTCCATGAGACTCCTTTCCAATTACCCACCATAAAATGTTTAATGGCTTGTGGCATATCATGGTAGAGCAATTGTGGTATCGACAAAAATAAGTCGGGGGAGTAGATTTAGGTTATAAATGGAATTATTCCATTGAAAAGGAACTACATTATATGATGACATATGCTGGTACTCTGAGAATATTGCAAAATCTTAGGGTATCAAGTAATAATACTGTGAAGTACACCCAGAATGTTAATGTTCTATGTCTGGCATAATAATCACTTGGGGAAGAAACATTTTTTTCTTTTTTTTTGGCTGGGGGATTTGTAAGGCTTGAACCCTGGGCCTGGGCACTGTTCCTGAGCTTTTCAACTCAAAGCTATCACCCTACCTATGAAGCCACAGTGCCATTTCCCATATTCTAGTGGTTAACTGTAGATGAGAGGCTCATAGACTTTCTAATGCCCAGGCTGGCTTTGAACCAAATCTTTAGATATCAGCCTGATATCTGAGTAGCTAGGATTACAGGTAGAAGTCACTGCACCTGGCAAGAAATTTATTTCTTGCTGTTTTATACTACAAATTTACTGTATGTTTTACTTTTTCAAAGAGACTGAGGATGACCTTTGTTCTGTATATAATGGGAAGAGGGTTAGGGAGCTGTGAGAAGAAGAACTGAGGGGCAATACTCAGGGTAGGACAATAGCCTTAAACTAAAAAGCTCACGGCCCAAGGTCCAAGCCCCATGACTTTCCCCACTACCCCACCAAAAAAGGGAAAAAATGGAGATTGGAGAGGATTTTCTAAAAAGAATATATAGAAATAGTAGTTCAAAATGTAGAAAGAAGTTCAATATTAACAGTCATTTGAAAAATTAAAATTACAATGAAATCATTACTTTAAATATGTTAATATAAACATAGTTTTAAACAAAGAGATCCATATACACACACACAAACACACACACACACACACGCATACAAAAAAACAACTTTCAAAGTCTAACTATTACTGGCAAGGTAGTGAGAAGAAGTAGAACTTTGGAATAGTTCTGCAAGGAATATAAAACAATCAAAAATTGCTTGGAGAGTGCTAAAAAAGTACTAAATATAGAATTACATAGAAATATGGTCCAACACTTCTATTTCTAGATTTGTACCTAACGGAAGAGAAAGCAGACTAGAACAAATATGTGGAGAATCCATTCACAACTATTAATAATAATCAAAAGATAGAAATATGCAAAACAATGCATTGAAAAGGAAGAACATTTTACTATATTTTACAGATGAATCTTGATTACAGTAAACTAAAAATACAGCAGTCATAAAGGAAGAGCTAGGGTATGTTTTCCCTTCCAGAGCTTCCAAGGATCAACAAACCCTTAGAGCCAAAAAGCACGATGGTTCCAGAGAATGGAGTAGAGAGGAACAGGAGCTGAATGTTTAATGATTATACATGGAAGATGAAAATTGCTCTAGATGGGTAGAATGAAGAGAGAACTGTACCCTAAACAATGGTTATGTAGCCACACAGGATGGGACACACCTATACTCCCTGATCTTGGGAAACTCAAGAAGGATTTCTAGCCATCCTAGATGCATGGAAAGATCTATCATAAAAACTAATGTGGAGGGGCTGGGAGTTTGGCATATAAATGTCTTTTTTTGCTGTTGAAATAACAAATTGTTTGGAAACATTTTAAAAGTTTTTACCTAGAAATGTACACTACAAATGGAATTAATAACAAACACAAAATATGCAAAAGATACAAATTATCACAATATGGGTATCCTGCTTCTGTATCTTTTCACTGACTCCTGTTCAAATGAGTCACATATTCTGAAACATTTCTCCCAGTCGATATATGCCACACATGTTAGCTTGTACTGGACTTCTTGGGAAATCAAAAGCAAATACTTAGCAAATGTGTGTTAGATTTTGTCAACAGTGATATTTCAAATATAAATCCCTACTCATTGCATTATTTAATATCAATGCTGGAATCTAACTTAAACTGGCAGAATCTTCAATCTTTTGAGAATCTTCAAAAGGGTGTGTAAATATTTAGGATCGTTATGTCTTCCTGGAGGAAAGATCCCTTTAGTAGTATGTAGTCACCTTCTTTGTCTTTTCTTACTAATTTTAGTTTGAAGTCTATTGTATCTGATATGAGGATGGCAACTCCAGCCTGTTTATGGGGGCAGTTAGCTTGATAGAGTTTATGCCAACCTCTCACTTTCAAAAGATGATTGTTTTGGAGTAAGATGTGTCTCTTGAAGACCTCAGAACGATGGCTCTTGATTTTTGATCCAACTAGACAGCCTATGCCGTTGAATTGGAGAGTTAAGTCCATTGATATTGAGAGTTAGGATTGAGAGATATTTATTAGTTCCTACCATTTTTAAAAGCTTTTAGTAGGGCCTGTGTCTTGACAGTTCTTTTGGTCCTTAGATGGTATGCTGTTTAGGTGCCATTTCTTTCCCTATATTGCATTTATTTTGGTTTCCTATGTATAGAGCATCTTTGAGAATTCTCTGTAGTGTTGGTTTTGTTTCGACATATTGTTGCAGCTTTTCCCTGGAATGGAATGTTTTTATTGTTCCCTCAGTTATGAATGAGATCTTAGCTGGCTACAGTATTCTTGGTTGGTAGTTATTTGATTTAAGGGCATGACATATATGCTTCCAGTCACTTCGTGCTTGCATAGTCTCTGCTGAGAAATCTGGGGTTATTCTGATTGGTTTGCCTTTATAGGTTACTGATCCCTTTTCCATGGCTGCCTTTAGGGTCTTTCCTTTCGTTCCTATTGATCCAGTTCGGATCACAATGTGGCGGTGGGATGTTCTTTTCTGGTCAGGTCTGTTTGGGTTTCTAAAAGCTTCTCGTATCTGGATGGGCCTGCCCTTCTGGATATTTGGGAAATTCTCTGAGATGATTCCCTGAAGTATATTTCCAATACCATTGACCTCTTTCTCCACGCACTCCGCAATACCAACTAGCCTTAAATTAGGCTTCCTAATTGTATCTTGGACCACCTGAAGCGCTATCTCATATTTCCTAGATTTGGATTGATTCATTTTCTGTTCTTTCTCTATAATAACTAAATTATCTTCAGCCCCGGAAATTCTCTCCTCTGCATTGTCTAACCTGCTATTAAAACTATCAACTTTATTTTTCATGTCCCTTGCCTCTAATTGCTCATTTTTGATGCCTTGCATCTCTTGTTTTAGATCATGTATGGATTTCTTTATCTCCTTGATTTCCTTTTGAGTGGGTAGCTCAGTAGCTTTATTTTCTTTGGACATTTGCTGGAGTTTGGTCACGTTTTTATTTGTGGATTCTATGAATTCATCCATCTTTCTTTGAAAAACCTTTATTATGGCCTCCATTATGGCTTCTTCTTTTTCACTTATCACCTTGTTTATGATTTCCTCTTGTTCAGCTATGGCTTCCTCCATTATCTCTTTCTTTATATTTTCACATTTTCCATTAACGATGTTTATCAATTGCATTTGTGTAGCAGTTGGAAGACTCTCCTCTAGGTTTGCCAGTGACTGTTCCATTGTCTGTTTACATTGGGTGGGTGATGTTGTTTCTTGATTTGACATTTTTCTTGAGTTTCTTCTTCTGCCCATTTGAAAATGGGACCAAGATTACTACTAAATACGATTATAGTTTTTCAGATATAATCAACCTAGACCTCCGTAGCTGGTAGACACTAGATGTTCACAAGTTTTGATTGGTATTATCACTCTTTCTTTTTGTGCACTTACAGACCAATCTAATACAACCACTGATAAGCGATTCATACCCAAAACAATAAGCCTCTCAATCCAATCTCTATTGTCTTTAAGTCCCTCTGAGCCTAGAGAATAATTAACCACCTACATATACAATATTGCTCAACAGCCATCAAGTGTAGATCTGTGCAGTATGGGTTGAAAGACGAGCAGAGGTCCAGAGATAGAAAAAAAGAATGAGAGAGGTCAGGGGAGGTATAAGAGGATTAACGTAGGAGTGTAAGAATATTGTAGTAATGAAGAAAAGGTATAGCATAAGGATAACTGTCCTAAGTTGGTAAGTAGGTAGCATATTTGAGTACAAAGTTTGGAAAGTATTAGAATAAAACTTATATGTTGCTGCAAGACTAGCTCTTAGCCCAACCATTGGCCTCACAGTGGACCATGGGATGGATCTGTTTTTCTTGTCTACGTTGAGGGAAAGGAGTATTTCACAAGATGCAGAAGAGAAGATTTCAGAAGCACATTCTGTGAGTGAATTAGCTCGTAAAATGCATTTTTATTTTCTTTTATCTTTCTGCCAGGCTTGGGGCTTGAATTCAGGGCCTGAACACTGTCTTCGGGTTTTCTCAAGTCTAGCCCTCTGCCACTGGAGCCACAGTGCCACATCTAGATTTTCTATCTATGTGATACTGAGCAATCAAACCCAGAAATTCATGGATGCTAGGCAAGCACTCTACCACTATGCCAAACTCTGAACACTGACATAGTAATTATAAAGTCATCATCATCATATCAAAATATCCTTTCTCCTACAAAGAATGAACACTTACCTATGTGTGTAATGCTTTTTTTTAAATTTCAATAATTCTTCTGTGTTTTTCCCTCTTGCATTTTTTACACATGACAGCAAAGCTAATCATCAGGAAAAAATTGATTAGGATAGAGAAACCTAATAATATCCTAGTATATTGACGTCAAAAATATGTGCAAGATGCCCTGTGTGTTTGACCTGTGGTAGAGTCCTTGGCTACCACCCAAAAAGACTCAGGTTTGATTCCTCATTACCACATACATAGAAAACCCTGCAAGCGGTGCTGTGGCTCAGTGGGACAGCTAACGCCTAAAGAAAGCCCAAGAACAATGTTCACACTCTGAGGTCAAGTCCCAAGACTAGCAAAAACAAAAAAAAAATTCGACAAGGGGCAAAATGCAGGCAGAGAAGGCACTGTGAAGCAAATGTTTTGTAAAGGATGCGGGCAATATGGACCCTTAATTTTGGATCTTACCTAAGAAAGGCTCCTTGAGCCTGAGACCAGACTGGTAGTTGGGTCTAGGGGAAGACATTGGGATTGGACAAATAAGGTGTGCTGTTTACTACATCCACATGTATGTTGTGAGATTGGAGGAGAGATTCAGCCTCCAGTATGTCTTTGGTGAGGTCTTCTGTGAGCAAGGATCTTTGGTCATTGGGCCCTGAAAGGTAACCCTGCCTCCCTCACAATGGAACAGAATATGGAACCCT
This sequence comes from Megascapheus bottae, assembly GCF_031878675.1. Classification (NCBI taxonomy): domain Eukaryota; kingdom Metazoa; phylum Chordata; class Mammalia; order Rodentia; family Geomyidae; genus Megascapheus; species Megascapheus bottae. Next base: position 2,921,659 of record NW_028327641.1, on the reverse strand, counting down.
GGTAACCAAGCCACTGTAACTAACAACCAGCTCAAGCCAGCTCACTTGGCCTGTGGCTCAGGAGGAAGAGAGATGTGGCTGTGCTGTTGCCAAAGGTCTGGAAACTTGAGTCTCAGGCATGGAAGTTGTGGATGTCTTACTGGAAGATGTACATGCTAGATCATTGCCAAGCCACAAATCCAGTATAACAGGGCTTTCTCTAAGAAGAAGGCCAGGAAAATCCAGGGCAACCAGATGAGGTAAATTTCTAAGAAGAAATGTATTTGACCCCATCATCCTCCCCACACACTACAATTTTCTTTTTTTTTTCATTTTTTTATTGTAATTAGTAAAAGGGTTACATGATATTTGCCAGGTAGAAGGTGCATTAATTCACATACATTGATAGCCTTTCACATGTGTTGGTACCTATTTCCCTCCAAACCCACACCCCCCACCTGTCTTGGTTTTCCCCCCTTCCCTATCAAATTTCAAATATCCAAATACAAATAAATTCAATATATCAGATAACAAAGTGAGATACTATACCAATATGGGATAACCAAGGGACAGCAAAGGAGATGAGAGACAACATAGTACATTAAGGACAACAATCATTCATTATATGGCTTTTGTTTCAATATCCTGGAGGTCCTTTAAATTAGCTTCACCTTATAGGGCCTTATATATGGCCTTTTGCTCTATTGCAAATCTCTGCTAGTAGAGCCCAAGGTTTCTACTGATTATGATGAATGAGGGAAACCACTGAGCCTAAGTTCCTTTGAGTCTGGCTTACTTCACTTAATTTGATTTGTTCTAAGTCTTTCCATTTCCTAACAAATGGGGCGATGTCATTCTTTCTGACAGCAGCATAGAATTCCATTGTGTACAAATACCACAACTGGTTGATCCACTCATCAACTGAGGGACATCTGGGTTGGTTCCATATCTTTGCTATGGTGAATGGTGCTGCAATGAACATTGTTCTGCTAGTGGGTTTAGTATGCCCTTGTTTCTGGATTGATGGGTAAATGCCAAGTAGTGGAATTGCTGGGTCATAGGGGAGTTCTATGTTTAGCCTTTTGAGGCACTGCCACACTGCTTTCCATAGTGGTTGAACGAGTTTGCACTCCCACCAACAATGTAGTAGTGATCCCTCCTGGCCACATCCCTCCAGCATCTGTTGTCATTCGTTTTCCTGATCCTGGCCATTCTAACTGCAGTGAGGTGGAATCTTAGAGTTGTTTTGGTTTGCATTTCTTTTATGACCGGAGACGTGGAGCATTTCTTCATGTGTCTATAGGCCATTTTTGTTTCTTCTTCAGAGAAGACTCTCTTTAAGTCTTTGGCCCATTTTTTAATGGGATGGGTGTTACTTTGGAGGTTAGTTTTGGAGTGATTCAATTTTTTGAGTTGTTGATATATTTTAGATATCAGGCTTTTGTCCGTTGTTTTGTTGGTGAAGATCTTCTCCCAATCTGTAGGCTTCCTGATTAGTTTACTAGCTATATCCGATGCCATACAAAAGCTCTGCAGTTTAAAGCAATCCCACTTATCCAGTCTCTCTCTGATTTGTTGTGATTCTTGGTCCTTATTAAGAAAGTTTCGACCTGTGCCAAGGAGGCCTAGTGTATCTCCTATTCCTTCCTGTAAACTTTTCAGTGTGTCAGTTTTACCTCCAGGTCTTTGATCCATTTGGAGTTAATTCTAGTGCAAGTTGACAAAGAAGGATCCAACTTTAGTTTTCTGCAGGTGCTTAACCAGTTCTGCCAGCACAACTTCTTGAAGAGGCTATCTTTCTTCCATTCTATTTTTTGGCTCCCTTGTCAAAGATTCGGTGGCCATAGGTCTGTGGTTTAATATCTGTGTCCGCAGTTCTATTCCATTGGACTTCAGGCCTGTTCTTGTGCCAGTACCAAGCTGTTTTGAGAGTTATAGCTCTATGTTCTTTCTGCTAAGAAGTGTTTTTGCTATAGGGGGTCTTATATTATTCCATATGAAATTTTGAATTGCCTCTTCTATTTCTTTAAAGAATGACATTGGGATGTTGATGGGTATTGCATTGAATTTGTAGATAGCCCTTGGCAAGATTGTCATTTTCACAATGTTGATTCTTCCAATCCAGGAGCATGGGAGGTTTTTCCATTTCCTTAGTTCTGCTTTAATTTCCTTTTTTAATGTTTTAAAGTTTTCATCTAAACGGTCCTTTACATTCTTAGTTAAGCTAATTCCTAGGTACTTTATTTTCTTTGACGCTATTGTGAAAGGAGTTTCTTTCCTGAATATTGCCTCTTACCTCTCACTGTTGGCGTAAAGGAAGGCAGTTGATTTGTGAGGCTTGATTTTATGGCCTGCTACCCTTCCAAAGCTTTGAATCAGCTCAAAGAGCTTGGGAGTAGAGTCTATGGGATTCTTTAAATACAGAATCATGTCATCTGCAAAAAGGGATAGTTTTATTTCCTCTTTCCCTACTTGGATCCCCTTTATGCTTTCTTCTTGCCTTATTGCACTGCCTAGGAATTCTAGTACTATGTTAAAAAAGAGTGGAGAGAGTGGGCATCCTTGTCTCATTCTTGATTTTAGAGGGAATGGCTTTAGATTTTCACCATTAAGTATAATACTGGCAGTGGGTTTCTCATGCTGACATAGTAATTATAAAGTCATCATCATCATATCAAAATATCCTTTCTCCTACAAAGAATGAACACTTATCTATGTGTGTAATGCTTTTTTTTAATTTCACTAATTTTTCTGTGTTTTCCCGACTTGCATTTTTTACACATGAGACCAAAGCTAATCATCAGGAAAAAATTGTTTAGGATACAGAAACCTAATTATGTCCTAGTAGATTGACGTCAAAAATATGTGCAAGATGCCCTGTGTGTTTGACCAAGTGGTAGAGTCTTTGGCTACCACGCAAAAAGACTCAGATTTGATTCCTCATTACCACATACATAGAAAACGCTGCAAGTGGTGCTGTGGCTCGGTGGGACAGCTAAAGCCTAAAGAAAGCCCAAGAACAATGTTCACACTCTGAGGTCAAGTCCCAAGACTAGCAAAAACAAAAAAAAATCCGACAAGGGGCAAAATGCAGTCAGAGAAGGCACTGTGAAGCAATTGTTTTGTAAAGGATGAGGGCAATATGGACCCTTAAGTTTGGATCTTACCGAAGAAAGGCTCCTTGAGCCTGAGACCAGACTGGTAGCTGGGCCTAGTGGAAGACATTGGGATTGGACAAATAAGGTGTGCTGTTTACTACATCCACATGTATATTGTGAGATTGGAGGAGAGATTCAGCCTCCAGTATGTCTTTGGTGAGGTCTTCTGTGAGCAAGGATCTTTGGTCATTGGGCCCTGAAACCTGACCCTGCCTCCCTCACAATGGAACAGAATACGGAACCCTGGTAACCAAGACACTGTAACTAATAACCAACTCAAGCCAGCTCACTTGGTCTGTGGCTCAGGAGGAAGAAAGATGTTGCTGTGCTGTTGCCAAAGGTCAGGAAACTCGAGTCTCAGACATGGAAGTTGTGGATGTCTTACTCAAAGATGTACATGCTAGATCATTGCCAAGCCACAAATCCAGTATAACAGGCCTTTCTCTAAGAAGAAGGCCAGGAAAATCCAAGGCAATCAGATGAGGTATATTTCTAACAAGAAATGTATTTGACCCCATCATCCTCCCCACAAACTACAACTTTCTTTTTTTTTAATTTTTTTATTGTAATTAGTAAAAGGGTTACATGATATTTGCCAGATAGAAGGTGCATTAATTCACATACATTGATACCATTTCACATGTCTTGGTACCCATTTCACTCCAACCCCACACCCCCCAACCCGTCTTGGTTTTCCCCCCTTCCCTATCAAATTTCAAATATCCAAATACAAATAAATTCAATATATCAGATAACAAAGTGAGATACTATACCAATATGGGATAACCAAGGGACAGCAAAGGAGATGAGAGACAACATAGTACATTAAGGACAACAATCATTGATTATGTGGCTTTTGTTTCAATATCCTGGAGGTCCTTTAAATTAGCTTCACATTATATGGCCTTATATATGGCCTTTTGCGCTATTGCAAATCTCTGCTAATAGAGCCAAAGGTTTCTATTGATTATGACGAATGAGGGAAACCACTGAGCCTAAGTTCCTTTGAGTCTGGCTTACTTCACTTAATATGATTTGTTCTAAGTCTTTCCATTTCCTAACAAATGGGGCGATGTCATTCTTTCTGACAGCAGCATAGAATTCCATTGTGTACAAATACCACAACTGGTTGATCCACTCATCAACTGAGGAACATCTGGGTTGGTTCCATATCTTTGCTACGGTGAATAGTGCTGCAATGAACATTGTTGTGCTAGTGGGTTTAGTATGCCCTTGTTTCTGGATTGTTGGGTAAATGCCAAGTAGTGGAATTGCTGGGTCATAGGGGAGTTCTATGTTTAGCCTTTTGAGGCACTGCCACACTGCTTTGCATAGTGGTTGAACGAGTTTGCACTCCCACCAACAGTGTAGTAGTGATCCCTCCTGGCCACATCCCTCCAGCATCTGTTGTCATTCGTTTTCCTGATCCTGGCCATTCTAACTGGAGTGAGGTGGAATCTTAGAGTTGTTTTCATTTGCATTTCTTTTATGACCAGAAATGAGGAGCATTTCTTCATGTGTCTATATGCCATTTTTGTTTCTTCTTCAGAGAAGACTCTATTTAAGTCTTTGGCCCATTTCTTATAGGGATGGGGTTACTTTGGAGGTTGGTTTTGGAGTGATTCAATTTTTTGAGTTGTTGATGTATTTTAGATATGAGGCCTTTGTCCGTTGCTTGGTTGGTGAAGATCTTCTCCCACTCTGTAGGCTTCCTGATTAATTGACTAGCTATATCCGTTGCCATACAAAAGCTCTACAGTTTAATGCAGTCCCACTTATCCAGCCTTACTCTGATTTGTTGTGATTCTTGGTCCTTATTAAGAAACTTTCGACCTGTGCCAAGGAGGCCTAGTGTATCTCCTATTCCTTCCTGTAAACTTTTCAGTGTGTCAGCTTTTACCTCCAGGTCTTTGATCCATTTGGAGTTAATTCTAGTGCAAGTTGACAAAGAAGGATCCAACTTTAGTTTTCTGCAGGTGCTTAACCAGTTCTGCCAGCACAACTTGTTGAAGAGCCTATCTTTCTTCCATTCTATTTTTTTTGGCTCCCTTGTCAAAGATTAGGTGGCCATAGGTCTGCGGTTTAATATCTGGGTCCTCAGTTCTATTCCATTGGACTTCAGGCCTATTCTTGTGCCAGTACCAAGCTGTTTCGAGAATTATAGCTCTGTAATAGAGTCTAAAGTTTGGAACTGAAATTCCTCCAGCGCTGTTCTTTCTGCTAAGAAGTGTTTTTGCTATACGGGGTCTTTTATTATTCCATATGAAATTTTGAATTGCCTCTTCTATTTCTTTAAAGAATGACATTGGGATGTTGATGGGTATTGCATTGAATTTGTAGATAGCCCTTGGCAAGATTGTCATTTTCACAATGTTGATTCTTCCAATCAAGGAGCATGGGAGGTTTTTGCATTTCCTTAGTTCTGCTTTAATTTCCTTTTTTAGGGTTTTAAAGTTTTCATCTAAACGGTCCTTTACATTCTTAGTTAAGCGAATTCCTAGGTACTTTATTTTCTTTGAGGCTATTTTGAAAGGAATTTCTTTCCTGATTATTGCCTTGTTCTTCTCACTGTTGGCGTAAAGGAAGGCAGTTGATTTGTGAGGCTTGATTTTATGGCCTGCTGCCCTTCCAAAGCTTTGAATCAGCTCAGGAGCTTGGGAGTAGAGTCTATAGGATTCTTTAAATACAGAATCATGTCATCTGCAAAGAGGCATAGTTTTATTTCTTCTTTCCCTACTTGGATCCCTTTTATGCTTGCTTCTTGCCTTATTGCACTGCCTAGGAATTCTAGTACTATGTTAAAAAGGAGTGGAGAGAGTGGGCATCCTGAATGCTACTCCTTAGCACCTTTATGCAAATCTTAGGCCTGTGGCATTTTAAGCACAATTCAACGCTCTGTTTTTTGCTGGTTAATTAGAGGTAAAAATCTTATGGAATTTATTGCATGGCTCATTTTGAACTGGAATCCTGAGGTCTGACCTTATCTTGAGTAGCTAGGATTACAGCACTTTTAAAACCTGTATGCTCATACACATCGCCTCTGATCCAAACACTCATTGTTCAATTTAACTAACAAGATGTGAAGAAAGATGATTGACTGTAATTTAGTAGATGGGCTTCTAGTGAGTATGTATTTCCACTTCAACTCTGAAGCCAGGGAAATGTTTCTGGTACATGTTTCAAGTATCTCCCAAAGAGGAAATTATGTGTGAGTACGTTTGCTAGTATTTCAGATAAGAGATGGACTTTGGTGTTTGGAACCTGTTGGGCAGGTGTATCAGCTGGGATATGATAACAGAGATGATGTTTCAGACAGGAATATTTTCATCCCAGACAGACTTAATCCAGATCCTTGGATTTCAGGCCTTGAGTAGATAGAATTACAAGTGTGAGCTGCCACCACCACCTGGTTCATTTTGGAAACCTTAATTGCTTCTCATTTGTTCCTTTCCTTTTTTGGAAGATTGATCTAAGCTGGCTGATTGTGCATCACAATGATCTGATTGGCCTCAGGAATTGCAAATATTTGTTTCATCAGCACGGAATGAGTGAAGTTGATCTAAACCCAATAGTATTTTCCTTCTGATAAATAGGGAACTTGCCTATATCATTTTTCCTTGCCTTTGCTTTCCCAAAGCAAGCAACATGTTTCTTAAAAACTATACTTCATGAGAATATTATAATTAGAAGCTATCTTCTGCACACTTCAGAATAGTCCTTGCATTTATAAACTTATATTACAATATTAGGTAGAAGAATGGTGACTGTTAGTTTCATAACTATTTCATATGTTTTACTCTTTAAGGCTCATTAACTCAAGAAGGGATTAAATACATTTAGATAATAGTAGAACATAGCTGCTGCTGATTTGATGTGTGTGCAGATGATACACAGATTTATTAGGATTACTCAAAAGTTTTCTTCAAATTTTCAGTAGTAGACTGCTATGCTAACTGGAAGGTGATAGTAATGATGCTGAAATTCTATGAATCAGCTATGAAGCAGAATTTCAGGGGAGAGGATTTGCTAGGGACTTAATTTCTAAGACGCATATCAAGAATATTGAACTATATCACCAAATGATGGAGGACTCAGCGTCACATTTTGTTTGTTTTATGCAAGTCCTGGGACTTGAACCCAGGGCCTGGGAACTGTCCTTAAATGTTTTTTTTTTTGCTTCAGGCTAGTGTTCTACCACTTGATCCACAGCTCCACTTCCAGATTTTTGGTAATGAACTGTAAATCAGAATATCATGCAATTAGCTTGGGCTGGATTCAAACCTGATTCTGTGTAGATAGGATTCCAAGTGTGAGCACACAGAGCCTGGCTAGTATCATTCATCATTCAAGTCATGGGACTGCAATTCTGCACCTGGGTCTTGTCACTGAGCTTTTCAACTCAAGACTACTGCCCTATGCCTTGAGCCATAGGGCCACTTCTGGGTTTCTGGTGGTTAATTGGAGATAAGAGTCACATGGACTTCAGTGCCCAGGCTGACTTTGAACTGCTGTCCTTGGATCCCAGCCTCTTGAGTAGCTACATTTACAAGTGTGAGCCACCATACCAGGCTAAATTATTTTTTAAATTAATTTTTTTTGTTAAGTCAATATATAGTTGGCATACGGTTACATAAGTAATGAACACATTTCTTAAGAAAATTGTTATCCCCTCCCTCATTTTTCTCTGTTTTCCTACCCTCAGCCCCCTCTCCACCCAGATTGTTCAGTTTATTTCCGTTTAGTGTCTTACTAATATCACTATTCAATTGGTACACATTTTCTCATTTGTTTTTTTTTTTTTACCATTTTATTATACCCTTTCCATTTCCCAAATCACATAAACCTATGTACAAGACACAGGGTACCCGAATTCAACACAGTGACTACAGAGAACAAAACTAAAGGGAAAAAGAAGAAAAGAGGTAAAAAGGAAAGAAAATGAAAGAACATCATACAGTACCTTAGAAGCAACAACACTGAAAAAACAAAACATAAAACCTTGGGCTGAAAATGTAGCTTGCCTAGCATGTATGAAACCCTGGATTCCCTTCCTCAGCACCACATAAACAAAAACTGGAAGTGCCACTGTGACTCAGCTGATAGATTTCTAACGTTCAGCACAGAGTGTTCCAAGTGACAAAAATCTGTCACATTTAAGTCAGGCTTCAAAATTTTGCTAGGAACCAGTTACATGATTTGGAAGAAAGTCCAATTTTCAAAAAATCACTAGCCAGTCGCTGGAGGGTCATAATTGTCATTCTACTAGCCAGGGAGAAGGTGATTCAAAGCCTTTGCAAGCAAAAAAACGAAAACAAAAAAAACTAAGATTCTTCTCTCCACTTATCCACCCAAAAACTAAGTGGAGTTGTGGCTAAAACTGGTACAGCATTAGCCTTGAGGAAAAAGAACTAAGAGACCTTGCCCAGGTCCAAAGTTCAAGCTCCCAACCAAGAAAGAAAAAAAAAAGGAGTCCAGATACCTTAGTTTCAAAAGTATATCTGGATATCTTAGTAGATTTTTCTGATCTTTCCTCATTCATCTCATGGAACCACATAATCTTGATCCTGATCTGACTAAAAGCCTGCATTGTGCTTAATAAATGCATTCCACATATTCCAGTAGAATCTGGACAGCTAACAGCCACTTACCACTGCTTTATTCTACGTTTAGGCCAGTATGTCTTCATACCATCTACACAGTCAGCTATATCATCTTTCCAGAAGTAGCATTGAGTGTAGAAAACTCAGAACTAAAATAATTGCATAAAGATGTAATAAAACTCCTTGATTCATTAAGAAAATTTCTGTACCACTTAGAGCAAGTGCATTAGTGGTATTTACCTCTAGCCTCTTTTTTAAAAAAATTTCTAACATTGAATTTTACTTCATATTTCAAATGTCATGTTTAACCAACAAGTATTCAAGAAGGGAATCGCTATACAATCACTGGCACATAAATTTTAGAATATAGTAAAAATTAAGCTGAGTCTTTGTATGTCGTAGATACAGATTAATCTATAATAAAACACATGTCTATAGAGTGTATAGTCTATCCTAGATTTTTATGTCTATGTAGTTATGTTTATATCTCCAAAATTATGTCCAGAACTTTGGGTATCAACTATTCAATCATCGCTCTACTACTGTTTGAAACTAATATCCATATATTAAGGATACCATGTACCTTTTGTTCCTTGGTCTTGACTTATCTCACTCAACAGGATTCACTCTAATTTCATCCACTACCCCAAAAATGCCATTATTATTTTTTTCTGTGCAGATCTTCTTTTTATGTATTTATTTTTATTGTAATTTATAGAAGGGTTACATTATATTCACCAGATAGAAGGTGCATTACTTCTCAAACTTTGATACCGCATGTAATGATATGGTCCCCATTTCCCTTCCCCTACCCCCACTCATGTTCATTTCCCACCTTTCCTATCCAATTTCAATTAACCAATTAGGCACATATGAAATATATCAGAAAACAAGGTGACATGTTGTACCAATATGATATAACCAAGGGATAGCAAAAGAGATAAGAGATCACATAGTTCATTAAGGATATCAATCACTCATTATATGAGTTTTGTTTCTTTATCTTGGAGGTCCTTACATGTAGTGTCATACTATTTGTCATGATGTCTCTAGATTTTGTTCTATTGTAAATCTCTGGTAGCAGAGCCCAAGGTTTCTACTGAATTTGACAAATGAGGGAGACTCTTGGGCCTATATTCCTTTGAGTTTGGCTTACTTCACTTAATATGATTTTTTCCCTTTTCATCCACTTCCCCGAGAATGCCATTATTTTATCTTGTCGGTTGGCTATGTATCATTCCAGTGTGTGTGTGTGTGTGTGTGTGTGTGTGTGTGTGTGTGTGTGTGTGTGTGTGTGTGCGTGTATCACATTTTTTGTAGTAGGGCATCTGGTTGTTTACATCATCCAGCCTCATTTTCTGCAGATATTTTTTATAGTCTCTTTTTTATTTTCCGGGTAATGTATAGAGGGGTTACGATTACATTTACAGGTAGTGGACTGCATTACTTCTCACACATTTATTCCACTCCACATGTTTTTGTCCCCAGTTCCCTCTCCCCTCCCCTTCCCAATCATCTTGTTTCCCCCCTTCCCTTTCCTATTTGACATAAACAAATAAACATATATACAATATGCCAAGGAAAAAATCAGATACAGTAACAATCTGACATTAACCAAAGGGCAAAATAAGAGATGAGAAATAACATAGTAGATTAAGGACAAAAATCACACAAGATTAAGAGCAATGATGACACAAGATATAGCTCTTGTTTCCATATCCTAGAGATCCTTACATTTAGTCTCATCCTATATGACCTTATATACCTAGGTTTTTGAGTTATTGTAATCATCTGCTAGGAGAGTCCTAGATGTGAACTAATTGTTACAAATGAGGGAAACCATTGAGCTTATGTTTCTTTGGGTCTGGCTTGCTTCACTTAATATAAATTTTTCCAAGTCTTTCCATTTCCTTACAAATGGGGCGATGTCATTCCTTCTGATGGCAGCATAGCATTCCATTGTGTATAAGTACCAATCTTCTTGATTCAGTCATCTACTGAGTGGCATCTGGGTTGGTTTCATATCTTTGCTATGGTAAATAGTGCTGCAATGAGCATCATTATGCTAGTGGCTTTAGTATGCCCTTTTTTCTGGACAATTGGGTAGATGCCAAGTAGTGGATTTGCTGGATAATAGGGGAGCTCTATGTTCAGTCTTTTGAGGAACCACCACACTGCTTTCCCTAGTGGTTGAACGAGTTTACACTCACACCAACAGTGTAGGTGTGATCCCCCCTGGTTACTTCCCCACCAGTATCTCTTATTAGATTTTTTGATAATGGCCATTCTGACTGGAGTCAGGTGGAATCTCAAAGTTGTTTTGATTTTCATTTCCCTTATTGCTAGAGATATGGAGCATTTCTTCATGTGTCTAAAGCCCATTTTAATTTTTTCTTCAGAGAATACTCTTTTAAGTCTTTAGCCCCCTTTTAATAGGATGGTTGTTTCTTTGAAGATTTGTTTGGGAGAGATTCATTTTTTTCAGCTATAGATATATTTTAGATAACTACATATATTTTTGTAGAAAAAAGAATGGAAGCCATCATGCTGGCTCACAACTTAATTTCAGCTACTTAGGAGGCTCAGGGCTTAGGATCACAGGTCAAAGCCAACCAGGGCCCTACAGTGTGTGAGATCAAACTCTGTGAACATACAATGACTGTAAGAGGAATCTCACTGCCTGGGAATGTAGCCTAATTGTAGAGTGCTCACCTAGAATGCATGAAGACCTAGGTTCTATTCACCGGTACCGCATACTCAGAAAAAAGCTACAAGTGGCGCTGTGTCTCAAGAGGCAGAGCACTCACCTTGGGCAAGCGAGTCCAATGAAAATGTCTAGGCCCTGAGTCCAAGCCCTAGGACTGGGAAAAAGAAAAAAAAGAGCAATCTTACTTAAGTAACAAGGAATGTACCCTATATTTATACAGACTGAAAAATTCATTAAGATATTAGAAAATATGTATAAAGTGCATAATTTCTTTTGTGTGTTGGCACTGGGTCTTCAACTGAGTGCTTCAGCTCTATCCCTGACCTTTTCTGCTCAAGGCTAGCACTCTACCAATGCAGCCCCAAATCAACTACCTTCAATTGAGATATAAGCGATGAATATTTCAGGGTGCTTCTTGAAAAACATTTTTATAAATTGAAACTTTCAACACAGTCTTATTTTAGTATGAATGTTGAGATGGGAAGAGACAGAAAAAGTGAAATGTTTCCTGATCCCCATAGAGAAGAGACTCAGCAGAACCACTGTGGTCTGCAGGCTTCTTTGTGAGTTTTGTTTGCTTGTTTGATTTTGTCAATTGTGAGGCTTGAACTCTGGGCCTGGGCACTGTCCCTGAGCTCTTCAGCTCAAGGCTAGTGCTTTAATCTGTGAGTCACAGTGCCACTTCTGGTTTTTCTGGCAGTTAACCGGGTACTTTGGCTGGCTTTAAACTTTGATTTTCAGATCTTAGCCTCCTGACTAGCTAAGATTATAGGTGTGAGGTACCATCACCAGGCTGCTGCTCTGTTACTATGCAGGTTCTGGATCAAGAACTTCAAATTCTTACTTCAATTTTTTCTTCTCTTGCCTGATACTCTGCCATTTGAACGAAGCCCCTGTTCCTGGTCTTTGTTGGTTAATGAGAGATATTATGATTTTCTAATATTCAGAGCAATGATTATAAAAACCAGCATTTTACTTACTTGAATAAATTAAGAGACAGGACCTAGTGAGATGGAAAACACAATTTTTTTTCAAGTTGCTATCCTGTTCTAATGCATAAGTCTGGCTATTTTGCTTACACACAAATATGTATTTTACCAGTTTCTACTCTATTTTTGCTTAGCTTAAAACCACCACTGCCATTTCATAGATTTTGTTGTTGTTGTTTGCGGTGCTTGAACTCTGTGCCTCAGATCTTCATTTCAATGCCAGTGCTCTACTACTTTTGATTTGGCCAGTCCTGGGCTTGAACTCAGGGACTGAGCACTGTCCTTATATTTTCTCAAGGCTAGGGCTCTACCACTTCAGCCTCAGCACCACTTCCAGCATTTTTCTATGTATGAGGTATTGAGGAATTGAACCCAGGTCTTCGTGCATGCTAGGCAAGCACTCTACCACTAGGCCAAACTCCCAGCCCAAAATTATTCATCATTACTATTAGCTATCTTCTTTTTTTTAGTATTGATTCGTACAGAGTAATTGAACACAGGGCTTTGTGCATACTAGGCAAGCAAACTACCACTAGTGTGCACTCCAGCCTTAGATAAGGGCTTTCTTTTTCTTTTTCTTTTTTTCAGTCATGGGGCTTGAACTCTGGGCCTGGATGTTTACCTTAAGCTCTTCAGCTCAAGGCAAGAGCTCTACCACTTGAGGCACATTGTCATTTTGAATTTTCTGGATTATTTGGAAATAAGATTCTCACAGATTTTTATGCCTGGTCCGTCTTTGAACCTCGATCCTCCAGGGTAGCTAGGGATACCAGGGTGAGCCACCATTCACGGGCATTAAATTATTATTTTTTGCATGTCCTATGGCTTCAACTCATGGCCAGAGCACTGTCCTAGGGCTTGCTCAAGGATAGCACTTTACTTCAGCCAGCCAACTCCTGGTCCAAATAGGCCACTCTTGAAGCTATAATTACAGAGATCTGCCATAATACTGGCATGTCGTTATCTAAGTATATAATTTTTCTTCTATTTTTGATGGCTTTTCCTTAGTGTATATATTTCCTATATATTTTATGGAAAACTTCCTTCCCACTGGGGCCATAAGTTAAGCCTAGTGGAAGAGTTCTTGCCGAGCATGAATGAAGACCCAAGTTCAATTCCTCAGCACAACATAGATAAAAAAAGATAAAAGTGGTGCTGTGGCACATGTGATAGAACTTGTGCCTTAAGAATAAACAAAAACAAAAACAACATCGTGCTCAGGTCCTGAGACTAAGCACAGTACTGGCAAAAAAAAATTCTGCCTAAAGTAGACATTTAAACTTATTGTACTTTTCAAAAAATTTGTTGTCAAGGTGATATACAAAGAGATTGCTGTTACATATGTAATGAGTACATTTCTTGTAAACACTGTTACCCCCTCCCCCCTGTTCTCTTTCCCTTCCTCCCAAGTCATAAATTTCATTTACAACAAATATATATGTATTTTCATTCTTGAAAAAATAGTTTAAAATGTGTTCAAATAAATGATGTAGATTGATATATTTATCAAAATGGATTACTTCAACTCTAAAATAAAAATTCTAGGTAATTTTTCTCCTAAAATTGTAGTAATGCTATAAAATTAATAAAAAAGGAATTTTGGTTATTAATTTCTTATGTTTTACTTTAACATTATTATACTAAGCATACTGTTTATGGCATTAATACAGACAGCATGAAATATGATTATGTAAAAAAATTAAATGATTCAAAATAGTAAGGTTGGGGGCCAGTAGTTTGGCTTGGTGGCACACACCCTGGACTGGCAAAAAAGAAGTAGGGTTAAATAAAACAGATTTATTTCCAAATGTGTGGAAAATGGTATGATTTCTTGTTTGGCTAGTCCTAGGGCTTGAACTGAGGGACCAGGAACTGTCCTTGGCCACATTTGTTCAAGGGTGGCACTCTGACACCTGAGCCACAGTGCCCCATCTGCTTTTTCTGTGTATGCAGTGCCGAGGAATTGAATCAAGGTCTTCTTGTATACTAGGCGAGCACTCTACAACTAGGCCACATTCAAAGCCAAAGTAGATTTTTGATGCTATTGTGGAGTTTTAATTTTCTTAAATATTTGTACAAAGCACAATGGATATATAAACAGACTTGAACTCACAGAACAGAGTCCCACATAATATTACAGTTACTCTGGCACTTCTCCCGATTGACAAAACACATTTCCAGGCATCTGCTCTGTCCTTAAGCTTTGGTAGCTGACTTGTCTTTCCATGGAGGCCTGGCCTGGATTCCTGGTGATTCCATGCATTCCATAGTTCCCTGTATATCCAGTAAGGTTGTCTTCTATGGGACCAGACCTGTCTGGATTTTGGCCCACCCAGGACCTATGTGTCTGAGGTCTCACATTATAAGTGGAAAATAAAACACAGTATAATAAGGACTGAAGAACTGCACACCATAATATTAACAATGAGAGTTTAATAGTTACCAAAGTAAATACAATGAATACTTGAGAAGAATCATGAGAGCAAGGTAAAGAGATGTCTTTTTAGGAAGGGGACAGGGAAGCTCTAAATCCAGACTGGCCTCCAAGTTGCCTTCAGACAGTAATTCTACTTCAGAGTCCTCAGAAGGGTCTCCTTCCTCATGAGAAACAGAATGTCCTTCCTGAGTTAAGAGGGGGATGGATTCTGGTTTGTCGAATGGAGATTGAGTCTCTTTTAGTGAGATGGATGGGTCTGGATATTCTGTGAGGATGGATTCATTTTCCTCCAATGAATCCAGTATTGAGAGTACACTTGCTGCTTCCCATGGGGACATTTTCCATGAGCCCAGCGTGTGCCCCTTCAGCTTGCACAATAAGTGGAGTGTTACTCTGACTCAGATGGACTGACTCTGGGTGGAGTGTGAAAGGAAACGGAAGGAATTCTGGCTGCTCTTTTTCTTCCTCCATAGTATCTGCAGGTTCAACTGTGTCACACATGGGGTTCAGAGCAAAAGGTATATCCACAGGACTCTAAACCTGTTTGGTAATTTCTACAGAAGGCCCATGCTTTCTGGAGTGCAGTGATGATTCTCTGTCTCCATCAGTCTTTTTGTGTGGTAGCCAAGCACTCTACAAATAGATGAAACACCCAGGCCATCTTGCACATATTTTTCACTCAATCTACTAGGACGTTGTTAGGTTTCTGTATCCTAATCTATTTTTCTTCCTGATGAATATCTGTGCTGTCATCTGTAAAAATGCAAGTGGGAAAATCACAGAAGCATTGGTGACATAAAAAAAGTCTTACAGACATAGATAAGTGTTCATTCTTTGTAGGAGAAAGGATATTTTGATATGCTGATGATGACTATTTATAAATACTTTATCGGGGTTTAGAGTTTGGCCCAGTGGTAGAGTGCTTGCCTAGCATCCATGAAGATCTAGGTTTGAGTCCTTAATATCACACAGATATAAAAATCCATATGGCAATGTGGCTCAAGTGGCAGAGGGCTAGACTTGGGAAAAGCCAAGAGCAGTGCTCAGGCCCTGAGTTCAAGCCCCAGGAATGGCAGAAAAAACAAAAGAAAAGAGAAGAAATGAAAAGAAATGTGCCTTTTACAAGTTATTCACTCACAGCATTTGCCTCTGAATTCTTCGCTTCTGCATCTTGTGACTTATCCCTTTCCCTCAATGTAGACAAGAAAAACAGATTTTATTACTTGCTATCCTGTTGTCCAATCTTTGGATATTAATTCAAAATACAATATTGCCTGAGATATTGTGTGTGTGCATGTCTGTGTGTGTATCTGCCAATGTGTGCATGCACACATGTGTACAGGGTTTAGGGCTTACTCATAGGGCCTGTGTGATAACCCTCAGCATCTTTTCCTCAAAGGTATTGGTCTTTCACTTCTAGCTTATTATAGCTAATTGGAGTTGAGAGATTCACTCAATTTCTTGCCCTGTGCTGGGTTCTCATATTGTTAATTGTAGCTATAGAGAAGGCGGAGGTCTGGGGATCCTCGTTAGAATCCAGCCCCTGAGAGAAAGTCACTGTTAGAAATCTTTATCTTCAGTTAAGCACGAATAAATAAGGCAAAAGTGGAACTGTGGCTCAGTTCCTCTTGTACCAGCCATGAGAAAATTAGTAATTGGCAGCACCTGGTCCCTGAGAGAAATCCTTAGCACTGGTTCAAAAAAAGAAAGAAAATAATGAAAAAAATTAAAACTTGCTGAGGAATCCATAAGGATAAACGTGCCTGTGAATAATCTTGTCATTTCAGATTCCCCCAAGAGCTTATGACTCTCTATATTTTATCAAGATTTTTAAAGATATTTACATATTTTCTATCTTTCTTAAACAGAGATAACCATCCACAAAAGACAAACACAAACTCTCACACAGTATACCACCCACCCATAAGTGTCTGGCTATGTATATATGTATAGTCATATGTATTGATCTGTCTCTCTATACTAATATATAAATGCATAAATATATGTATTTAGACAAACAGGAAACATACATAGATAGGTCTCAGGCATTTCCAGATTTTGTGCAAGTCTTCTGAGTGCAACTTACCATTGTATTGTTTGTCAAGATAAAGTCCCTCTAACTTTTGGCCAGCTTCTTGTCCTTTGATACTTTTTTCTGCCAGTCCTGGGTTTTGAACACTAGGCCTGGATGCTGTCACTGAGCTTGAGCTTCTTGCATTCAGTAGTTTATTGCAGATAAGAGACTCATGGAGTTTCTGTCCTGGGCTGGCTTTGAATTGTGATCCTCAGATCTCAAACTCCTGAGTAGCTAGGATGAAAGTCTTGAGCTACCAGTACCTGGTTCCTTTGCCTCTTTTACCCATTTTTTTGGCCCCACCACAGCCATGGTATCTACCTTCCTATGTTTTCTCCACCTGCTCCCAGACAGGGGTCTGACAGATGCTCTCCACCCACTTATTCATGTCCTCCTCTGTATTGGCTGACAGCTAAGACATGCACTCACTTTTCTGGATGCCAAACACAAAGCCATGTGATTGTTTCTCAGTCTGGAACATCCTATCAGATTTATAGCACCACAGAGGGTCAGGTTGATGCTCCTCCAGGGCTTCTTAAATTGTTCTTATATTAATCCACAACACGTTTGTCATCACTTGTCCAGCTAATTCATGGACTAAACCAGCATTCCCTACAAACTTAGATCCCAATACAATGAGGACACTCAAGGGTGCATTAGGAGTGTGACCTGCAAGTGGATGTGAGCCTGTCTAACTTGGAGGGGATTTCTCCACCACAGGAAATGGAATACAAATTTAGAATCTGCTTTCATGAGGTGACAATCTCTGGCAGATGTTCTTATCAACTGTGGCACTGCCTACTTCCAGCTTAAAACATGGGTTGATGACCCAGCATAACAGAGAATGTATTCACCCAGGCCCAACACATAGGCTGGGACCCTGAACTTTCAGGTAGCATTTGGCTTTGAAGGTCATGAGATCTTAGTCTACAAATGATGAGCCCCCTCCTGTGAGGCATAGCAAACGGAGCCAAAGTGCAACCCAGTTAAGCACCAGATCAAGCTTCCCTTCTTCAGTAGGGTATGGTTTGAAAACTGTGCATAGCTTCTGTTTGAAGCCAGTCCAGAAAGGAAAGTCCATGAAACTCTCATTTCTAGTTAACTGCCAAGAAAAAGCCAAAGATAGAGATGAAGCTCAAGAGAGGTAGAGAGCCATCTGAAAAGAATGGTTACACCCTGCAACATCCTCATTATCTGATCTTGAAAACATCTCTGCGTACATCCCAGCATGCAGCCAGCATCTGGGGGTGACAGTGACCCCTGCGCCCATTGGCAATCTGCACTGTCTCTGACATCTGTAATATGAACCTCATTCTGTTGGGTTTGTGAAGCGGTGTCAACCCTGCAGAAGGAACCAACTGTGCCCTAACTCCCACTGTCCCCTGGGGCCCCTAGCATTTCCCCATCTGCACCCCTCCTGTGGCTTCTGATCCTAGGGAGCCCTCCTGCCCTGTCCAACACTCACATGAAGTGCATAATTCTTCTCCTGGGGCAACTTCTCCACAGAGAGTGCATGACATGCCCACTCTCCAGGCACGGGGAGATCCTGCCAAAGTAGCAAATCAGTGATAAGGACATAAAGTGATGAATAGAATTTTAGATCCTGATGGTAGACAGTCTGCAAAATCCAAGGGAGAATGCAATTGGAGGGGACCAGGGATCAGGATGTGGGCATGGAGCTTCCCTGCCAACGGGGTGGGGGAAGTCACAGGCTGGGGATGCACAGGATGATCCATGGGCCCTGTGCCGCTACTGGGTCACCCCGTTGTGCATCTCAGCCTTTGGCTTTGAGCTCTGTGATGGTCAAGATGTGCACAGTCTGTATCTGGCTGGCAGAAGAAAGGACCCTGGGAAGACAATTGTAGACCCTTTGTGAGTGTAGGAAGGGGTAGGCTGGACACCCAGTCCAAGAGGAGCTAAAACTGGAGTCGAGGGGTGTGCAAGGAGTGGGTGTGAGGGTTGTAGGCAGTCACAGTCACGGCAGAGGTGGCTCTGTCTGTGGGGTGATTGCCTCCCTGCAGGCACAGCACTGGAAATATCAGAGATCCACATGAAAAGGAAAAGCTGGAAATGGCACTATGGTTCAAATGGTAGAGCATCAACCTTGAGCAAAAGATCTCAGGGACAGTACCCAGGACCTGAGTTCAAGCCTCATGACTGTAAAAGAAAAAGAACCAGGACTATGAGAGGGAACCTGGTACTCTCTTGGTCTAATCAGACACAAGAAGAGGCCGGGATAGGCTGTGGAAAAACACAGAGAACATCTTCACCCAGCTCATCCAGTCCTGCATGCAGGGACAGCCATGTAACTAGGGCTACGGTGAGATCATCTTCACCCCTGTGCCGCCATCTGAATTTTAGGCCTCTGTCCTGGCATGGGGTGTCCTGATGGCTGAGCAGGTGCCCTAACCCTAGATGGAGAGCAGCCACTGACTGTGGTAGCTAAGGAGAGATCTGTTCCATAGCTATCAGACCACCCAGCATGGGAGCCAGAACCACCCCTCACCCAGGTAGAGGCCAATGGTTCTCCAGGTGCTACTAACATTGCCCCACCCCTAGCTCTGGGTACACGTGACATTCCCTCCACAAGGAGCAGGACAAAGTGAGGGATCAGGAAGCTGCCTAAGATACCCTAAGATTTTGCAATATTCTCACAGTACCAGCATATGTCATCATATAATGTAGTTCTTTTTCAGTGGAATAATTCCATTTATAACCTAAATCTACTCCCCCGACGTATTTTTGTCGATACCACAATTGCTCTACCATGATATGCCACAAGCCATTAAAAATTTTATGGTGGGTAATTGGAAAGGAGTCTCATGGAATTTTGTGCCAGGCTGGCTTTGAACCATGGTCCTCAGATCTCAGTCTCCTGAGTAGCTAGGATGACAGGCATGAGCCACCAACACTGCCTTGCCTTTTTATTTTTTTTGTGGGTCTTGGGACTTGAACTCTGGGCCTAGGCACCATCCCTAAGCTTTTCAGGTCAATATTTCATTTAAGTAAAGGAATAAAATTCCAACAAAAAAAGAATAAAATTCCAGACATGGTGTGTTTATAACTCGGTGTTAATTACTTGATGAAAATGTGCCATTCCAGAAGCTGTTGTCATTTGATGATGTAGCTGTGGATTTCAGCTGGGAGGAGTGGCAGCATCTGGACAATGCTCAGAGGACCCTGTACAGAGATGTAATGCTGGAGACCTACAGCAACCTGGTGTCCTTAGGTGAGCAAAAGTCAAATTCACTTGCAAGGCCAAGTGCCTTGTAATTTTGTAGATACGTGAATGTTTATCAAACATTCAATACTATTTAAATGAAAGATTCCAGGCCCTGAGAAGTATCATTACTTTCTAAAGAAAACCTAAGGTAATTTTGTACTCATTCTTCAGGATTCCTTCAGGATACTTTGACAACAGTTCTAAATTATGTTTCGTCTAATGGAGACGACATTCCAAACTTACACAGTAATTGTAAGTGGATAAACAATCCAGAATAGAATATATATCATTATTGGAAATAGGATCTACAAATCACTAAACAGTGAGTTTATAATGGAAACCTGGCACTAGGTGCAATATTTCATGCCTGTAATCTTAAAATATTCAGGAGGAAGAAATCTAAGAATTCTAATTTGAAGCCAGCAATGGCATAAAAATTGCCATGAAACTCTATAACTCCAAATAACCCCTCAAAACTGTTAGTGGAGTGTCAAGAGTTTGACTTTGTAGTTGAGTGCTTGCCTAGCATGCATGAAGACCTATGCATGTAAGTGGAGCTGGGACTCAAACTGGTATTTTTCTAGCCTTGAGCAAGACAGCTAAGTTTATGCCATACAAAATGAATCCAGAGCTGGGGAAAAGTCAACCATGGAGCCAGTGGGAAATGAGAAAAAAGATTTAATAGATAACTTGTGAGTAGGATGTCTACGAACTTAAAGCAATGATTACCCAGCATAAGCAATAATTCTCTACTATATCTAATTTACAGGCCCCTGTGTTCCCAAACTTGTATTAATTGACAAGCTAGAGCACTGTGCAGAACTCTGGATAGGAAATTCCTCTGACAAGAATATCACAGGTGAGTGAATGCATCTTCATATTGATGTTGGAGCCTGAGCCCCATTGGTAATTTCATGTTGTGATGTACTGAGCAATAATATTCTTAGTTACCCTAAATCCTGTGTGGAACCTATGGAATTCTTTGTGAATGAATCAAGAATCATTTTCTTTTCCCAATCCTATGCTTGGTCTCAGGGCCTGAGCATGGTCCTTGGGTTTTCTCAAGGCTAACTCTCTACTTCTTGAGTCATAGCACCACTTCTGGCTTTTTCTTTGTATGTAGTACCAAAGAACTGAACCAGGTCTTTGTGCATGCTAGCCCAAACCCCCGGCACCAAGAATCATAGGGTGATATAATGAATTCTATGTGGCAGTAGAGTTAAAGTTAGATTTCTCTGTAGAAATCACTGTGAAACAAAATAAAATGAGAAAGCCATGAGCCCGTTGCTCATGCCTGTAATCCTAGCTACTTAGGAGGCTGAGATCTGAGGATCAAGGTTCAAAGACTGACCTATCACAAAAACACCTTAGACTATTCTGTCCAATGAACCAATAAAAAATGAGAAGTGGGGTTTTGGCTAAAGACATAGAGCAGTAGCCTTGAGCTGAAGAGCTCAGGAAGAACAGCCAGTACTAGAATTCAAGCCCCATAACTGCAAAACAAGAAAGAAAGGAAGAAAGAAAGAAAGAAAGAAAGAAACAAAGAAAGAAACAAAGAAAGAAATAAGAGGGAAGAAAGAGGGAAGGAAGGAAAGGAAGGACGGAAGGAAGGAAGGAAGGAAGGAAGGAAGGAAGGAAGGAAGGAAGGAAGGAAGGAAGGAAGGAAGAAAGACAGAAAGAAAGAATGATATTTCATTTCTTTAAAACTAAGACTCTAAATCATTTAGCAAACAAGGAATAAGTCAGGGCATTATTCTCTCATAAGGATAATATCTTTTTGCTCGTAGGAAGAGACTGGTATTCAGAACCAGACCTTTCCACCAGAAATTGAGCCTAGTGGTAGAGTGCTTGCCTAGCATGCACAAAGACACAGGTTTGATTCCTTATTACCACATACATAGAAAAAGCCAGAAGTAATGACTTCATTGGTAGGGTTCTAGTCTTGAAAAAACCCAAGGACAGTGGTTAGGTCCTAAGTTCAAACCCAGGAATGGAAGGAAAAAAAAACAACAAAGTTTCAAACAACATAAGAAAATTAACTAGACAATGAGCTGGAGATTTTCTGGTCTTCCATGGTTCTGAGGGACAGGAGTGTTAGAAAAGGAATTTTTATAAGACTTCAAATGGAAAGAAACAAATTTCAAAATTCCCACAAATACCTAAATTGAGACTTTAATGAGAAGTTGTAACTGAAGGGATATAGGTGAAAGTCCTTACTCTCAAGAATCGTTCTTGCTTGGATCAAAGGCAAACAGACATATAAACCAAACTTGTGGCTGCTGAATCTAGAAAAAATTCGTGTTCCTCACTTATGGTTAATAAGCAAACAGCATTCAAACTGGGTAAGGTAATCCTATCTGCTACTCAGGACCTGAGATTCTTATCTGTAGTTAACTCTAGAAAACAGGAAGTGGGGATGTAGCTCAAGGATAGGGGTTATAGTTTTCTGCTGAAGTGTTCAGGGACAGGGTCGTTGCCTATGAACTACAAAAAAAAAGAAAAGAAAAGAAAAGAAAGTTTTAAAAAGATGCAAAACAGCACAATATTTAGATTATTTCTCAAAAATAAAAGAAAGGCAGCTATTCCTCAATGTATAAACAAAACAGTATTTGAAAAAAAAACAGCTGCAGGTATACTATAGGTAGTACTCAGCTTAAAACTGTAGCAATACATAGTTGGGTAATTTCAATAAATATTTCCTATGATATAAAAAGAGAACTAAAACACAGAAAAACATTATTGGTCATTGTAAAATATCATTTTCTTAATATGTTAGGGAGAAAAGCATATATTTCTCACAAATCAATTTCCACCTATATTTTAAAATGTCTAACACTTAGGATGGGAAAGTAAAGTCATTACCTTTACAGTAAGGAATATTTGTATCTCATGTATGTTTGTGTCTTTTTTTCTATGACTCATTTTAGATGTCCAGGTAATGGAAAATGTGTTCAAGACCTGCCAGGAAAGTCCACATGAATGTCTTTGTGAAGTAGTAGTTGCAAGTAGTATCGAAGTGGAGGAAAACGTGAGATTAGCAACAACTTTAAATTTGAGCTCTACACATAATCCAGAGCTGATTAGTAATAACGGTAACAACTTAGGGGTGAGGACTGAGGACTTCATTAAGTGTCAGAACATGCTTCTGTCTCCTAAGCCTGATGAGATGCATGCTGCATATAGATCTCGTATGTCTCCTGTTCTTAAAAAATCCATCGGATATTCAGAGCATTTTATTCATGATTGTGACAGTCCAAAAGATCTGCAGTATCATAATTCTGTTCTCCCTGCCCAAGAAATTCTTCAGGGAGGGAGGAAAACTGCTAAATGTACTGTGTGATGAAAAATATTGTACTTAACACCGACCATCACTACATATCTGAAAATGTACACAGGAGAGACTCCTCATCCATGTAGTGAATGTGAGAAATCTTTCAGTAATGAAATACACCTTACAATACCTCAGAGCAAATATCCTGAGATATGTGATGCGTACATCAAGTGTGAAAATTAATTTCTGAGAAGTCAGACCTGACGCTCCAACCTCGATCTCCAAGAGAAGACAAACCTTATGAATATGAGGAACGTAATAAAATTTCTGCCCAGAATTCAGCTCTCAGCACACATCAGAGATCTCACACAGAAGAGAAATCTTATGAATGGGATAAATTTGGTAAGACTTTTAGACTGAAATCATACCTCACTTTGCACCAGAGAAGGCACACAGAAGAGAAACCTTATGAATGTAACAAATGTGAAAAGTCTTTCACCCAGAAGATACACCTTCGAGTTCATCAAATAACACACACAGGAGAGAAATCTTATAAGTGTAATGAATGTGGAAAGTCTTTCCAAGGGAAGGGAAAACTTCGTGTTCATCAGAGAATACACACAGGAGTGAAACCTTATGAATGTAACCAATGTGTAAAGTCTTTCAGACAGAAATCTTCCCTCAAATTGCATCAAAGAACACACACAGGAGAGAAACCTTATGTGTGCTCCAAATGTGGAAAGACCTTCAAGTGGAAGTCATATCTTGATGGGCATAATAGAACACACACAGGAGAGAAAATTATGCATGTAGTGAATGCGGAAAGTCTTTCAAATGGAAGGTAAAACTCCATGTTCATCAGAGAATATACTCAGGAGAAACACCTTATGAGTGTAACATATGTGGAAAGTCCTTCACACAGAAGCCAAACCTCAACATGCATAAGACAATTCAAACAGGAGAAAAACCTTATGAATGTAACCGATGTGGAATGTCTTTCAAATGGAAGTCTTCCCTCAAATTGCATCAGAGAACACACACAGGAGGGAAACTGTACGAGTGCATCAAATTTGGTAAGACCTTCAGATGGAAGTCACATTACAGGAGGCATAACAGAATTCACACATATTGGAAACCTTAGGAATATAACCAAAGTTGAAAGTCTTTCGTGCAGTATTCACCCTTCAGGAAGCATAAGAGAGTTCACACATATGAGAAGCCTTAGCAATGTAATAAATAGGAAAGACTTTTTAGTCTGTGGAAGAAAACTCAGCTTGTGTCTCAGAACCAACACAAGATCAAACCCTTAATGAATGTAGCAAATGTTCAGTCTTTTCCCCAGAAGGCACAAGTCAAGATTTATCACTAAACACCCACAGGATAGAATCCGATGAATAAAATGAAAGGGAAATTTTTTTGAAGAACTCATAGTTGAGTTTGCATGATACCACACAGACACAGGATAAAAATCGTATGAATATAAGAATATGAACAATCCATCATGAACGCATGACTAAGTATAAAATGCACATAGGAGAGAAAAACCTTATGAATATTACAAATGTGGAAAGTGTTTGACCTGGAAGGCATACTTCTGTGTTCATCACAAACCTGATTCCAATAGAAGAAAAGACAACTAATGAATAGTACAAATGTGCAATGACTTTTAATCAGAAGTCAGTCTTCAGTACATTTCAGAACATACACAATAGAGAAATTCTGAGTAATGAAAAACATTTAGCTATATATAGAATCTCTGTATATGGGAGCATTAGGGTAAGTCTTCTAAACAAAGTCAACCTTCAGAAAGCATTAAGAGCACTCACAGAAGAAATAATAGCATGTAGGAAAACCTTTGTCAGAAACCTCTAAAAGCTGACTGTGTGGCTTAGTGGTAGAGTGCTAACCTATCAAGGATGAAGGCCTGGGTTAGATTCCTCAATACTACGTGAAAAGAGCAAGCCAGAAGCAGCACTGTGGTTCAAATGGTAGAGTGCTAACCTTGAGCAAAAGTAGCGCAGGCCCTGAGTTCAAGCCTAAGGATTGGAGAGAGAGAGAGAGAGAGAGAGAGAGAGAGAGAGAGAGAGAGAGAGAGAGAGAGAGAGAGAGAGAGAGAGAGAGAGAGAAAGAGAGAGAGAGAAATAGAGAGAGAAAGAGAGAAAAGAGAGAGAAAGAGAGAGAAACAGGAACTTCTAAAATTTACAGAGATAGGGAAGGAGAGAGAGGAGACAGAAACTAATTTCTAAACTTTACAGTCTTTCTATTTCCTTACAAATTCGTCTATGTCATTCTTTCTGACAGAAGCACAGAATTCCATTGTGTAAAAATACCATATTTGATCTACTCATCAACTGACGGGCATCTGGGTTGGTTCCATACCTTTGCTATAGTAAATAGTGCTGTGATAAATGTTATTGTTCTAGTGAATTTAGTATGTCCTATCTGGACGACTGGCAAGTAGTGAAATTGCTGGATCACAGGGGAGCTCTATGTTTAGTCTTTTTGGGATACTGCCATAGTGCTTTCTATAGTGGTTGAACGAGTTTGCAATCCCACCAGCAGTGTAGTAGTGATCCCTCCTGGCCACATCCCCTCCAGCATACGTTATTAGATTTCTGGATCTTGGCCATTCTAACTGGAGTGAGGAGGAAAAGGGAAAGAGGAACTGAAACTTTCTCTCCTTACAGATGACATGATTCTGTATATAAAGAACCCTATAGACTCTACTCCGAAGCTGCTTGAGCTGATATAAAACTTTGGTAAGGTAGCAGGGTATAAAATTAACCCTCAATGTCAACTGCCTTCCTATATGCCAACAAATGAGAGGAATGAGGCAAGAATCAGGATAGCAACTCATTTTGCTATCTGCCGGGGCCAACCGGCAGCAAACCAGGGTTCGTAGATTGGGATTCCTGAAATAGGGGGCAAGGACTAGGAAAAAATAGAAGAGAGAAAAACAGGTGTGGTTCAGGAGGGCTACAGCCCAAATCAGGAGCCACAGCTTAAGAAGCCTGTAGCCCAAGACCATAGCCCAGTTTATTTCCAGTTCTCAATCTTAAATACACTTCTTTAAACTAGGGAACTGCCAGGGGCTACATTCCTACAAACAGTATCAAGTCTGAAATAGGTTGAATGAGAAGCTATCAAGTCCCAAACAGGTTAAATGAGAAGCTATTGACACAGCCCAAAATCATGATAAGAGCTTACTTCCTTGTGTACTCAATTGTGCGGGTCCAAGGTCACTGACCCCACAGTCACGGTGACTGACCCCACAGTCAGTCCCCAACATCTCCCCCGTCTTTATTTTAAAAGAAACACAAGTGCAATTTTTTTACTCTTTTCTCTACCCTAATTTATCCTGTCACATTTTCCAAAAATGACTTTGGTCCCTTGGTCTAACGGGGATTGATGGGCGGAGATTCAACTTCTGTGAGTTCTTCAAGCTGACTCAGGTGTGTTGTCTCTGTGCTTGACCAGGGACCTTAAGAAGCCTAGCCTGTTTTATCAAGGGGTTGCAAGGATTAGATATTAGGAACAATAATTTACTCCACACTAGAGATCATATTTGACATTTAACAACTGCACAAACCATCTTTGGCTACAATAGTGTAGCTTACATAGCACCCATTTGCAAAGGCTTTTTCTTGATTGTCTGGGGAACTAAATTTCTGCAACCTTAAACAATGCATTAGTTGTCAGATCCACAAACTTTCCTGAATTTGTGGCTGGAGTCAAATCAAACTTTACTCAGTTAGAACTTTAAACTACCACTATCACAGATGATTGACAAATTCCTGCCCAGTTATCGAAAGCACGGGCATTAGTAAGGCATGCTTACAAACTATTCTATGACCTCCAGGCTCTGATTAATATTGAATGGCCAAGCACGAGTGACTCTAGTATCTGACACCATCTCTGCCATCCACGCAGAGGCTTTCTGCATCTGGATACTTCATTGTCCCAGTAGTGTCTCTCCACACAGGGATAAACATCCCATGGGCATTTCACTTGCTTGGTTGCTGGACTTGAACTCGGGGTCTGGGTACTGTCTCTCAGCTCTCCAGCTCAAGGCTAGCACTCTGCCACTTTGAGCTCCAAAGCAACTCTGCCTCAATTAGCACTCTGCTGCCAGATTAGACACCACAGTCTCACAGGGACTTTGCTTTGCCCGGGGTTGGCTCAGAACTGCAGTTTTCAGATCAGTGAGTCCTACAAAAGCCCACGTTACTCCAATTAAAGCAACAAGGTGGTCAACACAGAAATAGTCTCTAAGCATGAGCTTACCTAGAACCTGGTAAAAGCCAAAGTTACATCTGAATAAGGATTGCTGTTCTTCTCCATGGGCTAGCTGGAAGTTACTTTGGTAGTCCTGATTTTCCTTTTTTCTCTTTCTTAAAACATTTAAGACAACTTCACTTTCAAATATTATTCAGAAACCCATTTCTAATATTCTTTAAAACGTTTACACTTTTTAACTTAAACACTTAACATTTTAGTCTTCATTTGCATTTGAAAAACCTTTAAGGGCTCAAGGCACTCCCTTTTCTCCAGGTCTCCTTGGGCTCAAGGAACGCCCTTTGCCTTCAGGCCTCCTTTTAGAAGAGGCATTTTTTTTGCAGTTTAGATTACTGTCTAAAACTCCAACAACAGTTTAAACTCAAATAACAGTTTTTCCCTAATGCAAGAACTAGACATCAGTGCACCAAAAGTCTAAGTCTGGACTTAGTTTCCTTCCTTTTTCTAAGGTACATCCAATTGCAATCCAGTAACATGAAACCAAATCATACAGAGATAAACCTTTAAACATTCCTTTAAAATACTAATCACATTATCCACATTTTACCATTAGATTTCTAGTGTCAGTTTGCAAGAAAAGACAGACAGACAAAGTTTCTGACGTTAATGAACAATTTTACATTTAAATCTCTAATACATGTCTCCAAACTTTAACTTAAAGTAATAAATCCCAAATTCCCTAACACCTCTGTGCTAAACAGGATACAATGTTTACAATGTAAACAGCTGTATGCCTTGCAATAAAATGCAGATTTCAGGATCTAGAAAAATATTTACCAGTTTTTCTTTAAGACAACACAATAATTCTTTGAGACATTGTAAAACATTCAAACCTAATATTTTTGTTGAAGTTTTAAGCTTAGATTACCCAATTGTCTTTGTGTTTAAGTATAAATTTATCCATTGTTTTATACAGCATGCTGACAATTTAACCTTGAACATGTTCACTCACTCATTCACACACATTCATACTCAAAGATCATAAAGCGCGCAAAATTAATATCAGCCGTTCAATTTCCGGAAGTTTGTGTCAAGAGAGTTTTGCCAATTTTACTCTTACAGATGAGAACCAGGTTCAAAACAAAACTTTTTGCAAGGCAACTTAGCTGGAATTTATTTTTCCAGGGCTTGTTACAACTGCAGACATGGGGGAGCGGCCATGCTAGGCCCAGAAATGTTCAAAAAAATAACAAGGATGTGTGCTTGAGTACGCACAGAAAAACCATACGGATCCATACTTAGAAATGGTACCAATTTTAAAGACAAAACTGGACAAGGAAAAATATGTAACACGAACAAGACAGAGAAACGGAGACTTTTAAATAATCAGACATTGACATATAACAAGAAAATTGGACTCAATCAGATACACTTAACACAAAAAACATGAGCTCAAATGAATGTTTTCACCAAACAGTTATTTTTAGATTTAGACATGTCTTGCTGGTGGGACTCTCAGGTATGCCTTGTTATTGACAAGAAACTCAGAAGGGGAGGGGGGGTCAAGGTGTCCCTTGACCACCCAGGCCTCTGTTTTAGGCCCACAGTGCACCTTTTCAAACAAACAAACAAAAATAAAATAAAATAAAATAAAATAAAACGCAGACATACAGGGGGGTCGGCCGACTTCTACTTACCTCTGGAGGCCTTTGCTTTTCACCTGGGCATCTTTTACAAAAAAGGTTATTAAGAAGAGGGATGGTAAAGACAAAATAATGTCACATATTAAATTGTGTAGAGTCAATGAATATGTTAAAAGGTCCCTACAGAATAGTAAAAGGAGGAGAAGCACAGCTCATATGAATGTGTGGAACAAGTGGATCAGTAGCAGTCCCGATTGACATGCACAAATAACTCAGGTCCTTCCCACGTCGCAGGATGCACCACTGGAGGATTGGAGGTGTAGGCCCAGTGAGTCGCTGCTTGGATGGCCACTGTCACTCTCCACGATCCGAACGCAGCGTTCAGGCAGCCAGCGGGCATCATTTTCTCCTTGTGAAAAAACACATACATGCCCTCGACCCCAGGTTAGAACAGGATCGGGTCCATGCCAAGCACCAGTTAGGGGATCCTTCCACTTTACTAAGGCAAAAGCACGCTGCTCTCTTTTTTCCCAGAATCGCTGAGCAGCAGATAAATTATTTGTATCCAAATTCAAAAAATTTAAAACAAATAAAGCATGATTAAGTATATTCACAGGTGTAGTGGGATACGACTCTCCTTTCTGTATTTTAGCAATTTGATGTTTTAATAATCCATTAGCTCTCTCCACGATACCCTAATCCTTGTCTCTGTGAGTGAGACTGGGGTTGGAGAGGCTCTGGCTCCCCTGTGCTGCTTGGCCTAGTCCCCTAAAGGGGAGGAGGCCTTGATCAAGTAACTGCTTAGTGACCGCAGCACTAGGACTAAACATATACACTCCCATTTTTTCCATGATATCACGACCCCATAAATTAATTGGCAGATGATCCAGGACAAATGGCTGAAAATGACCAGAGTGCCCTTCCTCATCTCTCCGAGTAAGAATCGCACTGCTCTGCTGTGGGTCAGTTGCATACCCCATCCCCTGTAGGGAAGTCATAGAGGTTGTCAGGGGCCATTGGGCTGGCCAATGTTTTTTAGATATCACAGACACATCTGCTCCAGTGTCTAATATTCCTTTAAAGGGCTTTTCTTGTATAAATATAGTCACCTCGGCCTCTCTTGTTTTCTGCTTTGTACCCAATAGATATCAGAAGATCTAAATCCTCTCTGTCCACATGGGGAATTAGCAGTCTCCCCGGGAGGTAAAGGCACAAGTATTAGTTGTGCTAATTTTTGACCGGCTGGAATCGATACCACGTGTTTCGGGGCAGAGGCCATAACTTTGATTTCTCTAGTA
Source organism: Megascapheus bottae (assembly GCF_031878675.1). Taxonomy (NCBI): domain Eukaryota; kingdom Metazoa; phylum Chordata; class Mammalia; order Rodentia; family Geomyidae; genus Megascapheus; species Megascapheus bottae. The sequence goes on along the minus strand of NW_028327641.1, from coordinate 2,891,044 downwards.
AAATCCTGGTCAATTTTGCCAGGTGTAATCTGTATCCCTTTAAGGGCTGAGCTACTTCGCCCTAACAGCAATCCAGCCACTCCCAGGGGAAGGGGGCCGAAGACCCCCGTGGGGAGAGAATGTGTCCCCATCTCTGGGGTCAATACTGAGCAGGTGGAGGAACAGAGGTCCAATCCTGCACTGCCTGGGGTGGCATGGAGGAGGCTGGAGACTGATCTTGGGGGGTTGTTAGAAGATGCACTTGTGGCCGAGAAGAGGGAGGGACTGCCCCATGGTTTTGCGGGGCCAGGGGCTGGCCCCTTCTCCAGTTTCCCAAAAAATGGGCGGCCATTGCGATTTGTTGCTGACTTGCAATCTTTAGCCCAGTGCTTCCCTTTACCACAGCGTGGACATGTGCCAGGTGATTTTTCTCTCTTTTGCCTGGCCTGGCGTGGGCATTGCGTCATCCAATGTCCTATTTGTCCACAAGAAAAGCAACGCCCTGGGGGTCTAGCATCCCGAGAATGCCGCTGACCTCTATATTTTAGAAACTCAGTAACAGTCTTTCCTTGAGGAGCGGCGGCTAAGGTAAGGCCTTGTGCATGGGAGGGTCCAATATCAGCACACAGTGAAATAAAGTCCGTGATTTCTCCCTTATTCCTATGGGGTCTGATAGCCGCCTGACAGGCGGCGTTGGCATTTTCATAGGCTATGTGTCTAACTATAATCCTCCTTGCGTTCTCATCTTGTACTAGGCGGTCTGCAGTCTCCATTAATCGAGACAAAAATTCTAGATAAGGTTCATTCGGTCCCTGTTTAACTTCTACTAGATTTTTTGTATGTTTGGAATTGCGTAACCTTTTCCAAGCCTCTCTCGCCGCAGCATTTATTTGCAAATAGGCCTCCTTTGCATAACCCAATTGATCTTCCTTGTTTTTATAGGTTCCCTCTCCTAACAACTGATCAACAGTGTAAGGCAGGTTCTTAGACCTATTTGTTTCAATTTTAGCCCGACACTGTGCAGTGAACTCTGTCTCCCATAATAAGTATTCTCCTGCACTAAGGCATGCTCTGGCAAGCCGCTTCCAGTCATTTGGGCATGCAATACCAGCACACGCGGCCTCCAATATTACTTGAGTAAAAGGGGCAGTTGGCCCATATTGGGAGCAGGCACTCTTTAAATCCTGTAACAGTTTAACAGGAACAGGTTGATGATATACTTGTTCATCATGATCAACTAAACTAGGGAAGCATCGAGGCCCTGAAATATCTTCCCTCTCTCTAGCAGCCTGAGTCAGGTTTAATTGCGATGCACTGTGCCTGGTTGTAGTGCCTGTTAAAAGGGACTTGTTGCTAGGGCCTTTAGGCTTGCCGAAAGGTTGAAAAAGGGATTGAGGCTGTAAGGCTGCAGCCGGTGGCGGTGGGTGTGAGGGGTAAGGTTTAGAATCAGACACCATAGTGGCCTGAGGGTCATCTTTCTTTCCTACTTCTGGGGGGGCTCTCTGCTCCATCCCCATTTTCGATAGAAAATGTAGCATTTCTTCTAACTTCTTCTCTATCGTAGCCATCCGGCCCTCCATTGACTCATCATAACTTTCCTCCTTGATATTCAAACCTGAATTCTGATACTCAATAGCTACTGGTTGTTGTTCCCTTTTCAAGATCTCACTTAGAGTCTCTTGGGCTGCGGCATATGGCTCAGCCTTAGGTTTTTCAGAAGGGTCCTTTAATTCATAAAGTTTCCTTAATTCAAGATTAAGTTCAGCATTCTCATGTTGAGGATCTATGCATTCACTTACTAAATTCCATACATCAATAGCCTCTACTGGGGTCTTTTCGGGGCCATATACATTATAATATTCTTGAATTCTTTTTCCTATCCGCTGCCAGGATTTTTGGAATTCCTCCTCTATAAACCTTGGGCATGCCTCCTCGACAAACTGTAGGAAGCTCTGAAGCACCCCTTTTTCCACCCACGTTCTGTGGGCTTCAAGTAGGCTTGTTAAGATCGTTAGAAATAACCTATGGCTATTAACTTGACCCATAATTTTTACTCCTGACTATACACTCTCTTAAGATCCTCTCTTAATAGTCCTACGATGTGTTACTCACCACAGGGAGGGGTATTTCACCTTCGTCCCAGATTTTCAGGGTCCCTGTTCGGGCGCCAGATGCCGGGGCCAACCGGCAGCAAACCAGGGTTCGCAAATTGGGATTCCTGAAATAGGGGGCAAGGACTAGGAAAAAATAGAAGAGAGACAAACAGATGGGGTTCAGGAGGGCTACAGCCCAAATCAGGAACCACAGCTTAAGAAGCCTGTAGCCCAAGACCATAGCCCCTTTTATTTCCAGTTCTCAATCTTAAATACACTTCTTTAAACTAGGGAACTGCCAGGGGCTACATTCCTACAAACAGTATCAAGTCTGAAATAGGTTGAATGAGAAGCTATCAAGTCCCAAACAGGTTAAATGAGAAGCTATTGACACAGCCCAAAATCATGATAAGAGCTTACTTCCTTGTGTACTCAATTGTGCGGGTCCAAGGTCACTGACCCCACAGTCACGGTGACTGACCCCACAGTCAGTCCCCAACAGCTATCAAAGAAAATAAAATACCTAGGAATTAACTTAGAATGTAAAGCACCTTTTTGATGGAACTATAAACCCTGGAGAAGGAAATTAACGCAGAACTGAGGAAATGCAAAAACCTATGCTCCTGCTTTGGAAGAAGTAATATTGTAAAAATGGCAATCTTGATAAGGACTATCTACAAATTCAGTGCAATATTCATCTATATCCCAATGTCATTCTTTAAAGAAACAGAAGAGGAAATCCATAATTTCACTCAGAATAATAAAAGACCCCTTATAGTCTGATTTCTTGCATGATACATAATGTTTAATCTCACCTTCTCCACCAAAATCTCACCTTTCTCATTGAGACATAGGTGGCCCTGTTTACTAGCAGCAAAGGCTCAAACGCGCAGTTTCAGGTGTCACCACTGCCTCTGTTACTGGGTAGATCCAACTCTGTCATCGATTCTGAGGTCTGCTCTGGGAGTCTTGGTCACAAGTTGTTCTGTGGCATCTGCTGCCAGCCTGTGCCTATTTGCTTCCTTTTCCTCCAGCAGCCTACAACAGGGAATGAAGTTCAGGCGCTGATGCTCTCCTTCATATGCAGGGAGGATGAGCCCAACCCTCCCTCATCTTCCTCTTCCAATTTTTGGGAAAAAATGTGCTGGCAGAAGTCCTCAGGTGTGGGGCATGGCTGATCCACACTTTTAATCCAGGCTGGTCAGGAGGCTGAGATCTCAGTATGGAAGTTCCAAGTCACCTAGAACAGGAAAGTCTGATAGATTCTTACTACCAAAAATAAAAACAGCTGGGAATGGAGTTTGGGCTCAAGTGGTAAAGGGCTAGTCTTGAGTACAAATGCTTAGTGCCCAGGCCCTGAGTTCAGGCTCCAGCGCTGCCAACAACTTCACTTCAGTGAGATTTTAGCTTTATCCATGTAGGCACATCTCACTAGAATCTTTGCTGGTAGAGATAGTCTTCATAATTTTGTCTCAAGGTAAAGGTCCTCCTGGGGTAGTACACAAAAGGTGTCATGGAGAGAGGAGCCCCACTTGCTCCACATTTGAAGATGGCATAGGTCAAGCCAGCATGGAGTTGGCACATCAGTCTTTTTCCTAGCACCACCTACCAGTGAATGTCAAATGACATTGATTCTTTTGGGATTGTGTGACTGAAGTGCCCCATTAAGGGCAGTGTTAGCACATCCAAACTTGGATACCAGGAATGCTGAAATCTCAAAGCTAAGATTTCTGTTGGCTACAGAAATGCTGGTGTGTCTGTTATTCACTAAAAGTTCAGGTGCAAAGATTCTGAAGCTTGATGCCATGTGTTTATTCCATTTAGTAAAATTATTTTAATGCACTGTATAAGTTAAAACATTTGATAAGAGTCAGGGGTAGTGAAAACATTGTTCTTGAATTCAGGTGTCTGGCAGGGTAATGGGGGGGTGTTGGTGGCTGGGACTATGAAGCTGGAGATGCTATCAAACCATGGATCATGTTCCTCTTTGTCTGGGAGAAATGACTCCAAAGATGAAATTTGAATGGTGAGAAAAAGATGATGATGTACTCAGGAAATTTCTCCTAAACAAATGCTCATGTGGAAGTGGGATGGGGGCTGGGCATATCTGAGGCAGAGCTTAAGGGGGCTTCTCATGGCGTTGAGAACGTTCCTTGCGACTTCAGGCATGCAGCAGGGTGTTTTAGATGGCCATTGTGAGATGGATGGAATAAGATTGGAGACAAAATGAATGCTGGGATCCTGCAATGCTCTTGCATGAGTGGCTGGTGGCTCACCTGAAAGAACTAATTATGTCTAAAAAAGAAATCAGGAATTTGTTTTGATTAGATAATACCTGTAATCCGAGGCATATTCAGGATCCTGATCTTAGTATTGTGGTTTAAAACCAACCCAGCAAAGGGAAAAATGCATGAGACTCTTACTCCCAGTTTAGAGCAAGAACAAAGATTGAAGTAGAGCTGTGGCTCAAGAGCTAGAGTGCTACCTTGAGCAAAGAAAAGCTAAGAAAAAGCTCCAGGTCTTGAGTTCAAGGCCAGGAATGAAAGAAGGAAGGTAAAAAAGGGAAGTATGTGAGGAAGGGAAATATATAAATGAAAGAAAGAAGGAACTAGAAATTTAGAACTAGAGAATATTTAAAAGTCATCAGTCCTTCTAAGAAAAGTGTTGGAGTATGGGTTCTATATGTGGTGAACTGGAAGCCCAGCAGTGACTTGTTAACCAAAGAGTCACCATGATGAGCAAAGGATAGAAATCTGCATGAGCCTCTTAGCGGATGGAGTCACAGAAGAGAACCTCAGCTCCCATCCCATAGTTAGAAGTATATAGAGATGGGGAAGTTGGCATCACCTTGATGTCATTGTGTCCATAGAGACTGGAAGCCATGGCTCTGTGAAAGCACAATGTTCTGGTTACTGAGCTGAGAGGCTGAGGAGAGCCAAGTCCTGGCCATGAAGAAATCAGGGTGGCAGCAGAGCAACTCTGCTGCAGTGTGTGCCTGCTTGGCTGTTCTTATTCTGTGGTGGATCAGGCCGGAGCGGGTGATAGTAACTGTTTTGTGGTCACAAGCCCTTCACCAAGAGCTTCCTCTGGGATCCTCATAAGCTACAGGGTGGCTGGTGGTGGGATGTGTGTGGGGTGGAAGTGACAGAGGGATGGACGCATGGCAAGGTGAGGGAAGAGATGAGAGGAATGATGAGAGCCCAGTTCATTGGTTTCCAAGGTTAATGTGTGGGAAGTAGAGAGGCATGATGGAGGAAAGATGGTGACAGAGTGAGGCCATCTGTAGTGCCAGCCTGGCCATCATCTGAAGCCCATAGGCAGCTTCCTGATCCCTCACTTTGTCCTGCTCCTTGTGCAGGGAATGTCACGTGTACCCAGAGCTAGGGGTGGGGCAATGTTAGTAGCACCTGGAGAACCATTGGCCTCTACCTGGGTGAGGGGGGGTTATGGCTCATCATTTGTAGACTAAGATCTCATGAACTTCAAAGCCAAATGCTACCTGAAAGTTCAGGGTCTCAGCCTATGTGTTGGGCCTGGGTGAATACATTCTCTGTTATGCTGGGTCATCAACCCATGTTTTAAGCTGGAAGTAGGCAGTGCCACATTTGATAAGAACATCTGCCAGAGATTGTCACCTCATGAAAGCAGATTCTAAATTTGTATTCCATTTCCTGTGGTGGAGAAATCCCCTCCAAGTTAGACAGGCTCACATCCACTTGCAGGTCACACTCCTAATGCACCCTTGAGTGTCCTCATGGTATTGGGATCTAAGTTTGTAGGGAATGCTGGTTTAGTCCATGAATTAGCTGGACAAGTGATGACAAACGTGTTGTGGATTAATATGAGAACAATTTAAGAAGCCCTGGAGGAGCATCAACCTGACCCTCTGTGGTGCTATAAATCTGATAGGATGTTCCAGACTGAGAAACAATCACATGGCTTTGTGTTTGGCATCCAGACAAGTGAGTGCATGTCTTAGCTGTCAGCCAATACAGAGGAGGACATGAATAAGTGGGTGGAGAACATCTGTCAGACCCCTGTCTGGGGGCAGGTGGAGAAAACACAGGAAGGTAGATACCATGGCTGTGGTGGGGCCAAAAAAAAGGGTAAAAGAGGCAAAGGAACCAGGTACTGGTTGCTCAAGACTTTCATCCTAGCTACTCAGGAGTTTGAGATGTGAGGATCACAATTCAAAGCCAGCCCAGGACAGAAACTCCATGAGTCTCTTATCTGCAATAAAGTACTGAATGCAAGAAGCTCAAGCTCAGTGACAGCATCCAGGCCTAGCGTTCAAAACCCAGGACTGGCAGAAAAAAGTATCAAAGGACAAGAAGCTGGCCAAAAGTTAGAGGGACTCTATCTTGACAAACAATACAATGGTAAGTTGCACTCAGAAGACTTGCACAAAATCTGGAAATGCCTGAGACCTATCTATGTATGTTTCCTGTTTGTCTAAATACATATGTTTATGCATTTATATATTAGTATAGAGAGACAGATCAATACATATGACTATACATATATACATAGCCAGACACTTATGGGTGGGTGGTATACTGTGTGAGAGTTTGTGTTTGTGTTTTGTGGATGGCTATCTCTGTTTAAAAAAGATAGAAAATATGTAAATATCTTTAAAAAAAACTTGATAAAATATAGAGAGACATAAGCTCTTGAGGGAGTCTGAAATGACAAGATTATTCACAGGCACGTTTATCCTTATGGATTCCTCAGCAAGTTTTAATTTTTTTCATTATTTTCTTTCTTTTTTTGAACCAGTGCTAAGGATTTCTCTCAGGGACCAGGTGCTGCCAATTACTAATTTTCTCATGGATGGTACAAGAGGAACTGAGCCACAGTTCCACTTTTGCCTTATTTATTCGTGCTTAACTGAAGATAAAGATTTCTATCAGTGACTTTCTCTCAGGGGCTGGATTCTAACGAGGATCCCCAGACCTCCGCCTTCTCTATAGCTACAATTAACAATATGAGAACCCAGCACTGGGTTCCAATGCACAGAGCAAGAAATTGAGTGAATCTCTCAACTCCAATTAGCTATAATAAGATAGAAGTGAAAGACCAATACCTTTGAGGAAAAGATGCTGAGGGTTATCACACAGGCCCTATGAGTAAACCCTAAACCCTGTACACATGTGTGCATGCACACATTGGCAGATACACGCACAGACATGCACACACACAATATCTCAGGCAATATTGTATTTTGAATTAATATCCAAAGATTGGACAACAGGATAGCAAGTAATAAAATCTGTTTTTCTTGTCTACTTTGAGGGAAAGGGATAAGTCACAAGATGCAGAAGCGAAGAATTCAGAGGCAAATGCTGTGAGTGAATAATTTGTAAAAAGCACATTTCTTTTCTTTTCTTTTCTTTTCTTTTGTTTTTTCTGCCATTCCTGGGGCTTGAACTCAGGGCCTGAGCACTCCTCTTGGCTTTTCCCAAGTCTAGCCCTCTGCCACTTGAGCCACATTGCCATATGGATTTTTATATCTGTGTGATATTAAGGACTCAAACATAGATCTTCATGGATGTTAGGCAAGCACTCTACCACTGGGCCAAACTCTAAACCCCGATAAAGTATTTATAAATAGTCATCATCATCATATCAAAATATCCTTTCTCCTACAAAGAATGAACACTTATCTATGTCTGTAAAACTTTTTTTATGTCACCAATGCTTCTGTGATTTTCCCACTTGCATTTGTACAGATGACAGCACAGATATTCATCAGGAAGAAAAATAGATTAGGATACAGAAACCTAACAACGTCCTAGGAGATTGAAGTGAAAAATATGTGCAAGATGGCCTGGGTGTTTCATCTATTTGTAGAGTGCTTCGCTACCACACAAAAAGACTCCGGTTTGATTCTGCAGTACCATATACATAGAAAACGCTGGAAGTGGTGCTGTGGATTAGTGGGACAGCTATAGCCTAAAGAAAGCCTAAGAACAATGGTCAGGCTCTGAGGTCAAGTCCCAGGACTAGCAAAAAAATATGCAAGAGGCAAAATGCAAGCTGAGAAGGCACTGTGAAGCAAAATGTCTTGTGAAGGGGAAGGGGAATAGTGACAGTTAAGTTTGGATCTTACCTAACAAAGGCTCCATGAGCCTGAGACCAGGCTAGCACTCACGCCTAGTTAATGACTTGGGATTTGAACAAAAAGGTGTGCTGTTTACTACATCCATATGTGAGGTGGGAAGGGAGATTCACCCTCCAGTATATCCTTGGGGAGGTCTTCTGTGAGCAAGGAGCTTTGGTCATTGGGCCTTGAAAGGTGACCCTACCTCCCTCACAATGGAACAGATTATGGAACCCTGGTAACCAAGCCACTGTATGTGACAACCAGCTCAAGCCAGCTCCCTTGGCCTGTGGCTCAGGAACCAGAAAGATGTTGCTGTGCTGTTGCCAAAGGTCAGGAGGCTCGCATCTCAGTTATGAGAGATATGGATGTCTCACTTGAAGAAGTGGATGCTGGATCAGTGCCAAGCCAAAATTCCAGTATATCAGGCATTTCTCTAGGAAGAAAGCCAGGAAACTCCAGGGCAACTCAGATGAGGTATATTGAGAGGAAACCTATTTGAACCCATCATCCTGCCCACACACTACAACCTTCTTGTGTGCTTTCAAGTGACTATACTGAGATTAGAGTGTGTCATTTCCAATCTACTCTATTCCAATTCCTCAGTGTGAAGTGTGGTCCCATTCCTACGTTTGAAATATCCACTGTTTTGCCAACATAGTGTGATGGTAAATCAGCTCAGACTCTGAATGAGCCTTGTAACCTAAGGATCCTGGAGGAAGGCCTGTTGGAGATGCTGCTGACAAAGCTGATCCCTGCCTACCAGAAAGGTGATCTCTTTTATGTGGGAAACTTCCTGAACAATTTCAAATAGTGGAGGACAATGTAGTAGTTTCTGGAAATTCTCTTGAAAAAGTGAGTGTTCGCCCTCCAAACCCAGGTTTGCTCACCCCTCCTGGCCAAGTCTTGGAATACTTGGCTCCTCTCTGAGCCTGTTTGGTTCACTGGGGTGTTCCCAGAGGAGCTAAGCATGATACAACTGCACAAACTACTTTATTATGACTGGGACACCATGCCATTTCATTTCCCTCACAAGCTACTGGAGTCTTAACAGTGTGCTTACTGAGAAGTTGAATTTCAGGCATGAGTAAGTGGCTCCCAACTGCAGCCCTCACCTAGGTGACATCCTAGGAAATCCCATTTCCCAGTAAGAAATGAGGTGTCAGTACTAATCGCGGAGGCCTGTGAAATACTGGAGTCAGAGGAAAAGCTGGAGGCTGAATCACTTTTGAGCCATCAGGGAGGGATTGTGATAGCTTTGCCTGTTAGAACCTGAAAGCATTTACATTTTGGTCTGTGGTCCAGTGCTGCCACTTGAACCTGAACCCAGGTCTAAATGCCATCCCTTTGGTGTTCAAAAATTAGCACTGTACCATTTGAGTCATAGGTCAAGTTCTGGCCTTTTGCTGCCTAATTGAAGACAAGTGCCTTTAGATTTTACTGACTAGACTGGCTTTCCACTGTGATCTTCAGAGCTCAGCCTGCTGGGTGGCTAAGATTAGAGGAATGAGCATTTAGTTCTTTATTTAGAGCATTCACTTATTGATTTATTTAGAGCATTTACTTAGTTAATTTAAGGTGCGTTTTCTTTGGACAGATGCATAAAGGCCTCTCTCAGAAGCTTCTGGAAGTGGGGTGTAAAAGTCATCCTGTTCTCGAGTGTCTTTTACCCCCCTCCCAGCACATAAGTGCACATCTCTGCAGGACAGCCACAGCATTAGAGTCCTGCAAGAAATGGGCTTTGGTAGAAGGCTCAGGATGGAGAGAGAAGGCTCTCACTTTCCTTGTACCGAATGCGCCCACAGCATCATGTGTTCCATCTATACGATGTGAATGGACTTCTACCCCAGTGATTTCTACGAGTTCAAGAACTGCCACATCCTGACACAACTCAAGCTCTATATGAGGCTCCACATGCCAGCTTTGGACCTGCTCTTCTAAACACATACTTTTTGACCAGCTGGAGGAATGTGCGACCAGTAAGACCAAGAAAAAGTAGAAGTCCTGGTGTGGGTGCCTCAGAGCCTGTGAGTAGGAAGCCCATGTGGTCTAGATATTGGTTGGCCCTTACTTCTACAGAGCATGGCAAAATGCCTTTTCTGGGTGGTGTCAGCCAGGTAATGTCTGTCCTCTGAAAGGACTCGGGAATAAGCACTCATTAGAAAGACCCTACACCTCCTCAGAGTTCAGTCCAAACTCCAGTTCTACAGGTTCCTCCATTAGATCCTCATGGAAGTTGAGTGACACTTCAACTTGCAGAGTCTACTTTGTCCACTCTGTACCTATTTCCATTCTTAGGTTTGGGGCATCGTGGAAGAGCTTATCCTGAACTCCGGATGAAAAACCCACCAATGGAGCTGGTGACTGATGGAGACACAGAATCATCACTGCACTCCAGAAAGCATGGGCCTTCTGTAGAAATTGCCAAACAGGTTTAGAGTCCTGTGGATATACCTTTTGCTCTGAACCCCATGTGTGACACAGTTGAACCTGCAGATACTATGGAGGAAGAAAAAGAGCAGCCAGATTTCCTTCCGTTTCCTTTCACACTCCAACCAGAGTCAGTCCATCTGAGTCAGAGTAACACTCCACTTATTGTGCAAGCTGAAGGGGCACACGCTGGGCTCATGGAAAATGTCCCCATGGGAAGCAGCAAGTGTACTCTCAATACTGGATTCATTGAAGGAAAATGAATCCATCCTCACAGAATATCCAGACCCATCCATCTCACTAAAAGAGACTCAATCTCCATTCGACAAACCAGAATCCATCCCCCTCTTAACTCAGGAAGGACATTCTGTTTCTCATGAGGAAGGAGACCCTTCTGAGGACTCTGAAGTAGAATTACTGTCTGAAGGCAACTTGGAGGCCAGTCTGGATTTAGAGCTTCCCTGTCCCCTTCCTAAAAAGACATCTCTTTATCTTGCTCTCATGATTCTTGTCAAGTATTCATTGTATTTACTTTGCTAACTATTAAACTCTCATTGTTAATATTATGGTGTGCAGTTCTTCAGTCCTTATTATACTGTGTTTTATTTTCCACTTAGAATGTGAGACCTCAGACAACTAGGTCCTGGGTGGGCCAAAAACCAGACAGGTCTGGTTCCATAGAAGACAACCTTACTGGATATACAGGGAACTATGAAATGCATGGAATCACCAGGAATCCAGGCCAGGCCTCCATGGAAAGACAAGTCAGCTACCAAAGCTTAAGGACAGAGCAGATGCCTGGAAATGTGCTTTGTCAATCGGGAGAAGTGCCAGAGTAAATGTAATATTATGGGGGACTCTGTTCTGTGAGTTCAAGTCTGTTTATATATCCATTGTGCTTTGTACAAATATTTAAGAAAATTAAAACTCCACAATAGCATCAAAAATCTACTTTGGCTTTGTATGTGGCCTAGTTGTAGAGTGCTCGCCTAGTATACAAGAAGACCTTGATTCAATTCCTCGGCACTGCATACACAGAAAAAGCAGATGGGGCACTGTGGCTCAGGTGTCAGAGTGCCACCCTTGAACAAATGTGGCCAAGGATAGTTCCTGGTCCCTCAGTTCAAGCCCCAGGACTAGCCAAACAAGAAATCATACCATTTTCCACACATTTGGAAATAAATCTGTTTTATCTAACCCTACTTCTTTTATGCCATTCCAGGGTGTGTGCCACCAAGCCAAACTACTGGCCCCCAACCTTACTATTTTGAATCATTTAATTTTTTTACATAATCATATTTCATGCTGTCTGTATTAATACCATAAACAGTATGCTTAGTATAATAATGTTAAAGGTAAAACATAAGAAATTAATAACTAAAATTCCTTTTTTTATTAGTTTTATAGCATTACTGCAATTTTATGAGAAAAATTACCTAGGATGTTTATTTTAGAGTTCAAGTAATCCATTTTGATAAATATATCAACCTACATCATTTATTTGAACACATTTTAAACTATTTTTTTCAGGAATGAAAATACATATATATTTGTTGTAAATGAAATTTATGACGGGGGGGAAGGGAAAGAGAAAAGGGGTGAGGGGGTAACAGTGTTTACAAGAAATGTACTCATTACATATGTAACAGCAATCTCTTTGTATATCACCTTGACAACAAATTTTTTGAAAAGTACAATAAGTTTAAATGTCTACTTTGGGCAGAATTTTTTTTTGCCAGTGCTGGGCTTAGACTCAGGACCTGAGCACGATCCTTGTTTTTGTTTTTGTTTATTCTTAAGGCGCAAGTTCTATCACATATGCCACAGCACCACTTTTACCTTTTTTATCCATGTTGTGCTGAGGAATTGAACTTGGGTCTTCATTCATGCTCGGCAAGAACTCTTCCACTAGGCTTAACTTATGGCCCCAGTGGGAAGGAAGTTTTGCATAAAATATGTAGGAAATATGTCCACTAAGGAAAAGCTATCAAAAATAGAAGAAAAATTATATACTTAGATAACGACATGCCAGTATTATGGCAGATCTCTGTAATTCTAGCTTCAAGAGTGGCCTATTTGGACCGGGAGTTGGCTGGCTGAAGTAAAGTGCTATCCTTGAGCAAGCCCTAGGACAGTGCTCTGGCCATGAGTTGAAGCCATAGGACATGCAAAAAATTATAATCTAATGCCCGTGACTGGTGGCTCACCCTGGTAATCCTAGCTACCTTGGAGGATCGAGGTTCAAAGACGGCCCAGGCATAAAAATCTGTGAGAATCTTATTTCCAAATAATCCAGAAAATTCAAAATGACAATGTGCCTCAAGTGGTAGAGCTCTTGCCTTGAGCTGAAGAGCTTAAGGTAAACATCCAGGCCCAGAGTTCAAGCCCCATGAGTGAAAAAAAGAAAACGAAAAAGAAAGCCCTTATCTAAGGCTGGAGTGCACACTAGTGGTAGTTTGCTTGCCTAGTATGCACAAAGCCCTGTGTTCAATTACTCTGTACCACTTACACCAAAAAAAAAGCTGGAAATGATCTCAGAAGTTTGGGTTCTGAGGATCACAGTTCAAAGCCAGGCCAGACACTAAAGATAATGAAACTGTTACTTCCACTTAAGCACCAGAGAGAGAGACAGACAGACAGACAGGTAGACAGACAGAGACAGACAGAGACAGAGAGACAGTGACAGAGACATCAAACAGTCAGGCACTGCTGGCTGAAGCGTGTAATTCTAGCTACTATGGAGGCTGAGATTGGAGGATCTTGGTTCAAAGCCCAAAGCCAGCCTGGACACATATGTTTGTGAGACTTACATCACCAATTAACTACCAGAAACCAAAAATGGAGCTGTACAGGAAGAGTGCTAGCCTTCAGCTGAAGAGCTCAGGGACAGTGTCCAGGCCCAAAGTCCAAGCACCATGACGAATCAATAATAAAAAAAAGAGGATAGCTAATAGTAATGATGAATAATTTTGGGCTGGGAGTTTGGCCTAATGGCAGAGTGCTTGCCTAGCATGCACGAAGACCTGGGTTCAATTCCTCAATACCACATACATAGAAAAATGCTGGAAGTGGTGCTGAGGCTGAAGTGGTAGAGCCCTAGCCTTGAGAAAATATAAGGACAGTGCTCAGTCCCTGAGTTCAAGCCCAGGACTGGCCAAATCAAAAGTAGTAGAGCACTGGCATTGAACTGAAGATCTGAGGAACAGCCCAGGCACAGAGTTCAAGCACCGCAAACAACAACAACAAAATCTATGAAATGGCAGTGGTGGTTTTAAACTAAGCAAAAATAGAGTAGAAACTGGTAAAATACATATTTGTGTGTAAGCAAAATAGCCAGACTTATGCATTAGAACAGGATAGCAACTTGAAAAAAAATTTTGTTTTCCATCTCACTAGGTCCTGTCTCTTAATTTATTAAAGTAAGTAAAATGCTGGGTTTTATAATCATTGCTCTGAATATTAGAAAATCATAATATCTCTCATTAACCAACAAAGACCAGGAACTGGGGCTTCGTTCAAATGGCAGAGTATCAGGCAAGAGAAGAAAAAATTGAAGTAAGAACTTGAAGTTCTTGATCCAGAACCTGCATAGTAACAGAGCAGCAGCCTGGTGATGGTACCTCACACCTATAATCTTAGCTACTCAGGAGGCTAAGATCTGAGAATCAAAGTTTAAAGCCAGCCAAAGTGCCCAGTTAACTGCCAGAAAAACCAGAAGTGGCACTGTGGCTCACAGATTAAAGCACTAGCCTTGAGCTGAAGAGCTCAGGGACAGTGCCCAGGCCCAGAGTTCAAGCCCCACAATTGACAAAAATCAAACAAGCAAACAAAACTCACAAAGAAGCCTGCAGACCACAGTGGTTCTGCTCAGTCTCTTCTCTATGGGGATCAGGAAACATTTCACTTTTTCTGTCTCTTCCCATCTCAACATTCATACTAAAATAAGACTGTGTTGAAAGTTTCAATTTATAAAAATGTTTTTCATGAAGCACCCTGAAATATTCATCGCTTATATCTCAATTGAAGATGGTTGATTTGGGGCTGCATTGGTAGAGTGCTAGCCTTGAGCAGAAAAGGTCAGGGATAGAGCTGAAGCACTCAGTTGAAGACCCAGTGCCAACACACAAAAGAAATTATGCACTTTATACATATTTTCTAATTACGTAATGAATTTTTCAGTCTGTATAAATATAGGGTACAATCTAAGAGTTGTTTTGATTTGCATTTCTTTTATGACCAGAGATGTTGAGCATTTCTTCATGTGTCTATAGGCCATTTTTGTTTCTTCTTCAGAGAAGACTCTCTTTAAGTCTTTGGCCCATTTTTTAATGGGATGGTTGTTACTTTCGGGGTTAGTTTTGGAGTGATTCAATTTTTTGAGTTGTTGATATATTTTAGATATGAGGCCTTTGTCCGTTGTTTGGTTGGTGAAGAACTTCTCCCACTCTGTAGGCTTCCTTATTAGTTTACTAGCTATGTCCTTTGCCATACAAAAGCTCTGCAGTTTACTGCAGTCCCACTTATCCAGCCTTTCTCTGATTTGTTGTGATTCTTGGTCCTTATTAAGAAAGTTTCGACCTGTGCCAAGGAGGCCTAGTGTATCTCCTATTCCTTCCTGTAAACTTTTCAGTGTGTCAGTTTTACCTCCAGATCTTTGATCCATTTGGAGTTAATTCTAGTGCAAGTTGACAAAGAAGGATCCAACTTTAGTTTTCTGCTGGTGCTTTACCAGATCTGCCAGCACAACTTGTTGGAGAGGCTGTCTTTCTTCCATTCTATTTTTTTGGCTCCCTTGTCAAAGATTAGGTGGCCATAAGTTTAATATCTGTGTCCTCATTTCTATTCATTGATCTTCAGGCCTGTTCTTGTGCCAGTACCAAGCTGTTTTGAGAATTATAGCTCTGTAATAGAGTCTAAAGTTTGGAATTGAAATTCCTCCATATGGAATTTTTGATTGCCTCAGCTAGAATGGCCAGGATCAGGAAAACGAATGACAACAGATGCTGGAGGGGATGTGGCCAGGAGGGATCACTACTACACTGTTGGTGGGAGTGCAAACTCGTTCAACCACTGTGGAAAGCAGTGTGGCAGTGCCTCAAAAGCTAAACATAGAACTGCCCTATGACCCAGCAATTCAACTACTTGGCATTTACCCAACCACCCAGAAACAAGGACATACTAAACCCACTAGCACAACCATGTTCATTGCAGCTCTATTCACCATAGCAAAGATATGGAACCAACCTATATGTCCCTCAGTTAATGAGTGTATCAACAAGTTGTGGTATTTGTACACAATGGAATTCTATGCTGCTGTCAGAAAGAATGGCATCGCCCCATTTGTTAGGAAATGGAAAGACTTAGAAAAATTCATATTAAGTGAAGTAAGCCAGACTCAAAGGAACTTAGGCTCAATGGTTTCCCTCATTCGTCATAATCAGTAGAAACCTTGGGCTCTACTATCAGAGACTTGCAATAGAGCAAAATCTTGATACATAAGGACATATAATGTGAAACTAATTGAAAGGACCTCCAGGATAGTGAAACAAAAGCCATATAATGAATGATTGTTGTCCTTAATGTACTATGTTGTCTCTCATCTCCTTTGCTGTCCCTTGGTTATCTCATATTGGTATAGTATCTCACTTTGTTATTTGATATATTGAATTTATTTGTATTTGGATATTTGAAATTTGATAGGGAAGGGGGGAAAATCAAGATGGGTGGTGGGTGTGGGTGGAGGGAAACGGGTACCAAGACATGTGAAAGACTATCAATGTATGTGAATTAATGCACCGTCTATCTGGCAAATACCATGTAAGCCTTTTGCTAATTACAATAAACAATGCAAAAAAAAAGGAAAGCAGAAAATGGTTCTGTCACTCTAGTGGTATAGCACAAGCCTTGAGAAAGCCCAAGGACAGTGCTCAGGCTCTGAGTTCAAACCCCAGGACTGGCACACAATAAAAAGGGATGAGTAAATGGAGTAAGTCTAGTGTAAATTTGTTATTTATAATTTTCTCTTAAAATTTCTAAAAGATTTTTATTATTGTCACTGAAAAAGTACCCAGATATTTTGATTGCCTAGGTCTGTATATATATGTATATATAATGTACATATATGCTTATGTAAATATTCACACACATGTATACCACAATTTTGTCAATGAAAAATGTATGAAAAGTAAACTAAAATGAATTTTTTCTTTTTAGGTGGAATGATTCATCTCATATAAGTACATTTTAGTGTTTAAACAAAATAAATAAATGAATAAATATAGGGTACATTCCTTTTTACTTAAGTAAGATTGCTCTTTTTTTTTCTTTTTGCCAGTCCTAGGGCTTGGACTCAGGGCCTAGACATTTTCATTGGACTCGCTTGCCCAAGGTGAGTGCTCTGCCTCTTGAGACACAGCGCCACTTCTAGCTTTTTTCTGAGTATGCGGTACCGGTGAATAGAACCTAGGTCTTCATGCATTCTAGGTGAGCACTCTACCATTAGGCTACATTCCCAGGCAGTGAGATTCCTCTTACAGTCATTGTATGTTCACAGAGTTTGATCTCACACACTGTAGGGCCCTGATTGGCTTTGACCTGTGATCCTAAGCCCTGCGCCTCCTAAGTAGCTGAAATTAAGTTGTGAGCCAGCATGATGGCTTCCATTCTTTTTTCTACAAAAATATATGTAGTTATCTAAAATATATCTATAGCTGAAAAAAATGAATCTCTCCCAAACAAATCCTCAAAGAAACAACCATCCTATTAAAAGGTGGGCTAAAGACTTAAAAGAGTATTCTCTGAAGAAAAAATTAAAATGGGCTTTACACACATGAAGAAATGCTCCATATCTCTAGCAATAAGGGAAATGAAAATCAAAACAACTTTGATATTTCACCTGACTCCAGTCAGAATGGCCATTATCAAAAAATCTAATAAGAGATACTGCTGGGGAAGTGACCAGGGGGGATCACACCTACACTGTTGGTGTGAGTGTAAACTCGTTCAACCACTAGGGAAAGCAGTGTGGTGGTTCCTCAAAAGACTGAACATAGAGCTCCCCTATGATCCAGCAAATCCACTACTTGGCATCTACCCAATTGTCCAGAAAAAAGGGCATACTAAAGCCACTAGCACAATGATGCTCACTGCAGCACTATTTACCATAGCAAAGATATGAAACCAACCCAGATGCCACTCAGTAGATGACTGAATCAAGAAGATGTGGTACTTATACACAATGGAATGCTATGCTGCCATCAGAAGGAATGACATCGCCCCATTTGTAAGGAAATGGAAAGACTTGGAAAAATTCATATTAAGTGAGAGCAAGCCAGACCCAAAGAAACATAAGCTCAATGGTTTCCCTCATTTGTAATAATTAGTCCACATCTAGGACTCTCCTAGCAGAGGATTACAATAACTCAAAAACGTAGGTATATAAGGTCATACAGGATGAGACTAACTGAAAGGATCTCTAGGATATGGGAAGAAGAGCTATATCTTGTGTCATCGTTGCTCTTAATTTTGTGTGATTTTTGTCCTTAATCTACTATGTTATTTCTCATCTCTTATTTTGCCCTTTGGTTAATGTCAGATTGTTACTGTATCTGATTTTTTCCCTGGCATATTGTATATATGTTTATTTGTTTATGTCAAATAGGGAAGGGAAGGGGGGAAACAAGATGATTGGGAAGGGGGGGGGAGAGGGAACTGGGGACAAAAACATGTGGAGTGGAATAAATGTGTGAGAAGTAATGCAGTCCACTACCTGTAAATGTAATCGTAACCCCTCTATACATTACCCGGAAAATAAAAAAGAGACTATAAAAATATCTGTAGAAAATGAGGCTGGATGATGGAAACAACCAGATGCCCTACTACAAAAAATGTGATACACGCATAAACACATACACACACACACACACACACACACACACACACACTCACACACACACACAATGGAATGATACATAGCCAACCGACAAGATAAAATAATGGCATTCTCAAGGAAGTGGATGAAAAGGAAAAAAATCATATTAAGTGAAGTAAGCCAAACTCAAAGGAACATAGGCCCAAGAGTCTCCCTCATTTGTCAAATTCAGTAGAAACCTTGGGCTCTGCTACCAGAGATTTACAATAGAACAAAATCTAGAGATATCGTGACAAATAGTATGACACTAAATGTAAGGACCTCCAAGATAAAGAAACAAAACTCATATAATGAGTGATTGTTGTCCTTAATGAACTATGTGATCTCTTATCTCTTTTGCTATCCCTTGGTTATATCATATTGTTACAATATTATACCTTGTTTTCTGACATATTTCATATGTGTCTAATTGGTTATTCGAAAATGGATAGGGACGGGGGGAAATGAACATGAGTGGGGGTAGGGGAAGGGAAATGGGGACCATATCATTACATGGGGTATCAAAGTTTGAGAAGTAATGCACCTTCTATCTGGTGAATATAATGTAACCCTTCTATAAATTACAATAAAAATAAATACATAAAAAGAAGATCTGCACAGAAAAAAATAGTAAGGGCATTTTTGGTGTAGTGGATGAAATTAGAGTGAATCCTGTTGAGTGAGATATGTCAAGACCAAGGAACAAAAGGTACATGGTATCCTTAATATATGGATATTAGTTTCAAACAGTAGTAGTGCGATGATTGAATAGTTGATACCCAAAGTTCTGGACATAATTTTGGAGATATAAACATAACTACATAGACATAAAAATCTAGGATAGACTATACACTCTATAGACATGTGTTTTATTATAGATTAATCTGAATCTATGACATACAAAGACTCAGCTTAATTTTTACTATATTCTAAAATTTATGTGCCAGTGATTGTATAGCGATTCCCTTCTTGAATACATGTTGGTTAAACATGACATTTGAAATATGATGTAAAATTCAATGTTAGAAATTTTTTTAAAAAAAGAGGATAGAGGTAAATACCACTAATGTACTTGCTCTAAGTGGTATAGAAATTTTCTTAACGAATCAAGGAGTTTTATTACATCTTTATGCAATTATTTTAGTTCTGAGTGTTCTACACTCAATGATACTTCTGGAAAGATGATATAGCTGACTGTGTAGATGGTATGAAGACATACTGGCCTAAACGTAGAATAAAGCATTGGTAAGTGGCTGTTAGCTGTCCAGATTCTACTGGAATATGTGGAATGAATTTATTAAGCACAAAGCAGGCTCTAAGTCAGATCAGGATCAAGATTATGTGGTTCCATGAGATGAATGAGGAAAGATCATAAAAATCTACTAAGATATCCAGATATACTTTTGAAACTAAGGTATCTGGACTCCTTTTTTTTTCTTTCTTGGTGGGGATCTTGAACTTTGGACCTGGCAAGGTCTCTTAGTTCTTTTTCCTCAAGGCTAATGCTGTACCAGTTTTAGCCACAACTCCACTTATTTTTTGGGTGGATAAGTGGAGAGAAGAATCGTACAGTTTTTTTTGTTTTCGTTTTTTTTGCTTGCAAAGGTTTTGAATCACCTTCTCCCTGGCTAGTAGAATGACAATTATGACCCTCCAGCGCCTGGCTAGTGATTTTTTGAAAATTGGATTTTCTTCCAAATCACGTAACTGGTTCCTAGCAAAGTTTTGAAGCCTGACTTAAATGTTACAGATTTTTGTCACTTGGAGACACTCTCTGTGAACGCTAGAAATCTACCAGCTGAGTCACAGTGGCACTTCCAGTTTTTGTTTATGAGGTGCTGAGGAATGGAATCCAGGGTTTCATACATACTAGGCAAGCTACATTTTCATCCCAAGGTTTTATGTTTTGTTTTTTCAGTGTTGTTGCTTCTAAGGTACTGTATGATGTTCTTTCATTTTCTTTGCTTTTTACCTCTTTTCTTCTTTTTCCCTTTAGTTTTATTCTCTGTAGTCACTGTGTTGAATTCGGGTACCTTGTGTCTTGTACATAGGTTTATGTGATTTGGGGAATACAGAGGGTATAATAAAATGGTAAAAAAAAAACAAAGGAAAAAGTGTGAACCAATTGAACAGTGATACTTGGAAGACACTAAACGGAAATGAACTGAACAATCTGGGTGGAGAGGGGGCTGAGGGTAGGAAAACAGAGAAAAATGAGGGAGGGGATAACAATTTTCTTAAGAAATGTGTTCATTACTTATGTAACCGTATGCCAACTATATATTGACTTAACAAAAAAAATTAACTTAAAAAATAATTTAGCCGGGTATGGTGGCTCACACTTGTAAATGTAGCTACTCAAGAGGCTGGCATCTAAGGATAGCAGTTCAAAGTCAGCCTGGGCACTGAAGTCCATGTGACCCTAATCTCCAATTAACCACCAGAAACCCAGAATGGCCCTATGGCTCAAGGGATAGGGCAGTAGTCTTGAGCTGAAAAGCTCAGTGACAAGATCCAGGTGCAGAGTTGCAGTCCCATGACTTGAATGATGAATGATACTAGCCAGGCTCTGCGTGCTCACACTTGGAACCCTATCTACACAGAATCAGGTTTGAATCCAGCCCAAACAAATTGCATGATATTCTGATTTACGGTTCATTACCAAAAATCTGGAAGTGGAGGTGTGGATCAAGTGGTAGAACACTAGCCTGAAGCAAAAAAAAAATTTATGGACAGTTCCCAGGCCCTGGGTTCAAGTCCCAGGACTTGCATAAAACAAACAAAATGTGACGCTGAGTCCTCCATCATTTGGTGTTATAGTTCAATATTCTTGATATGCGTCTTAGAAATTAAGTCCCTAGCAAATACTCTCCCCTGAAATTCTGCTTCATAGCTGATTCATAGAATTTCAGCATCATTACTATCACCTTCCAGTTAGCATAGCAGTCTACTACTGAAAATTTGAAGAAAACTTTTGAGTAATCCTAATAAATCTGTGTATCATCTGCACACACATCAAATCAGCAGCAGCTATGTTCTACCATTATCTAATTGTATTTAATCCCTTCTTGAGTTAATGAGCCTTAAAGAGTAAAACATACGAAATAGTTATGAAACCAACAGTCACCATTCTTCTACCTAATATTGTAATATAAGTTTATAAATGCAAGGACTATTCTGAAGTGTGCAGAAGATAGCTTCTAATTATTATATTCTCATGAAGTATAGTTTTTAAGAAACGTGTTCCTTGCTTTGGGAAAGCAAAGTCAAGGAAAAATGATATAGGTAAGTTCCCTATTTATCAGAAGGAAAATACTATTGGGTTTAGATCAACTTCATTCATTCCGTGCTGATGAAACAAATATTTGCAATTCCTGAGGCCAATCACTTCATTGTGATGCACAATCAGCCAGCTTAGATCAATCTTCCAAAAAAGGAAAGGAACAAATGAGAAGCAATTAAGGTTTCCAAAATGAACCAGGTGGTGGTGGCAGCTCACACTTGTAATTCTATCTACTCAAGGCCTGAAATCCAAGGATCTGGATTAAGTCTGTCTAGGATGAAAATATTTCTGTCTGAAACATCATCTCTGTTATCACAGCACAGCTGATACACTCTGCCCAACAGGTTCCAAACACCAAAGTCCATCTCTTATCTGAAATACTAGCAAATGTACTCACACATAATTTCCTCTTTGGGAGATAGTTGAAACATGTACCAGAAACATTTCCCTGGCTTCAGAGTGGAAGTGGAAATATATACTCACTAGAAGCCCATCTAGTAAATTACAGTCAATCATCTTTCCTCACATTTTGTCAGTAAAATTGAACAATGAGTGTTTGGATCAGAAGCGATGTGTATGAGCATAGAGGTTGTAAAAGTACTGTAATCCTAGCTACTCAAGATAAGCTGAGACCTGAGGATTCCAGTACAAAATCAGCCATGCAATATTCCATAAGATTTTTACCTCTAATTAACCAGCAAAAAACAGAGCGTTGAATTGTGCCTAAAATGCCACAGGCCTAAGTTTGCATAAAAGGGCTAAGGGGTAGCATTCAGGATCCCACTCTCTCCACTCCTTTTTAACATAGTACTAGAATTCCTAGGCAGTGCAATAAGGCAAGATGCAAGCATAAAGGGGATCCAAGTAGGGAAAGAGGAAATAAAACTATCCCTCTTTGCAGATGACATGACTCTGTATTTAAAGAATCCTATAGACTCTACTCCCAAGCTCCTTGAGCTCATTCAAAGCTTTGGAAGTGTAGCAGGACATAAAATCAACCCTCACAAATCAACTGCCTTCCTTTACGCCAACAGTCAGAGGAACGAGGAAATAA
Source organism: Megascapheus bottae (assembly GCF_031878675.1). Taxonomy (NCBI): domain Eukaryota; kingdom Metazoa; phylum Chordata; class Mammalia; order Rodentia; family Geomyidae; genus Megascapheus; species Megascapheus bottae. The sequence goes on along the minus strand of NW_028327641.1, from coordinate 2,868,196 downwards.
TCAGGAAGGAAACCCTTTCACAATAGCCTCAAAGAAAATAAAGTACCTAGGAATTAGCTTAACTAAGAATGTAAAGGACCGTTTAGATGAAAACTTTAAAACTCTAAAAAAGGAAATTAAAGCAGAACTAAAGAAATGGAAAAAGCTCCCATGCTCCTGGATTGGAAGAATCAACATTGTGAAAATGACAATCTTGCCAAGGGCTATCTACAAATTCAATGCAATACCCATCAACATCCCAGGGTCATTCTTTAAAGAAATAGAAGAGGCAATTCAAAATTTCATATGGAATAATAAAAGACCCCGTATAGCAAAAACACTTCTTAGCAGAAAGAACAGCGCTGGAGGAATTTCAATTCCAAACTTTAGACTCTATTACAGAGCTATAATTCTCAAAACAGCTTGGTACTGGCACAAGAACAGGCCTGAAGTCCAATGGAATAGAACTGCGGACCCAGGTATTAAACCACAGACCTATGGCCACCTAATCTTTGACAAGGGAGCCAAAAAATATAATGGAAGAAAGATAGCCTCTTCAACATGTTGTGCTGGCAGAACTGGTTAAGCACCTGCAGAACACTAAAGTTGGATCCTTCTTTGTCACCTTGCACTAGAATTAACTCCAAATGGATCAAAGACCTGGAGGTAAAAGCTGACACACTGAAAAGTTTACAGGAAGGAATAGGAGATACACTAGGCCTCCTTGGCACAGGTCGAAACTTTCTTAATAAGGACCAAGAATCACAACAAATCAGAGAAGGCTGGATAAGTGGGACTGCATTAAACTGCAGAGCTTTTGTATGGCAACGGATATAGCTAGTAAACTAATCAGGAAGCCTACAGAGTGGGAGAAGATCTTCACCAACCAAACAACGGACAAAGGCCTCATATTTAAAATATATCAACAAATCAAAAAATTGAATCACTCCAAAACTAACCTCCAAAGGAACACCCATCCCATTAAAAAATGGGCCAAAGTCTTAAAGAGAGTCTTCTCTGAAGAAGAAACAAAAACGGCCTATAGACACATGAAGAAATGCTCCACATCTCTGGTCATAAAAGAAATGCAAATCAAAACAACTCTAAGATTCCACCTCACTCCAGTTAGAATGGCCAGGATCAGGAAAACGAATGACAACAGATGCTGAAGGGGATGTGGCCAGGAGGAATCAATACTGCACTGTTGGTGGGAGTGCAAACTCGTTCAACCACTATGGAAAGCAGTGTGGCAGTGCCTCAAAAGGCTAAACATAGAACTCCCCTATGACCCAGCCATTCCACTATATGGCATTTACCTAACAATCCAGAAACAAGGGCATACTAAACCCACTAGCACAACAATGTTCATTGCAGCACTATTCACCATAGCAAAGATATGGAACCAACCCAGATGTCCCTCAGTTGATGACTGGATCAACAAGTTGTGGTATTTGTACACAATGGAAATCTATGCTGCTTTCAGAAAGAATGACATCGCTCCATTTGTTAGGAAATGGAAAGACTTAGAACAAATCATATTAAGTGAAGTAAGCCAGACTCAAAGGAACTTAGGCTCAGTGGTTTCCCTCATTCGTCATAATCAGTTGAAAGCTTGGGCTCCACTAGCAGAGATTTGCAATGGAGCAAAAGGCCATATATAAAGCCATATAATGTGAAGCTAATTGAAAGGACCTCCAGGATATTGAAACCAAAGCCACATAATGAATGATTGTTTTCCTTAATGTACTATGTTGTCTCTCATCTCCTTTGCTGCCCCTTGGTTATGCCATATTGGTATAATATCTCACTTTGTTATCTAATATATTGAATTTATTTGTATTTGGATATTTGAAATTTGATAGGGAAGGGGGAAAAACCAAGGCGGGTGGGGGGTGTGGGTTTGGAGGGAAATGGGTACCATGTGAAAGGGTATCAATGTATGTGAAGTAATGCACCTTCTATCTGGCAAATATCATGTAACCCTTTTACTAATTACAATAAAAAAATGAGAAAAAAGAAAGTTGTAGTGTGTGGGGAGGATGATGGGGTCAAATACATTTCTTCTTAGAAATATACCTCATCTGGTTGCCCTGGATTTTCCTGGCCTCCTTCTTAGAGAAAGTTCTGTTAAACTGTATTTGTGGCTTGGCAATGATCTAGCATGTACATCTTCCAGTAAGACATCCACAACTTCCATGCCTGAGACTCGAGTTTCCTGACCTTTGGCAACAGCACAGCAACACCTTTATTCCTCCTGAGCCACAGGCCAAGTGAGCTGGCTTTAGTTGGTTGTTAGTTACAGTTGCTTGGGTACCAGGGTTCCATATTCTGTTCCAATGTGAGGGAGGCAGGGTCACCTTTCAGGGCCCAATGACCAAAGATCCTTGCTCACAGAAGACCTCACCAAAGACATACTGGAGGCTGAATCTCTCCTCCAATCTCACAATATACATGTGGATGTAGTAAACAGCACACCTTATTTGTCCATTCCCAATGTCTTCCACTAGGCCCAACTACCAGTCTGGTCTCAGGCTCAAGGAGCCTTTCTTAGGTAAGACCCAAACTTAAGGGCCAATATTGCCCTCATCCTTTACAAAACATTTGCTTCACAGTGCCTTCTCTGCCTGCATTTTGCCCGTTGTCGAATTTTTTTTGTTTTTGCTAGTCTTGGGACTTGACCTCAGAGTGTAAACATTGTTCTTGGGCTTTCTTTAAGCTTTAGCTCTCCCACCGAGCCACAGCACCACTTGCAGCGTTTTCTATGTATGTGGTAATGAGGAATCAAACCTGAGTCTTTTTGTGTGGTAGCCAAGGACTCTACCACTAGGTCAAACACACAGGGCATCTTGCACATAATTTTGACGTCAATCTACTAGGATATTATTAGGTTTCTGTATCCTAATCAAATTTTTCCTGATGATTAGCTTTGCTGTCATGCGTAAAAAATGCAGGAGGGAAAAACACAGAAGAATTAGTGAAATTTAAAAAAAAGCTTTACACACATAGATAAGTGTTCATTCTTTGTAGGAGAAAGGATATTTTGATATGATGATGATGACTTTATAATTACTATGTCAGGGTTGAGAGTTTGGCATTGTGGTAGAGTGCTTGCCTAGCATCCATGAAGATCTGGGTTTGATTGCTCAGTATCACATAGATAGAAAAATCCAGATGTGGCACTGTGGCTCAAGTAGCAGAGGGCTAGACTCGAGAAAACCCGAGGACAGTGATCAGGCCATGAATTCAAGCCCCAAGACTGGGAGAAAGATAAAAGAAAATAAAAATGCTCTCTACGAGCTAATTCACTCACAGCATTTGCTTCTGAAATCTTCGCTTCTGCATCTTGTGAAATACCCCTTTCCCTCAACGTAGACAAGAAAAACAGATCCATCCCATGGTCCACTGTGAGGCCACTGGTTGGGCTAAGATCTAGTCATGCAGCAACACATATGTTTTATTCTAATACTTTCCAAACTTTGTACTCAAATATGCTACCTACTTACCAACTTAGGTCAGTTATCCTTATGCTGTACCTTTTCTTCATGACTACAATATTCTTAGAGTCCTACGTTAATCCTCTTGTACCTCCCCTGACCTCTCTCATTCTTTTTTTCTATCTCTGGACCTCTGCTCGTCTTTCAACCCTTATACTGCACGGATCTACACTTGATGGCTGTTGAGCAATATTGTATATGTAGGTGGTTAATTATTCTCTAGGCTCAGCGGGACTTAAAGACAATAGCGATTGGATTGAGAGGCTTATTGTTTTGGGTATAAATCGCTTATCAGTGGTTGTATTAGACTGGTCTGAAAGTGCACAAAAAGAAAGAGTGATAATACCAATCAAAACTTGTGAACATCTAGTGTCTGCCAGCTACAGAGTTCTAGGTTGGTTATATCTGAAAAACTATAATCGTATTTACTAGAAATCTTGCTCCCATTTTCAAATGGGCAGAACAAGAAACTCAAGAAAAATGTCAAATCAAGAAACAACATCCCCCACCCAATGTAAACAGACAATGGAACAGACACTGGCACACCTAGAGGAGAGTCTTCCAAGTGCTACACAAATGCAATTGATAAACATCATTAATGGAAAATGTGAAAGAGATAATGGAGGAAGCCATAGCTGAATAAGAGGAAAGCATAAACAAGGTGATAAGTGAAAAAGAAGAAGCCATAAAGGAGGCCATAATAAAGGTTTTTCAAAGAAAGATGGATGAATTCATAGAATCCACAAATGAAAACGTGACCAAACTCCAGCAAATGTCCAAAGAAAATAAAGCTTCTGTGCTAAGCACTCAAAAGGAAATCAAGGAGGTAAAGAAATCCATACATGATCTAAAACAAGAGATGCAAGGCATCAAAAGGGAGCAATTAGAAGCAAGGGAGATGAAAAGTAAAGTAGATAGTTTTGATAGCATGTTAGACAATGCAGAGGAGAGAATTTCCTGGGCTGAAGATAATTTAGGTATTATAGAGAAAGAACAGAAAATGAGTCAATCCAAATCTAGGAAATATGAGAGAGCGCTTCAGGAAGTCCAAGATACAATTAGGAAGCCTAATTTAAGGCTAGTTGGTATTGAAGGGGGCGTGGAGAAAGAGGTCAATGGTATTGGATATATACTTCAGGGAATCATCTCAGAGAATTTCCCAAATATGCAAAAGGGCAGGCCCATCCAGATACGAGAAGCTTTTAGAACCCCAAACAGACCTGACCAGAAAAGAACATCCCAGCGCCACATTGTGATCCGAACTGGATGAATAGAAACGAAAGAAAAGATCCCAAAGGCAGCCAGGGAAAAGGGATCAGTAAACTATAAAGGCAAACCAATCAGAATAACCCCAGATTTCTCAGCAGAGATCATGCAAGCACGAAGTGACTGGAAGCATATATGACATGCCCTTAAATCAGATAACTACCAACCAAGAATACTGTAGCCAGCTAAGCTCTCATTCATAACTGAGGGAAGAATAAAAACATTCCATTCCAGGAAAAAGCTGCAACAATATGTCGAAACAAGTCCAACACTACAGAGAATTCTCAAAGATGCTCTATACATAGAAAACCAAAATAAATGCAATATAGGGAAAGAAATGGCACCTAAACAGCATACCATCTAAGGACCACAAGAACTGTCAAGACACAGGCCCTACTAAAAGCTTTTAAAAATGGTAGGAACTAATAAATATCTCTCAATCCTAACTCTCAATATCAATGGACTTAACTCTCCAATTAAACGGCATAGGCTGTCTAGTTGGATCAAAAAGCAAGAGCCATCGTTCTGCTGTCTTCAAGAGACACATCTTACCCAAAAACAATCATCTTTTGAAAGTGAGAGGTTGGAATAAACTCTATCAAGCTAACTGCCCCCATAAACAGGCTGGAGTTGCCATCCTCATATCAGACACAATAGACTTCAAACTAAAATTAGTAAGAAAAGACAAAGAAGGTTACTACATACTACTAAAGGGATCTTTCCTCCAGCAAGACATAACGATCCTAAATATTTACACACCCTTTTGAAGATTCTCAAAAGATTGAAGATTCTGCCAGTGTAAGTTAGATTCCGGCATTGATATTAAATAATGCAATGAGTAGGGATTTATATTTGAAATGTCACTGTTGACAAAATCTAACACACATTTGCTTAGTATTTGCTTTTGATTTCCCAAGAAGTTCAGTACAAGCTAACATGTGTGGCATATATCGACTGGGAGAAATGATACAGAATATGTGACTCATTTGAACAGGAGTCAGTGAAAAGATACAGAAGCAGGATACCCATATTGTGGTAATTTGTATCTTTTGCATATTTTGTGTTTGTTATTAATTCCATTTGTAGTGTACATTTCTAGGTAAAAACTTTTCAAATGTTTCCAAACAATTTGTTATTTCAACAGCAAAAAAGACATTTATATGCCTAATAAAATTCACAGAATCCAAATTTTTCCATATTATTTTTTTTGTGGGTCATAGATCTTGAACTCAGCCTGTGCACTATCCCTGAGCTCTTCAGCTCCAGGCTACCTCCTTACCCTGGAGCCAAGCCCCACTTCCGATTTTCTAAAGGTAAATTGGAGATAAGAGTCTCAGGTCTTTTTGTGCCAGGATGGCTTTAAACCTTGATCCTCAGATCTCAGCCTCCTGAGTAGCTAGGTTTATAGAAGTGAGCCACCACCCCACTATGCTCAGCTTTCTGTTTTTTTTAAACAAGCCCTTTGGCTGGAACTCGGTCTGAGCACTGTCCTTCAGCTTTCCTCAAGCCTAGTGATCTTCTACTTGAGCCACAGCACTACTTCTGGTTTTTTCTGTGTATGTGGTACTGCGGAATTGAACCTTCGTCTTCATACAAGCACTCTACAACTATTCCAAACTCCCAGCCCCTCCACATTAGTTTTTATGATAGATCTTTCCATGCATCTAGGATGGCTAGAAATCCTTCTTGAGTTTCCCAAGATCAGGGAGTATAGGTGTGCCCCATCCTGTGTGGCTACATAACCATTGTTTAGGGTACAGTTCTCTCTTCATTCTACCCATCTAGAGCAATTTTCATCTTCCATGTATAATCATTAAACATTCAGCTCCTGTTCCTCTCTACTCCATTCTCTGGAACCATCGTGCTTTTTGGCTCTAAGGGTTTGTTGATCCTTGGAAGCTCTGGAAGGGAAAACATACCCTAGCTCTTCCTTTATGAGTGCTGTATTTTTAGTTTACTGTAATCAAGATTCATCTGTAAAATATAATAAAATGTTCTTCTTTTTCAATGCATTCTTTTGCATATTTTTATCTTTTGATTATTATTAATAGTTGTGAATTGATTCTCCACATATTTGTTCTAGTCTCTGCTTTCTCTTCCGTTAGGTACAAATCTAGAAATAGAAGTGTTGGACCATATTTCTATGTAATTCTATATTTAGTACTTTTTTAGCACTCTCCACGCAATTTTTGATTGTTTTATATTCCTTGCAGAACTATTCCAAAGTTCTACTTCTTCTCACTACCTTCCCAGTAATAGTTAGACTTTGAAAGTTGTTTTTGTATGCGTGTGTGTGTGTGTGTGTTTGTGTGTGTGTATGTGGATCTTTTTGTTTAAAACCATATTTATATTAACATATTTAAAGTAATGATTTCATTGTAATTTTAATTTTTCTCATGACTGTTAATATTGAACTTCTTTCTACATTTTGAACTACTATTTCTATATATTCTTTTTACAAAATACTCTCCAATCTCCAATTTTTTTCCCTTTTTTTGTGGGGTAGCGGGGAAAGTCATGGGGCTTGGACCTTGGGCCGTGAGCTCTTTAGTTTAAGGCTATTGTCCTACCCTGAGTATTGCCCCTTAGTTCTTCTGCTCACAGCTCCCTACCCCTCTTCCCATTATATACAGAACAAAGGTCATCCTCAGTCTTTTTGAAAAAGTAAAACATACATTAAATTTGTAGTATAAAACAGCAAGAAATAAATTTCTTGCCAGGTGCAGTGACTTCTACCTGTAATCCTAGCTACTCAGATATCAGGCTGATATCTAAAGATTTGGTTCAAAGCCAGCCTGGGCATTAGAAAGTCTATGAGACTCTCATCTACAGTTAACCACTAGAATATGGGAAATGGCCCTGTGGCTTCATAGGTAGGGTGATAGCCTTGAGTTGAAGAGCTCAGGAAGAGTGCCCAGGCCCAGAGTTCAAGCCTTACAAATCCCCCAGCCAAAAAAAAGAAAAAAAGTTTCTTCCCCAAGTGATTATTATGCCAGACATAGAACATTAACATTCTGGGTGTACTTCACAGTATTATTACTTGATACCCTAAGATTTTGCAATATTCTCAGAGTACCAGCATATGTCATCATATAATGTAGTTCCTTTTCAATGGAATAATTCCATTTATAACCTAAATCTACTCCCCCGACTTATTTTTGTCGATACCACAATTGCTCTACCATGATATGCCACAAGCCATTAAACATTTTATGGTGGGTAATTGGAAAGGAGTCTCATGGAATTTTGTGCCAGGCTGGCTTTGAACCATGGTCCTCAGATCTCAGTCTCCTGAGTAGCTAGGATGACAGGCGTGAGCCACCAACACCTGGCTTGCCTTTTTATTTTTTTGTGGGTCTTGGGACTTGAACTCTGGGCCTAGGCACCATCCCTAAGCTTTTCAGGTCAATATTTCATGTAAGTCTAAACATTTAAGTAAAGGAATAAAATTCCAACAAAAAAAGAATAAAATTCCAGACATGATGTGTTTATAACTCAATGCTAATTACTTGATGAAAATGTGCCATTCCAGAAGCTGGTGTCATTTGATGATGTAGCTGTGGATTTCAGCTGGGAGGAGTGGCAGCATCTGGACAATGCTCAGAGGACCCTGTGCAGAGATGTAATGCTGGAGACCTACAGCAACCTGGTGTCCTTAGGTGAGCAAAAGTCAAATTCACTTGCAAGGCCAAGTGCCTTGTTATTTTGTAGATACGTGAATGTTTATCAAACTTTCAATACTATTTAAATGAAAGATTCCAGGCCCTGAGAAGTATCATTACTTTCTAAAGAAAACCTAAGGTAATTTTGTACTCATTCTTCAGGATACCTTCAGGATACTTTGACAACAGTTCTAAATTATGTTTCCTCTAATGGAGACGACATTCCAAACTTACACAGTAATTGTAAGTGGATAAACAATCCAGAATAGAATATATATCATTATTGGAAATAGGATCTACAAATCACTAAACAATGAGTTTATATTGGAAACCTGGCACTAGGTGCAATGTTTCATGCCTGTAATCTTAAAATATTGGGGAGGAATAAATCTAAGAATTCTAATTTGAAGCCAGCAATGGCATAAAAATTGCCATGAAACTCTGTAACTCCAAGTAACCCCTCAAACTGTTAGTGGAGTGTCAAGGGTTTGACTTTGTGGTTGAGTGCTTGCCTAGCATGCATGAAGACCTATGCATGTAAGTGGAGCTGGGACTCAAACTGGTATTTTTCTAGCCTTGAGCAAGACAGCTAAGTTTATGCCATACAAAATGAATCCAGAGCTGGGGAAAAGTCAACCATGGAGCCAGTGAGAAATGAGAAAAAACTTTTAATAGATAACTTGTGAGTAGGATGTCTGCGAACTTAAAGCAATGATGACACAGCATAAGCAATAATTCTCTACTGTTTCGAACTTACAGGGCCCTGTGTTCCCAAACCTGTATTAATTGACAAGCTAGAGCACTGTGCAGAACTCTGGATAGGAAATTCCTCTGACAAGAATATCACAGGTGAGTGAATGCATCTTCATATTGATGTTGGAGCCTGAGCCCCATTGGTAAGTTCATGTTGTGATGTACTGAGCAATAATATTCTTAGTTACCCTAAATCCTGTGTGGAACCTATGGAATTCTTCGTGAATGAATCAAGAATCATTTTCTTTTCCCAATCCTATGCTTGGTCTCAGGGCCTGTGCATGGTCCTTGGGTTTTCTCAAGGCTAGCGCTCTACTTCTTGAGTCATAGCACCACTTCTGGCTTTTTCTTTGTATGTAGTACCAAGGAACTGAACCAGGTCTTTGTGCATGCTAGCCCAAACCCCGGCACCAAGAATCATAGGGTGATATAATGAATTCTATGTGGCAGTAGAGTTAAAGTTAGATTTCTCTGTAGAAATCACTGTGAAACAAAATAAAATGAGAAATCCATGAGCCCGTGGCTCATGCCTGTAATCCTAGCTACTTAGGAGGCTGAGATCTGAGGATCAAGGTTCAAAGACTGACCTATCACAAAAACACCTTAGACTCTTCTGTCCAATGAACCAATAGAAAATGAGAAGTGGGGTTGAGGCTAAAGACATAGGGCAGTAGCCTTGAGCTGAAGAGCTCAGGAAGAACAGCCAGGTCTAGAATTCAAGTCCCATGACTGCAAAACAAGAAAGAAAGAAAGAAAGAAAGAAAGAAAGAAAGAAAGAAAGAAAGAAAGAAAGAAAGAAGAAAGAGGGAAGAAAGGAGGAAGGAAGGAAAGGAAGAAAGAAAGAACGAAAGAAAGAAAGAAAGAAAGAAAGAAAGAAAGAAAGAAAGAAAGAATGATATTTCATTTCTTTAAAACTAAGACTATAAATGATTGAGCAAACAAGGAATAAGTCAGGGCATTATTCTCTGATAAGGATAATATCTTTTTGCTGGTAGGAAGAGACTGGTTTTCAGAACCAGACCTTTCCACCAGAAATTGAGCCTAGTGGTAGAGTGCTTGCCTAGCATGCACAAAGACACAGGTTTGATTCCTTATTACCACATACATAGAAAAAGCCAGAAGTAATGACTTCATTGGTAGGGATCTAGTCTTGAGAAAACCCAAGGACAGTGGTTAGGTCCTAAGTTCAAACCCAGGAATGGAAGGAAAAAAAAACAACAAAGTTTCAATCAACATAAGAAAATTAACTAGACAATGAGCTTGAGATTTTCTGGTCTTCCATGGTTCTGAGACTTTAGTGAGAAGTTGTAACTGAAGGGATTTAGGTGTAAGTCCTTACTCTCAAGAATCGTTCTTGCTTGGATCAAAGGCAAACAGACATATAAACCAAACTTGTGGACGCTGAATCTAGAAAAAATTCGTGTTCCTCACTTAATGGTTAAAAAGCAAACAGCATTGAAACTGGCTAAGGTAATCCTATGTGCTACTCAGGACCTGAGACTCTTACCTGTTGTTAACTCTAGAAAACAGGAACTGCGGCTGTAGCTCAAGGATAGGGGTTATAGTCTTCTGCTGAAGTGTTCAGGGACAGGGCCGATGGCTATGAACTACAAAAAAAAGAAAAGAAAAGAAAGTTTTAAAAAGATGCAAAACAGCACAATATTTAGATTATTTCTCAAAAATAAAAGAAAGGCAGCTATTCCTCAATGTATAAACAAAACAGTATTTGAAAAAAACAGCTGCAGGTATACTATAGGTAGTACTCAGCTTAAAACTGTAGCAATACATAGTTGGGTAATTTCAATAAATATTTCCTGTGATATAAAAAGAGAACTAAAACACAGAAAAACATTGTTGGTCATTGTAAAATATCATTTTCTTAATATGTTCGGGAGAAAAGCATATATTTCTCACAAATCAATTTTCACTTTTCATTTTAAAATATCTAACACTTAGGATGGGAAAGTAAAGTCATTACATTTACAGTAAGGAATATTTTTATCTCATGTGTGTTTGTGTCTTTTTTTCTATGACTCATTTTAGATGCCAGGTAATGGGAAATTATGTTCAAGACCTGCCAGGAAAGTCCACATGAATGTCTTTGTGAAGTAGCAGTTGCAAGTACTATCGAAGTGGAGGAAAACGTGGGATTAGCAACAACTTTAAATTTGAGCTCTACACATAATCCAGAGCTGATTAGTAATAACGGTAACAACTTAGGGGTGAGGACTGAGGAGTTCATTAAGTGTCAGAACATGCTTCTGTCTCCTAAGCCTGATGAGATGCATGCTGCATATAGATCTCGTATGTCTCCTGTTCTTAAAAAATCCATCGGATATTCAGAGCATTTTATTCATGATTGTGACAGTCCAAATGATCTGCAGTATCATAATTCTGTTCTCCCTGCCCAAGAAATTCTTCAGGGAGGGAGGAAAACTGCTAAATGTACTGTGTGATGAAAAATATTGTACTTAACACCGACCATCACTACACATCCGAAAATGTACACAGGAGAGACTCCTCATACATGTAGTGAATGTGAGAAATCTTTCAGTAATGAAATACGCCTTACAATCCCTCAGAGCAAATATCCTGAGATATGTGATGCGTGCATCAAGTGTGAAAATTAGTTTCTGAGAAGTCAGACCTGACGCTACAACCTCGATCTCCAAGAGAAGACAAACCTTATGAATATGAGGAACGCAATAAAATTTCTGCCCAGAATTCAGCTCTCAGCACACCTCAGAGATCTCACACACAAGAGAAATCTTATGAATGGGATAAATGTGGGAAAACTTTTAGACTGAAATCATACCTCACTTTGCACCAGAGAAGACACACAGAAGAGAAACCTTATGAATGTAACAAATGTGAAAAGTCTTTCACCCAGAAGATACACCTTCGAGTTCATCAAATAACACACACAGGAGAGAAATCTTATAAGTGTAATGAATGTGAAAAGTCTTTCCAAGGGAAGGGAAAACGTCGTGTTCATCAGAGAATACACACAGGAGTGAAACCTTATGAATGCAACCAATGTGTAAAGTCTTTCAGACAGAAATCTTCCCTCAAATTGTATCAAAGAACACACAGAGGAGAGAAATTTTATGTGTGCAACAAATGTGGAAAGACCTTCAAGTGGAAGTCATATCTTGATGGGCATAATAGAACACACACAGGAGAGAAAACTTATGCATGTAGTGAATGCGGAAAGTCTTTCAAATTTAAGATAAAACTCCATGTTCATCAGAGAATATACTCAGGAGAAACACCTTATGAGTGTAACATATGTGGAAAGTCCTTCACACAGAAGCCAAACATCAACATGCATAAGACAATTCAAACAGGAGAAAAACCTTATGAATGTAACCGATGTGGAATGTCTTTCAAATGGAAGTCTTCCCTCAAATTGCATCAGAGAACACACACAGGACAGAAACTGTACGAGTGCATCAAATGTGGTAAGACCTTCAGATGGAAGTCACATTACAGGAGGCATAACAGAATTCACACATATTAGAAACCTTAGGAATATAACCAAAGTTGAAAGTCTTTCGTGCAGTATTCACCCTTCAGGAAGCGTAAGAGAGTTCACACATGTGAGAAGCCTTAGCAATGTAATAAATAGGAAAGACTTTTTAGTCTGTGGAAGAAAACTCAGCTTGTGTCACAGAACCAACACAAGATCAAACCCTTAATGAATGTAGCAAATGTTCAGTCTTTTCCCCAGAAGGCACAAGTCAAGATTTATCACTAAACACCCACAGGATAGAATCCTATGAATAAAATGAAAGGGAAATTTTTTTGAAGAACTCATAGTTGAGTTTGCATGATACCACATAGACACAGGATAAAAATCGTATGAATATAAGAATATGAAAAAATCCATCATGAACGCATGACTAAGTATAAAATGCACATAGGAGAGAAAAACCTTATGAATATTACAAATGTGGAAAGTGTTTGACCTGGAAGGCATACTTCTGTGTTCATCACAAACCTGATTCCCATAGAAGAAAAGAAAACTAATGAATAGAACAAATGTGCAATGACTTTTAATCAGAAGTCAGTCTTCAGTACATTTCAGAACATACACAATAGAGAAATAGAGAAATTCTGAGTAATGAAAAACAATTAGCTACATATAGAATCTCTGTATATGGGAGCATTAGGGTAAGTCTTCTAAACAAAGTCAACCTTCAGCAAGCATTAAGAGCACTCACAGAAGAAATAATAGCATGTAGGAAAACCTTTGTCAGAAACCTCTAAAAGCTGACTGTGTGGCTTAGTGGTAGAGTGCTAACCTATCAAGAATGAAGGCCTGGGTTAGATTCCTCAATACTACGTGAAAAGAGCAAGCCAAAAGCAGCACTGTGGTTCAAATGGTAGAGTGCTAACCTTGAGCAAAATTAGCTCAGGCCCTGAGTTCAAACCTAAGGATTGGAGAGAGAGAGAGAGAGAGAGAGAGAGAGAGAGAGAGAGAGAGAGAGAGAGAGAGAGAGAGAGAGAGAGAGAGAAACAGGGACTTCTAAATTTTACAGAGATAGAGAAGGAGAGAGAGAAGGAGACAGAAACTAATTTCTAAATTTTACAGTCTTTCTATTTCCTTACAAATTCGTCTATGTCATTCTTTCTGACAGAAGCACAGAATTCCATTGTGTAAAAATACCATATTTGATCTACTCATCAACTGACGGGCATCTGGGTTGGTTCCATAGCTTTGCTATAGTAAATAGTGCTGTGATAAATGTTATTGTTCTAGTGAATTCAGTATGTCCTATCTGGACGATTGGTAAGTAGTGAAATTGCTGGATCACAGGGGAGCTCTATGTTTAGTCTTTTTGGGATACTGCCATAGTGCTTTCCATAGTGGTTGAACGAGTTTGCAATCCCACCAGCAGTGTAGTAGTGATCCCTCCTGGCCACATCCCCTCCAGCATACGTTATTAGATTTCTGGATCTTGGCCAATCTAACTGGAGTGAGGAGGAAAAGGGAAAGAGGTACTGAAACTTTCTCTCCTTACAGATGACATGATTCTGTATTTAAAGAACCCTATAGACTCTACTCCGAAGCTGCTTGAGCTGATATAAAACTTTGGTAAGGTCGCAGGGTGTAAAATTAACCCTGAATGTCAACTGCCTTCCTATATGCCAACAAATGATAGGAATGAGGCAAGAATCAGGATAGCAACTCATTTTGCTATCAAAGAAAATAAAATACCTAGGAATTAACTTAGAATGTAAAGCACCTTTTTGATGGAACTATAAACCCTGGAGAAGGAAATTAACGCAGAACTGAGGAAATGCAAAAACCTATGCTCCTGGCTTGGAAGAAGTAATATTGTAAAAATGGCAATCTTGATAAGGACTATCTACAAATTCAGTGCAATATTCATCAATATCCCAATGTCATTCTTTAAAGAAACAGAAAAGGAAATCCAAGATTTCACTTGGAATAATAATAGACCCCTTATAGTCTGTCTTCTTGCATGATACATAATGTTTAATCTCACCTTCTCCACCAAAATCTCACCTTTCTCATTGAGACATAGGTGGCCCTGTTTACTAGCAGCAAACGCTCAAACGCGCAGTTTCAGGTGTCACCACTGCCTCTGTTACTGGGTAGATCCAACTCTGTCATCGATTCTGAGGTCTGCTCTGGGAGTCTTGGTCACAAGTTGTTCTGTGGCATCTGCAGCCAGCCTGTGCCTATTTGCTTCCTTTTCCTCCAGCAGCCTACAACAGGGAATGAAGTTCAGGCGCTGATGCTCTCCTTCATATGCAGGGCAGGATGAGCCCAACCCTCCCTCATCTTCCTCTTCCAATTTTGGGGAAAAATGTGCTGGCAGAAGTCCTCAGCTGTGGCTGATCATCACTTTTAATCCAGGCTGGTCAGGAGGCTGAGATCTCAGTATGGAAGTTCCAAGTCACCTAGAACAGGAAAGTCTGATAGATTCTTACTACCAAAAATAAAAACAGCTGGGCATGGAGTTTGGGCTCAAGTGGTAAAGGGCTAGTCTTGAGTACAAATGCTTAGTGCCCAGGCCCTGAGTTCAGGCTCCAGCACTGCCAACAACCTTACTTTAGTGAGATTTTAGCTTTATCCATGTAGGCACATCTCACTGGAATCTTTGCTGGTAGAGATAGTCTTCATAATTTTGTCTCAAGGTAAAGGTCCTCCTGGGGTAGTACACAAAAGGTGTCATGGAGAGAGGAGCCCCACTTGCTCCAGGTTTGAAGATGGCATAGGTCAAGCCAGCATGGAGTTGGCACATCAGTCTTTTTCCTAGCACCACCTACCAGTGAATGTCAAATGACATTGATTGTTGTGGGATTGTGTGATTGAAGTGCCCCATTAAGTGCAGTGTTAGCACATCCAAACTTGGATACCAGGAATGCTGAAATCTCAAAGCTAAGATTTCTGTTGGCTGCAGAAATGCTGGTATGTCTGCTATTCACTAAAAGTTCAGGTGCAAATATTCTGAAGCTTGATGCAATGTGTTTATTCCATTTAGTAAAATCATTTTAATACACTGTATAAGTTAAAACATGTGATAAGAGTCAGTGGTAGTGAAAACATTGTTCTTGAATTCAGGTGTCTGGCAGGGTAATGGGGAGGGTGTTGGTGGCTGGGAATAGGAATCTGGAGCTGCTATCAAACCATGGATCATGTTCCTCTTTGTCTGGGAGAAATGACTCCAAATATGAAACTTGAATGGAGAGGAAAAGATGATGATGTACTCAGGAAATTTCTCCTAAACAAATGCTAATGTGGAAGTGGGATGGGAGCTCGGCATATCTGAGGTAGAGCTTAAGGGGCTCCTCATGGCGTTGAGAACGTTCCTTGCGACTTCAGGCATGCAGCAGGGTGTTTTAGATGGCCATTGTGAGATGGATGGATTAAGACTGGAGACAAGATGAATGCTGGGATCCTGCAATGCTCTTGCATGAGTGGCTGGTGGCTCACCTGAAAGAACTAATTATGTCTAAAAAAGAAATCAGGAATTTGTTTTGATTAGATAATATCTGTAATCCGAGGCATATTCAGGATCCTGATTTTAGTATTGTGGTTTAAAGCCAACCCAGCAAAGGGAAAAATGCATGAGACTCTTACTCCCAGTTTAGAGCAAGAAGAAAGATTGAAGTAGAGCTGTGGCTCAAGAGCTAGAGTGCTACTTTGAGCAAAGAAAAGCTAAGAAAAAGCTCCAGGTCTTGAGTTCAAGGCCAGGAATGAAAGAAGGAAGGTAAAAAAAGGATAGTATGTGAGGAAGGGAAATATATAAATGAAAGAGAGAAGGAACTAGACATTTAAAACTAGAGAATATTTAAAAGTCATCAGTCCTTCTAAGAAAAGTGTTGGAGTATGGGTTCTATATGTGGTGAACTGGAAGCCCAGCAGTGACTTTTTAAACAAAGAGTCACCATGATGAGCAAAGGATAGGAATCTGCATGAGCCTCTTAGCGGATAGAGTCACAGAAGAGAACCTCAGCTCCCATCCCATAGTTAGAAGTATATAGAGATGGGGAAGTTGGCATCACCTTGATGTCATTGTGTCCATGGAGACTGGAAGCCATGGCTTTGTGAAAGCACAATGTTCTGCTTACTGAGCTGAGAGGCTGAGGAGAGCCAAGCCCTGGCCATGAAGAAATCAGGGTGGCAGCAGAGCAACTCTGCTGCAGTGTGTGCCTGCTTGGCTGTTCTTATTCTGTGGTGGATCAGGCCGGAGCGGGTGATAGTAACTGTTTTGTGGTCACAAGCCCTTCACCAAGAGCTTCCTCTGGGATCCTCATAAGCTACAGGGTGGCTGGTGGTGGGATGTGTGTGGGGTGGAAGTGAGAGAGGGATGGACGCATGGCAAGGTGGGTGAAGAGATGAGAGGAATGATGAGAGCCCAGTTGATTGGTTTCCAAGGTTAATGGGTGGGAGGTAGAGAGGCATGATGGAGGAAAGATGGAGGCAGGGGAAGGTGGTGACAGAGTGAGGCCATCTGTAGTGCCAGCCTGGCCATCATCTGAAGCCCATAGGCAGCTTCCTGATCCCTCACTTTGTCCTGCTCCTTGTGGAGGGAATGTCACGTGTACCCAGAGCTAGGGGTGGGGCAATGTTAGTAGCACATGGAGAACCATTGGCCTCTACCTGGGTGAGGGGTGGTTCTGGCTCCCATGCTGGGTGGCCTGATAGCTATGGAACAGATCTCTCCTTAGCTACCACAGTCAGTGGCTGCTCTCCATCTAGGGTTAGGGCACCTGCTCAGCCATTAGGACACCGCATGCCCGGACAGAGGCCTACAATTCAGATGGCAGCACAGGGGTGAAGATGATCTCACCGTAGCCCTAGTTACATGGCTGTCCCTGCATGCAGGACTGGATGAGCTGGGTGAAGATGTTCTCTGTGTTTTTCCACAGCCTATCCTGGCCTCTTCTTGTGTCTGATTAGACCAAGAGAGTACCAGGTTCCCTCTCATAGTCCTGGTTCTTTTTCTTTTACAGTCATGAGGCTTGAACTCAGGTCCTGGGTACTGTCCCTGAGCTCTTTTGCTCAAGGTTGATGCTCTACCATTTGAACCATAGTGCCATTTCCAGCTTTTCCTTTTCATGTGGATCTCTGATATCTCCAGTGCTGTGCCTGCAGGGAGGCACTCACCCCACAGACAGAACCACCTCTGCCGTGACTTTGACTGCCCACAACCCTCACACCCACACCTTGCACACCCCTCGACTCCAGTTTTAGCTCCTCTTGGACTGGGTGTCCAGCCTACCCCTTCCTACACTCACAAAGGGTCTACAATTGTCTTCCCAGGGTCCTTTCTTCTGCCAGCCAGAGTAGACTGTGCACATCTTGACGATCACAGAGCTCAAAGCCAAAGGCTGAGATGAAGAAGGGGGTGACCCAGTAGCTGCACAGGGACCATGGATCATCCTGTGCATCTCCCAGCCTGTGACTTCCCCCACCCCCTTGGCAGGGAAGCTCCATGCCCACATCCTGATCCCTGGTCCCCTCCAATTCCATTCTCCCTTGGATTTTGCAGACTGTCTACCATCAGGATCTAAAATTCTATTCATCACGTTATCTCCTTATCACTGATTTGCTACTTTGGCTGGATCTCCCCGTGCCTGGAGAGTGGGCATGTCATGTACTCTCTGTGGAGAAGTTGCCCCAGGAGAAGAAATATGCATTTCATGTGAGTGTTGGACAGGGCAGGAGGGCTCCCTAGGATCAGAAGCCACAGGAGCGGTGCAGATGGGGGAATGCTAGGGGCCCCAGGGGACACTGGGAGTTAGGGCACAGTTGGTTCCTTCTGCAGGGTTGACACCGCTTCACAAACCCAACAGAATGAGGTTCACATTACAGATGTCAGAGACAGTGCAGATTGCCAATGGGCGCAGGGGTCACTGTCACCCCCAGATGCTGGCTGCATGCTGGGATGCACGCAGAGATGGTTTCAAGATCAGATAATGAGGATGTAGCAGGGTGTATCCATTCTTTTCAGATGGCTCTCTACCTCTCTTGGGCTTCATCTCTATCTTTGGCTTTTTCTTGGTAGTTAACTGGAAATGAGAGTTTCATTGACTTTCCTTTCTGGACTGGCTTCAAACAGAAGCTATGCACAGTTTTCAAACCATACCCTACTGAAGAAGGGAAGCTTGATCTGGTGCTTAACTGGGTTGCACTTTGGCTCCGTTTGCTATGCCTCACGGGAGGGGGCTCATCATTTGTAGACTAAGATCTCATGACCTTCAAAGCCAAATGCTACCTGAAAGTTCAGGGTCCCAGCCTATGTGTGGGGCCTGGGTGAATACATTCTCTGTTATGCTGCGTCATCAACCCATGTTTTAAGCTGGAAGTAGGAAGTTCCATATTTGATAAGAACATCTGCCAGAGATTGTCACCTCATGAAAGCAGATTCTAAATTTGTATTCCATTTCCTGTGGTGGAGAAATCCCCTCCAACTTAGACAGGCTCACATCCCCCTGCAGGTCACACTCCTAATGCACCCTTGAGTGTCCTCATGTTATTGGGATCTAAGTTTGTAGGGAATGCTGGTTTAGTCCATGAATTAGCTGGACAAGTGATGACAAACGTGTTGTGGATTAATATGAGAACAATTTAAGAAGCCCTGGAGGAGCATCAACCTGACCCTCTGTGGTGCTATAAATCTGATAGGATGTTCCAGACTGAGAAACAATCACATGGCTTTGTGTTTGGCATCCAGACAAGTGAGTGCATGTCTAAGCTGTCAGCCAATACAGAGGATTACATGAATAAGTGGGTGTAAAGCATCTGTCAGACCCCTGTCTGGGGGCAGGTGGAGAGAACATAGGAAGGTAGATACCATGGCTGTGGTGGGGCCAAAAAAAGGGTAAAAGAGGCAAAGGAACCAGGTACAGGTAGCTCAAGACTGTCATCCTAGCTACTCAGGAGTTTGAGATCTGAGGATCACAATTCAAAGCCAGCCCAGGACAGAAACTCCATGAGACTCTTATCTGCAATAAACTACTGAATGCAAGAAGCTCAAGCTCAGTGACAGCATCCAGGCCTAGCGTTCAAAACCCAGGACTGGCAGAAAAAAGTATCAAAGGACAAGAAGCTGGCCAAAAATTAGAGGGTCTCTATCTTGACAAACAAAACAATGGTAAGTTGCACTCAGACAACTTGCACAAAAATCTGGAAATGCCTGAGACCTATCTATGTATGTTTCCTGTTTGTCTAAATACATATGTTTATGCATTTATATATTAGTATAGAAAGACAGATCAATACATATGACTTTACATATATACATAGCCAGACACTTATGGTTGGGTGGTATACTGTGTGAGAGTTTGTGTTTGTGTTTTGTGGATGGCTATCTCTGTTTAAGAAAGATAGAAAATATGTAAATATCTTTAAAAAAACTTGATAAAAAATAGAGAGACATAAGCTCTTGAGGGAATCTGAAATGACAAGATTATTCACAGGCACGTTTATCCTTATGGATTCCTCAGCAAGTTTTAATTTTTTTCATTATTTTCTTTCTTTTTTTGAACCAGTGCTAAGGATTTCTCTCAGGGACCAGGTGCTGCCAATTACTAATTTTCTCATGGCTGGTACAAAAGGAACTGAGCCACAGTTCCACTTTTGCCTTATTTATTCTTGCTTAAATGAAGATGAAGATTTCTATCAGTGACTTTCTTTCAGGGGCTGGATTCTAACGAGGATCCCCAGATCTCAGCCTTCTCTATAGCTACAATTAACAATATGAGAACCCAGCACTGGGTTCCAATGCACAGAGCAAGAAATTGAGTGAATCTCTCAACTCCAATTAGCTATAATAAGCTAGAAGTGAAAGACCAATACCTTTGAGGAAAAGATGCTGAGGGTTATCACACAGGCCCTATGAGTAAGCCCTAAACCCTGTACCCATGTGTGCATGCACACATTGGCAGATACACACACACATGCACACACACAATATCTCAGGCAATATTCTATTTTGCATTAATATCCAAAGATTGGACAACAGGATAGCAAGTAATAAAATCTGTTTTTCTTGTCTACATTGAGGGAAAGGGATAAGTCACAAGATGCAGAAGCGAAGAATTCAGAGACAAATGCTGTGAGTGAATAACTTGTAAAAAGCACATTTCTTTTCTTTTCTTTTGTTTTGTTTTTTCTGCCATTCCTGGGGCTTGAACTCAGGGCCTGAGCACTGCTCTTGGCTTTTCCCAAGTCTAGCCCTCTGCCACTTGAGCCACATTGCCATATGGATTTTTATATCTGTGTGATATTAAGGACTCAAACCTAGATCTTCATGGATGCTAGGCAAGCACTCTACCACTGGGCCAAACTCTAAACCCCTATAAAGTGTTTATAAATAGTCATCATCATCATATCAAAATATCCTTTCTCCTACAAAGAATGAACACTTATCTGTGTCTGTAAGACTTTTTTTATGTCACCAATGCTTCTGTGATTTTCCCACTTGCATTTTTACAGATGACAGCACAGATATTCATCAGGAAGAAAAATAGACTAGGATACAGAAGCCTAACAACGTCCTAGTAGATTGAAGTGAAAAATATGTGCAAGATGTCCTGGGTGTTTCATCTATTTGTAGAGTGCTTGGCTACCACACAAAAAGACTCCGGTTTGATTCTGCAGTTCCATATACATAGAAAACGCTGGAAGTGGTGCTGTGGCTTGGTGGGACAGCTCTAGCCTAAAGAAAGCCTAAGAACAATGGTCAGGCTCTGAGGTCAAGTCCCAGGACTAGCAAAATAAAATGTGCAACAGGCGAAATGGAAGCTGAGAAGGCACTGTGAAGCAAAATGTCTTGTGAAGGGTAAGGGGAATAGTGACAGTTAAGTTTGGATCTTACCTAAGAAAGGCTCCTTGAGCCTGAGACCAGGCTAGCACTTACGCCTAGTTAGTGACTTGGGATTTGAACAAAAAGATGTGCTGTTTACTACATCCATATGTGAGGTGGGAAGGGAGATTCAGCCTCCAGTATGTCTTTGGGGAGGTCTTCTGTGAGCAAGGAGCTTTGGTCATTGGGCCTTGAAAGGTGACCCTACCTCCCTCACAATGGAATAGAATATGGAACCCTGGTAACTAAGCCACTGTATGTGACAACCAGCTCAAGCCAGCTCCCTTGGCCTGTGGCTCAGGAACCAGAAAGATGTTGCTGTGCTGTTGCCAAAGGTCAGGAGGTTCGCATCTCAGGCATGAGAGATATAGATGTCTCACTTGAAGAAGTAGATGCTGGATCAGTGCCAAGCCAAAATTCCAGTATATCAGGCATTTCTCTAGGAAGAAAGCCAGGAAACTCCAGGGCAACTCAGATGAGGTATATTGAGAGGAAACCTATTGGAACCCATCATCCTGCCCACACACTACAACCTTCTTGTGTGCTTTCAAGTGACTATACTGAGATTAGAGTGTGTCATTTCCAATCTACTCTATTCCAATTCCTCAGTGTGAAGTGTGGTCCCATTCCTACGTTTGAAATATCCACTGTTTTGCCAACATAGTGTGATGGTAAGTCAGCTCAGACTCTGAATGAGCCTTGTAACCTATGGATCCTGGAGGAAGGCCTGTTGGAGATGCTGCTGACAAAGCTGATCCCTGCCTACCAGAAAGGTGATCTCTTTTATGTGGGAAACTTCCTGCACAATTTCAAATAGTGGAGGACAATGTAGTAGTTGCTGGAAATTCTCTTGAAAAAGTGAGTGTTCCCCCTCCAAACCCAGATTTACTCACCCCTCCTGGCCAAGTCTTGGAATACTTGGCTCCTCTCTGAGCCTGTTTGGTTCACTGCGGTGTTCACAGGGGAGCTAAGCATGATACAAGTGCACAAACTACTTTATTATGACTGGGACACCATGCCATTTCATTTCCCTCACAAGCTACTGGAGTCTCAACAGTGTGCTTACTGAGAAATTGGATTTCAGGCATGAGTAAGTGGCTCCCAACTGCAGCCCTCACCTAGGTGACATCCTAGGAAATCCCATTTCCCAGTAAGAAATGAGGTGCCAGTACTAATGGCGGAGGCCTGTGAAATACTGGAGTCAGAGGAAAAGCTGGGGGCTGAATCACTTTTCAGCCATCAGGGAGGGATTGTGATAGCTTTGCCTGTTAGAACCTGAAAGCATTTACATTTTGGTGTGTGGTCCAGTGCTGCCACTTGAACCGGAACCCAGGTCTAAATGCCATCCCTTTGGTGTTCAAAAATTAGCACTGTACCATTTGAGTCAGAGGTCAAGTTCTGGCATTTTGCTACCTAATTGAAGACAAGTGCCTTTAGATTTTACTGACTAGACTGGCTTTCCACTGTGATCTTCAGAGCTCAGCCTGCTGGGTGGCTAAGATTAGAGGAATGAGCATTTAGTTCTTTATTTAGAGCATTCACTTATTGATTTATTTAGAGCATTTACTTAGTTAATTTAAGGTGCGTTTACTTTGGACAGATGCATAGAGGCCTCTCTCAGAAGCTTCTGGAAGTGGGGTGTAAAAGTCATCTTGTTCTCGAGTGTCTCTTACCCCCCTCCCAGCACACAAGTGCACATCTCTGCAGGACAGCCACAGCACTAGAGTCCTGCAAGAAAGGGGCTTTGGTAGAAGGCTCAGGATGGAGAGAGAAGGCTCTCACTTTCCTTGTACCGAATGCGCCCACAGCATCATGTGTTCCATCTATACGATGTGAATGGACTTCTACCCCAGTGATTTCTATGAGTTCAAGAACTGCCACACGCTGACACAACTCAAGCTCTATATGAGGCTCCACATGCCGGCTTTCAGTCTGCTCTTCTAAACAGATACTTTTTGACCAGCTGGAGGAATGTGCGACCAGTAAGACTAAGAAAAAGTAGAAGTCCTGGTGTGGGTGCCTCAGAGCCTGTGAGTAGGAAGCCCATGTGGTCTAGATATTGGTTGGCCCTTACTTCTACTGTGCTTGGCAAAATGCCCTTTATGGGTGGTGTCAGCCAGGTAATGTCTGTCCTCTGAAAGGACTCGGGAATAAGCACTCATTAGAAAGACCCTACACCTCCTCAGAGTTCAGTCCAAACTCCAGTTCTACAGGTTCCTCCATTAGATCCTCATGGAAGTTGAGTGACACTTCAACTTGCAGAGTCCACTCTGTCCACTCTGTACCTATTTCCATTCTTAGTTTTGGGTCATCGTGGAAGAGCTTATCCTGAACTCCGGATGAAAAACCCACCATTGGAGCTGGTGACTGATGGAGACAGAGAATCATCACTGCACTCCAGAAAGCATGGGCCTTCTGTAGAAATTACCAAACAGGTTTAGAGTCCTGTGGATATAACTTTTGCTCTGAACCCCATGTGTGACACAGTTGAACCTGCAGATACTATGGAGGAAGAAAAAGAGCAGCCAGATTTCCTTCCGTTTCCTTTCACACTCCACCCAGAGTCAGTCCATCTGAGTCAGAGTAACACTCCACTTATTGTGCAAGCTGAAGTGGCACACGCTGGGTTCATGGAAAATGTCCCCATGGGAAGCAGCAAGTGTACTCTCAATACTGGATTCATTGGAGGAAAATGAATCCATCCTCACAGAATATCCAGACCCATCCATCTCACTAAAAGAGACTCAATCTCCATTCGACAAACCAGAATCCATCCCCCTCTTAACTCAGGAAGGACATTCTGTTTCTCATGAGGAAGGAGACCCTTCTGAGGACTCTGAAGTAGAATTACTGTCTGAAGGCAACTTGGAGGCCAGTCTGGATTTAGAGCTTCCCTGTCCCCTTCCTAAAAAGACATCTCTTTATCTTGCTCTCATGATTCTTGTCAAGTATTCATTGTATTTACTTTGCTAACTATTAAACTCTCATTGTTAATATTATGGTGTGCAGTTCTTCAGTCCTTATTATACTGTGTTTTATTTTCCACTTATAAAGTGAGACCTCAGACACCTAGGTCCTGGGTGGGCCAAAAACCAGACAGGACTGGTCCCATAGAAGACAACCTTACTGGATATACAGGGAACTATGAAATGCATGGAATCACCAGGAATCCAGGCCAGGCCTCCATGGAAAGACAAGTCAGCCACCAAAGCTTAAGGACAGAGCAGATGCCTGGAAATGTGTTTTGTCAATCGGGAGATGTGCCAGAGTAACTGTAATATGATGGGGGACTCTGTTCTGTGAGTTCAACTCTGTTTATATATCCATTGTGCTTTGTACAAATATTTAAGAAAATTAAAACTCCACAATAGCATCAAAAATCTACTTTGGCTTTGAATGTGGCCTAGTTGTAGAGTGCTCGCCTAGTATACAAGAAGGCCTTGATTCAATTCCTCGGCACTGCATACACAGAAAAAGCAGATGGGGCACTGTGGCTCAGGTGTCAGAGTGCCACCCTTGAACAAATGTGGCCAAGGACAGTTCCTGGTCCCTCAGTTCAAGCCCCAGGACTAGCCAAACAAGAAATCATACCTTTTTGCACACATTTGGAAATAAATCTGTTTTATCTAACCCTACTTCTTTTTTGCCATTCCAGGGTGTGTGCCACCAAGCCAAACTACTGGCCCCCAACCTTACTATTTTGAATCATTTAATTTTTTTACATAATCATATTTCATGCTGTCTGTATTAATACCATAAACAGTATGCTTAGTGTAATAATGTTAAAGGTAAAACATAAGAAATTAATAACTAATATTCCTTTTTATTAGTTTTATAGCATTACTACAATTTTATGAGAAAAATTACCTAGAATGTTTATTTTAGAGTTCAAGTAATGCATTTTGATAAATATATCAACCTACATCATTTATTTGAACACATTTTAAACTATTTTTTTCAGGAATGAAAATACATATATATTTGTTGTAAATGAAATTTATGACTTGGGGGAAAGGGAAAGAGAAAAGGGGGGAGGGGGTATCAGTGTTTAAAAGAAATGTACTCATTACATATGTAACAGCAATGTCTTTGTATATAACCTTGACAACAAATTTTTTGAAATGTACAATAAGTTTAAATGTCTACTTTGGGCAGAATTTTTTTTTTGCCAGTACTGGGCTTAGACTCAGGACCTGAGCACGATCCTTGTTTTTGTTTTTGTTTATTCTTAAGGCGCAAGTTCTATCACATGTGCCACAGCACCACTTGTCTCTTTTTTATCTATGTTGTGCTGAGGAATTGAACTTGGGTGTTCATTCATGCTTGGCAAGAACTCTTCCATTAGGCTTAACTTATGGCCCCAGTGGGAAGGAAGTTTTCCATAAAATATGTAGGAAATATGTCCACTAAGGAAAAGCCATCAAAAATAGAAGAAAAATTATATACTTAGCTAACGACATGCCAGTATTATGGCAGATCTCTGTAATTCTAGCTTCAAGAGTGGCCTATTTGGACCGGGAGTTGGCTGGCTGAAGTAAAGTGCTATCCTTGAGCAAGCCCTAGGACAGTGCTCTGGCCATGAGTTGAAGCCATAGGACATGCAAAAAATAATAATTTAATGCCCGTGACTGGTGGCTCACCCTGGTAATCCTAGCTACCCTGGAGGATCGAGTTTAAAGACGGCCCAGGCATAAAAATCTGTGAGAATCTTATTTCCAAATAATCCAGAAAATTCAAAATGACAATGTGCCTCAAGTGGTAGAGCTCTTGCCTTGAGCTGAAGAGCTTTAGGTAAACATCCAGGCCCAGAGTTCAAGCCCCATGAGTGAAAAAAAGAAAAAGAAAAAGAAAGCCCTTATCTAAGACTGGAGTGCACACTAGTGGTAGTTTGCTTGCCTAGTATGCACAAAGCCCTGTGTTCAATTACTCTGTACCACTTACACCAAAAAAAAAAGCTGGAAATGATCTCAGAAGGTTGGGTTCTGAGGATCACAAGTTCACAGCCAGGCCAGACACTAAAGTCCATGAAACTGTTACTTCCACTTAAGCACCAGAAAACCAGAAGTGACACTGTGGCTCAAGGTGTTTAAGGTTGTAGCCTTGAGCTGAAGAGGCCAGGGACACTGCCCAGGTGCACAATTTAAGTCTTACAACCAAAAGAGAGAGAGAGAGAGAGAGAGAGAGAGAGAGAGACAGAGAGAGAGAGACAGAGAGAGAGACAGAGAGAGAGAGACAGAGAGAGAGACAGAGAGAGAGAGACAGAGAGAGAGAGAGAGAAAGAGACAGAGAGAGAGACAGAGAGAGAGAGACAGAGAGAGAGACAGAGAGAGAGAGAGACAGACAGGCAAACAGACAGAGACAGACAGAGACAGTGAGAAAGAGACAGAGACATCAAACAGTCAGGCACTCCTGGCTGAAGCGTGTAATTCTAGCTACTATGGAGGCTGAGATTGGAGGATCTTGGTTCAAAGCCCAAAGCCAGCCTGGCCACATATGTTTGTGAGACTTACATCACCAATTAACTACCAGAAACCAAAAATGGAGCTGTAGAGGAAGAGCGCTTGCCTTGAGCTGAAGATCTCAGGGACAGTGTCCAGGCCCAAAGTCCAAGCACCATGACGAATCAATAATAAAAACAGAAGATAGCTAATAGTAATGATGAATAATTTTGTGCTGGGAGTTTGGCTTAGTGGTAGAGTGCTTGCCTAGCATGCACGAAGACCTGGGTTCAATTCCTCAATATCACATACATAGAGAAATGCTGGAAGTGGTGCTGAGGCTGAAGTGGTAGAGCCCTAGCCTTGAGAAAATATAAGGACAGTGTTCAGTCCCTGAGTTCAAGCCCAGGACTGGCCAAATCAAAAGTAGTAGAGCACAGGCATTGAACTGAAGATCTGAGGGACAGCCCAGGCACAGAGTTCAAGCACCGCAAACAACAACAACAAAATCTATGAAATGGCAGTATGGGTTTTAAGCTAAGCAAAAATAGAGTAGAAACTGGTAAAATACATATTTGTGTGTAAGCAAAATAGCCAGACTTATGCATTAGAACAGGATAGCAACTTGAAAAAAAATTTTGTTTTCCATCTCACTAGGTCCTGTCTCTTAATTTATTCAAGTAAGTAAAATGCTGGGTTTTATAATCATTGCTCTGAATATTAGAAAATCATAATATCTCTCATTAACCAACAAAGACCAGGAACTGGGGCTTCGTTCAAATGGCAGAGTATCAGGCAAGAGAAGAAAAAATTGAAGTAAGAACTTGAAGTTCTTGATCCAGAACCTGCATAGTAACAGAGCAGCAGCCTTGTGATGGTACCTCACACCTATAATCTCAGATACTCAGGAGGCTAAGATCTGAGAATCAAAGTTTAAAGCCAGCCAAAGTACCCAGTTAACTGCCAGAAAAACCAGAAGTGGCACTGTGGCTCACAGA
Organism: Megascapheus bottae; assembly: GCF_031878675.1. Taxonomy (NCBI): domain Eukaryota; kingdom Metazoa; phylum Chordata; class Mammalia; order Rodentia; family Geomyidae; genus Megascapheus; species Megascapheus bottae. Next base: position 2,840,259 of record NW_028327641.1, on the reverse strand, counting down.
TTAAAGCACTAGCCTTGAGCTGAAGAGCTCAGGGACAGAGCCCAGGCGCAGAGTTCAAGCCCCACAATTGACAAAAATCAAACAAGCAAACAAAACTCACAAAGAAGCCTGCAGACCACAGTGGTTCTGCTGAGTCTCTTCTCTATGGTGATCAGGAAACATTTCACTTTTTCTGTCTCTTCCCATCTCAACATTCATACTAAAATAAGACTGTGTTGAAAGTTTCAATTTATAAAAATGTTTTTCATGAAGCACCCTGAAATATTCATCGCTTATATCTCAATTGAAGATAGTTGATTTGGGGCTGCATTGGTAGAGTGCTACCCTTGAGCAGAAAAGGTCAGGGATAGAGCTGAAGCACTCACTGAAGACCCAGTGCCAACACACAAAAGAAAATACGCACTTTATACATATTTTCTAATTTCTTAATGAATTTTTCAGTCTGTATAAATATAGGGTACATTCCTTGTTACTTAAGTAAGATTGCTCTTTTTTTTTGCCAGTCCTAGGGCTTGGACTCAGGGCCTAGACATTTTCAATGGACTCGCTTGCCAAAGGTGAGTGCTCTTCCTCTTGAGACACAGCGCCACTTCTAGCTTTTTTCTGAGTATGCGGTACCGGTGAATAGAACCTAGGTCTTCATGCATTCTAGGTGAGCACTCTACCATTAGGCTACATTCCCAGGCAGTGAGATTCCTCTTACAGTGATTGTATGTTCACAGAGTTTGATCTCACACACTGTAGGGCCCTGATTGGCTTTGACCTGTGATCCTACGCCCTGAGCCTCCTAAGTAGCTGAAATTAAGTTGTGACCCAGCATGATGGCTTCCATTCTTTTTTCTACAAAAATATATGTAGTTATCTAAAATATATTTATAGCTGAAAAAAATGAATCTCTCCCAAACAAATCTTCAAAGAAACAACCATCCTATTAAAAGGTGGGCTAAAGACTTGAAAGAGTATTCTCTGAAGAAAAAATTAAAATGGGCTTTACACACATGAAGAAATGCTCCATATCTCTAGCAATAAGGGAAATGAAAATCAAAACAACTTTGAGATTCCACCTGACTCCAGTCAGAATGGCCATTATCAAAAAATCTAATAAGAGATACTGGTGGGGAAGTGACCAGGGGGGATCACACCTACACTGTTGGTGTGAGTGTAAACTCGTTCAACCACTAGGGAAAGCAGTTTGGTGGTTCCTCAAAAGACTGAACATAGAGCTACCCTATGATCCAGCAAATCCACTACTTGGCACCTACCCAATTGTCCAGAAAAAAGGACATACTAAAGCCACTAGCACAATGATGCTCATTGCAGCACTATTTACCATAGCAAAGATATGAAACCAACCCAGATGCCACTCAGTAGATGACTGAATCAAGAAGATGTGGTACTTATACACAATGGAATGCTATGCTGCCATCAGAAGGAATGACATCGCCCCATTTGTAAGGAAATGGAAAGACTTGGAAAAATTCATATTAAGTGAAGCAAGCCAGACCCAAAGAAACATAAGCTCAATGGTTTCCCTCATTTGTAATAATTAGTTCACATCTAGGACTCTCCTAGCAGAGGATTACAATAACTCAAAAACCTAGGTATATAAGGTCATATAGGATGAGACTAAATGTAAGGATCTCTAGGATATGGGAACAAGAGCTATATCTTGTGTCATCGTTGCTCTTAATGTTGTGTGATTTTTGTCCTTAATCTACTATGTTATTTCTCATCTCTTATTTTGCCCTTTGGTTAATGTCAGATTGTTACTGTATCTGATTTTTTCCCTGGCATATTGTATATATGTTTATTTGTTTATGTCAAATAGGAAAGGGAAGGGGGGAACAAGATGATTGGGAAGGGGAGGGGAGAGGGAACTGGGGACAAAAACATGTGGAGTGGAATAAATGTGTGAGAAGTAATGCAGTCCACTACCTGTAAATGTAATCGTAAACCCTCTATACATTACCCTGAAAATAAAAAAGAAACTATAAAAATATCTGTAGAAAATGAGGCTGGATGATGGAAACAACCAGATGCCCTACTACAAAAAATGTGATACACACACACACACACACACACACACACACACACACACACACACAATGGAATGATACATAGCCAACCGACAAGATAAAATAATGGCATTCTCGGGGAAGTGGATGAAAAGGAAAAAAATCATATTAAGTGAAGTAAGCCAAACTCAAAGGAACATAGGCCCAAGAGTCTCCCTCATTTGTCAAATTCAGTAGAAACCTTGGGCTCTGCTACCAGAGATTTACAATAGAACAAAATCTAGAGACATCGTGACAAATAGTATGACACTAAATGTAAGGACCTCCAAGATAAAGAAACAAAACTCATATAATGAGTGATTGTTGTCCTTAATTAACTATGTGATCTCTTATCTCTTTTGCTATCCCTTGGTTATATCATATTGTTACAATATTTCACCTTGTTTTCTGATATATTTCATATGTGTCTAATTGGTTATTTGAAATTGGATAGGGAAGGGGGGAAATGAACATGAGTGGGGGTAGGGGAAGGGAAATGGGGACCATATCATTACATGGGGTATCAAAGTTTGAGAAGTAATGCATCTTCTATCTGGTGAATATAATGTAACCCTTCTATAAATTACAATAAAAATAAATACATAAAAAGAAGATCTGCACAGAAAAAAATAATAATGGCATTTTTGGGGTAGTGGATGAAATTAGAGTGAATCCTGTTGAGTGAGATAAGTCAAGACCAAGGAACAAAAGGTACATGGTATCCTTAATATATGGATATTAGTTTCAAACAGTAGTAGAGCGATGATTGAATAGTTGATACCCAAAGTTCTGGACATAATTTTGGAGATATAAACATAACTACATAGACATAAAAATCTAGGATAGACTATACACTCTATAGACATGTGTTTTATTATAGATTAATCTGTATCTATGACATACAAACACTCAGCTTAATTTTTACTATATTCTAAAATTTATGTGCCAGTGATTGTATAGCGATTCCCTTCTTGAATACTTGTTGGTTAAACATGACGTTTGAAATATGATGTAAAATTCAATGTTAATAATTTTTTTTAAAAAAAGAGGCTAGAGGTAAATACCACTAATGTACTTGCTCTAAGTGGTATAGAAATTTTCTTAACGAATCAAGGAGTTTTATTACATCTTTATGCAATTATTTTAGTTCTGAGTGTTCTACACTCAATGATACTTCTGGAAAGATGATATAGCTGACTGTGTAGATGGTATGAAGACATACTGGCCTAAACGTAGAATAAAGCATTGGTAAGTGGCTGTTAGCTGTCCAGATTCTACTGGAATATGTGAAATGAATTTATTAAGCACAATGCAGGCTCTTAGTCAGATCAGGATCAAGATTATGTGGTTCCATGAGATGAATGAGGAAAGATCAGAAAAATCTACGAAGATATCTAGATATACTTTTGAAACTAAGGTATCTGGACTCCTTTTTTTCTTTCTTGGTGGGGAGCTTGAACTTTGGACCTGGGCAAGGTCTCTTAGTTCTTTTTCCTCAAGGCTAATGCTGTACCAGTTTTAGCCACAACTCCACTTAGTTTTTGGGTGGATAAGTGGAGAGAAGAATCTTACAGTTTTATTTGTTTTCGTTTTTTTGCTTGCAAAGGCTTTGAATCACCTTCTCCCTTGCTAGTAGAATGACAATTATGACCCTCCAGCGTCTGGCTAGTGATTTTTTGAAAATTGGACTTTCTTCCAAATCACGTAACTGGTTCCTAGCAAAGTTTTGAAGCCTGACTTAAATGTGACAGATTTTTGTCACTTGGAGACACTCTGTGCTGAACTTTACAAATCTACCAGCTGAGTCACAGTGGCACTTCCAGTTTTTGTTTATGTGGTGCTGAGGAATGGAATCCAGGGTTTCATACATGCTAGGCAAGCTACATTTTCAGCCCAAGGTTTTATGTTTTGTTTTTTCAGTGTTGTTGCTTCTAAGGTACTGTATGATGTTCTTTCATTTTCTTTGCTTTTTACCTCTTTTCTTTTTTTTCCCTTTAGTTTTATTCTCTGTAGTCACTGTGTTGAATTCGGGTACCTTGTGTCTTGTACATAGGTTTATGTGATTTGGGGAATACAGAGGGTATAATAAAATGGTAAAAAAAAAAAAACAAAGGAAAAAGTGTGAACCAATTGAACAGTGATACTTGGAAGACACTAAACGGAAATGAACTGAACAATCTGGGTGGAGAGGGGGCTGAGGGTAGGAAAACAGAGAAAAATGAGGGAGGGGATAACAATTTTCTTAAGAAATGTGTTCATTACTTATGTAACCGTATGCCAACTATATATTGACTTAACAAAAAAAATTAACTTAAAAAATAATTTAGCCGGGTATGGTGGCTCACACTTGTAAATGTAGCTACTCAAGAGGCTGGGATCCAAGGATAGCAGTTCAAAGTCAGCCTGGGCACTGAAGTCCATGTGACTCTTATCTCCAATTAACCACCAGAAACCCAGAAGTGGCCCTATGGCTCAAGGGATAGGGCAGTAGTCTTGAGCTGAAAAGCTCAGTGACAAGACCCAGGTGCAGAATTGCAGTCCCATGACTTGAATGGTGAATGATACTAGCCAGGCTCTGTGCGCTCACACTTGGAATCCTATCTACACAGAATCAGGTTTGAATCCAGCCCAAACAAATTGCATGATATTCTGATTTACAGTTCATTACCAAAAATCTGGAAGTGGAGCTGTGGATCAAGTGGTAGAACACTAGCCTGAAGCAAAAAAAAACATTTAAGGACAGTTCCCAGGCCCTGGGTTCAAGTCCCAGGACTTGCATAAAACAAACAAAATGTGACGCTGAGTCCTCCATCATTTGGTGTTATAGTTCAATATTCTTGATATGCGTCTTAGAAATTAAGTCCCTAGCAAATACTCTCCCCTGAAATTCTGCTTCACAGCTGATTCATAGAATTTCAACATCATTACTATCACCTTCCAGTTAGCATAGCAGTCGACTACTGAAAATTTGAAGAAAACTTTTGAGTAATCCTAATAAATCTGTGTATCATCTGCACACACATCAAATCAGCAGCAGCTATGTTCTACTATTATCTAAATGTATTTAATCCCTTCCTGAGTTAATGAGAATTAAAGAGTAAAACATATGAAATAGTTATGAAACTAACAGTCACCATTCTTCTACCTAATATTGTAATATAAGTTTATAAATGCAAGGACTATTATGAAGTGTGCAGAAGATAGCTTCTAATTATAATATTCTCATGAAGTATTGTTTTTAAGAAACATGTTGCTTGCTTTGGGAAAGCAAAGGCAAGGAAAAATGATATAGGTAATTTCCCTATTTTTCAGAACTAAAATACTATTGGGTTTAGATAAACTTCATTCATTCCGTGCTGATGAAACAAATATTTGGAATTCCTGAGGCCAATCACTTCATTGTGACGCACAATCAGCCAGCTTAGATCAATCTTCCAAAAAAGGAAAGGAACAAATGAGAAACAATTAAGGTTTCCAAAATGAACCAGGTGGTGGTGGCAGCTCACACTTGTAATTCTATCTACTCAAGGCCTGAAATCCAAGGATCTGGATTAAGTCTGTCTGGGATGAAAATATTCCTGTCTGAAACATCATCTCTGTTATCACAGCCCAGCTGATACACTGTGCCCAACAGGTACCAAACACCAAAGTCCATCTCCTATCTGAAATACTAGCAAACGTACTCACACATAATTTCCTCTTTGGGAGATAGTTGAAACATGTACCAGAAACATTTCCCTGGCTTCAGAGTGGAAGTGGAAATATATACTCACTAGAAGCCCATCTAGAAAATTACAGTCAATCATCTTTCCTCACATCTTGTTAGTTAAATTGAACAATGAGTGTTTGGATCAGAAGCGATGTGTATGAGCATAGAGGTTGTAAAAGTACTGTAATCCTAGCTACTCAAGATAAGCTGAGACCTGAGGATTCCAGTTCAAAATCAGCCATGCAATAAATTCCATAAGATTTTTACCTCTAATCAACCAGCAAAAAACAGAGCGTTGAATTGTGCTTAAAATGCCACAGGCCTAAGATTTGCATAAAAGTGCTAAGGGGTAGCATTCAGGATGCCCACTCTCTCCACTCCTTTTTAACATAGCACTAGAATTCCTAGGCAGTGCAATAAGGCAAGAAGCAAGCATAAAGGGGATCCAAGTAGGGAAAGAGGAAATAAAATTATCCCTATTTGCAAATGACATGATTTTGTATTTTAAGAATCCTATAGACTCTACTCCCAAGCCCCTTGAGCTGATTCAAAGCTTTGGAAGGGCAGCAGGACATAAAATCAACCCTCACAAATCAACTGCCTTCCTTTACACCAACAGTGCGAGGAACAAGGCAATAATCAGGAAAGAAACTCCTTTCACAATAGCCTCAAAGAAAATAAAGTACCTAGGAATTAGCTTAACTAAGAATGTAAAGGACCGTTTAGATGAAAACTTTAAAACCCTAAAAAAGGAAATTAACGCAGAACTAAGGAAATGGAAAAACCTCCCATGCTCCTGGATTGGAAGATTCAACATTGTGAAAATGACAATCTTGCCAAGGGCTATCTACAAATTCAATGCAATACCCATCAACATCCCAGGGTCATTCTTTAAAGAAATACAAGAGGCAATTCAAAATTTCATATGGAATAATAAAAGACCCCGTATAGCAAAAACACTTCTTAGCAGAAAGAAGAGCCCTGGAGGAATTTCAATTCCGAACTTTAGACTCTATTACAGAGCTAAAATTCTCAAAACAGCTTGGTACGGGCACAAGAACAGGCCTGAAGTCCAATGGAATAGAACTGCGGACCCAGATATTAAACCACAGACCTATGGCCACCTAATCTTTGACAAGGGAGCCAAAAAAATAGAATGGAAGAAAGATAGCGTCTTCAACAAGTTGTGTTGGCAGAACTGGTTAAGCACCTGAAGAATACTAGAGTTGGATCCTTTTTGTCACCTTGCACTAGAATTAACTCCAAAGGGATCAAAGACCTGGAGGTAAAAGCAGACACACTGAAAAGTTTACAGGAAGGAATAGGAGATACACTAGGCCTCCTTATCACAGGTCGAAACTTTCTTAATAAAGACCAAGAATCACAACAAATCAGAGAAAGGCTGAATAAGTGGGACCGCATTAAACTGCAGAGCTTTTGTATGGCAACGGATATAGCTAGTAAACTAATAAGGAAGCCTACAGAGTGGGAGAAGATCTCCACCAACCAACAACGGAGAAAGGCCTCATATCTAAAATATATCAACAACTGAAAAAATTGAATAACTCCAAAATTATCCTCCAAAGTAACACCCATCCCATTAAAAAATGGGCCAAAGACATAAAGAGAGTCTTCTCTGAAGAAGAAACAAAAATGGCCTATAGACACATGAAGAAATGCTCCACATCTCTGGTAATAAAAGAAACACAAATCAAAACAACTCAAAGATTCCACCTCACTCCAGTTAGAATGGCCAGGATCAGGAAAACGAATGACAACAGATGCTGGAGGGGATGTGGCCAGGAGGGATCACTACTACACTGTTGGTGGGAGTGCAAACTCGTTCAACCACTATGGAAAGCAGTGTGGCAGTGCCTCAAAAGGCTAAACATAGAACTCCCCTATGACCCAGCAATTCCACTACTTGGCATTTACCCAACAATCCAGAAACAAGGGCATACTAAACCCACTAGCACAACAATGTTCATTGCAGCACTATTCACCATAGCAAAGATGTGGAACCAACCCAGATGTCCCTCAGTTGATGACTGGATCAACAAGTTGTGGTATTTGTACACAATGGAATTCTACGCTGCTGTCAGAAAGAATGACATCGCCCCATTTCTTAGGATATGGAAAGACTTATAACAAATCATATTAAGTGAAGTAAGCCAGACTCAAAGGAACTTAGGCTCAGTGGTTTCCCTCATTCGTCATAATCAGTAGAAACCTTGGGCTCTACTAGCAGAGATTTGCAATAGAGCAAAAGGCCATATATAAGGCCATATAATGTGAAGCTAATTGAAAGGACCTCCAGGATATTGAAACAAAAGCCATATAATGAATGATTGTTGTCCTTAATGTACTATGTTGTCTCTCATCTCCTTTGCTGTCCCTTGGTTATCCCATATTGGTATAGTATCTCACTTTGTTATCTGATATATTGAATTTATTTGTATTTGGATATTTGAAATTTGATAGGGAAGGGGGGAAAACCAAGACGGGTGGGGGGTGTGGGGTTGGAGGGAAACGGGTACCAAGTCATGTGAAAGGGTATCAATGTACGTGAATTAATGCACCTTCTATCTGGCAAATATCATGTAACCCTTTTACTAATTACAATAAAAAAATTTAAAAAAAGAAAGTTGTAGTGTGTGGGGAGAATGATGTGGTCAAATACATTTCTTCTTAGAAATATACATCATCTCGTTGCCCTGGATTTTCCTGGCCTTCTTCTTAGAGAAAGGCCTGATATACTGGATTTGTGGCTTGGTAATGATCAACATGTACATCTTCGAGTAAGACATCCACAACTTCCATGCCTGAGACTGGAGTTTACTGATCATTGGCAATAGAACAGCAACATCTTTCTTCCTCCTGAGCCACAGGCCAAGTGAGCTGGCTTGCGCTGGTTGTTAGTTACAGTGGCTTGGTTACCAGGGTTGCATATTCTGTTCCATTATGAGGGAGGCAGGGTCACCTTTCAGGGCCCAATGACCAAAGATATTTACTCAAAGAAGACCTCACCAAAGATATACTGGAGGCTGAATCTCTCCTCCAATCTCACAATATACATGTGGATGTAGTAAACAGCACACCTTATATGTCCAATCCCAATGCCTTCCACTAGGCCCAACTACCAGTCTGGTCTCAGGCTCAAGGAGCCTTTCTTAGGTAAGATCCAAACTTAAGGGTCAATATTGCCCTCATCCTTTACAAAACATTTGCTTCACAGTGCCTTCTCTGCCTGCATGTTGCCCCTTTTCGAATTTTCTTTGTTTTGGCTAGTCTTGGGACTTGACCTCAGAGTGTGAACATTATTCTTGGGCTTTCTTTAGGCTTTAGCTGTCCCACCGAGCCACAGCACCACTTGCAGCATTTTCTATGTATGTGGTAATGAGAAATCAAACCTGAGTCTTTTTGCGTGGTAGCCAAGGACTCTACCACTAGGTCAAACACACAGGACATCTTGCACATATTTTTGACGTTATTCTACTAGGATATTATTAGGTTTCTGTATCCTAATCAATTTTTTCCTGAGGATTAGCTTTGCTGTCATGTGTAAAAAATGCAAGAGGGAAAAACACAGAAGAATTAGTGAAATTAAGAAAAAGCATTACACACATAGATAAGTGTTCATTCTTTGTAGGAGAAAGGATATTTTGATATGATGATGACTTTATATTTATTATGTCAGGGTTGAGAGTTTGGCATAGTGGTAGAGTGCTTGCCTAGCATCCATGAAGATCTGGGTTTGATTGCTCAGTATCACATAGATAGAAAATCTAGATGTGGCACTGTGGCTCAAGTGGCAGAGGGCTAGACTTGAGAAAACCCGAGGACAGTGCACAGGCCCTGAATTCAAGCCCCAAGACTGGCAGAAAGATAAAAGAAAATAAAAATGCTTTTACGAGCTAATTCACTCGCAGCATTTGCTTCTGAAATCTTTGCTTCTACTTCTTGTGAAATACCCCTTTCCCGCAAGGGAGACAAGAAAAACAGATCCATCCCATGGTCCACTGTGAGGCGACTGGTTGGGCTAAGAGCTAGTCGTGCAGCAACACATAAGTTTTATTCTAATACTTTCCAAACTTTGTACTCAAATATGCTACCTACTTACTAACTTAGGTTAGTTATCCTTATGCTATACCTTTTCTTCATTACTACAATATTCTTAGACTCCTACGTTAATCCTGTTGTACCTCCCCTGACCTCTCATTGTTTTTTTCTATCTCTGGACCTCTGCTCGTCTTTCAACCCTTATACTGCACGGATCTATACTTGATGGCTGTTGAGCAATATTGTATACGTAGGTGGTTATTTATTCTCTAGGCTCAGAGGGACTTAAAGACAATAGAGATTGGATTGAGAGGCTTATTGTTTTGGGTATAAATAGCTTATCAGTGGTTGTATTAGACTGGTCTGTAAGTGCACAAAATGAAAGAGTGATAATACCAAACAAAACATGTAAACATCTAGTGTCTGCCAGCTACAGAAGTCTAGTTTGGTTATATCTGAAAAACTATAATCATATTTAATAGTAATCTTGCTCCCATTTTCAAATGGGCAGAACAAGAAACTCAAGAAAAATGTCAAATCAAGAAACAACATCCCCCACCCAATGTAAACCGACAATGGAACAGTCACTGGCAAACGTAGAGGAGAGTCTTCCAAGTGCTACACAAATGCAATTGATAAACATCATTAATAGAAAATGTGAAAATATAAAGAAAGAGATAATGGAGGAAGCCATAGCTGAACAAGAGGAAAGCATAATCGAAGAGATCAGAACAGATATCCAACTGTTTATGAAATTTAACAATAAGGAGCACACAAATATCAACTCCTTAGGGACACAACAAAGGCAGTACTCAGAGGAAAATTTATAGTGCTGAGTGCCTACAACAGCAAGTTGGAAAAATGGCAAACCAACTAGTTAATGTCTCACTTTAACCTCCTGGAAAAAGAGCAACAAACCAACCCTAAACCCATTAGGAGAAAGCAAATTATTAAAATCAAAGCAGAATTAAATGATTTGGAATAAAAAAACCTATAGAAAGAATCAACAAAACAAGGAGATGGTTCTTTGAAAGAATTAACAAAATTGACAAGCCCTTAGCAAATATTACCAAAAAAAGAAGAGAGCATATCGAAATAAAATCACAGATGAAAATGGTAATATCACGACAGAAATTACCAAGATCCAGAATATCATGAGGGAATACTTCTCAAACCTTTACGCCAACAAATTTGAGAATCTAGAAGAAATGGATGAATTCCTAGAAAATATTAACATACCCACACTGAACCAAGAAGAGCTAACCCAACTCAACAGGCCTATTTCAAGCTCTGAAATAGAAATGGAAATTAGACAACTTCCACTTAAAAAGAGCCCAGTGCCAGATGGATTCACAGCTGAATTCTATAAGGTCTTCAAAGCAGAGCTCACACCAATACTCGTCAAGCTCTTCAACGAAATTGAAAATGAAGGTTGTTTATCAAACTCATTCTGTGAAGCCAGTATATCCCTCATCCCCAAACCAGACAGAGATTCATCAAAGAAAGAGAATTTCTTTGATGAACATCGATGCAAAACTTCTCAACAAAATACTGGCCAACCGTCTACAACAACTCATCAAAAATTATACACTATGATCAAACTGGATTCATCACAGGGAGGCAAAGCTGGTTCAACATACACAAATCAATTCATATAATTCAACACATCAACAGGAGCAAGGACAAAAATCACATGGTTGTCTCAATAGATGCGGAAAAGGCATTTGACAAGATCCAAAACCCTTTTATGTTAAAAGATGTGGAGAAACTAGGACTCCATGGAACATTTCTCAATGTAATAAAGGCTGTGTATGAGAAACCCACTGCTAGTATTATACTTAATGGTGAAAATCTAAAGCCATTCCCTCTAAAATCAGGAACGAGACAAGGATGCCCACTCTCTCCACTCCTTTCTAACATAGTACTAAATTTCCTAGGCAGTGCAATAAGGCTAGAAGCAAGCATAAAGGGGATCCAAGTAGGGAAAGAGGAAATAAAACTATCCCTCTTTGCAGATGACATGATTCTGTATTTAAAGAATCCTATAGACTCTACTCCCAAGCTCCTTGAGCTGATTCAAAGCTTTGGAAGGGTAGCAGGCCATAAAATGAACCCTCACAAATCAAGTGCCTTCCTTTACGCCAATAGTGAGAGGAACGAGGCAATAATCAGGAAAGAAACTCCTTTCACAATAGCCTCAAAGAAAATAAAGTACCTAGGAATTAACAGAGAATGTAAAGGACCGTTTAGATGAAAACTTTAAAACCCTAAAAAAGGAAATTAAAGCAGAACTAAGGAAATGGAAAAACCTCCCATGCTCCTGGATTGGAAGAATCAACATTGTGAAAATGACAATCTTGCCAAGGGCTATCTACAAATTCAATGCAATACCCATCAACATCCCAATGTCATTCTTTAAAGAAATACAAGGGGCAATTCAAAATTTCATATGGAATAATAAAAGACCCCGTAAGCAAAAACACTTCTTAGCATCAAGAACAGCGCTGGAGGAATTTCAATTCCAAACTTTAGACTCTATTACAGAGTTATAATTCCCAAAACAGCTTGGTACTGGCACAACAACAGGCCTGAAGTCCAATGGAATAGAACTGCGGACCCAGAAATTAAACCACAGACCTATGGCCACCTAATCTTTGACAAGGGAGCCAAAAAATAGAATGGAAGAAAGACAGCCTCTTCAACAAGTTGTGCTGGCAGAACTGGTTAAGCACAAGCAGAAAATTAAGTTGGATCCTTCTTTGTCACCTTGCACTAGAATTAACTCCAAATGGATCAAAGACCTGGAGGTAAAAGCTGACACACTGAAAAGTTTACAGGAAGGAATAGGAGATACACTAGGCCTCTTTGGCACAGGTCGAAACTTTCTTAATAAGGACCAAGAATCACAACAAATCAGAGAAAGACTGGATAAGTGGGACTGCATTAAACTGCAGAGCTTTTGTATGGCAACGGATATAGGTAGTAAACTAATCAGGAAGCCTACAGAGTGGGAGAAGATCTTCACCAACCAAACAACGGACAAAGGCCTCATATCTAAAATATATCAACAACTCAAAAAATTGGATCACTCCAAAACTAACCCCCAAAGGAACACCCATCCCATTAAAAAATGGGGCAAAGACTTAAAGAGAGTCTTCTCTGAAGAAGAAACAAAAATGGCCTATAGACACATGAAGAAATGCTCAATATCTCTGGTCATAAAAGAATTGCATATCAAAAGAACTCTAAGATTCCACCTCACTCCAGTTAGAATGGCCAGGATCAGGAAAACGAATGACAACAGATGCTGGAGGGGATGTGGCCAGGAGGGATCACTACTACACTGTTGGTGGGAGTGCAAACTCGTTCAACCACTATGGAAAGCAGTGTGGCAGTGCCTCAAAAGGCTAAACATAGAACTCCCCTATGACCCAGCAATTCCCCTACTTGGCATTTGCCCAACAATCCAGAAAAAAGGGCATACTAAACCCACTAGCACAACAATGTTCATTGCAGTGCTATTCACCATAGCAAAGATATGGAACCAACCCAGATGTCCCTCAGTTGATGAGTGGATCAACAAGTTGTGGTATTTGTACACAATGGAATTCTATGCTGCTGTCAGAAAGAATGACATGGCCCATTTGTTAGGATATGGAAAGACTTAGAACAAATCATATTAAGTGAAGTAAGCCAGACTCAAAGGAACTTAGGCTCAGTGGTTTCCCTCATTCGTCATAATCAGTAGAAACCTTGGGCTCTACTAGCAGAGATTTGCAATAGAGCAAAAGGCCATATATAAGGCCATATAATGTGAAGCTAATTGAAAGGACCTCCAGGATATTGAAACAAAAGCCATATAATGAATGATTGTTGTCCTTAATGTACTATGTTGTCTCTCATCTCCTTTGCTGTCCCTTGGTTATCCCATATTGGTATAGTATCTCACTTTGTTATCTGATATATTGAATTTATTTGTATTTGGATATTTAAATTTCATAGGGAAGGGGGGAAAACCAAGACGGGTGGGGCGTGTGGAGTTGGAGGGAAATGAGTACCAAGACATGTGAAAGGGTATCAATGTAGGTGAATTAATGCGCCTTCTACCTGGCAAATATCATGTAACCCTTTTACTAATTACAATAAAAAAATGAAAAAAAAGAAAGTTGTAGTGTTTGGGAGGATGATGGGGTCAAATACATTTCTTCTTAGAAATTTACCTCATCTGGTTGCCCTGGATTTTCCTGGCCTTCTTCTTAGAGAAAGGCCTGTTATACTGGATTTGTGGCTTGGCAAAGATCTAGCATGTACATCTTCGAGTAAGACATCCACAACTTCCATGCCTGAGTCTCAAGTTTCCTGACCTTTGGCAACAGCACAGCAACATCTTTCTTCCTCCTGAGCCACAGGCCAAGTGAGCTGGCTTGCGCTGGTTGTTAGTTACAGTGGCTTGGTTACCAGGGTTCCATATTCTGTTCCATTGTGAGAGAGGCAGGGTCACCTTTCAGGGCCCAATGACCAAAGATCCTTGCTCACAGAAGACCTCACCAAAGACATACTGGAGGCTGAATCTCTCCTCCAATCTCACAATATACATGTGGATGTAGTAAACAGCACACCTTATTTGGCCATTCCCAATGTCTTCCACTAGGCCCAACTACCAGTCTGGTCTCAGGCTCAAGGAGCCTTTCTTAGGTAAGATCCAAACTTAAGGGTCAATATTGCCCTCATCCTTTACAAAACATTTGCTTCACAGTGCCTTCTCTGCCTGCATTTTGCCCCTTATCGAATTTTTTTTCTTTTTGCTGGTCTTGGGACTTGACCTCAGAGTGTGAACATTGTTCTTGGGCTTTCTTTAGGCTTTAGCTGTCCCACCGAGCCACAGCACCACTTGCAGCATTTTCTATGTATGTGGTAATGAGGAATGAAACCTGAGTCTTTTTGCGTGGTAGCCAAGGACTCTACCAGTAGGTCAAACACACAGGGCATCTTGCACATATTTTTGACGTCAATCTACTAGGATATTATTAGGTTTCTGTATCCTAATCAATTTTTTCCTGAAGATTAGCTTTGCTGTCATGTGTAAAAAATGCAAGAGGGAAAAACACAGAAGAATTAGTGAAATTAAAAAAAAGCATTACACATATAGATAAGTGTTCATTCTTGGTAGGAGAAAGGATATTTTGATATGATGATGATGACTTTATAATTTCTATGTCAGGGTTGAGAGTTTGGCATAGTGGTAGAGTGCTTGCCTAGCATCCATGAAGATCTGGGTTTGATTGCTCAGTATCACATAGATAGAAAATCTAGATGTGGCACTGTGGCTCAAGTGGCAGAGGGCTAGACTTGAGAAAACCCGAGGATAGTGCTCAGGCCCTGAATTCAAGCCCCAAGATTGGCAAAAAGATAAAAGAAAATAAAAATGCTTTTTACGAGCTAATTTACTCACAGCATTGGCTTCTGAAATCTTCGCTTCTGCATCTTGTGAAATACCCCTTTCCCTCAACGTAGACAAGAAAAACAGATCCATCCCATGGTCCAATGTGAGGCCACTGGTTGGGCTAAGAGCTAGTCGTGCAGCAACACATAAGTTTTATTCTAATACTTTCCAAACTTTGTACTCAAATATGCTACCTACTTACCAACTTAGGTCATTTATCCTTATGCTATAACTTTTCTTCATGACTACAATATTCTTACACTCTTACGTTAATCCTCGTGTACCTCCCCTGACCTCTCTCATTCTTTTTTTCTATCTCTGGACCTCTGCTCGTCTTTCAACCCTTATACTGCACGGATCTACACTTGATGGCTGTTGAGCAATATTGTATATGTAGGTGGTTAATTGTTCTCTAGGCTCAGAAGGACTTAAAGACAATAGAGATTGGATTGAGAGGCTTATTGTTTTGGGTATAAATCGCTTATCAGTGGTTGTATTAGACTGGTCTGTAAGTGCACAAAAAGAAAGAGTGATAATACCAATCAAAAGTTGTGAACATCTAGTGTCTGCCAGCTACAGAGGCCTAGGTTGGTTATATCTGAAAAACTATAATCGTATTTAGTAGTAATCTTGCTCCCATTTTCAAATGGGCAGAACAAGAAACTCAAGAAAAATGTCAAATCAAGAAACAACATCCCCCCCCAATGTAAACAGACAATGGAACAGTCACTTGCACACCTAGAGGAGAGTCTTCCAAGTGCTACACAAATGCAATTGATAAACATCATTAATGGAAAATGTGAAAATATAAAGAAAGAGATAATGGAGGAAGCCATAGCTGAACAAGAGGAAAGCACAAACAAGGTGATAAGTGAAAAAGAAGAAGTCATAAAGGAGGCCATAATAAAGGTTTTTCAAAGAAAGATGGATGAATTCATAGAATCCACATATAAAAACTTGACCAAACTCCAGCAAATGTCCAAAGAAAATAAAGCTACTGAGCTAACCACTCAAAAGGAAATCAAGGAGATAAAGAAATCCATACATGATCTAAAACAAGAGATGCAAGGCATCAAAAGTGAGCAATTAGAAGCAGGGAGATGAAAAATAAAGTAGATAGCTTTGATAGCAGGTTAGACAATGCAGAGGAGAGAATTTCCGGGGCTGAAGATTATTTAGGTATTGTAGAGAAAGAACAGAAAATGAGTCAATCCAAATCTAGGAAATATGAGAGAGCGTTTCAGGAGGTCCAAGATACAATTAGGAAGCCTAATTGAAGGCTAGTTGGTATTGAGGAGGGCGTGGAGAAAGAGGTCAATGGTATTGGAAATATACTTCAGGGAATCATCTCAGAGAATTTCCCAAATATCCAGAAGGGCAGGCCCATCCACATACGAGAAGCTTTTAGAACCCCAAACAGACCTGACCAGAAAAGAACATCCCAGCGCCACATTGTGATCCGAACTGGATCAATAGAAACGAAAGAGAAGATCCTAAAGGCAGCCAGGGAAAAGGGATCAGTAACCTATAAAGGCAAACCAATCAGAATAACCCCAGATTTCTCAGCAGAGACCATGCAAGCACGAAGTGACTGGAAGCATATATGACATGCCCTTAAATCAAATAACTACCAACCAAGAATACTGTACCCAGCAAAGCTCTCATTCATAACTGAGGGAACAATAAAAACATTCCATTCCAGGGAAAAGCTCCAACAATATGTCGAAACAAAACCAACACTACAGAGAATTCTCAAAGATGCTCTATACATAGAAAACCAAAATAAATGCAATATAGGGAAAGAAATGGCACCTAAACAGCATACCATCTAAGGACCACAAGAACTGTCAAGACACAGGCCCTACTAAAAGCTTTTAAAAATGGTAGGAACTAATAAATATCTCTCAATCCTAACTCTCAGTATCAATGGACTTAACTCTCCAATTAAACGGCATAGGTGTCTAGTTGGATCAAAAAGCAAGAGCCATCGTTCTGCTGTCTTCAAGAGACACATCTTACCCAAAAACAATCATCTTTTGAAAGTGAGAGGTTGGAATAAACTCTATCAAGCTAACTGCCCCCATAAACAGGCTGGAGTTGCCATCCTTATATCAGATACAATAGACTTCAAACTAAAATTAGTAAGAAAAGACAAAGAAGGTTACTACATACTACTAAAGGGATCTTTCCTCCAGGAAGACATAAAGATCCTAAATATTTACACACCCAATCCCGGAGCTCCAAACTTCATCAAGCAAACTTTACTTACACTGAAACGATACATAGATCGAAATACAGTGATTGTTGGTGAGTTTATCACACCACTCTCACCTATGGACAGATCAACAAGGCAAAAACTCAACAGAGAAACCTTAGAACTGAACAACTATATAGACCAACTAGATCTAACAGACATCTGCAGAATATTCCACCCAGTAACAACACAATATACGTTTTTCTCAGCAGCACATGGAACATTTTCCATAATAGACCACATCTTAGGCCATAAAACAAACCTGGGCAAATTCAGAAATACTGAAATTTTCCATGCACACTCTCAGACCATAAAGGCATCAAATTGGAACTGAACACACATCTCCACCAATGAAAACCCTGTAACTCATGGAGACTGAACAACACATTGTTGAATCAAAAACAATGGGTAATGGAAGAGATCAGAACAGATATCCAACTGCTTTTGAAATTTAACAATAAGGAGCACACAAATATCAACTCCTTAGGGACAAAACAAAGGCAGTACTCAGAGGAAAATTTATAGCGCTGAGGGCCTACAACAGCAAGTTGGAAAAATGGCAAATCAACTAGGTAATGTCTCACTTTAACCTCCCGGAAAAAGAGCAACAAACCAACCCTAAACCCATTAGGAGAAAGCAAATTATTAAAATCAAAGCAGAATTAAATGATTTGAAATAAAAAAAACCCATAGAATCAACAAAACAAGGAATTGGTTCTTCGAAAGAATTAACAAAATTGACAAGCCCTTAGCAAATCTTACCAAAAAAAGAAGAGAGCATATCGAAATAAACAAAATCGCAGATGAAAATGGTAATATCACGACAGAAATTACCAAGATCCAGAATATCATGAGGGAATACTTCTCAAACCTTTACGCCAACAAATTTGAGAATCTAGAAGAAGTGGATGAATTCTTAGACAAGATTAACAGACCCACACTGAACCTAGAAGAGCTAACTCAACTCAACAGGCCTATTTCAAGCTCTGAAATAGAAATGGAAATTAGACAACTTCCACTTAAAAAGAGCCCAGTGCCAGATGGATTCACAGCTGAATTCTATAAGGTCTTCAAAGCAGAGCTCACACCAATACTCGTCAAGCTCTTCAACGAAATTGAAAATGAAGGTTGTTTATCAAACTCATTCTGTGAAGCCAGTATATCCCTCATCCCCAAACCAGACAGAGATTCATCAAAGAAAGAGAACTATAGACCCATTTCTTTGATGAACATCGATGCAAAACTTCTCAACAAAATACTGGCCAACCGTCTACAACAACTCATCAAAAAATTATACACTATGATCAAACTGGATTCATCACAGGGAGGCAAAGCTGGTTCAACATACACAAATCCATTCATGTAATTCAACACATCAACAGGAGCAAGGACAAAAATCACACGATTGTCTCAATAGATGCGGAAAAGGCATTTGACAAGACACGAAACCCCTTTATGTTAAAAGATGTGGAGAAACTAGGACTCCATGGAACATTTCTCAATGTAATAAAGGCTGTGTATGAGAAACCCACTGCTAGTATTATACTTAATGGTGAAAATCTAAAGCCATTAACTCTAAAATCAGGAACGAGACAAGGATGCCCACTCTCTCCACTCCTTTCTAACATAGTACTAAATTTCCTAGGCAGTGCAATAAGGCAAGAAGCAAGCATAAAGGGGATCCAAGTAGGGAAAGAGGAAATAAAACTATCCCTCTTTGCAGATGACATGATTCTGTATTTAAAGAATCCTATAGACTCTACTCCCAAGCTCCTTGAGCTGATTCAAAGCTTTGGTAGGGTAGCAGGCCATAAAATCAACCCTCACAAATCAAGTGCCTTCCTTTACGCCAATAGTGAGAGGAACGAGGCAATAATCAGGAAAGAAACTCCTTTCACAATAGCCTCAAAGAAAATAAAGTATCTAAGGAATAAGCTTAACTAAGAATGTAAAGGACCGTTTAGATGAAAACTTTAAAACCCTAAAAAAGGAAACTAAAGCAGAACTAAGGAAATGGAAAAACCTCCCATGCTCCTGGATTGGAAGAATCAACATTGTAAAAATGACAATCTTGCCAAGGGCTATCTCTGGACCTCTGCTCGTCTTTCAACCCTTATACTGCACGGATCTACACTTGATGGCTGTTGAGCAATATTGTATATGTAGATGGTCAATTATTTTCTAGGCTCAGAGGGACTTAAAGACAATAGAGATTGGATTGAGAGGCTTATTGTTTTGGGTATAAATCGCTTATCAGTGGTTGTATTAGACTGGTCTGTAAGTGCACAAAAACAAAGAGTGATAATAAAAATCAAAACTTGTGAACATCTAGTGTCTGTCAGCTACAGAGGTCTAGGTTGGTTATATCTGAAAACCTATAATCGTTTTTAGCAGTAATCTTACTCCCATTTTCAAATGTGCAGAACAAGAAACTCAAGAAAAATCTCAAATCAAGAAACAACATCCCCCCCCAATGTAAACAGACAATGGAACAGTCACTGGGAAACCTAGAGTAGAGTCTTCCAAGTGCTACACAAATGCAATTGATAAACATCATTAATGAAAAATGTGAAAATATAAAGAAAGAGATAATGGAGGAAGCCATAGCTAAACAAGAGGAAAGCAAAAACAAGGTGATAAGTGAAAAAGAAGAAGCCATAAAGGAGGCCATAATAAAGGTTTTTCAAGCAAAGATGGATGAATTCATAGAATCCACAAATAAAAACTTGACCAAACTCCAGCAAATGTCCAAAGACAATAAAGCTACTGAGCTAACCACTCAAAAGGAAATCAAGGAGATAAAGAAATCCATACATGATCTAAAACAAGAGATGCAAGGCATCAAAAGTGAGCAATTAGAAGCAAGGGCGATGAAAAATAAAGGAGATAGCTTTGATAGCAGGTTAGACAATGCAGAGGAGAGACTTTCCGGGGCTGAAGATAATTTAGTTATTATAGGGAAAGAACAGAAAACGAGTCCATCCAAAGATAGGAAAATTGAGAGAGCGCTTCAGGAGGTCCAAGATACAATTACGAAGCCTAATTGAAGGCTAGTTGGTATTGAGGAGGGCGTGCAGAAAGAAGTCAATGCTATTGGAAATATACTTCAGGGAATCCTCTCAGAGAATTTCCCAAATACCCAGAAGGGCAGGTCCATCCAGATACGAGAAGCTTTTAGAACCCCAAACAGACCTGACCAGAAAAGAACATCCCAGCGCCACATTGTGATCCGAACTGGATCAATAGAAACGAAAGAAAAGATCCTAAAGGCAGCCAGGGAAAAGGGAACAGTAACCTATAAAGGCAAACCAATCAGAATAACCCCAGATTTCTCAGCAGAGACCATGCAAGCACGAAGAGACTGGAAGCATATATGTCATGCCCTTAAATCAAATAACTACCAACCAAGAATACTGTAGCCAGCTAAGCTCTTATTCATAACTGAGGGAACAATAAAAACATTCCATTCCAGGGAAAAGCTCCAACAATATGTCGAAACAAAACCAACACTACAGAGAATTCTCAAAGATGCTCTATACATAGAAAACCAAAATAAATGCAATATAGGGAAAGAAATGGCACCTAAACAGCATACAATCTAAGGACCATAAGAACTGTCAAGACACAGGCCCTACTAAAAGCTTTTAAAACTGGTAGGAGCTAATAAATATCTCTCAATCCTAACTCTCAACATCAATGGAATTAACTCTCCAATTAAACGGCATAGGCTGTCTAGTTGGATCAAAAAGCAAGATCCATCGTTCTCCTGTCTTCAAGAGACACATCTTACCCAAAAACAATCATCTTTTGAAAGTGAGAGGTTGGAATAAACTCTATCAAGCTAACTGCCCCCATAAACAGGCTGGAGTTGCCATCCTCATATCAGATACAATAGACTTCAAACTAAAATCAATAAGAAAAGACAAAGAAGGTTACTACATACTACTAAAGGGATCTTTCCTCCAGGAAGACATAACGATCCTAAATATTTACACACCCTTTTGAAGATTCTCAAAAGATTGAAGATTCTGCCAGTGTAAGTTAGTTTCCGGCATTGATATTAAATAATGCAATGAGTAGGGATTTATATTTCAAATATCACTGTTGACAAAATGTAACACAAATTTGCTTAGTATTTGCTTTGATTTCCCAAGAAGTTCAGTACAAGCTAACATGTGTGGCATATATCGACTGGGAGAAATGATTCAGAATATATGACTCATTTGAAAAGGAGTCAGTGAAAAGATACAGAAGCAGGATACCCATATTGTGATAATTTGTATCTTTTGCATATTTTGTGTTTGTTATTAATTCCATTTGTAGTGTACATTTCTAGGTAAAAACTTTTCAAATGTTTCCAAACAATTTGTTATTTCAACAGCAAAAAAAGACATTTATATGCCTGATAAAATTCACAGAATCCAAATTTTTCCATATTATTTTTTTTTTGGTGGGTCATAGAACTTGAACTCAGCCTGTGCACTATCCCTGAGCTCTTCAGCTCCAGGCTACCACCTTACCCTGGAGCCAAGCCCCACTTCCCATTTTCTAAAGGTAAATTGGAGATAAGAGTCTCAGGTCTTTTTGTGCCAGGATGGCTCTAAACCTTGATCCTCAGATCTCAGCCTCCTGAGTAGCTAGGATTATAGAAGTGAGCCACCACCCCATCATGCTCAGCTTTCTGGTTTTTTTAAACAATCCCTTTGGCTGGAACTCGGTCTCAGCACTGTCCTTCAGCTTTCCTCAAGCCTAGTGATCTTCTACTTGAGCCACAGCACTACTGGTTTTTTCTGTGTATGTGGTACGGCGGAATTGAACCTTCGTCTTCATACAAGCCCTCTACAACTATGCCAAACTCTCAGCCCCTCCACATTAGTTTTTATGATAGATCTTTCCATGCATCTAGGATGGCTAGAAATCCTTCTTGAGTTTCCCAAGATCAGGGAGTATAGGTGTGTCCCATCCTGTGTGGCTACATAACCATTGTTTAGGGTACAGTTCTCTCTTCATTCTACCCATCTAGAGCAATTTTCATCTTCCACGTATAATCATTAAACATTCAGCTCCTGTTCCTCTCTACTCCATTCTCTGGAACCATCGTGCTTTTTGGCTCTAAGGGTTTGTTGATCCTTGGAAGCTCTGGAAGGGAAAACATACCCTAGCTCTTCCTTTATGACTGCTGTATTTTAGTTTACTGTAATCAAGATTCATCTGTAAAATATAGTAAAATGTTCTTCCTTTTCAATGCATTGTTTTGCATATTTCTATCTTTTGATTATTATTAATAGTTGTGAATGGATTCTCCACATATTTGTTCTAGTCTGCTTTCTCTTCCGTTAGGTACAAATCTAGAAATAGAAGTGTTGGACCATATTTCTATGTAATTCTATATTTAGTACTTTTTTAGCACTCTCCAAGCAATTTTTGATTGTTTTATATTCCTTGCAGAACTATTCCAAAGTTCTACTTCTTCTCAATACCTTCCCAGTAATAGTTAGACTTTGAAAGTTGTTTTTTTGTATGCGTGTGTGTGTGTGTGTGTGTGTGTGTTTCTGTGTGTGTATGTGGATCTTTTTGTTTAAAAGTATACTTATATTAACATATTTAAAGTAATGATTTCATTGTAATTTTAATTTTTCTCATGACTGGTAATATTGAACTTCTTTCTATATATTGAACTACTATTTGTATATATTCTTTTTAGAAAATCCTCTCCAATCTCCAATTTTTTTACCTTTTTTTTGTGGGGTAGTGGGGAAAGTCATGGGGCTTGGACCTTGGGCCGTGAGCTCTTTAGTTTAAGGCTATTGTCCTACCCTGAGTATTGCTCCTCAGTTTTTCTCCTCACAGCTCCCTACCCCTCTTCCCATTATATACAGAACATAGGTCATCCTCAGTCTTTTTGAAAAAGTAAAACATACAGTAAATTTGTAGTATAAAACGGCAAGAAATAAATTTCTTGCCAGGTGCCGTGACTTATACCTGTAATCCTAGCTACTCAGATATCAGGCTGATATCTAAAGATTTGGTTCAAAGCCAGCCAGGGCATTAGAAAGTCTATGAGACTCTCACCTACAGTTAACCACTAGAATATGGGAAATGGCACTGTGGCTTCATAGGTTGGGTGATAGCCTTGAGTTGAAGAGCTCAGGAACAGTGCCCAGGCCCAGAGTTCAAGCCTTACAAATCCCCCAGCCAAAAAAAAGAAAAAAAAGTTTCTTCCCCAAGTGATTATTATGCCAGACATAGAACATTAACATTCTGGGTGTACTTCACAGTATTATTACTTGATAACCTAAGATTTTCCAATATTCTCACAGTACCAGCATATGTCATCATATAACGTAGTTCGTTTTCAATGGAATAATTCCATTTATAACCTAAATCTACTCCCCCGACTTATTTTTGTCGATACCACAATTGCTCTACCATGATATGCCACAAGCCATTAAACATTTTATGGTGGGTAATTGGAAAGGAGTGTCATGGAATTTTGTACCAGGCTGGCTTTGAACCATGGTCCTCAGATTTCAGTCTCCTGAGTAGCTAGGATGACAGGCGTGAGCCACCAACACCTGGCTTGCCTTTTCATTTTTTTGTGGGTCTTGGGACTTGAACTCTGGGCCTAGGCACCATCCCTAAGCTTTTCAGGTCAATATTTCATGTAAGTCTAAACATTTAAGTAAAGGAATAAAATTCCAACAAAAAAAGAATAAAATTCCAGACATGGTGTGTTTATAACTCAGTGCTAATTACTTTATGAAGCTGGTGTCATTTGAGGATGTAGCTGTGGATTTCAGCTGGGAGGAGTGGCAGCATCTGGACAATGCTCAGAGGACCCTGTACAGAGATGTAATGCTGGAGACCTAGAGCAACCTGGTGTCCTTAGGTGAGCAAAAGTCAAATTCACTTGCAAGGCCAAGTGCCTTGTTATTTTGCAGATACGTGAATGTTTATCAAACTTTCAATACTATTTAAATGAAAGATTCCAGGCCATGAGAAGTATCATTACTTTCTAAAGAAAACCTAAGGTAATTTTGTACTCATTCTACAGGCTACCTTCAGGATACTTTGACAACAGTTCTAAATTATGTTTCCTCTAATGGAGACGACATTCCAAACTTACACAGTAATTGTAAGTGGATAAACAATCCAGAATAGAATATATATCATTATTGGAAATAGGATCTACAAATCACTAAACAGTGAGTTTAAAATGGAAACCTGGCACTAGGTGCAATGTTTCTTGCCTGTAATCTTAAAATATTCAGGAGGAAGAAATCTAAGAATTCTAATTTGAAGCCAGCAAGGGCATAAAAATTGCCATGAAACTCTACAACTCCAAGTAACCCCACAAAAATGTTAGTGGAGTTTCAAGAGTTTGACTTTGTGGTTGAGTGCTTGCCTAGCATGCATGAAGACCTTTGCATGTAAGTGGAGTTGCGACTCAAACTGGTATTTTTCTAGCCTTGAGCAAGACAGCTAAGTTTATGCCTTACAAAATGAATCCAGAGCTGGGGAAAAGTCAACCATGGAGCCAGTGAGAAATGAGAAAAAAGATTTAATAGATAACTTGTGAGTAGGATGTCTGCGAACTTAAAGCAATGATGACACAGCATAAGCAATAATTCTCTACTGTTTCTAATTTACAGGGCCCTGTGTTCCCAAACCTGTATTAATTGACAAGCTAGAGCACTGTGCAGAACTCTGGATAGGAAATTCCTCTGACAAGAATATCACAGGTGAGTGATTGCATCTTCATATTGATGTTGGAGCCTGAGCCCCATTGGTAAGTTCATGTTGTGATGTACTGAGCAATAATATTCTTAGTTACCCTAAATCCTGTGTGGAACCTATGGAATTCTTCGTGAATGTATCAAGAATCATTTTCTTTTCCCAATCCTATGCTTGGTCTCAGGGCCTGAGCATGGTCCTTGGGTTTTCTCAAGGCTGGCTCTCCACTTCTTGAGTCATAGCACCACTTCTGGCTTTTTCTTTGTATGTTGTACCAAGGAACTGAACCAGGTCTTTGTGCATGCTTGCCCAAACCCCCGGCACCAAGAATCATAGGATGAAATAATGAATTCTATGTGGCAGTAGAGTTAAAGTCAGATTTCTCTGTAGAAATCACTGTGAAACAAAATAAAATGAGAAAGCCATGAGCCCGTGGCTCATGCCTGTAATCCTAGCTACTTAGGAGGCTGAGATCTGAGGATCAAGGTCCAAAGACTGACCTATCACAAAAACACCTTAGACTCTTCTCTCCAATGAACCAATAGAAAATGAGAAGTGGGGTTGAGGCTAAAGACATAGAGCAGTAGCCTTGAGCTGAATTGCTCAGGAAGAACAGCCAGGTCTAGAATTCAAGTCCCATGACTGCAAAACAAGAGAGATAGAAAGAAAGAAAGAAGGAAAGAAAGAAAGAAAGAAAGAAAGAAAGAAAGAAAGAAAGAAAGAAAGAAAGAAAGAAGAAAGGAAGAAAGAAAGAGTGATATTTCATTTCTTTAAAATTAAGACTATAAATGATTGAGCAAACAAGGAATAAGTCAGGGCATTATTCTCTGATAAGGATAATATCTTTTTGCTGGTAGGAAGAGACTGGTATTCAGAACCAGACCTTTCCACAAGAAATTGAGCCTAATGGTAGAGTGCTTGCCTAGCATGCACAAAGACACAGGTTTGATTCCTTATTACCACATACATAGAAAAAGCCAGAAGTAATGACTTCATTGATAGGGTTCTAGTCTTGAGAAAACCCAAGGACAGAGGTTAGGTCCTAAGTTCAAACCCAGGAATGGAAGGAAAAAAAACAACAAAATTTCAATCAACATAAGAAAATTAACTACACAATGAGCTGGAGATTTTCTGGTCTTCCATGGTTCTGAGGGACAGGAGTGTTAGAAAAGGAATTTTTAAAGGACTTCAAATGGAAAGAAACAAATTTCAAAATTCCCACAAATACCTAAATTGAGACTTTAGTGGCAAGTTGTAACTGAAGGGATATAGGTGTAAGTCCTTACTCTCAAGAATCGTTCTTGCTTGGATCAAAGGCAAACAGACATATAAACCAAACTTGTGGCCGCTGAATATAGAAAAAATTCGTGTTCCTCACTTAATGGTTAATAAGCAAACAGCATTGAAACTGGGTAAGGTAATCCTATCTGCTACTCAGGACCTGAGAATCTTATTTGTAGTGAACTCTAGAAAACAGGAAGTGCGGCTGTAGCTCAAGGATAGGGGTTATAGTCTTCTGCTGAAATGTTCAGGGACAGGGCCGAGGCCTATGAACTACAAAAAAAAAAAAGAAAAGAAAAGAAAAGAAAGTTTTAAAAAGATGCAAAACAGCACAATATTTAGATTATTTCTCAAAAATAAAAGAAAGGCAGCTATTCCTCAATGTATAAACAAAACAGTATTTGAAGAAAAAGAGCTGCAGGTATACTATAGGTAGTATTCAGCTTAACACTGTAGCAATACATAGTTGGGTAATTTCAGTAAATATTTCCTGTGATATAAAAAGAGAACTAAAACACAGAAAAACATTGTTGGTCATTGTAAAATATCATTTTCTTAATATGTTCGGGAGAAAAGCATATATTTCTCACAAATCAATTTCCACTTTTTATTTTAAAATATCTAACACTTAGGATGGGAAAGTAAAGTCATTACCTTTACAGTAAGGAATATTTGTATCTCATGTATGTTTGTGTCTTTTTTTCTATGACACATTTTAGATGCCAGGTAATGGAAAATGTGTTCAAGACCTGCCAGGAAAGTCCACATGAATGTCTTTGTGAAGTAGCAGTTGCAAGTAGTATCGAAGTGGAGGAAAACGTGAGATTAGCAACAACTTTAAATTTGAGCTCTACACATAATCCAGAGCTGATTAGTAATAGCGGTAACAACTTAGGGGTGAGGACTGAGGAGTTCATTAAGTGTCAGAACATGCTTCTGTCTCCTAAGCCTGATGAGATGCATGCTGCATATAGATCTCGTATGTCTCCTGTTCTTAAAAAATCCATCGGATATTCAGAGCATTTTATTCATGATTGTGACAGTCCAAAAGATCTGCAGTATTTATAATTCTGTTCTCCCTGCCCAAGAACTTCTTCAGGGAGGTAGGAAAACTGCTAAATGTACTGTGTGATGAAAAATATTGTACTTAACACCGACCATCACTACACATCCGAAAATGTACACAGGAGAGACTCCTCATATATGTAGTGAATGTGAGAAATCTTTCAGTAATGAAATACGCCTTACAATACCTCAGAGCAAATATCCTGAGATATGTGATGCGTACATCAAGTGTGAAAATTAATTTCTGAGAAGTCAGACCTGACGCTCCAACCTCGATCTCCAAGAGAAGACAAACCTTATGAATATGAGGAACGTAATAAAATTTCTGCCCAGAATTCAGCTCTCAGCACACATCAGAGATCTCACACAGAAGAGAAATCTTATGAATGGGATAAATGTGGGAACACTTTTAGACTGAAATCATACCTCACTTTGCACCCGAGAAGACACACAGAAGAGAAACCTTATGAATGTAACAAATGTGAAAAGTCTTTCATCCAGAAGATACACCTTCGACTTCATCAAATAACACACACAGGAGAGAAATCTTATAAGTGTAATGAATGTGGAAAGTCTTTCCAAGGGAAGGGAAAACTTCGTGTTCATCAGAGAATACACACAGCAGTGAAACCTTATGAATGCAAACAATGTGAAAATTCTTTCAGACAGAAATCTTCCCTCAAATTTCATCAAAGAACACACACAGGAGAGAAACCTTATGTGTGCAACAAATGTGGAAAGACCTTCAAGTGGAAGTCATATCTTGATTGGCATAATAGAACACACACAGGAGAGAAAACTTATGCATGTAGTGAATGCGGAAAGTCTTTCAAATTTAAGACAAAACTCCATGTTCATCAGAGAATATACTCAGGAGAAACACCTTATGAGTGTAACATATGTGGAAAGTCCTACACACAGAAGCCAAACCTCAACATGCATAAGACAATTCAAACAGGAGAAAAACCTTATGAATGTAACCGATGTGGAATGTCTTTCAAATGGAAGTCTTCCCTCAAATTGCATCAGAGAACACACACAGCAGAGAAACTGTACGAGTGCATCAAATGTGGTAAGACCTTCAGATGGAAGTCACATTACAGGAGGCATAACAGAATTCACACATATTAGAAACCTTAGGAATATAACCAAAGTTGAAAGTCTTTCGTGCAGTATTCACCCTTCAGGAAGCGTAAGAGAGTTCACACATATGAGAAACCTTAGCAATGTAATAAATAGGGAAGACTTTTTAGTCTGTGGAAGAAAACTCAGCTTGTGTCACAGAAGCAACACAAGATCAAACCCAGAAGGCACAAGTAAAGATTTATCACTAAACACCCACAGGATAGAATCCTATGAATAAAATGAAAGGGAAATTTTTTGAAGAACTCATAGTTGAGTTTGCATGATACCACACAGACACAGGATAAAAATCATATGAATATAAGAATATGAAAAATCCATCATGAACGCATGGCTAAGTATAAAATGCACATAGGAGAGAAAAACCTTATGAATATTAGAAATGTGGAAAATGTTTGACCTGGAAGGCATACTTCTGTGTTCATCACAAACCTGATTCCCATAGAAGAAAAGAAAACTAATGAATAGAACAAATGTGCAATGACTTTTAATCAGAAGTCAGTCTTCAGTACATTTCAGAATATACACAATAGAGAAATAGAGAAATTCTGAGTAATGAAAAACATTCAGCTATATATACAATCTCTGTACATGGGAGCATTAGGGTAAGTCTTCTAAAGAAAGTCAACCTTCAGGAAGCATTAAGAGCACTCACAGAAGAAAACCTTTCTCAGAAACCTCTAAAAGCTGACTGAGTGGCTTGCTAACCTATCAAGGATGAAGGCCTGGGTTAGATTCCTCAATACTACGTGAAAAGAGCAAGCCAGAAGTAGCACTGTGGTTCAAATGGTAGAGTGCTAACCTTGAGCAAAAGTAGCTCAGGCCCTGAGTTCAAGCCTAAGGATTGGAGAGAGAGAGAGAGAGAGAGAGAGAGAGAGAGAGAGAGAGAGAGAGAGAGAGAGAGAGAGAGAGAGAGAAACAGGAACTTCTAAATTTTACAGAGATAGAGAAGGAGAGAGAAGGAGACAGAAACTAATTTCTAAACCTACATTCTTTCTATTTCCTTGCAAATTCGTCTATGTCATTCTTTCTGACAGAAGCACAGAATTCCATTGTGTAAAAATACCATATTTGATCTACTCATCAACTGACGGGCATCTGGGTTGGTTCCATACCTTTGCTATAGTAAATAGTGCTGTGATAAATGTTATTGTTCTAGTGAATTCAGTATGTCCTATCTGGACGATTGGCAAGTCGTGAAATTGCTGGATCACAGGGGAGCTCTATGTTTAGTCTTTTTGGGATACTGCCCTAGTGCTTTCCATAGTGGTTGAACGAGTTTGCAATCCCACCAGCAGTGTAGTAGTGATCCCTCCTGGCCACATCCCCTCCAGCATACGTTATTAGATTTCTGGATCTTGGCCATTCTAACTGGAGTGAGGAGGAAAAGGGAAAGAGGAACTGAAACTTTCTCTCCTTACAGATGACATGATTCTCTATATAAAGAACCCTACAGACTTTACTCCGAAGCTGCTTGAGCTGATATAAAACTTTGGTAAGGTAGCAGGGTATAAAATTAAGCCTCAATATCAACTACCTTCCTATATGCCAACAAATGAGAGGAATGAGGCAAGAATCAGGATAGCAACTCATTTTGCTATCAAAGAAAATAAAATACCTAGGAATTAACTTAGAATGTAAAGCACCTTTTTGATGGAACTATAAACCCTGGAGAAGGAAATTAACGCAGAACTGAGGAAATGCAAAAACCTATGCTCCTGCTTTGGAAGAAGTAATATTGTAAAAATGGCAATCTTGATAAGGACTATCTACAAATTCAGTGCAATATTCATCAATATCCCAATGTCATTCTTTAAAGAAACAGAAGAGGAAATCCAAAATTTCACTTGGAATAATAAAAGACTCCTTATAGTCTGTCTTCTTGCATGATACATAATGTTTAATCTCAACTTCTCCACCAAAATCTCACCTTTCTCATTGAGACATAGGTGGCCCTGTTTACTAGCAGCAAACGCTCAAACGCGCAGTTTCAGGTGTCACCACTGCCTCTGTTACTGGGTAGATCCAACTCTGTCATCGATTCTGAGGTCTGCTCTGGGAGTCTTGGTCACAAGTTGTTCTGTGGCATCTGCTGCCAGCCTGTGCCTATTTGCTTCCTTTTCCTCCAGCAGCCTACAACAGGGAATGAAGTTCAGGTGCTGATGCTCTCCTTCATATGAGGGCAGGATGAGCCCAACCCTCCCTCATCTTCCTCTTCCAATTTTGGGGAAAAAATGTGCTGGCAGAAGTCCTCAGGTGTGGCTGATCCACACTTTTAATCCAGGCTGGTCAGGAGGCTGAGATCTGAGTATGGAAGTTCCAAGTCACCTAGAACAGGAAAGTCTGATAGATTCTTACTACCAAAAATAAAAACAGCTGGGAATGGAGTTTGGGCTCAAGTGGTAAAGGGCTAGTCTTGAGTACAAATGCTTAGTGCCCAGGCCCTGAGTTCAGGCTCCAGCACTGCCAACAACCTCACTTTAGTGAGATTTTAGCTTTATCCATGTAGGCACATCTCACTGAAATCTTTGCTGGTAGAGATAGTCTTCATAATTTTGTCTCAAGGTAAAGGTCCTACTGCGGTAGTACACAAAAGGTGTCATGGAGAGAGGAGCCCCACTTGCTCCACATTTGAAGATGGCATAGGTCAAGCCAGCATGGAGTTGGCACATCAGCCTTTTTCCTAGCACCACCTATCAGTGAATGTCAAATGACATTGATTGTTGTGGGATTGTGTGATTGAAGTGCCCCATTAAGGGCAGTGTTAGCACATCCAAACTTGGATACCAGGAATGCTGAAATCTCAAAGCTAAGATTTCTGTTGGCTAGAGAAATGCTGGTGTGTCTGTTATTCACTAAAAGTTCAGGTGCAAAGATTCTGAAGCTTGATGCCATGTGTTTATTCCATTTAGTAAAATTATTTTAATGCACTGTATAAGTTAAACATTTGATAAGAGTCAGGGGTAGTGAAAACATTGTTCTTGAATTCAGGTGTCTGGCAGGGTAATGGGGGGTGTTGGTGGCTGGGACTATGAAGCTGGAGCTGCTATCAAACCATGGATCATGTTCCTCTTTGCCTGGGAGAAATGACTCCAAAGATGAAATTTGAATGGTGAGGAAAAGATGATGATGTACTCAGGAAATTTCTTCTAAACAAATACTCATGTGGAAGTGGGATGGGGGCTGGGCATATCTGAGGCAGAGCTTAAGGGGGCTTCTCATGGCGTTGAGAACGTTCCTTGCGACTTCAGGCATGCAGCAGGGTGTTTTAGATGGCCATTGTGAGATGGATGGAATAAGACTGGAGACAAGATGAATGCTGGGATCCTGCAATGCTCTTGCATGAGTGGCTGGTGGCTCACCTGAAAGAACTAATTATGTCTAAAAAAGAAATCAGGAATTTGTTTTGATTAGATAAAACCTGTAATCCGAGGCATATTCAGGATCCTGATCTTAGTATTGTGGTTTAAAACCAACCCAGCAAAGGGAAAAATGCATGAGACTCTTACTCCCAGTTTAGAGCAAGAACAAAGATTGAAGTAGAGCTGTGGCTCAAGAGCTAGAGTGCTACCTTGAGCAAAGAAAAGCCAAGAAAAAGCTCCAGGTCTTGAGTTCAAGGGCAGGAATGAAAAAAGGAAGGTTAAAAAAGGGAAGTATGTGAGGAAGGGAAATATATAAATGAAAGAGAGAAGGAACTAGAAACTTAAAACTAGAGAATATTTAAAAGTCATCAGTCCTTTTAAGAAAAGTGTTGGAGTATGGGTTCTATATGTGGTGAACTGGAAGCCCAGCAGTGACTTGTTAACCAAAGAGTCACCATGACGAGCAAAGGATAGAAATCTGCATGAGCCTCTTACGGGATGGAGTCACAGAAGGGAACCTCAGCTCCCATCCCATAGTTAGAAGTATATAGAGATGGGGAAGTTGGCATCACCTTGATGTCATTGTGTCCATGGAGACTGGAAGACATGGCTCTGTGAAAGCACAATGCTCTGGTTACTGAGCTGAGAGGCTGAGGAGAGCCAAGTCCTGGCCATGAAGAAATCAGGGTGGCAGCAGAGCAACTCTGCTGCAGTGTGTGCCTGCTTGGCTGTTCTTATTCTGTGGTGGATCAGGCCGGAGCGGGTGATAGTAACTGTTTTGTGGTCACAAGTCCTTCACCAACAGCTTCCTCTGGGATCCTCATAAGCTACAGGGTGGCTGGTGGTGGGATGTGTGTGGGGTGGAAGTGACAGAGGGATGGACGCATGGCAAGGTGGGTGAAGAGATGAGAGGAATACTCAGAAGCCACAGGAGGGGTGCAGATGGGGAAATGCTAGGGGCCCCAGGGGACAGTGGGAGTTAGGGAACAGTTGGTTCCTTCTGCAGGGTTGACACCGCTTCACAAACCCAACAGAATGAGGTTCACATTACAGATGTCAGAGACAGTGCAGATTGCCAATGGGCGCCATCACAGAGCTCAAAGCCAAAGTCTGAGATGTAGAAGGGGTTGACCCAGTAGCTGCACAGGGCCCATGGATCATCCTGTGCATCCCCCAGCCTGTGACTTCCCCCACCCCCTTGGCAGGGAAGCTCCATGCCCACATCCTGCTCCCAGGTCCCCTCCAATTCCATTCTCCCTTGGATTTTGCAGACTGTCTACCATCAGGATCTAAAATTCTATTCATCACTTTATGTCCTTATCACAGATTTGCTACTTTGGCAGGATCTCCCCGTGCCTGGAGAGTGGGCATGTCATGTACTCTCTGAGGAGAAGTTGCCCCAGGAGAAGAAATATGCACTTCATGTGAGTGTTGGACAGGGCAGGAGGGCTCCCTAGGATCAGAAGCCACAGGAGCGGTGCAGATGGGGGAATGCTAGGGGCCCCAGGGGACACTGGGAGTTAGGGCACAGTTGGTTCCTTCTGCAGGGTTGACACCGCTTCACAAACCCAACAGAATGAGGTTCACATTACAGATGTCAGAGACAGTGCAGATTGCCAATGGGCGCAGGGGTTACTGTCACCCCCAGATGCTGGCTGCATGCTGGGATGCATGCACAGATGTTTTCAGGATCAGATAATGAGGATGTTGCAGGGGTAACCATTCTTTTCAGATGGCTCTCTACCTCTCTTGAGCTTCATCTATGTCTTTGGCTTTTTCTTGGCAGTTAACTGGAAATGAGAGTTTCATGGACTTTCCTTTGTGGACTGGCTTCAAACAGAAGCTATGCACAGTTTTCAAACCATACCCTACTGAAGAAGGGAAGCTTGATCTGGTGCTTAACTGGGTTGCACTTTGGCTCCGTTTGCTATGCCTCACGGGAGGGGGCTCATCATTTGTAGACTAAGATCTCATGACCTTCAAAGCCAAATGCTACCTGAAAGTTCAGGGTCCCAGCCTATGTGTTGGGCCTGGGTGAATACATTCTCTGTTATGCTGGGTCATCAACCTATGTTTTAAGCTGGAAGTACGCAGTGCCACATTTGATAAGAACATCTGCCAGAGATTGTCACCTCATGAAAGCAGATTCTAAATTTGTATTCCATTTCCTGTGGTGGAGAAATCCCCTCCAATTTAGACAGGCTCACATCCACCTGCAGGTCACACTCCTAATGCACCCTTGAGTGTCCTCATGGTATTGGGATATAAGTTTGTAGGGAATGCTGGTTTAGTCCATGAATTATCTGGACAAGTGATGACAAACGTGTTGTGGATTAATATGAGAACAATTTAAGAAGCCCTGGAGGAGCATCAACCTGACCCTCTGTGGTGCTATAAATCTGATAGGATGTTCCAGACTGAGAAACAATCACATGGCTTTGTGTTTGGCATCCAGACATGTGAGTGTATGTCTTAGCTGTCAGCCAATACAGAGGAGGACATGAATAAGTGGGTGGAAAGCATCTGTCAGACCCCTGTCTGGGGGCAGGTGGAGAGAACATAGGAAGGTAGATACCATGGCTGTGGTGGGGCCAAAAAAAGGGTAAAAGAGGCAAAGGAACCAGGTACTGGTAGCTCAAGACTGTCATCCTAGCTACTCAGGAGTTTGAGATCTGAGGATCACAATTCAAAGCCAGCCCAGGACAGAAACTCCATGAGACTCTTATCTGCAATAAACTACTGAATGCAAGAAGCTCAAGCTCGGTGACAGCATCCAGGCCTAGCGTTCAAAACCCAGGACTAGCAGAAAAAAGTATCAAAGGACAAGAAGCTGGCCAAAAGTTAGAGGGACTCTATCTTGACAAACAATACAATGGTACGTTGCATCCAGAATACTTGCACAAAATCTGGAAATGCCTGAGACCTATCTATGTATGTTTCCTGTTTGTCTAAATACATATGTTTATGCATTTATATATTAGTATAGAGAGACAGATCAATACATATGACTATACATATATACATAGCCAGACACTTATGGGTGGGTGGTATACTGTGTGAGAGTTTGTTTTTGAGTTTTGTGGATGGCTATCTCTGTTTAGGAAAGATAGAAAATATGTAAATATCTTTTAAAAAACTTGATAAAATATGGAGAGACATAAGCTCTTGAGGGAATCTGAAATGACAAGATTATTCACAGGCACGTTTATCCTTATGGATTCCTCAGCAAGTTTTAATTTTTTTCATTATTTTCTGCCTTTTTTTGAACCAGTGCTAAGGATTTCTCTCAGGGACCAGGTGCTGCCAATTAGTAATTTTCTCATGGCTGGTACAAGAGAAACTGAGACACAGTTCCACTTTTGCCTTATTTATTCGTGCTTAACTGAAGATAAAGATTTCTATCAGTGACTTTCTTTCAGGGGCTGGATTCTAACGAAGATCCCCAGACCTCAGCCTTCTCTATAGCTACAATTAACAATATGAGAACCCAGCACTGGGTTCCAATGCACAGGGCAAGAAACTGAGTGAATCTCTCAACTCCAATTAGCTATAGTAAGCTAGAAGTGAAAGACCAATACCTTTGAGGAAAAGATGCTGAGGGTTATCACACAGGCCCTATGAGTAAGCCCTAAACCCTGTACACATGTGTGCAAGCACACATTGGCAGATACACACACACATGCACACACACAATATCTCAGGCAATATTGTATTTTGAATTAATATCCAAAGATTGGACAACAGGATAGCAAGTAATAAAATCTGTTTTTCTTGTCTACATTGAGGGAAAGGGATAAGTCACAAGATGCAGAAGCAAAGAATTCAGAGGCAAATGCTGTGAGTGAATAACTTGTAAAAAGCACATTTCTTTTCTTTTCTTTTCTTTTGTTTTCTCTGCCATTCCTGGGGCTTGAACTCAGGGCCTGAGCACTGCTCTTGGCTTTTCCCAAGTCTAGCCCTCTGCTACTTGACCCACATTGCCATATGGATTTTTATATCTGTGTGATATTAAGGACTCAAACCTAGATCTTCATGGATGCTAGGCAAGCACTCTACCACTGGGCCAAACTCTAAACCCAGATAAAGTATTTATAAATAGTCATCATCATATCAAAATATCCTTTCTCCTACAAAGAATGAACACTTATCTATGTCTGTAAGACTTTTTTTGTCACCAATGCTTCTGTGATTTTCCCACTTGCATTTTTACAGATGACAGCACAGATATTCATCAGGAAGAAAAATAGATTAGGATACAGAAACCTAACAACGTCCTAGTAGATTGAAGTGAAAAATATGTGCAAGATGGCCTGGGTGTTTCATCTATTTGTAGAGTGCCTGGCTACCACCCAAAAAGACTCAGGTTTGATTCTGCAGTACCATATAAATAGAAAACGCTGGAAGTGATGCTGTGGCTTGGTGGGACAGCTATAGCCTAAAGAAAGCCTAAGAACAATGGCCAGGCTCTGAGGTCAAGTCCCAGGACTAGCAAAATAAAATGTGCAAGAGGCAAAATGCAAGCTGAGAAGGCACTGTGAAGCAAAATGTCTTGTGAAGGGTAAGGGGAATAGTGACAGTTAAGTTTGGATCTTGCCTAAGAAAGGCTCCTTGAGCCTGAGACCAGGCTAGCACTTACGCCTAGTTAATGACTTGGGATTTGAACAAAAAGGTGTGCTGTTTACTACATCCATATGTGAGGTGGGAAGGGAGATTCAGCCACCAGTATGTCTTTGGGGAGGTCTTCTGTGAGCAAGGAGCTATGGACATTGGGCCTTGAAAGGTGACCCTACCTCCCTCACAATGGAACAGAATATGGAACCCTGGTAACTAAGCCACTGTATGTGACAACCAGCTCAAGCCAGCTCCCTTGGCCTGTGGCTCAGGAACCAGAAAGATGTTGCTGTGCTGTTGCCAAAGTTCAGGAGGCTCGCATCTCAGGCATGAGAGATATGGATGTCTCACTTGAAGAATAGATGCTGGATCAGTGCCAAGCCAAAACTCCAGTATATCAGGCATTTCTCTAGGAAGAAAGCCAGGAAACTCCAGGGCAACTCAGATGAGGTATATTGAGAGAAAACCTATTTGAACCCATCATCCTGTCCACACACTACAACCTTCTTGTGTGCTTTCAAGTGACTATACTGAGATTAGAGTGTGTCATTTCCAATCTACTCTATTCCAATTCCTCAGTGTGAAGTGTGGTCCCATTCCTACGTTTGAAATATCCACTGTTTTGCCAACATAGTGTGATGGTAAGTCAGCTCAGACTCTGAATGAACCTTGTAACCTATGGATCCTGGAGGAAGGCCTGTTGGAGATGCTGCTGACAAAGCTGATCCCTGCCTACCAGAAAGGTGATCTCTTTTATGTGGGAAACTTCCTGCACAATTTCAAATAGTGGAGGACAATGTAGTAGTTGCTGGAAATTCTTTTGAAAAAGTGAGTGTTCCCCCTCCAAACCCAGGTTTGCTCACCCCTCCTGGCCAAGTCT
Organism: Megascapheus bottae; assembly: GCF_031878675.1. Lineage (NCBI taxonomy): Eukaryota > Metazoa > Chordata > Mammalia > Rodentia > Geomyidae > Megascapheus > Megascapheus bottae. The sequence continues at coordinate 2,802,664 of NW_028327641.1, read as the reverse complement.
TGGAATACTTGGCTCCTCTCTGAGCCTGTTTGGTTCACTGGGGTGTTCACAGGGGAGCTAAGCATGATACAGGTGCACAAACTACTTTATTATGACTGGGACACCATGCCATTTCATTTCCCTCACAAGCTACTGGAGTCTCAACAGTGTGCTTACTGAGAAGTTGGATTTCAGGCATGAGTAAGTGGCTCCCAACTGCAGCCCTCACCTAGGTGACATCCTAGGAAATCCCATTTCCCAGTAAGAAATGAGGTGTCAGTACTAATGGCGGAGGCCTGTGAAATACTGGAGTCAGAGGAAAAGCTGGGGGCTGAATCACTTTTGAGCCATCAGGGAGGGATTGTGATAGCTTTGCCTGTTAGAACCTGAAAGCATTTACATTTTGGTGTGTGGTCCAGTGCTGCCACTTGAACCTGAACCCAGGTCTAAATGCCATCCCTTTGGTGTTCAAAAATTAGCACTGTACCATTTGAGTCATAGGTCAAGTTCTGGCTTTTTGCTGCCTAATTGAAGACAAGTGCCTTTAGAGTTTTACTGACTACACTGGCTTTCCACTGTGATCTTCAGAGCTCAGCCTGCTGGGTGGCTAAGATTAGAGGAATGATCATTTAGTTCTTTATTTAGAGCATTCACTTATTGATTTATTTAGAGCATTTACTTAGTTAATTTAAGGTGCGTTTACTTTGGACAGATGCATAGAGGCCTCTCTCAGAAGCTTCTGGAAGTGGGGTGTAAAAGTCCTCCTGTTCTCGAGTGTCTCTTACCCCCCTCCCAGCACATAAGTGCACATCTCTGCAGGACAGCCACAGCATTAGAGTCCTGCAAGAAAGGGGCTTTGGTAGAAGGCTCAGGATGGAGAGAGAAGGCTCTCACTTTCCTTGTACCGAATGTGCCCACAGCATCATGTGTTCCATCTATACGATGTGAATGGACTTCTACCCCAGTGATTTCTACGAGTTCAAGAACTGCCACACCCTGACACAACTCAAGCTCTATATGAGGCTCCACATGCCGGCTTTGGACTTGCTCTTCTAGACACATACTTTTTGACCAGCTGGAGGAATGTGCGACCAGTAATACCAAGAAAAAGTAGAAGTCCTGGTGTGGGTGCCTCAGAGCCTGTGAGTAAGAAGCCCATGTGGTCTAGATATTGGTTGGCCCTTACTTCTACAGAGCTTGGCAAAATGCCCTTTATGGGTGGTGTCAGCCAGGTAATGTCTGTCCTCTGAAAGGACTCGGGAATAAGCACTCATTAGAAAGACCCTACACCTCCTCAGTGTTCAGTCCAAACTCCAGTTCTACAGGTTCCTCCATTAGATCCTCATGGAAGTTGAGTGACACTTCAACTTGCAGAGTCCACTCTGTCCACTCTGTACCTATTTCCATTCCTAGGTTTGGGTCATCGTGGAAGAGCTTATCCTGAACCCCGGATGAAAAACCCACCAATGGAGCTGGTGACTGATGGAGACTGAGAATCATCACTGCACTCCAGAAAGCATGGGCCTTCTGTAGAAATTACCAAACAGGTTTAGAGTCCTGTGGATATACCTTTTGCTCTGAACCCCATGTGTGACACAGTTGAACCTGCAGATACTATGGAGGAAGAAAAAGAGCAGCCAGATTTCCTTCCGTTTCCTTTCACACTCCACCCAGAGTCAGTCCATCTGAGTCAGAGTAACACTCCACTTATTGTGCAAGCTGAAGGGGCACACGCTGGGCTCATGGAAAATGTCCCCATGGGAAGCAGCAAGTGTACTCTCAATACTGGATTCATTGGAGGAAAATGAATCCATCCTCACAGAATATCCAGACCCATCCATCTCACTAAAAGAGACTCAATCTCCATTCGACAAACCAGAATCCATCCCCCTCTTAACTCAGGAAGGACATTCTGTTTCTCATGAGGAAGGAGACCCTTCTGAGGACTCTGAAGTAGAATTACTGTCTGAAGGCAACTTCGAGGCCAGTGTGGATTTAGAGCTTCCCTGTCCCCATCCTAAAAAGACATCTCTTTATCTTGCTCTCATGATTCTTGTCAAGTATTCATTGTATTTACTTTGCTAACTATTAAACTCTCATTGTTAATATTATGGTGTGCAGTTCTTCAGTCCTTATTTTACTGTGTTTTATTTTCCACTTATAATGTGAGACCTCAGACACAAAAGTCCTGGGAGGGCCAAAAACCAGACAGGTCTGGTCCCATAGAAGACAACCTTACTGGATATACAGGGAACTATGAAATGCATGGAATCACCAGGAATCCAGGCCAGGCCTCCATGGAAAGACAAGTCAGCTACCAAAGCTTAAGGACAGAGCAGATGCCTGGAAATGTGTTTTGTCAATCGGGAGAAGTGCCAGAGTAACTGTAATATTATGTGGGACTCTGTTCTGTGAGTTCAAGTGTGTTTATATATCCATTGTGCTTTGTACAAATATTTAAGAAAATTAAAACTCCACAATAGCATCAAAAATCTACTTTGGCTTTGAATGTGGCCTAGTTGTAGAGTGCTCACCTAGTATACAAGAAGACCTTGATTCAATTCCTCAGCACTGCATACACAGAAAAAGCAGATGGGGCACTGTGGCTCAGGTGTCTGAGTGCCACCTTTGAACAAATGTGGCCAAGGACAATTCCTGGTCCCTCAGTTCAAGCCCCAGGACTAGCCAAACAAGAAATCATACCATTTTCCACACATTTGGAAATAAATGTGTTTTATCTAACCCTACTTCTTTTTTGCCAGTCCAGGGTGTGTGCCACCAAGCCAAACTACTGGCCCCCAACCTTACTATCTTTAATCATTTAATTTTTTTACATAATCATATTTCATGCTGTCTGTATTAATACCATAAACAGTATGCTTAGTGTAATAATGTTAAAGGTAAAACATAAGAAATTAATAACTAAAATTCCTTTTTTATTAGTTTTATAGCATTACTACAATTTTATGAGAAAAATTACCTAGAATGTTTATTTTAGAGTTCAAGTAATCCATTTTGATAAATATATGAACCTACATCATTAATTTGAACACATTTTAAACTATTTTTTTCAGGAATGAAAATACATATATATTTGTTGTAAATGAAATTTATGGCTTGGGGGGAAGGGAAAGAGAAAAGGGGGGAGGGGGTAACAGTGTTTACAAGAAATGTACTCATTACATATGTAACAGCAATCTCTTTGTATATCACCTTGACAACAAATTTTTTGAAAAGTACAATAAGTTTAAATGTCTACTTTGGGCAGAATTTTTTTTTTTGCCAGTACTGGGCTTAGACTCAGGACCTGAGCACGATCCTTGTTTTTGTTTTTGTTTATTGTTAAGGCGCAACTTCTATCACATGTGCCACAGCACCACTTGTATCTTTTTTATCTATGTTGTGCTGAGGAATTGAACTTGGGTTTTCATTCATGCTCAGCAAGAACTCTTCCACTAGGCTTAACTTATGGCCCCAGTGGGAAGGAAGTTTTCCATAAAATATGTAGGAAATATGTCCACTAAGGAAAAGCCATCAAAAATAGAAGAAAAATTATATACTTAGCTAACGACATGCCAGTATTATGGCAGATCTCTGTAATTCTAGCTTCAAGAGTGGCCTATTTGGACCGGGAGTTGGCTGGCTGAAGTAAAGCGCTATCCTTGAGCAAGCCCTAGGACAGTGCTCTGGCCATGAGTTGAAGCCATAGGACATGCAAAAAATAATAATCTAATGCCCATGACTGGTGGCTCACCCTGGTAATCCTAGCTACCCTGAAGGATCGAGGTTCAAAGAAGGCCCAGGCATAAAAATCTGTGAGAATCTTATTTCCAAATAATCCAGAAAATTCAAAATGACAATGTGCCTCAAGTGGTAGAGCTCTTGCCTTGAGCTGAAGAGCTTAAGGTAAACATCCAGGCCCAGAGTTCAAGCCCCATGAGTGAAAAAAAGAAAAAGAAAAAGAAAGCCCTTATCTAAGGCTGGAGTGCACACTAGTGGTAGTTTGCTTGCCTAGTATGCACAAAGCCCTGTGTTCAATTACTCTGTACCACTTACACCAAAAAAAAGCTGGAAATGATCTCAGAAGGTTGGGTTCTGAGGATCACAGTTCAAAGCCAGGCCAGACACTAAAGTCCATGAAACTGTTACTTCCACTTAAGCACCAGAAAACCAGACGAGACACTCTGGCTCAAGGTGTTTAAGGTTGTAGCCTTGAGCTGAAGAGCCCAGGGACACTGCCCAGGTGCACAATTAAAGTCTTACAACCAAAAGAGAGAGAGAGGGAGAGAGAGAGAGAGAGAGACAGAGAGAGACAGAGAGAGAGACAGAGACAGAGAGACAGAGACAGAGAGACAGAGACAGAGAGAGACAGAGAGACAGAGACAGAGAGAAAGACAGAGACAGAGAGAGAGAGACAGACAGGCAGACAGACAGAGACAGAGAGACAGAGACAGAGACATCAAACAGTCAGGCACTGCTGGCTGAAGCGTGTAATTCTAGCTACTGTGAAGGCTGAGATTGGAGGATCTTGGTTCAAAGCCCAAAGCCAGCCTGGACACATATGTTTGTGACACTTACATCACCAATTAACTACTAGAAACCGAAAATGGAGCTGTAGAGGAAAAGCGCTAGCCTTGAGCTGAAGAGCTCAGGGACAGTGTCCAGGCCCAAAGTCCAAGCACTATGACGAATCAATAATAAAAAAAAGAAGATAGTTAATAGTAATGATGAATAATTTTGTGCTGGGAGTTTGGCCTAGTGGTAGAGTGCTTGCCTAGCATGCACGAAGACCTGGGTTCAATTCCTCAATACCACACACATAGAAAAATGCTGGCAGTGGTGCTGAGGCTGAAGTGGTATAGCCCTAGACTTGAGAAAATATAAGGACAGTGCTCAGTCCCTGATTTCAAGCCCAAGACTGGCCAAATCAAAAGTAGTAGAGCACTGGCATTGAACTGAAGATCTGAGGAACAGCCCAGGCACAGAGTTCAAGCACCACAAACAACAACAACAAAATCTATGAAATGGCAGTGGTGGTTTTAAGCTAAGCAAAAATAGAGTAGAAACTGGTAAACTACATATTTGTCTGTAAGCAAAATAGCCAGACTTATGCATTAGAACAGGATAGCAACTTGAAAAAACATTGTGGTTTCCATCTCACTAGGTCCTGTCTCTTAATTTATTCAAGTAAGTAAAATGCTGGGTTTTATAATCATTGCTCTGAATATTAGAAAATCATAATATCTCTCATTAACCAACAAAGACCAGGAACTGGGGCTTCATTCAAATGGCAGAGTATCAGGCAAGAGAAGAAAAAATTGAAGTAAGAACTTGAAGTTCTTGATCCAGAACCTGCATAGTAACAGAGCAGCAGCCTTGTGATGGTACCTCACACCTATAATCTTAGCTACTCAGGAGGGTAAGATCTGAGAATCAAAGTTTAAAGCCAGCCAAAGTACCCAGTTAACTGCCAGAAAAACCAGAAGTGGCACTGTGGCTCACAGACTAAAGCACTAGCCTTGAGCTGACGAGCTCAGAGACAGTGCCCAGGCCCAGAGTTCAAGCCCCACAATTGACAAAAATCAAACAAGCAAACAAAACTCACAAAGAAGCCTGCAGACCACAGTGGTTCTGCTGAGTCTCTTCTCTATGGGGATCAGGAAACATTTCACTATTTTTGTCTCTTCCCATCTCAACATTCATACTAAAATAAGACTGTGTTGAAGCACCCTGAAATATTCATCGCTTATATCTCAATTGAAGATAGTTGATTTGGGGCTGCATTGGTAGAGTGCTAGCCTTGAGCAGAAAAGGTCAGGGATAGAGCTGAAGCACTCAGTTGAAGACCCAGTGCCAACACACAAAAGAAAATATGCACTTTATACGTATTTTCTAATTTCTTATTGAATTTTCAGTCTGTATAAATATAGGGTACATTCCTTGTTACTTAAGTAAGATTGCTCTTTTTTTTGTCAGTCCTAGGGCTTGGATTCAGGGCCTAGACATTTTCATTGGACTCGCTTGCCCAAGGTGAGTGCTCTGCCTCTTGAGACACAGCGTCACTTCTAGCTTTTTTCTGAGTATGCGGTACCGGTGAATAGAACCTAGGTCTTCATGCATTCTAGGTGAGCACTCTACCATTAGGCTACATTCCCAGGCAGTGAGATTCCTCTTACATTAATTGTATGTTCACAGACTTTGATCTCACACACTGTAGGGCCCTGGTTGGCATTGACCTGTGATCCTAAGCCCTGAGCTTCCTAAGTAGCTGAAATTAAGTTGTGAGCCAGCATGATGGCTTCCATTCTTTTTTCCTCAAAAATATATGTAGTTATCCAAAATATATCTATAGCTGAAAAAAATGAATCTCTCCCAAACAAATCTTCAAAGAAACAACCATCCTATTAAAAGGTGGGCTAAAGACTTAAAAGAGTTTTCTCTGGAGAAAAAATTAAAATGGGCTTTAGACACATAAAGAAATACTCCATATCTCTAGCAATAAGGGAAATGAAAATCAAAACAACTATGAGATTCCACCTGACTCCAGTCAGAATGGCCAATATCAAAAAATCTAATAAGAGATACTGGTGGGGAAGTGACCAGGGGGGATCACACCTACACTGTTGGTGTGAGTGTAAACTCGTTCAACCACTAGGGAAAGCAGTGTGGTGGTTCCTCAAAAGACTGAAAATAGAGCTCCCCTATGATCCAGCAAATCCACTACTTGGCACCTACCAAATTGTCCAGAAAAAAGGACATACTAAAACCACTAGCACAATGATGCTCATTGCAGCACTATTTACCATAGCAAAGATATGAAACCAACCTAGATGCCACTCAGTAGATGACTGAATCAAGAAGATGTGGTACTTATACACAATGGAATGCTATGCTGACATCAGAAGGAATGACATCGCCCCATTTGTAAGGAAATGGAAAGACTTGGAAAAATTCATATTAAGTGAAGCAAGCCAGACCCAAAGAAAGATAAGCTCAATGGTTTCCCTCATTTGTAATAATTAGTTCACATCTAGGACTCTCCTAGCAGAGGATTACAATAACTCAAAAACCTAGGTATATAATGTCATATAGGATGAGACTAAATGAAAGGATCTCTAGGATATGGGAACAAGAGCTATATCTTGTGTCATCGTTGCTCTTAATCTTGTGTGATTTTTGTCCTTAATCTACTATGTTATTTCTCATCTCTTATTTTGCCCTTTGGTTAATGTCAGATTGTTACTGTATCTGATTTTTTCCCTGGCATATTGTATATATGTTTATTTGTTTATGTCAAATAGGAAAGGGAAGGGGGAAAACAAGATGATTGGGAAGGGGAGGGGAGAGGGAACTGGGGACAAAAACATGTGGAGTGGAATAAATGTGTGAGAAGTAATGCAGTCCACTACCTGTAAATGTAATCGTAACCCCTCTATACATTACCGTGAAAATAAAAAAGAGACTATGAAAATATCTGTAGAAAATGAGGCTGGATGATGGAAACAACCAGATGCCCTACTACAAAAAATGTGATACACACACACACACACACACACACACACACACACACACAATGGAATGATACATAGCCAACCGACAAGATAAAATAATGGCATTCTCGGGGAAGTGGATGAAAAGGAAAAAAATCATGTTAAGTGAAGTAAGCCAAACTCAAAGGAACATAGGCCCAAGCGTCTCCCTCACTTGTCAAATTCAGTAGAAACCTTGGGCTCTGCTACAAGGGATTTACAATAGAACAAAATCTAGAGACATCGTGACAAATAGTATGATACTAAATGTAAGGACCTCCAAGATAAAGAAACAAAACTCATATAATGAGTGATTGTTGTCCTTAATGAACTATGTGATCTCTTATCTCTTTTGCTATCCCTTGGTTATATCATATTGTTACAATATTTCACCTTGTTTTCTGATGTATTTCATATGTGCCTACTTGGTTATTTGAAATTGGATAGGGCAGGGGGGAAATGAACATGAGTGGGGGCAGGGGAAGGGAAGTGGGGACCATATCATTACATGGGATATCAAAGTTTGAGAAGTAATGCACCTTCTACCTGGTGAATATAATGTAACCCTTCTATAAATTACAATAAAAATAAATACATAAAAAGAAGATCTGCACAGAAAAAAATAATAATGGCATTTTTGGGGTAGTGGATGAAATTAGAGTGTATCCTGTTGAGTGAGATAAGTCAAGACCAAGGAAAAAAAGGTACATGGTATCCTTAATATATGGATATTAGTTTCAAACAGTAGTAGAGCGATGATTGAATAGTTGATACCCAAAGTTCTGGACATAATTTTGGAGATATAAACATAACTACATAGACATAAAAATCTAGGATAGACTATACACTCTATAGACATGTGTTTTATTATAGATTAATCTGTATCTATGACATACAAAGACTCAGCTTAATTTTTACTATATTCTAAAATTTATGTGCCAGTGATTGTATAGCGATTCCCTTCTTGAATACTTGTTGGTTAAACATGACATTTGAAATATGATGTAAAATTCAATGTTAATCAATTTTTTTAAAAAAGAGGCTAGAGATAAATACCACTAATGTACTTGCTCTAAGTGGTACAGAAATTTTCTTAATGAATCAAGGGGTTTTATTACATCTTTATGCAATTATTTTAGTTCTGAGTGTTCTACACTCAATGCTACTTCTGGAAAGATGATATAGCTGACTGTGCAGATGGTATGAAGGCATACTGCCCTAAACGTAGAATAAAGCATTGGTAAGTGGCTGTTAGCTGTCCAGATTCTACTGGAATATGTGGAATGAATTTATTAAGCACAATGCAGGCTCTTAGTCAGATCAGGATCAAGATTATGTGGTTCCATGAGATGAATGAGGAAAGATCAGAAAAATCTACTAAGATATCCAGATATACTTTTGAAACTAAGGTATCTGGATTCCTCTTTTTTTCTTTCTTGGTGGGGACCTTGAACTTTGGACCTGGGCAAGATCTCTTAGTTCTTTTTCCTCAAGGCTAATGCTGTACCAGTTTTAGCCACAACTCCACTTAGTTTTTGGATGGATAAATGGAGAGAAGAATATTCCAGTTTTTTTGTTTTCGTTTTTTTGCTTGCAAAGGCTTTGAATCACCTTCTCCCTGGCTAGTAGAATGACAATTATGACCCTCCAGCGCCTGGCTAGTGATTTTTTGAAAATTGGACTTTCTTCCAAATCATGTAACTGGTTCCTAGCAAAGTTTTGAAGCCTGACTGAAATGTGACAGATTTTTGTCACTTGGAGACACTCTGTGCTGAAAGTTAGAAATCTACCAGCTGAGTCACAGTGGCACTTCCAGTTTTTGTTTATGTGGTGCTGAGGAATGGAATCCAGGGTTTCATACAGCTAGGCAAGCTACATTTTCATCCCAAGGTTTTATGTTTTGTTTTTTCAGTGTTGTTGTTTCTAAGGTACTGTATGATGTTCTTTCATTTTCTTTGCTTTTCACCTCTTTTCTTCTTTTTCCCTTTAGTTTTATTCTCTGTAGTCACTGTGTTGAATTCGGGTACCCTGTGTCTTGTACATAGGTTTATGTGATTTGGGGAATACAGAGGGAATAATAAAATGGTAAAAAAAAAACAAAGGAAAAAGGGTGAACCAATTGAACAGTGATACTTGGAAGACACTAAATAAAAATGAACTGAACAATCTGGGTGGAGAGGGGGCTGAGGGTAGGAAAACAGAGAAAAATGAGGGAGGGGATAACAATTTTCTTAAGAAATGTGTTCAGTACTTATGTAACCGTATGCCAACTATATATTGACTAAACAAAAAAAATTAACTTAAAAAATAATTTAGCCTGGTATGGTGGCTCACACTTGTAAATGTAGCTACTCAAGAGGCTGGGATCCAAGGATAGCAGTTCAAAGTCAGCCTGGCACTGAAGTCCATGTGACTCTTATCTCTAATTAACCACCAGAAACCCAGAAGTGGCCCTATTGCTCAAGGGATAGGGCAGTAGTCTTGAGCTGAAAAGCTCAGTGACAAGACCCAGGTGCAGAATTGCAGTCCCATGACTTGAATGATGAATGATACTAGCCAGGCTCTGTGTGCTCACACTTGGAATGCTATCTACACAGAATCAGGTTTGAATCCAGCCCAAACAAATTGCATGATATTCTGATTTACAGTTCATTACCAAAAATCTGGAAGTGGAGCTGTGGATCAAGTGGTAGAACAGTAGCCTGAAGCAAAAACAAACATTTAAGGACAGTTCCCAGGCCCTGGGTTCAAGTCCCAGGACTTGCATAAAATAAACAAAATGTGACGCTGAGTCCTCCATCATTTGGTGTTATAGTTCAATATTCTTGATATGCGTCTTAGAAATTAAGTCCCTAGCAAATACTCTCCCCTGAAATTCTGCTTCATAGCTGATTCATAGAATTTCAGCATCATTACTATCACCTTCCAGTTAGCATAGCAGTCTACTACTGAAAATTTGAAGAAAACTTTTGAGTAATCCTAATAAATCTGTGTATCATCTGCACACACATCAAATCAGCAGCAGCTATGTTCTACTATTATCTAAATGTATTTAATCCCTTCTTGAGTTAATGAGCCTTAAAGAGTAAAACATATGAAATAGTTATGAAACTAACAGTCACCATTCTTTTACCTAATATTGTAATATAAGTTTATAAATGCAAGGACTATTCTGAAGTGTGCAGAAGATAGCTTCTAATTATTATATTCTCATGAAGTATAGTTTTTAAGAAACATGTTGCTTGCTTTGGGAAAGCAAAGGCAAGGAAAAATGATATAGGTAAGTTCCCTATTTATCAGAAGGAAAATACTATTGGGTTTAGATCAACTTCATTCATTCCGTGCTAATGAAATAAATATTTGCAATTCCTGAGGCCAATCACTTCATTGTGATGCACAATCAGCCAGCTTAGATCAATCTTCCAAAAAAGGAAAGGAACAAATGAGAAGCAATTAAGGTTTCCAAAATGAACCAGGTGGTGGTGGCAGCTCACACTTGTAATTCTATCTACTCAAGGCCTGAACTCCAAGGATCTGGACTAAGTTTGTCTGGGATGAAAATATTCCTGTCTGAAACATCATCTCTGTTATCACAGCCCAGCTGATAAACTCTGCCCAACAGGCTCCAAACACCAAAGTCCATCTCCTATCTGAAATACTAGCAAACGTACTCACACATAATTTCCTCTTTGGGAGATAGTTGAAACATGTACCAGAAACATTTCCCTGTCTTCAGAGTAGAAGTGGAAATATATACTCATTAGAAGCCCATCTAGTAAATTAGAGTCAATCATCTTTCCTCACATCTTGTTAGTTAAATTGAACAATGAGTGTTTGGATCAGAAGCGAGGTGTATGAGCATACAGGTTGTAAAAGTACTGTAATCCTAGCTACTCAAGACAAGCTGAGACCTGAGGATTCCAGTTCAAAATCAGCCATGCAATAAATTCCATACGATTTTTACCTCTAATTAACCAGCAAAAAACAGAGCGTTGAATTGTGCTTAAAATGCCACAGGCCTAAGATTTGCATAAAAGTGCTAAGGGGTAGCATTCAGGATGCCCACTCTCTCCACTCCTTTTTAACATAGTCCTAGAATTCCTAGGCAGAGCAATAAGGCAAGAAGCAAGCATAAAGGGGATCCAAGTAGGGAAAGAGGAAATAAAATTATCCCTCTTTGCAGATGACATGACTCTGTATTTAAAGAATCCTATAGACTCTACTCCCAAGCTCCTTGATCTGATTCAAAGCTTTGGAAGGGCAGCAGGCCATAAAATCAACCCTCACAAATCAACTGCCTTCCTTTACGCCAACAGTGAGAGGAACGAGGCAATAATCAGGAAAGAAACTCCTTTCACAATAGCCTCAAAGAAAATAAAGTACCTAGGAATTAGCTTAACTAAGAATGTAAAGGACCGTTTAGATGAAAACTTTAAAACCCTAAAAAAGGAAATTAAAGCAGAACTAAGGAAATGGAAAAACCTCCCATGCTCCTGGATTGGAAGAATCAACATTGTGAAAATGGCAATCTTGTCAAGGGCTATCTACAAATTCAATGCAATACCCATCAACATCCCAATGTCATTCTTTAAAGAAATAGAAGGGGCAATTCAAAATTTCATATGGAATAATAAAAGACCCCGTAAGCAAAAACACTTCTTAGCAGAAAGAACAGCGCTGGAGGAATTTCAATTCCAAACTTTAGACTCTATTACAAGCTATAATTCTCAAAAGAGCTTGGTACTGGCACAAGAACAGGCCTGAAGTCCAATGGAATAGAACTGCGGACCCAGATATTAAACCACAGACCTATGGCCACCTAATCTTTGACAAGGGAGCCAAAAAAATAGAATGGAAGAAAGATAGCCTCTTCAACAAGTTGTGCTGGCAGAACTGGTTAAGCACCTGCAGAAAACTAAAGTTGGATCCTTCTTTGTCACCTTGCACTAGAATTAACTCCAAATGGATCAAAGACCTGGAGGTAAAAGCAGACACACTGACAAGTTTACAGGAAGGAATAGGAGATACATTAGGCCTCCTTGGCACAGGTCGAAACTTTCTTAATAAGGACCAAGAATCACAACAAATCAGAGAAAGACTGGACAAGTGGGACTGCATTAAACTGCAGAGCTTTTGTATGGCAACGGATATAGCTAGTAAACTAATCAGGAAGCCTACAGAGTGGGAGAAGATCTTCACCAACCAAACAACGGACAAAGGCCTCATATCTAAAATATATCAACAACTCAAAAAATTGAATCACTCCAAAACTAACCTCCAAAGTAACACCCATCCCATTAAAAAATGGGCCAAAGACTTAAAGAGAGTCTTCGCTGAAGAAGAAACAAAAATGGTCTATAGACACATGAAGAAATGCTCAATATCTCTCGTCATAAAAGAAACTCAAATCAAAACAACTCTAAGATTCCACCTCACTCCAGTTAGAATGGCCAGGATCAGGAAAACGAATGACAACAGATGCTGGAGGGGATGTGGCCAGGAGGGATCACTACTACACTGTTGGTGGGAGTGCAAACTCATTCAACCACTATGGAAAGCAGTGTGGCAGTGCCTCAGAAGGCTAAACATAGAACTCCCCTATGACCCAGCAATTCCACTACTTGGCATTTACCCAACAATCCAGAAACAAGGGCATACTAAACCCACTAGCACAACAATGTTCATTGCAGCACTATTCACCATAGCAAAGATATGGAACCAACCCAGATGTCCCTCAGTTGATGAGTGGATCAACAAGTTGTGGTATTCGTACACAATGGAATTCTATGCTGCTGTCAGAAAGAATGACATCGCCCCATTTGTTAGGAAATGTAAAGACTTAGAACAAATCCTATTAAGTGAAGTAAGCCAGACTCAAAGGAACTTAGGCTCAGTGGTTTCCCTCATTCGTCATAATCAGTAGAAACCTTGGGCTCTACAAGCAGAGATTTGCAATAGAGCAAAAGGCCATATATAAGGCCATATAATGTGAAGCTAATTGAAAGGACCTCCAGGATATTGAAACAAAAGCCAAATAATGAATGATTGTTGTCCTTAATGTACTATGTTGTCTCTCATCTCCTTTGCTGTCCCTTGGTTATCTCATATTGGTATAGTATCTCACTTTGTTATCTGATATATTGAATTTATTTGTATTTGGATATTTGAAATTTGATAGGGAAGGGGGGAAAACCAAGACGGCTGGGGGGTGTGGGGTTGGAGGGAAATGGGTACCAAGGCATGTGAAATGGTATCAATGTACGTGAATTAATGCACCTTCTATCTGGCAAATATCATGTAACCCTTTTACTAATGACAATAAAAAAGTTAAAAAAAGAAAGTTGTAGTGTGTGGGGAGGACGATGGGGTCAAATACATTTCTTCTTAGAAATATACCTCATCTGGTTGCCCTGGATTTTCCTGGCCTGTTATACCTGATTTGTGGCTTGGCAATGATCAACATGTACACCTTCGAGTAAGACATCCAAAACTTCCATGCCTGAGACTCGAGTTTCCTGATCATTGGCAACAGCACAGCAACATGTTTCTTCCTCCTGATCCACAGGCCAAGTGAGCTGGCTTGTGTTGGTTGTTAGTTACAGTGGCTTGGTTACCAGGGTTCCATATTCTGTTCCATTGTTAGGGAGGCAGGGTCACCTTTCAGGGCCCAATGACCAAAGATATTTGGTCACAGAAGACCTCCCCAAAGACATACTGGAGGCTGAATCTCTCCTCCAATCTCACAATATACATGTGGATGTAGTAAACAGCACACCTTATTTGTCCAACACACAGGGCATCTTGCACATATTTTTGACGTCAATCTACTAGGATATTATTAGGTTTCTCTATCCTAATGAATTTTTCTGATGATTAGCTTTGCTGTCATGTGTAAAAAATGCAAGAGGGAAAAACACAGAAGAATTAGTGAAATTTTAAAAAAAGCATTACACACATAGATAAGTGTTCATTCTTTGAAGAAGAAAGGATATTTTGACATAATGATGATGACTTTATACTTACTATGTCAGTGTTGAGAGTTTGGCATAGTGGTAGACTGCTTGCCTAGCATCCATGAAGATCTGGGTTTGATTGCTCAGTATCACATAGATAGAAAATCTAGATGTGGCACTGTGGCTCAAGTGGCAGAGGGCTAGCCTTGAGAAAACCCGAGGACAGTGCTCAGGCCCTGAATTCAAGCCCCAAGACTGGCAGAAAGATAAAAGAAAATAAAAATGCTTTTTACGAGCTAATTCACTCACAGCATTTGCTTCTGAAATCTTCGCTTCTGCATCTTGTGTAATACCCCTTTCCGTCAACATAGACAAGAAAAACAGATCCATCCCATGGCCCACTGTGAGGCCACTGATTGGGCTAAGAGCTAGTCATTCAGCAACACATAAGTTTTATTCTAATACTTTCCAAACTTTGTACTCAAATATGCTACCTACTTACCAACTTAGGTCAGTTATCCTTCTGCTATACCTTTTCTTCATTACTACAATATTCTTACACTCCTACGTTAATCCTCTTGTACCTCCCCTGACCACTCTCATTGTTTTTTTCTATCTCTGGACCTCTGCTCTACACTTGATGGCTGTTGAGCAATATTGTATATGTAGGTGTTTAATTATTCTCTAGGCTCAGAGGGACTTAAAGACAATAGAGATTGGATTGAGAAGCTTATTATTTTGGGTATAAATCGCTTATCAGTGGTTGTATTAGACTGGTCTGTAAGTGCACAAAAAGAAAGAGTGATAATACCAATCAAAACTTGTGAACATCTAGTGTCTGCCAGCTACAGAGGTCTAGGTTGGTTATATCTGAAAACCTATAATCGTATTTAGTAGTAATCTTGCTCCCATTTTCAAATGGGCAGAACAAGAAACTCAAGAAAAATGTCAAATCAAGAAACAACATCCCCTACCCAAAGTAAACAGACAATGGAACAGTCACTGGCAATCCTAGAGAAGAGTCTTCCAAGTGCTACACAAATGCAATTGATAAACATCATTAATGGAAAATGTGAAAATATAAAGAAAGAGATAATGGCGGAAGCCATAGCTGAACAAGTGGAAACCAAAAGCAAGGTGATAAGTGAAAAAGAAGAAGCCATAAAGGAGGCCATAATAAAGGTTTTTCAAAGAAAGATGGATGAATTCATAGAATCCACAAATAAAAACGTGACCAAACTCCAGCAAATGTCCAAAGGAAATAAAGCTTCTGAGCTAACCACTCAAAAGGAAATCAAGGAGATAAAGAAATCCATACATGATCTAAAACAAGAGATGCAAAGCATCAAAAATGAGCAATTAGAAGCAAGGGAGATGAAAAATAAAGTAGATAGCTTTGATAGCAGGTTAGACAATGCAGAGGAGAGAATTTCCAGGGCTGAAGATAATTTAGTTATTATAGAGAAAGAACAGAAAATGAGACAATCCAAATCCAGGAAATATGAAAGAGCGCTTCAGGAGGTCCATGATACAATTAGGAAGCCTAATTTAAGGCTAGTTGGTATTGAGGATGGCGTGGAGAAAGAGGTCAATGTTATTGGAAATATACTTCAGGGAATCATCTCAGAGAATTTACCAAATGTCCAGAAGGGCCGGCCCATCCAGATACGAGAAGCTTTTAGAACCCCAAACAGACCTGACCAGAAAAGAACATCCAACCGCCACATTGTGATCCAAACTGGATCAATAGAAATGAAAGAAAAGATCCTAAAGGCAGCCAGGGAAAAGGGATCGGTAACCTATAAATTCAAACCAATCAGAATTACCCCAGATTTCTCAGCAGAGTCCATGCAAGCACGAAGTGACTGGAAGCATATATGCCATGCCCTTAAATCAAATAACTACCAACCAAGAATACTGTAGCCAGCTAAGCTCTCATTCATAACTGAGGGAACAATAAAAACATTCCATTCCTGGGAAAGCTGCAACAATATGTCGAAACAACACCAATACTACAGAGAATTCTCAAAGATGCTCTATACATAGAAAACCAAAATAAATGCAATATAGGGAAAGAAATGGCACCTAAACAGCATACCATCTAAGGACCACAAGAACTGTCAAGACACAGGCCCTACTACAAGCTTTTAAAAATGGTAGGAGCTAATAAATATCTCTCAATCCTAACTCTCAATATCAATGGAATTAACTTTCCAATTAAACGGCATAGGCTGTCTAGTTGGATCAAAAAGCAAGAGCCATCATTCTGCTGTCTTCAAGAGACACATCTTACCCAAAAATAATCATCTTTTGAAAGTGAGAGGTTGGAATAAACTCTATCAAGCTAACTGCCCCCATAAACAGGCCGGAGTTGCCATCCTCATATCAGATACAATAGACTTCAAACTAAAATTAGTAAGAAAAGACAAAGAAGGTGACTACATACTACTAAAGGGATCTTTCCTCCAGCAAGACATAACGATCCTAAATATTTACACACCCTTTTCAAGATTCTCAAAAGATTGAAGATTCTGCCACTGTAAGTTAGATTCCGGCATTGATATTAAATAATGCAATGAGTAGGGATTTATATTTGAGATATCACTGTTGACAAAATCTAACACACATTTGCTTAGTATTTGCTTTTGATTTCCCAAGAAGTTCAGTACAAGCTAACATGTGTGGCATATATCGACTGGGAAAAATGATTCAGAATATGTGACTCATTTGAACAGGAGTCAGTGAAAAGATACAGAAGCAGGATATCCATATTGTGATAATTTGTATCTTTTGCATATTTTGTGTTGGTTATTAATTCCATTTGTAGTGTACATTTCTAGGTAAAAACTTTTCAAATGTTTCCAAACAATTTGTTATTTCAACAGCAAAAAAAGACATTTATATGCCTGATAAAATTCACAGAATCCAAATTTTTCCATATTATTTTTTGTTTTTTGTTTTTCTTTTGGTGGGACATAGATCTTGAACTCAGCCTGGGCACTATCCCTCAGCTCTTCAGCTCCAGGCTACCACTTTACCCTGGAGCCAAGCCCCACTTCCCATTTTCTAAAGGTAAATTGGAGATAAGAGTCTCAGGTCTTTTTGTGCCAGGATGGCTTTAAACCTTGATCCTCAGATCTCAGCCTCCTGAGTAGCTAGGATTAGAGAAGTGAGCCACTTCTCAGCTTTCTCGGTTTTTTTGAACAAGCCCTTTGGCTGGAACTCGGTCTGAGCACTGTCCTTCAGCTTTCCTCAAGGCTAGTGATCTTCTACTTGAGCCACAGCACTACTTCTGTTTTTTTCTGTGTATGTGGTACTGCGGAATTGAACCTTCGTCTTCATACAAGCACTCTACAACTATGCCAAACTCCCAGCCCCTCCACATTAGTTTTTATGATAGATCTTTCCATGCATCTAGGATGGCTAGAAATCCTTCTTGAGTTTCCCAAGATCAGGGAGTATAGGTGTGTCCCATCCTATGTGGCTACATAACCATTGTTTAGAGTACAGTTCTCTCTTCATTCTACCCATCTAGAGCAATATTCATCTTGCTTTTCAATGCATTGTTTTACATATTTCTATCTTTTGATTATTATTAATAGTTGTGAATGGATTCTCCACATATTTGTTCTAGTCTCTGCTTTCTCTTCCATTAGGTACAAATCTAGAAATAGAAGTGTTGGACCATATTTCTATGTAATTCTATATTTAGTACTATTTTAGCACTCTCCAAGCAATTTTTGATTGTTTTATATTCCTTGCAGAACTATTCCAAAGTTCTACTTCTTCTCACTACCTTCCCAGTAATAGTTTTTTTGTATGCGTGTGTGTGTGTGTGTGTTTGTATGTGTGTATGTGGATCTTTTTGTTTAAAACTATATTCATATTAACATATTTAAAGTAATGATTTCATTGTAATTTTAATTTTTCTCATGACTGTTAATATTGAACTTCTTTCTACATTTTCAACTACTATTTCTATATATTCTTTTTAGAAAATCCTCTCCAATCTCCAATTTTTTTCCCTTTTTTGTGGGGTAGTGGGGAAAGTCCTGGGGCTTGGACCTTGGGGCGTGAGCTCTTTAGTTTAAGGCTATTGTCCTACCCTGAGTATTGCCCCTCAGTTCTTCTGCTCACAGCTCCCTACCCCTCTTCCCATTATATACAGAAAAAAGGTCATCCTCAGTCTTTTTGAAAAAGTAAAACATACAGTAAATTTGTAGTATAAAACAGCAAGAAATAAATTTCTTGCCAGGTGCAGTGACTTCTACCTGTGATCCTAGCTACTCAGATATCAGGCTGATATCTAAAGATTTGGTTCAAAGCCAGCCTGGGCATTAGAAAGTCTATGAGACTCTCATCTACAGTTAACCACTAGAATATGGGAAATGGCACTGTGGCTTCATAGGTAGGGTGATAGCCTTGAGTTGAAGAGCTCAGGAACAGTGCCCAGGCCCAGAGTTCAAGCCTTACAAATCCCCCAGCCAAAAAAAAAGAAAAAAAAGTTTCTTCCCCAAGTGACTATTATGCCAGACATAGAACATTAGCATTCTGGGTGTGCTTCACAGTATTATTACTTGATACCCTAAGATTTTGCAATATTCTCACAGTACCGGCATATGTCATCATATAATGTAGTTCTTTTTCAATGGAATAATTCCATTTATAACCTAAATCTACTCCCCCGACTTATTTTTGTCGATACCACAATTGCTCTACCATGATATGCCACAAGCCATTAAACATTTTATGGTGGGTAATTGGAAAGAAGTCTCATGGAATTTTGTGCCAGGCTGGCTTTGAACCATGGTCCTCAGATCTCAGTCTCCTGAGTAGCTAGGATGACAGGCGTGAGCCACCAACACCTGGCTTGCCTTTTTATTTTTTTGTGGGTCTTGGGACTTGAACTCTGTGCCTAGGCACCATCCCTAAGCTTTTCAGGTCAATATTTCATGTAAATCTAAACATTTAAGTAAGGGAATAAAATTCCAACAAAAAAAGAATAAAATTCCAGACATGGTGTGTTTATAACTCAGTGCTAATTACTTGATGAAAATGTGCCATTCCAGAAGCTGGTGTCATTTGATGATGTAGCTGTGCATTTCAGCTGGGAGGAGTGGCAGCATCTCGACAATGCTCAGAGGACCCTGTACAGAGATGTAATGCTGGAGACCTACAGCAACCTGGTGTCCTTAGGTGAGCAAAAGTCAAATTCACTTGCAAGGCCAAGTGCCTTGTTATTTTGCAGATACGTGAATGTTTATCAAACTTTCAATACTATTTAAATGAAAGATTCCAGGCCCTGAGAAGTATCATTACTTTCTAAAGAAAACCTAAGGTTATTTTGTACTCATTCTTCAGGATACTTTCAGGATACTTTGACAACAGTTCTAAAATATGTTTCCTCTAAGGGAGATGACATTCCAAACTTACACCGTAATTGTAAGTGGATAAACAATCCAGAATAGAATATATATCATTATTGGAAATAGGATCTACAAATCACTAAACAGTGAGTTTATAATGGAAACCTGGCACTAGGTGCAATGTTTCATGCCTGTAATCTTAAAATATTCAGGAGGAAGAAATCTAAGAATTCTAATTTGAAGCCAGCAATGGCATAAAAATTGCCATGAAACTCTATAACTCCAAGTAACCCCTCAAAAATGTTAGTGGAGTGTCAAGAGTTTGACTTTGTGGTTGAGTGCTTGCCTAGCATGCATGAAGACCTATGCATGTAAGTGTAGCTGGGACTTAAACTGGTATTTTTCTAGCCTTGAGCAAGACAGCTAAGTTTATGCCATACAAAATGAATCCAGAGCTGGGGAAAAGTCAACCATGGAGCCAGTGAGAAATGAGAAAAAAGATTTAATAGATAACTTGTGAGTAGGATGTCTGCAAACTTAAAGCAATGATGTCACAGCATAAGCAATAATTCTCCACTGTTTCTAATTTACAGGGCCCTGTGTTCCCAAACCTGTATTAATTGACAAGCTAGAGCACTGTGCAGAACTCTGGATAGGAAATTCCTCTGACAAGAATATCACAGGTGAGTGAATGCATCTTCATATTGATGTTGGAGCCTGAGCCCCATTGGTAAGTTCATGTTCTGATGTACTGAGCAATAATATTCTTAGTTACCCTAAATCCTGTGTGGAACCTATGGAATTCTTTGTGAATGAATCAAGAATCATTTTCTTTTCCCAATCCTATGCTTGGTCTCAGGGCCTGAGCATGGTCCTTGGGTTTTCTCAAGGCTAGTTGTCTACTTCTTGAGTCATAGCACCACTTCTGGCTTTTTCTTTGTATGTAGTACCAAGGAACTGAACCAGGTCTTTGTGCATGCTAGCCCAAACCCCCGCCACCAAGAATCATAGGGTGATATAATGAATTCTATGTGGCAGTAGAGTTAAAGTTAGATTTCTCTGTAGAAATCACTGTGAAACAAAATAAAATGAGAAATCCATGAGCCCGTGGCTCATGCCTGTAATCCTAGCTACTTAGGAGGCTGAGATCTGAGGATCAAGGTTCAAAGACTGACCTATCACAAAAACACCTTAGACTCTTCTGTCCAATGAACCAATAGAAAATGAGAAGTGGGGTTGAGGCTAAAGACATAGGGCAGTAGCCTTGAGCTGAAGAGCTCAGGAAGAACAGCCAGGACTAGAATTCAAGTCCCATGACTGCAAAACAAGAAAGAAAGGAAGAAAGAAAGAAAGAAAGAAAGAAAGAAAGAAAGAAAGAAAGAAAGAAAGAAGAAAATAAATAAGAGGGAAGAAAGAGGGAAGGAAGGAAAGGAAGGAAGGAAGGAAGGAAGGAAGGAAGGAAGGAAGAAAGAAAGAAAGAAAGAAAGAACGAATGATATTTCATTTCTTTAAAACTAACACTCTAAATCATTGAGCAAACAAGGAATAAGTCAGGGCATTATTCTCTGATAAGGATAATATCTTTTTGCTGGTAGGAAGAGACTGGTATTCAGAAGCAGACCTTTCCACCAGAAATTGAGCCTAGTGGTAGAGTGCTTGCCTAGCATGCACAAAGACACAGGTTTGATTCCTTATTACCACATATATAGAAAAAGCCAGAAGTAATGACTTCATTCGTAGGGTTCTAGTCTTGAGAAAACCCAAGGACAGTGGTTAGGTCCTAAGTTCAAACCCAGGAATGGAAGGAAAAAGAAAACAACAAAGTTTCAATCAACATAAGAAAATTAACTAGACAATGAGCTGGAGATTTTCTGGTCTTCCATGGTTCTGAGGGACAGGAGTGTTAGAAAAGGAATTTTTATAAGACTTCAAATGGAAAGAAACAAGTTTCAAAATTCCCACAAATACCTAAATTGAGACTTTAGTGAGAAGTTGTAACTGAAAGGATATAGGTGTAAGTCCTTACTCTCAAAAATCGTTCTTGCTTGGATCAAAGGCAAACACATATAAACCAAACTTGTGGCCGCTGAATCTAGAAAACATTCATGTTCCTCACTTAATGGTTAATAAGCAAACAGCATTGAAACTGGGTAAGGTAATCCTATCTGCTACTCAGGACCTGAGACTCTTATCTGTAGTTAACTCTAGAAAACAGGAAGTGGGGCTGTGGCTCAAGGATAGGGTTTATAGTCTTCTGCTGAAGTGTTCAGGGACAGGGCCGAGGCCTATGAAGTACAAAAAAAAGGAAAGAAAAGAAAGGAAAAGAAAGTTTTAAAAAGATGCAAAACAGCACAAAATTTAGATTATTTCTCAAAAATAAAAGAAAGGCAGCTATTCCTCAATGTATAAACAAAACAGTATTTGAAAAAAAACAGCTGCAGGTATACTATAGGTAGTTCTCAGCTTAAAACTGTAGCAATACATAGTTGGGTAATTTCAATAAATATTTCCTGTGATATAAAAAGAGAACTAAAACACAGAAAAACTTTATTGGTCATTGTAAAATATCATTTTCTTAATATGTTAGGGAGAAAAGCATATATTTCTCACAAATCAATTTCCACTTTTATATTTTAAAATATCTAACACTTAGGATGGGAAAGTAAAGTCATTACCTTTACAGTAAGGAATATTTGTATCACAAGTATGTTTGTGTCTTTTTTTCTATGACTCATTTTAGATGTCCAGGTAATGGAAAATGTGTTCAAGACCTGCCAGGAAAGTCCACATGAATGTCTTTGTGAAGTAGCAGTTGCAAGTAGTATCGAAGTGGAGGAAAACGTGAGATTAGCAACAACTTTAAATTTGAGCTCTACACATAATCCAGAGCTGATTAGTAATAACGGTAACAACTTAGGGGTGAGGACTGAGGAGTTCATTAAGTGTCAGAACATGCTTCTGTCTCCTAAGCCTGATGAGATGCATGCTGCATATAGATCTCGTATGTCTCCTGTTCTTAAAAAATCCATCGGATATTCAGAGCATTTTATTCATGATTGTGACAGTCCAAAAGATCTGCAGTATCATAATTCTCTTCTCCGTGCCCAAGAAATTCTTCAGGGAGGGAGAAAAACTGCTAAATGTACTGTGTGATGAAAAATATTGTACTTAACACCGACCATCACTACACATCCGAAAATGTACACAGGAGAGACTCCTCATACATGTAGTGAATGTGAGAAATCTTTCAGTAATGAAATACGCCTTACAATACCTCAGAGCAAATATCCTGAGATATGTGATGCGTACATCAAGTGTGAAAATTAATTTCTGAGAAGTCAGACCTGAAGCTCCAACCTCGATCTCCAAGAGAAGACAAACCTTATGAATATGAGGAACGTAATAAAATTTCTGCCCAGAATTCAGCTCTCAGCACACATCAGAGATCTCACACAGAAGAGAAATCTTATGAATGGGATAAATTTGGTAAGACTTTTAGAGTGAAATCATACCTCACTTTGCACCAGAGAAGGCACACAGAAGAAAAACCTTATGAATGTAACAAATGTGAAAAGTCTTTCACCCAGAAGATACACCTTCGAGTTCATCAAATAACACACACAGGAGAGAAATCTTATAATTGTAATGAATGTGGAAAGTCTTTCCAAGGGAAGGGAAAACTTCGTGTTCATCAGAGAATACACACAGGAGTGAAACCTTATGAATATAACCAATGTGTAAAGTCTTTCAGACAGAAATCTTCCCTCAAATTGCATCAAAGAACACACACAGGAGAGAAACCTTATGTGTGCAACAAATGTGGAAAGACCTTCAAGTGGAAGTCATATCTTGATGGGCATAATAGAACACACACAGGAGAGAAAACTTATGCATGTAGTGAATGCGGAAAGTCTTTCAAATGGAAGGTAAAACTCCATGTTCATCAGAGAATATACTCAGGAGAAACACCTTATGAGTGTAACATATGTGGAAAGTCCTTCACACAGAAGCCAAACCTCAACATGCATAAGACAATTCAAACAGGAGAAAAACCTTATGAATGTAACCGATGTGGAATGTCTTTCAAATGGAAGTCTTCCCTCAAATTTCATCAGAGAACACACACAGGAGGGAAACTGTATGAGTGCATCAAATGTGGTAAGACCTTCAGATGGAAGTCACATTACAGGAGGCATAACAGAATTCACACATATTAGAAACCTTAGGAATATAACCAAAGTTGAAAGTCTTTCGTGCAGTATTCACCCTTCAGGAAGCGTAAGAGAGTTCACACATATGAGAAGCCTTAGCAATGTAATAAATAGGAAAGACTTTTTAGTCTGTGGAAGAAAACTCAGCTTGTGTCACAGAACCAACACAAGATCAAACCCTTAATGAATGTAGCAAATGTTCAGTCTTTTCCCCAGAAGGCACAAGTCAAGATTTATCACTAAATACCCACAGGATACAAACCGATGAATAAAATGAAAGGGAAATTTTTTTGAAGAACTCATAGTTGAGTTTGCATGATACCACACAGACACAGGATAAAAATCGTATGAATATAAGAATATGAAAAATCCATCATGAACGCATGACTAAGTATAAAATGCACATAGGAGAGAAAAACCTTATGAATATTACAAATGTGGAAAGTGTTTGACCTGGGAGGCATACTTCTGTGTTCATCACAAACCTGATTCCAATAGAAGAAAAGACAACTAATGAATAGTACAAATGTGCAATGACTTTTAATCAGAAGTCAGTCTTCAGTACATTTCAGAGCATACACAATAGAGAAATTCTGAGTAATGAAAAACATGTAGCTATATATAGAATCTCTGTATATGGGAGCATTAGGGTAAGTCTTCTAAACAAAGTCAACCTTCAGCAAGCATTAAGAGCACTCACAGAAGAAATAATAGCATGTAGGAAAACCTTTGTCAGAAACCTCTAAAAGCTGACTGTGTGGCTTAGTGGTAGAGTGCTAACCTATCAAGGATGAAGGCCTGGGTTAGATTCCTCAATACTACGTGAAAAGAGCAAGCCAGAAGCAGCACTGTGGTTCAAATGGTAGAGTGCTAACCTTGAGCAAAAGTAGCGCAGGCCCTGAGTTCAAGCCTAAGGATTGGAGAGAGAGAGAGAGAGAGAGAGAGAGAGAGAGAGAAAGAAAAGAGAGAAAGAGAGAGAAACAGGAACTTCTAAAATTTACAGAGATAGAGAAGGAGAGAGAGGAGACAGAAACTAAGTTGTAAACTTTACAGTCTTCCTATTTCCTTACAAATTCGTCTATGTCATTCTTTCTGACAGAAGCACAGAATTCCATTGTGTAAAAATACCATATTTGATCTACTCATCAACTGACGGGCATCTGGTTTGGTTCCATACGTTTGCTATAGTAAATAGTGCTGTGATAAATGTTATTGTTCTAGTGAATTTAGTATGTCCTATCTGGACGATTGGCAAGTAGTGAAATTGCTGGATCACAGGGGAGCTCTATGTTTCGTCTTTTTGGGATACTGCCATAGTGCTTTCCATAGTGGTTGAACGAGTTTGCAATCCCACCAGCAGTGTAGGAGTGATCCCTCCTGGCCACATCCCCTCCAGCATACGTTATTAGATTTCTGGATCTTGGCCATTCTAACTGGAGTGAGGAGGAAAAGGGAAAGAGGAACTGAAACATTCTCTCCTTACAGATGACATGATTCTGTATTTAAAGAACCCTATAGACTCTACACCGAAGCTGCTTGAGCTGATATAAAACTTTGGTAAGGTAGCAGGGTATAAAATTCACCCTCAATGTCAACTGCCTTCCTATATGCCAACAAATGAGAGGAATGAGGCAAGAATCAGGATAGCAACTCATTTTGCTATCTGCCGGGGCCAACTGGCAGCAAACCAGGGTTCGTAGATTGGGATTCCTGAAATAGGGGGCAAGGACTAGGAAAAAATAGAAGAGAGAAAAACAGGTGTGGTTCAGGAGGGCTACAGCCCAAATCAGGAGCCACAGCTTAAGAAGCCTGTAGCCCAAGACCGTAGCCCAGTTTATTTCCAGTTCTCAATCTTAAATACACTTCTTTAAACTAGGGAACTGCCAGGGGCTACATTCATACAAACAGTATCAAGTCTGAAATAGGTTGAATGAGAAGCTATCAAGTCCCAAACAGGTTAAATGAGAAGCTATTGACACAGCCCAAAATCATGATAAGAGCTTACTTCCTTGTGTACTCAATTGTGCGGGTGCAAGGTCACTGACCCCACAGTCACGGTCACTGATCCCACAGTCAGTCCCCAACATCTCCCCCTTCTTTATTTTAAAAGAAACACAAGTGCAATTTTTTTACTCTTTTCTATACCCCTAATTTATCCTGTCACATTTTCCAAAAATGACTTTGGTCCCTTGGTCTAACGGGGATTGATGGGCAGAGATTCAACTTCTGTGACTTCTTCAAGCTGACTCAGGGGTGTTGTCTCTGTGCTTGACCAGGGACCTTAAGAAGCCTAGCCTGTTTTATCAAGGGGTTGCAAGGATTAGATATTAGGAACAATAATTTACTCCACACTAGAGATCATATTTGACATTTAACAACTGCACAAACCATCTTTGGCTACAATAGTGTAGCTTACATAGCACCCATTTGCAAAGGCTTTTTCTTGATTGTCTGGGGAACTAAATTTCTGCAACCTTAAACAATGCATTAGTTGTCAGATCCACAAACTTTCCTGAATTTGTGGCTGGAGTCAAATCAAACTTTACTCAGTTAGAACTTTAAACTACCACTATCACAGATGATTGACAAGTTCCTGCCCAGTTATCGAAAGCACGGGCATTAGTAAGGCATGCTTACAAACTATTCTATGACCTCCCGGCTCTGATTAATATTGAATGGCCAAGCACGAGTGACTCTAGGATCTGACACCATCTCTGCCATCCACGCAGAGGCTTTCTGCATCTGGATACTTCATTGTCCCAGTAGTGTCTCTCCACACCGGGATAAACATCCCATGGGCATTTCACTTGCTTGGTTGCTGGACTTGAACTCGGGGTCTGGGTACTGTCCCTCAGCTCTCCAGCTCAAGGCTAGCACTCTGCCACTTTGAGCTCCAAAGCAACTCTGCCTCAATTAGCACTCTGCTGCCAGATTAGACACCACAGTCTCACAGGGACTTTGCTTTGCCCGGGGTTGGCTCAGAACTGCAGTTTTCAGATCAGTGAGTCCTACAAAAGACCACGTTACTCCAATTAAAGCAACAAGGTGGTCAACACAGAAATAGTCTCTAAGCATGAGCTTACCTAGAACCTGGTAAAAGCCAAAGTTACATCTGAATAAGGATTGCTGTTCTTCTCCATGGGCTAGCTGGAAGTTACTTTGGTAGTCCTGATTTTCCTTTTTTCTCTTTCTTAAAACATTTAAGACAATTTCACTTTCAAATATTATTCAGAAACCCATTTCTAATATTCTTTAAAACGTTTACACTTTTTAACTTAAACACTTAACATTTTAGTCTTCATTTGCATTTGAAAAACCTTTAAGGGCTCAAGGCACTCCCTTTTCTCCAGGTCTCCTTGGGCTCAAGGAACGCCCTTTGCCTTCAGGCCTCCTTTTAGAAGAGGCATTTTTTTGCAGTTCAGATTACTGTCTAAAACTCCAACAACAGTTTAAACTCAAATAACAGTTTTTCCGTAATGCAAGAACTAGACATCAGTGCACCAAAAGTCTAAGTCTGGACTTAGTTTCCTTCCTTTTTCTAAGGTACATCCAATTGCAATCCAGTAACATGAAACCAAATCATACAGAGATAAACCTTTAAACATTCCTTTAAAATACTAATCACATTATCCACATTTTACCATTAGATTTCTAGTGTCAGTTTGCAAGAAAAGACAGACAGACAAAGTTTCTGACGTTAATGAACAATTTTACATTTAAATCTCTAATACGTGTCTCCAAACTTTAACTTAAAGTAATAAATCCCAAATTCCCTAACACCTCTGTGCTAAACAGGATACAATGTTTACAATGTAAACAGCTGTATGCCTTGCAATAAAATGCAGATTTCAGGATCTAGAAAAATATTTACCAGTTTTTCTTTAAGACAACACAATAATTCTTTGAGACATTGTAAAACATTCAAACCTAATATTTTTGTTGAAGTTTTAAGCTTAGATTACCCAATTGTCTTTGTGTTTAAGTATAAATTTATCCATTGTTTTATACAGCATGCTGGCAATTTAACCTTGAACATGTTCACTCACTCATTCACACACATTCATACTCAAAGATCATAAAGCGCACAAAATTAATATCGGCCGTTCAATTTCCGGAAGTTTGTGTCAAGAGAGTTTTGCCAATTTTACTCTTACAGATGAGAACCAGGTTCAAAACAAAACTTTTTGCAAGGCAACTTAGCTGGAATTTATTTTTCCAGGGCTTGTTACAACTGCAGACATGGGGGAGCAGCCATGCTAGGCCCAGAAATGTTCAAAAAAATAACAAGGATGTGTGCTTGAGTACGCACAGAAAAACCATACGGATCCATACTTAGAAATGGTACCAATTTTAAAGACAAAACTGGACAAGGAAAAATATGTAACACGAACAAGACAGAGAAACGGAGACTTTTAAATAATCAGACATTGACATATAACAAGAAAATTGGACTCAATCAGATACACTTAACACAAAAAACATGAGCTCAAATGAATGTTTTCACCAAACAGTTATTTTTAGATTTAGACATGTCTTGCTGGTGGGACTCTCAGGTATGCCTTGTTATCGACAAGAAACTCAGAAGGGGAGGGGGGGTCAAGGTGTCCCTTGACCACCCAGGCCTCTGTTTTAGGCCCACAGTGCACCTTTTCAAACAAACAAACAAAAATAAAATCAAATAAAATCAAATAAAATAAAATAAAATAAAACGCAGACATACAGGGGGGTCGGCCGACTTCTACTTACCTCTGGAGGCCTTTGCTTTTCACCTGGGCATCTTTTACAAAAAAGGTTATTAAGAAGAGGGATGGTAAAGACAAAATAATGTCACATATTAAATTGTGTAGAGTCAATGAATATGTTAAAAGGTCCCTACATAATAGTAAAAGGAGGAGAAACACAGCTCATATGAATGTGTGGAACAAGTGGATCAGTAGCAGTCCCAATTGACATGCACAAATAACTCAGGTCCTTCCCACGTCGCAGGATGCACCACTGGAGGGTTGGGGGTGTAGGCCCAGTGAGTCGCTGCTTGGATGGCCACTGTCACTCTCCACGATCCAAACGCAGCGTTCAGGCAGCCAGCGGGCATCATTTTCTCCTTGTGAAAAAACACATACATGCCCTCGACCCCAGGTTAGAACAGGATCGGGTCCATGCCAAGCACCAGTTAGGGGATCCTTCCACTTTACTAAGGCAAAAGCACGCTGCTCTCTTTTTTCCCAGAATCGCTGAGCAGCAGATAAATTATTTGAATCCAAATTCAAAAAATTTAAAACAAATAAAGCATGATTAAGTATATTCACAGGTGTAGTGGGATACGACTCTCCTTTCTGTATTTTAGCAATTTGATGTTTTAATAATCCATTAGCTCTCTCCACGATACCCTAATCCTTGTCTCTGTGAGTGAGACTGGGGTTGGAGAGGCTCTGGCTCCCCTGTGCTGCTTGGCCTAGTCCCCTAAAGGGGAGGAGGCCTTGATCAAGTAACTGCTTAGTGACCGCAGCACTAGGACTAAACATATACACTCCCATTTTTTCCATGATATCACGACCCCATAAATTAATTGGCAGATGATCCAGGACAAATGGCTGAAAATGACCAGAGTGCCCTTCCTCATCTCTCCGAGTAAGAATCGCACTGCTCTGCTGTGGGTCAGTTGCATACCCCATCCCCTGTAGGGAAGTCATAGAGGTAGTCAGGGGCCATTGGGCTGGCCAATGTTTTTTAGATATCACAGACACATCTGCTCCAGTGTCTAATATTCCTTTAAAGGGCTTTTCTTGTATAAATATAGTCACCTCGGCCTCTCTTGTTTTATGCTTTGTACCCAATAGATATCAGAAGATCTAAATCCTCTCTGTCCACATGGGGAATTAGCAGTCTCCCCGGGAGGTAAAGGCACAAGTATTAGTTGTGCTAATTTTTGACTGGCTGGGATCGATACCACGTGTTTCGGGGCAGAGGCCATAACTTTGATTTCTCCGGTAAAATCCTGGTCAATTTTGCCAGGTGTAATCTGTATCCCTTTAAGGGCTGAGCTACTTCGCCCTGAAATATCTTCCCTCTCTCTAGCAGCCTGAGTCAGGTTTAATTGCGATGCACTGTGCCTGGTTGTAGTGCCTGTTAAAAGGGACTTGTTGCTAGGGCCTTTAGGCTTGCCGAAAGGTTGAAAAAGGGATTGAGGCTGTAAGTCTGCAGCCGGTGGCGGTGGGTGTGAGGGGTAAGGTTTAGAATCAGACACCATAGTGGCCTGAGGGTCATCTTTCTTTCCTACTTCTGGGGGGGCTCTCTGCTCCATCCCCATTTTCGATAGAAAATGTAGCATTTCTTCTAACTTCTTCTCTATTGTAGCCATCCGGCCCTCCATTGACTCATCATAACTTTCCTCCTTGATATTCAAACCTGAATTCTGATACTCAATATCTACTGGTTGTTGTTCCCTTTTCAAGATCTCACTTAGACTCTCTTGGGCTGCGGCATATGGCTCAGCCTTAGGGTTTTCAGAAGGGTCCTTTAATTCATAAAGTTCCCTTAATTCAAGATTAAGTTCAGCATTCTCATGTTGAGGATCTATGCATTCACTTACTAAATTCCATACATCAATAGCCTCTACTGGGGTCTTTTCGGGGCCATATACATTATAATATTCTTGAATTCTTTTTCCTATCGGCTGCCAGGTTTTTTGGAATTCCTCCTCTATAAACCTTGGGCATGCCTCCTCGACAAACTGTAGGAAGTTCTGAAGCACCCCTTTTTCCACCCACGTTCCGTGGGCTTCAAGTAGGCCTGTTAAGATCGGTAGAAATAACCTATGGCTATTAACTTGACCCATAATTTTTACTCCTGACTATACACTATCTTAAGATCCTCTCTTAATAGTCCTACGATTTGTTACTCACCACAGGGAGGGGTCCTTCACCTTCGTCCCAGATTTTCAGGGTCCCTGTTCGGGCGCCAGATGCCGGGGCCAACCGGCAGCAAACCAGGGTTAGCAAATTGGGATTCCTGAAATAGGGGGCAAGGACTAGGAAAAAATAGAAGAGAGACAAACAGATGGGGTTCAGGAGGGCTACAGCCCAAATCAGGAACCACAGCTTAAGAAGCCTGTAGCCCAAGACCATAGCCCCGTTTATTTCCAGTTCTCAACCTTAAATACACTTCTTTAAACTAGGGAACTGCCAGGGGCTACATTCGTACAAACAGTATCAAGTCTGAAGTAGGTTGAATGAGAAGCTATCAAGTCCCAAACAGGTTAAATGAGAAGCTATTGACACAGCCCAAAATCATGATAAGAGCTTACTTCCTTGTGTACTCAATTGTGCAGGTGCAAGGTCACTGACCCCACAGTCACGGTGACTGACCCCACAGTCAGTCCCCAACAGCTATCAAAGAAAATAAAATACCTACGAATTAACTTAGAATGTAAAGCACCTTTTTGATGGAACTATAAACCCTGGAGAAGGAAATTAACGCAGAACTGAGGAAATGCAAAAACCTATGCTCCTGCTTTGGAAGAAGTAATATTGTAAAAATGGCAATCTTGATAAGGACTATCTACAAATTCAGTTCAATATTCATCAATATCCCAATGTCATTCTTTAAAGAAACAGAAGAGGAAATCCATAATTTCACTCAGAATAATAAAAGACCCCTTATAGTCTGATTTCTTGCATGATACATAATGTTTAATCTCACCTTCTCCACCAAAATCTCACCTTTCTCATTGAGACATAGGTGGCCCTGTTTACTAGCAGCAAAGGCTCAAACGCGCAGTTTCAGGTGTCACCACTGCCTCTGTTACTGGGTAGATCCAACTCTGTCATCGATTCTGAGGTCTGCTCTGGGAGTCTTGGTCACAAGTTGTTCTGTGGCATCTGCTGCCAGCCTGTGCCTATTTGCTTCCTTTTCCTCCAGCAGCCTACAACAGGGAATGAAGTTCAGGCGCTGATGCTCTCCTTCATATGCAGGGAGGATGAGCCCAACCCTCCCTCATCTTCCTCTTCCAATTTTTGGGAAAAAATGTGCTGGCAGAAGTCCTCAGGTGTGGGGCATGGCTGATCCACACTTTTAATCCAGGCTGGTCAGGAGGCTGAGATCTCAGTATGGAAGTTCCAAGTCACCTAGAACAGGAAAGTCTGATAGTTTCTTACTACCAAAAATAAAAACAGCTGGGAATGGAGTTTGGGCTCAAGTGGTAAAGGGCTAGTCTTGAGTACAAATGCTTAGTGCCCAGGCCCTGAGTTCAGGCTCCAACGCTGCCAACAACTTCACTTCAGTGAGATTTTAGCTTTATCCATGTAGGCACATCTCACTAGAATCTTTGCTGGTAGAGATAGTCTTCATAATTTTGTCTCAAGGTAAAGGTCCTCCTGGGGTAGTACACAAAAGGTGTCATGGAGAGAGGAGCCCCACTTGCTCCAGGTTTGAAGATGGCATAGGTCAAGCCAGCATGGAGTTGGCACATCAGTCTTTTTCCTAGCACCACCTACCAGTGAATGTCAAATGACATTGATTCTTTTGGGATTGTGTGACTGAAGTGCCCCATTAAGGGCAGTGTTAGCACATCCAAACTTGGATACCAGGAATGCTGAAATCTCAAAGCTAAGATTTCCGTTGGCTACAGAAATGCTGGTGTGTCTGTTATTCACTAAAAGTTCAGGTGCAAAGATTCTGAAGCTTGATGCCATGTGTTTATTCCATTTAGTAAAATTATTTTAATGCACTGTATAAGTTAAAACATTTGATAAGAGTCAGGGGTAGTGAAAACATTGTTCTTGAATTCAGGTGTCTGGCAGGGTAATGGTGGTGGGTGTTGGTGGCTGGGACTATGAAGCTGGAGCTGCTATCAAACCATGGATCATGTTCCTCTTTGTCTGGGAGAAATGACTCCAAAGATGAAATTTGAATGGTGAGGAAAAGATGATGATGTACTCAGGAAATTTCTCCTAAACAAATGCTCATGTGGAAGTGGGATGGGGGCTGGGCATATCTGAGGAAGAGCTTAAGGGGGCTTCTCATGGCGTTGAGAACGTTCCTTGCGACTTCAGGCATGCAGCAGGGTGTTTTAGATGGCCATTGTGAGATGGATGGAATAAGATTGGAGAAAAGATGAATGCTGGGATCCTGCAATGCTCTTGCATGAGTGGCTGGTGGCTCACCTGAAAGAACTAATTATGTCTAAAAAAGAAATCCTGAATTTGTTTTGATTAGATAATACCTGTAATCCGAGGCATATTCAGGATCCTGATATTAGTATTGTGGTTTAAAACCAACCCAGCAAAGGGAAAAATGCATGAGACTCTTACTCCCAGTTTAGAACAAGAACAAAGATTGAAGTAGATCTGTGGCTCAAGAGCTACAGTGGTACCGTGAGCAAAGAAAAGCTAAGAAAAAGCTCCAGGTCTTGAGTTCAAGGCCAGGAATGAAAGAAGGAAGGTAAAAAAGGGAAGTATGTGAGGAAGGGAAATATATAAATGAAAGAGAGAAGGAACTAGAAATTTAGAACTAGAGAATATTTAAAAGTCATCAGTACTTCTAAGAAAAGTGTTGGAGTATGGGTTCTATATGTGGTGAACTGGAAGCCCAGCAGTGACTTGTTAACCAAAGAGTCACGATGATGAGCAAAGGATAGAAATCTGCATGAGCCTCTTAGCGGATGGAGTCACAGAAGAGAACCTCAGCTCCCATCCCATAGTTAGAAGTATATAGAGATGGGGAAGTTGGCATCACCTTGATGTCATTGTACCCAGAGCTAGGGGTGGGGCAATGTTAGTAGCACCTGGAGAACCATTGGCCTCTACCTGGGTGAGGGGTGGTTATGGCTCCCATGCTGGGTGGCCTGATAGGTATGGAACAGATCTCTCCTTAGCTACCACAGTCAGTGGCTGCTCTCCATCTAGGGTTAGGGCACCTGCTCAGCCATCAGGACACCCCATGCCAGGACAGAGGCCTACAATTCAGATGGCGGCACAGGGGTGAAGATGATCTCACCGTAGCCCTAGTTACATGGCTGTCCCCGCATGCAGGACAGGATGAGCTGGGGGAAGATGTTCTCTGTGTTTTTCCACAGCCTATCCCGGCCTCTTCTTGTGTCTGATTAGACCAAGAGAGTACCAGGTTCCCTCTCATAGTCCTGGTTCTTTTTCTTTTACAGTCATGAGGCTTGAACTCAGGTCCTGGGTACTGTCCCTGAGTTCTTTTGCTCAAGGTTGATGCTCTACCATTTGAACCATAGTGCCATTTCCAGCTTTTCCTTTTCATGTTGATCTCCGATATCTCCAGTGCTGTGCCTGCAGGGAGGCACTCACCCCACAGACAGAGCAACCTCTGCCGTGACTGTGACTGCCCACAACCCTCACACCCACTCCTTGCACACCCCTCGACTCCAGTTTTAGCTCCTCTTGGACTGGGTGTCCAGCCTACCCCTTCCTACACTCACAAAGGGTCTACAATTGCCTTCCCAGGGTCCTTTCTTCTGCCAGCCAGAGTACAGACTGTGCACATCTTGATGATCACAGAGCTCAAAGCCAAAGGCTGAGATGCAGAAGGGGTGACCCAGTAGCTGCACAGGGCCCATGGATCATCCTGTGCATTCCCCAGCCTGTGACTTCCCCCACCCCCTTGGCAGGGAAGATCCATGCCCACATCCTGTTCCCTCTTCCCCTCCAATTCCATTCTCCCTTGGATTTTGCAGACTGTCTACCATCAGGATCTAAAATTCTATTCATCACTTTATGTCCTTATCACTGATTTGCTACTTTGGCAGGATCTCCCCGTGCCTGGAGAGTGGGCATGTCATGTACTCTCTGTGGAGAAGTTGCCCCAGGAGAAGAAATATGCACTTCATGTGAGTGTTGGACAGGTCAGGAGGGCTCCCTAGAATCAGAAGCCACAGGAGGGGTGCAGATGGGGGAATGCTAGGGGGCCCAGGGGACAGTGGGAGTTAGGGCACAGTTGGTTCCTTCTGCAGGGTTGATACCGCTTCACAAACCCAACAGAATGAGGTTCACATTACAGATATCAGAGACAGTGCAGATTGCCAATGGGCGCAGGGGTCACTGTCACCCCCAGATGCTGGCTGCATGCTGGGATGTACGCAGAGATGTTTTCAAGATCAGATAATGAGGATGTTGCAGGGTGTAACCATTCTTTTCAGATGGCTCTCTACCTCTCTTGAGCTTCATCTCTATCTTTGGCTTTTTCTTGGCAGTTAACTGGAAATGAGAGTTTCATGGACTTTCCTTTCTGGACTGGCTTCAAACAGAAGCTATGCACAGTTTTCAAACCATACCCTACTGAAGAAGGGAAGCTTGATCTGGTGCTAAACTGGGTTGCACTTTGGCTCCGTTTGCTATGCCTCACGGGAGGGGGCTCATCATTTGTAGACTAAGATCTCATGACCTTCAAAGCCAAATGCTACCTGAAAGTTCAGGGTCCCAGCCTATGTGTTGGGCCTGGGTGAATACATTCTCTGTTATGCTGGGTCATCAACCCATGTTTTAAGCTGGAAGTAGGCAGTGCCACATTTGATAAGAACATCTGCCAGAGATTGTCACCTCATGAAAGCAGATTCTAAATTTGTATTCCATTTCCTGTGGTGGAGAAATCCCCTCCAAGTTAGACAGGCTCACATCCACTTTCAGGTCACACTCCTAATGCACCCTAGAGTGTCCTCATGGTATTGGGATCTAAGTTTGTAGGGAATGCTGGTTTAGTCCATGAATTAGCTGGACAAGTGATGACAAAAGTGTTGTGGATTAATATGAGAACAATTTAAGAAGCCCTGGAGGAGCATCAACCTGACCCTCTGTGGTGCTATAAATCTGATAGGATGTTCCAGACTGAGAAACAATCACAGGGGTTTGTGTTTGGCATCCAGACAAGTGAGTGCATGTCTTAGCTGTCAGCCAATACAGAGGAGGACATGAATAAGTGGGTGGAGAGCATCTGTCAGACCCCTGTCTGGGGGCAGGTGGAGAGAACATAGGAAGGTAGATACCATGGCTGTGGTGGGGCCAAAAAAAGGGTAAAAGAGGCAAAGGAACCAGGTACTGGTAGCTCAAGACTTTCATCCTACCTACTCAGGAGTTTGAGATCTGAGGATCACAATTCAAAGCCAGCCCAGGACAGAAACTCCATGAGACTCTTATCTGCAAGAAACTACTGAATGCAAGAAGCTCAAGCTCAGTGACAGCATCCAGGCCTAGCGTTCAAAACCCAGGACCGGCAGAAAAAAGTATCAAAGGACAAGAAGCTGGCCAAAAGTTAGAGGGACTCTATCTTGACAAACAATACAATGGTAAGTTGCACTCAGAAGACTTGCACAAAATCTGGAAATGCCTGAGACCTATCTATGTATGTTTCCTGTTTGTCTAAACACGTATGTTTATGCATTTATATATTAGTATAGAGAGACAGATCAATACATATGACTATACATATATACATAGCCAGTCACTTATGGGTGGGTGGTATACTGTGTGAGAGTTTGTGTTTGTCATTTGTGGATGGCTATCTCTGTTTAGGAAAGATAGAAAATATGTAAATATCTTTAAAAAAACTTGATAAAATATAGAGAGACATAAGCTCTTGAGGGAATCTGAAATGACAAGATTATTCACAGGCACGTTTATCCTTATGGATTCCTCAGCAAGTTTTAATTTTTTTCATTATTTTCTTTCTTTTTTTGAACCAGTGCTAAGGATTTCTCTCAGGGACCAGGTGCTGCCAATTACTAATTTTCTCATGGCTGGTACAAGACGAACTGAGCCACAGTTCCACTTTTGCCTTATTTATTCGTGCTTAACTGAAGATAAAGATTTCTATCAGTGACTTTCCCTCAGGGGCTGTATTCTAATGAGGATCCCCAGACCTCAGCCTTCTCTATAGCTACAATTAACAATATGAGAACCCAGCACTGGTTTCCAATGCACAGGGCAAGAAATTGAGTGAATCTCTCAACTCCAATTAGCTATAATAAGCTAGAAGTGAAAGACCAATACCTTTGAGGAAAAGATGCTGAGGGTTATCACACAGGCCCTATGAGTAAGCCCTAAACCCTGTACACATGTGTGCATGCACACATTGGCAGATACACACACAGACATGCACACACACAATATCTCAGGCAACATTGTATTTTGAATTAATATCCAAAGATTGGACAACAGGATAGCAAGTAATAAAATCTGTTTTTCTTGTCTACATTGAGGGAAAGGGATAAGTCACAAGATGCAGAAGCGAAGAATTCAGAGGCAAATGCTGTGAGTGAATAACTTGTAAAAAGCACATTTCTTTTCTTTTCTTTTCTTTTCTTTTCTTTTGTTTTTTCTGCCATTCCTGGGGCTTGAACTCAGGGCCTGAGCACTGCTCTTGGCTTTTCCCAAGTCTAGCCCTCTGCCACTTGAGCCACATTGCCATATGGATTTTTATATCTGTGTGATATTAAGGACTCAAACCTAGATCTTCATGGATGCTAGCCAAGCACTCTACCACTGGGCCAAACTCTAAACCCAGATAAAGTATTTATAAATAGTCATCATCATCATATCAAAATATCCTTTCTCCTACAAAGAATGAACACTTATCTATGTCTGTAAGCCTTTTTTTATGTCACCAATGCTTCTGTGATTTTCCCACTTCCATTTTTACAGATGACAGCACAGATATTCATCAGGAAGAAAAATAGGATACAGAAACCTAACAACGTCCTAGTAGGTTGAAATGAAAAATATGTGCAAGATAGCCTGGTTGTTTCATCTATTTGTAGAGTGCTTGGCTACCACACAAAAAGACTCCGGTTTGATTCTGCAGTACCATATACATAGAAAACTCTGGAAGTGGTGCTGTGGCTTGGTGGACAGCTATAGCCTAAAGAAAGCCTAGGAACAATGGTCAGGCTCTGAGGTCAAGTCCCAGGACTAGCAAAAATTGTGCAAGAGGCAAAATGCAAGCTGAGAAGGCACTGTGAAGCAAAATGTCTTGTGAAGGGTAAGGGGAATAGTGACAGTTAAGTTTGGATCTTACCTAAGAAAGGCTCAATGAGCCTGAGACCAGGCTAGCACTCACGCCTAGTTAATGACTTGAGATTTGAACAAAAAGGTGTGCTGTGTACTACATCCATATGTGAGGTGGGAAGGGAGATTCAGCCTCCAGTATGTCTTTGGGGAGGTGTTCTGTGAGCAAGGAGCTTTGGTCATTGGGCCTTGAAAGGTGACCCTACCTCCCTCACAATGGAACAGAATATGGAACCCTGGTAACCAAGCCACTGTATGTGACAACCAGCTCAAGCCAGCTCCCTTGGCCTGTGGCTCAGGAACCAGAAAGATGTTGCTGTGCTGTTGCCAAAGGTCAGGAGGCTCGCATCTCAGGCATGAGAGATATGGATGTCTCACTTGAAGAAGTAGATGCTGGATCAGTGCCAAGCCAAAATTCCAGTATGTCAGGCATTTCTCTAGGAAGAAAGCCAGGAAACTCCAGGGCAACTCAGATGAGGTATATTGAGAGGAAACCTATTTGAACCCATCATCCTGCCCACACACTACAACCTTCTTGGGTGCTTTCAAGTGACTATACTGAGATTAGAGTGTGTCATTTCCAATCTACTCTATTCAAATTCCTCAGTGTGAAGTGTGGTCCCATTCCTACGTTTGAAATATCCACTGTTTTGCCAACATAGTGTGATGGTAAGTCAGCTCAGACTCTGAATGAGCCTTGTAAGCTATGGATCCTGGAGGAAGGTCTGTTGGAGATGCTGCTGAGAAAGCTGATCCATGCCTACGAGAAAGGTGATCTCTTTTATGTGGGAAACTTCCTGCACAATTTCAAATAGTGGAGGACAATGTAGTAGTTGCTGGAAATTCTCTTGAAAAAGTGTGTGTTCCCCCTCCAAACCCAGGTTTGCTC
The DNA here is from genome assembly GCF_031878675.1 of Megascapheus bottae. Lineage (NCBI taxonomy): Eukaryota > Metazoa > Chordata > Mammalia > Rodentia > Geomyidae > Megascapheus > Megascapheus bottae. Next base: position 2,763,719 of record NW_028327641.1, on the reverse strand, counting down.
ACCCCTCCTGGCCAAGTCTTGGAATACTTGGCTCCTCTCTGAGCCTGTTTGGTTCACTGGGGTGTTCACAGGGGAGCTAAGCATGATACAGGTGCACAAACTACTTTATTATGACTGGGACACCATGCCATTTCATTTCCCTCACAAGCTACTGGAGTCTCAACAGTGTGCTTACTGAGAAGTTGGATTTCAGGCATGAGTAAGTGGCTCCCAACTGCAGCCCTCACCTAGGTGACATCCTAGGAAATCCCATTTCCCAGTAAGAAATGAGGTGTCAGTACTAATGGCGGAGGCCTGTGAAATACTGGAGTCAGAGGAAAAGCTGGAGGCTGAATCACTTTTGAGCCATCAGGGAGGGATTGTGATAGCTTTGCCTGTTAGAACCTGAAAGCATTTACATTTTGGTGTGTGGTCCAGTGCTGCCACTTGAACCTGAACCCAGGTCTACATGCCATCCCTTTGGTGTTCAAAAATTAGCACTGTACCATTTGAGTCATAGGTCAAGTTCTGGCCTTCTGCTGCCTAATTGAAGACAAGTGCCTTTAGACTTTTACTGACTAGAGTGGCTTTCCACTGTGATCTTCAGAGCTCAGCCTGCTGGGTGGCTAAGATTAGAGGAATGAGCATTTAGTTCTTTATTTAGAGCATTCACTTATTGATTTATTTAGAGCATTTACTTAGTTAATTTAAGGTGCGTTTTCTTTGGACAGATGCATAGAGGCCTCTCTCAGAAGCTTCTGGAAGTGGGGTGTAAAAGTCATCCTGTTCTCGAGTGTCTCTTACACCCCTCCCAGCACATATGTGCACATCTCTGCAGGAGAGCCACAGCATTAGAGTCCTGCAAGAAAGGGGCTTTGGTAGAAGGCTCAGGATGGAGAGAGAAGGCTCTCACTTTCCTTGTAACGAAGGCGCCCACAGCATCATGTGTTCCATCTATACGATGTGAATGGACTTCTACCCCAGTGATTTCTACGAGTTCAAGAACTGCCACATCCTGACACAACTCAAGCTCTATATGAGGCTCCACATGCCGGCTTTGGACCTGCTCTTCTAAACACATACTTTTTGACCAGCTGGAGGAATGTGTGACTAGTAAGACCAAGAAAAAGTAGAAGTCCTGGTGTGGGTGCCTCAGAGCCTGTGAGTAGGAAGCCCATGTGGTCTAGATATTGGTTGGCCCTTACTTCTACAGAGCATGGCAAAATGCCCTTTATGGGTGGTGTCAGCCAGGTAATGTCTGTCCTCTGAAAGGACTCGGGAATAAGCACTCATTAGAAAGACCCTACACCTCCTCAGAGTTCAGTCCAAACTCCAGTTCTACAGGTTCCTCCATTAGAGCCTCATGGAAGTTGAGTGACACTTCAACTTGCAGAGTCTACTCTGTCCACTCTGTACCTATTTCCATTCTTAGGTTTGGGGCATCCTGGAAGAGCTTATCCTGAACTCCGGATGAAAAACCCACCAATGGAGCTGGTGACTGATGGAGACTGAGAATCATCACTGCACTCCAGAAAGCATGGGCCTTCTGTAGAAATTACCAAACAGGTTTAGAGTCCTGTGGATATACCTTTTGCTCTGAACCCCATGTGTGACACAGTTGAACCTGCAGATACTATGGAGGAAGAAAAAGAGCAGCCAGATTTCCTTCCGTTTCCTTTCACACTCCACCCAGAGTCAGTCCATCTGAGTCAGAGTAACACTCCACTTATTGTGCAAGCTGAAGGGGCACACGCTGGGCTCATGGAAAATGTCCCCATGGGAAGCAGCAAGTGTACTCTCAATACTGGATTCATTGGAGGAAAATGAATCCATCCTCACAGAATATCCAGACCCATCCATCTCACTAAAAGAGACTCAATCTCCATTCGACAAACCAGAATCCATCCCCCTCTTAACTCAGGAAGGACATTCTGTTTCTCATGAGGAAGGAGACCCTTCTGAGGACTCTGAAGTAGAATTACTGTCTGAAGGCAACTTGGAGGCCAGTTTGGATTTAGAGCTTCCCTGTCCCCTTCCTAAAAGGACATCTCTTTATCTTGCTCTCATGATTCTTGTCAAGTATTCATTGTATTTACTTTGCTAACTATTAAACTCTCATTGTTAATATTATGGTGTGCAGTTCTTCAGTCCTTATTATACTGTGTTTTATTTTCCACTTAGAATGTGAAACCTCAGACACATAGGTCCTGGGTGGGCCAAAAACCAGACAGGTCTGGTCCCATAGAAGACAACCTTACTGGATATACAGGGAACTATGAAATGCATGGAATCACCAGGAATCCAGGCCAGGCCTCCATGGAAAGACAAGTCAGCTACCAAAGCTTAAGGACAGAGCAGATGCCTGGAAATGTGTTTTGTCAATCGGGAGAAGTGCCAGAGTAACTGTAATATTATGGGGGACTCTGTTCTGTGAGTTCAAGTCTGTTTATATATCCATTGTGCTTTGTACAAATATTTAAGAAAATTAAAACTCCACAATAGCATCAAAAATCTACTTTGGCTTTGAATGTGGCCTAGTTGTAGAGTGCTCGCCTAGTATACAAGAAGACCTTGATTCAATTCCTCGGCATTGCATACACAGAAAAAGCAGATGGGGCACTGTGGCTCAGGTGTCAGAGTGCCACCCTTGAACAAATGTGGCCAAGGACAGTTCCTGGTCCCTCAGTTCAAGCCCCAGGACTAGCCAAACAAGAAATCATACCATTTTCCACACATTTGGAAATAAATGTGTTTTATCTAACCCTACTTCTTTTTTGCCAGTCCAGGGTGTGTGCCACCAAGCCAAACTACTGGCCCCCAACATTACTATTTTGAATCATTTAATTTTTTTACATAATCATATTTCATGCTGTCTGTATTAATACCATAAACAGTATGCTTAGTGTAATAATGTTAAAGGTAAAACATAAGAAATTAATAACTAAAATTCCTTTTTTATTAGTTTTATAGCATTACTACAATTTTATGAGAAAAATTACCTAGAAAGTTTATTTTAGAGTTCAAGTAATCCATTTTGACAAATATATGAACCTACATCATTAATTTGAACACATTTTAAACTATTTCTTTCAGGAATGAAAATACATATATATTTGTTGTAAATGAAATTTATGACTTGGGGGGAAGGGAAAGAGAAAGGGGGGGAGGGGGTAACAGTGTTTACAAGAAATGTACTCATTACATATGTAACAGCAATCTCTATGTATATCACCTTCACAACAAATTTTTTGAAAAGTACAATAAGTTTAAATGTCTACTTTGGGCAGAATTTTGTTTTCGCAGTACTGGGCTTAGACTCACGACCTGAGCACCATCCTTGTTTTTGTTTTTGTTTATTCTTAAGGCACAAGTTCTATCACATGTGCCACAGCACCCCTTTTATCTTTTTTTATTTGTGTTGTACTGAGGAATTGAACTTGGGTCTTCATTCATGCTCGGCAAGAACTCTTCCCCTAGGATTAACTTATGGCCCCAGTGGGAAGGAAGTTTTCCATAAAATATGTAGGAAATATGTCCACTAAGGAAAAGCCATCAAAAATAGAAGAAAAATTATATACTTAGATAACGACATGCCAGTATTATGGCAGATCTCTGTAATTCTAGCTTCAAGAGTGGCCTATTTCGACCGGGAGTTGGCTGGCTGAAGTAAAGTGCTATCCTTGAGCAAGCCCTAGGACAGTGCTCTGGCCATGAGTTGAAGCCATAGGACATGCAAAAAATAATAATTTAATGCCCGTGACTGGTGGCTCACCCTGGTAATCCTAGCTACCATGGAGGATCAAGGTTCAAAGACGGCCCAGGCATAGAAATCTGTCAGAATATTATTTCCAAATAATCCAGAAAATTCAAAATGACAATGTGCCTCAAGTGGTAGAGCTCTTGCCTTGAGCTGAAGAGCTTAAGGTAAACATCCAGGCCCAGAGTTCAAGCCTCATGAGTGAAAAAAAGAAAACGAAAAAGAAAGCCCTTATCTAAGGCTGGAGTGCACACTAGTGGTAGTTTGCTTGCCTAGTATGCACAAAGCCCTGTGTTCAATTACTCTGTACCACTTACACCAAAAGAAAAGCTGGAAATGATCTCAGAAGGTTGGGTTCTGAGGATCACAGTTCAAAGCCAGGCCAGACACTAAAGTCCATGAAACTGTTACTTCCACTTAAGCACCAGAAAACCAGAAGTGACACTCTGGCTCAAGGTGTTTAAGGTTGTAGCCTTGAGCTGAAGAGCCCAGGGACACTGCCCAGGTGCACGATTAAAGTCTTACAACCAAAACACAGAGAGAGATAGAGAGAGAGAGAGAGAGAGAGAGAGAGAGAGAGAGAGAGAGAGAGAGAGAGAGAGAGAGAGCGAGAGAGAGAGACAGACAGACAGACAGGCAGACAGACAGAGACAGAGAGACAGAGACAGAGACATCAAACAGTCAGACACTGCTGGCTGAAGCGTGTAATTCTAGCTACTATGGAGGCTGAGATTGGAGGATCTTGGTTCAAAGCCCAAAGCCAGCCTCGACACATATGTTTGTGAGACTTACATCACCAATTAACTACCAGAAACCGAAAATGGAGCTGTAGAGGAAGAACGCTAGCCTTGAGCTGAAGAGCTCAGGGACAGTGTCCAGGCCCAAAGTCCAAGCACCATGACGAATCAATAATAAAAAAAAGAAGATAGCTAATAGTAATGATGAATAATTTTGTGCTGGGAGTTTGGCCTAGTGGTAGAGTGCTTGCCTAGCATGCACGAAGCCCTGGGTTCAATTCCTCAATACCACATACATAGAAAAATGCTGGAAGTGGTGCTGAGGCTGAAGTGGTAGAGCCCTAGCCTTGAGAAAATATAAGGACAGTGCTCAGTCCCTGAGTTCAAGCCCAGGACTGGCCAAATCAAAAGTAGTAGAGCACTGGCATTGAACTGAAGATCTGAGGAACAGCCCAGGCACAGAGTTCAAGCACTGCAAACAACAACAAAATCTATGAGATTGCAGTGGTGGTTTTAAGCTAAGCAAAAATAGAGTAGAAACTGGTAAAATACATATTTCTGTGTAAGCAAAATAGCCAGACTTATGCATTAGAACAGGATAGCAACTTAAAAAAATTGTGTTTTCCATCTCACTAGGTCCTGTCTCTTAATTTATTCAAGTAAGTGAAATGCTGGGTTTTATAATCATTGCTCTGAATATTAGAAAATCATAATATCTCTCATTAACCAACAAAGACCAGGAACTGGGGCTTAGTTCAAATGGCAGAGTATCAGGCAAGAGAAGAAAAAATTGAAGTAAGAACTTGAAGTTCTTGATCCAGAACCTGCATAGTAACAGAGCAGCAGCCTTGTGATGGTACCTCACACCTATAATCTTAGCTACTCAGGAGGCTAAGATCTGAGAATCAAAGTTTAAAGCCAGCCAAAGTACCCAGTTAACTGCCAGAAAAACCAGAAGTGGCACTGTGGCTCACATATTAAAGCACTAGCCTTGAGCTGAAGAGCTCAGGGACATTGCCCAGGCCCAGAGTTCAAGCCCCACAATTGACAAAAATCAAACAAGCAAACAAAACTCACAAAGAAGCCTGCAGACCACAGTGGTTCTGCTGAGTCTCTTCTCTATGGTGATCAGGAAACATTTCACTTTTTCTGTCTCTTCCCATCTCAACATTCATACTAAAATAAGATTGTGTTGAAAGTTTCAATTTATAAAAATGTTTTTCATGAAGCACCCTGAAATATTCATCGCTTATATCTCAACTGAAGATAGTTGATTTGTGGCTGCATTGGTAGAGTGCTAGCCTTGAGCAGAAAAGGTCAGGGATAGAGCTGAAGCACTCAGTTGAAGACCCAGTGCCAACACACAAAAGAAATTATGCACTTTATACATATTTTCTAATTTCTTAATGAATTTTTCAGTCTGTATAAATATAGGGTACATTCCTTGTTACTTAAGTAAGATTGCTCTTTTTTTTTTCTTTTTGCCAGTCCTAGGGCTTGGACTCAGGGCCTAGACATTTTCGTTGGACTCGCTTGCCCAAGGTGAGTGCTCTGCCTCTTGAGACACAGCGCCACTTCTAGCTTTTTTCTGAGTATGCGGTACCGGTGAATAGAACCCTGGTCTTCATGCATTCTAGGTGAGCACTCTACCATTAGGCTACATTCCCAGGCAGTGAGATTCCTCTTACAGTCCTTGTATGTTCGCAGAGTTTGATCTCACACACTGTATGGACCTGGTTGGCTTTGACCTGTGATCCTAAGCCCTGAGCCTCCTAAGTAGCTGAAATTAAGTTGTGAATCAGCATAATGGCTTCCATTCTTTTTTCTACAAAAATATATGTAGTTATCTAAAATATATCTATAGCTGAAAAAAATGAATCTCTCCCAAACAAATCTTCAAAGAAACAACCATCTTATTAAAAGGGGGCTAAAGACTTAAAAGAGTATTCTCTGAAGAAAAAATTAAAATGGGCTTTAGACACATGAAGAAATGCTCCATATCTTTAGCAATAAGGGAAATGAAAATCAAAACAACTTTGAGATTCCACCTGACTCCAGTCAGAATAGCCATTATCAAAAAATCTAATAAGAGATACTGGTGGGGAAGTGACCAGGGGGGATCACACCTACACTGTTGGTGTGAGTGTAAACTCGTTCAACCACTAGGGAAAGCAGTGTGGTGGTTCCTCAAAAGACTGAACATAGAGCTCCCCTATGATCCAGCAAATCCACTACTTGGCATCTACCCAATTGTCCAGAAAAAAGGGCATACTAAAGCCACTAGCACAATGATGCTCATTGCAGCATTATTTACCATAGCAAAGATATGAAACCAACCCAGATGCCACTCAGTAGATGACTGAATCAAGAAGATGTGGTACTTATACACAATGGAATGCTAGGCTGCCATCAGAAGGAATGACATCGCCCCATTTGTAAGGAAATGGAAAGACTTGGAAAAATTCATATTAAGTGAAGCAAGCCAGACCCAAAGAAACATAAGCTCAATGGTTTCCCTCATTTGTAATAATTAGTTCACATCTAGGACTCTCCTAGCAGAGGATTACAATAACTCAAAAACCTAGGTATATGAGGTCATATAGGATGAGATTAATGTAAGGATATCTAGGATATGGAAACAAGAGCTATATCTTGTGTCATCGTTGTTCTTAATCTTGTGTGATTTTTGTCCTTAATCTACTATGTAATTTCTCATCTCTTATTTTGCCCTTTGGTTAATGTCAGATTGTTACTGTATCTGATTTTTTCCCTGGCATATTGTATATATGTTTATTTGTTTATGTCAAATAGGAAAGGGAAGGGGGAAACAAGATGATTGGGAAGGGGAGGGGAGAGGGAACTGGAGACAAAAACATGTGGAGTGGAATAAATGTGTGAGAAGTAATGCAGTCCACTACCTGTAAATGTAATCGTAACCCCTCTATACATTACCCTGAAAATAAAAAAGAGACTATAAAAATATCTGTAGAAAATGAGGCTGGATGATGGAAACAACCAGATGCCCTAATACAAAAAATGTGATACACGCACACACACACACACACAGACACACACACACACACACACACACACACACACACACACAATGGAATGATACATAGCCAACCGACAAGATAAAATAATGGCATTCTCGGGGAAGTGGATGAAAAGGAAAAACATCATATTAAGTGAAGTAAGCCAAACTCAAAGGAACATAGGCCCAAGAGTCTCCCTCATTTGTCAAATTCAGTAGAAACCTTGGGCTCTGCTACCAGAGATTTGCAATAGAACAAAATCTAGAGACATCGTGACAAATAGTATGACACTAAATGTAAGGACCTCCAAGATAAAGAAACAAAACTCATATAATGAGTGATTGTTGTCCTTAATGAACTATGTGATCTCTTATCTCTTTTGCTATCCCTTGGTTATATCATATTGTTACAACATTTCACCTTGTTTTCTGATACATTTCATATGTGCCTAATTGGGAAGGGGGGAAATGAACATGAGTGGGGGTAGGAGAAGGGAAATGGGGACCATATCATTACATGGGGTGTCAAAGTTTGAGAAGTAATGCACCTTCTATCTGGTGAATATAATGTAACCCTTCTATAAATTACAATAAAAATAAATACATAAAAAGAAGATCTGCACAGAAAAAAATAATAATGGCATTTTTGGTGTATTGGATGAAATTAGAGTGAATCCTGTTGAGTGAGATAAGTCAAGACCAAGGAAAAAAAGGTACATGGTATCCTTAATATATGGATATTAGTTTCAAACAGTAGTAGAGCAATGATTGAATAGTTGATACCCAAAGTTCTGGACATAATTTTGGAGATATAAACATAACTACATAGACATAAAAATCTAGGATAGACTATACACTCTATAGACATGTGTTTTATTATAGATTAATCTGTATCTATGACATACAAAGACTCAGCTTAATTTTTACTATATTCTAAAATCTATATGGCAGTGATAGTATAGCGATTCCCTTCTTGAATACTTGTTGGTTAAACATGACATTTGAAATATAATGTAAAATTCAATGTTAATAATTTTTTTTAAAAAAAGAGGCTAGAGGTAAATACCACTAATGTACTTGCTCTAAGTGGTACAGAAATTTTCTTAATGAATCAAGGGGTTTTATTACATCTTTATGCAATTATTTTAGTTCTGAGTGTTCTACACTCAATGATACTTCTGGAAAGATGATATAGCTGACTGTGTAGATGGTATGAGGACATACTGGCCTAAACGTAGAATAAAGCATTGGTAAGTGGCTGTTAGCTGTCCAGATTCTACTGGAATATGTGGAATGAATTTATTAAGCACAATACAGGCTCTTAGTCAGATCAGGATCAAGATTATGTGGTTCCATGAGATGAATGAGGAAAGATCAGAAAAATCTACTAAGTTATCCAGATATACTTTTGAAACTAAGGTATCTGGACTCCTTTTTTTTTCTTTCTTGGTGGGGAGCTTGAACTTTGGACCTGGGCAAGGTCTCTTAGTTCTTTTTCCTCAAGGCTAATACTGTACCAGTTTTAGCCACAATTCCACTTAGTTTTTGGGTGGATAAATGGAGAGAAGAATCTTACAGTTTTTTTTGTTTTCGTTTTTTGCTTGCAAAGGCTTTGAATTACCTTCTCCCTGGCTAGTAGAATGACAATTATGACCCTCCTGCGCCTCTCTAGTGAATTTTTGAAAATTGGACTTTCTTCCAAATCACGCAACTGGTTCCTAGCAAAGTTTTGAAGACTCACTTAAAAGTGAAAGATTTTTGTCACTTGGAGACACTCTGTGCTGAACCTTAGAAATCTACCTGGTGAGTCACAGTGGCACTTCCAGTTTTTGTTTATGTGGTGCTGAGGAATGGAATCCAGGGTTTCATACAGCTAGGCAAGCTACATTTTCATCCCAAGGTTTTATGTTTTGTTTTTTCAGTGTTGTTGCTTCTAAGGTACTGCATGATGTTCTTTCATTTTCTTTGTTTTTTACCTCTTTTCTTCTTTTTCCCTTTAGTTTTATTCTCTGTAGTCACTGTGTTGAATTCGGGTACCCTGTGTCTTGTACATAGGTTTATATGATTTGGGGAATGGAGAGGGTATAATAAAATGGTTAAAAAAAACAAAGGAAAAAGGGTGAACCAATTGAACAGTGATACTTGGAAGACACTAAACGGAAATGAACTGAACAATCTGGGTGGAGAGGGGGCTGAGGGTAGGAAAACAGAGAAAAATGAGGGAGGGGATAACAATTTTCTTAAGAAATGTGTTCATTACTTATGTAACCCTATGCCAACTATATATTGACTTAACAAAAAAAATTAACTTAAAAAATAATTTAGCCTGGTATGGTGGCTCACAGTTGTAAATGTAGCTACTCAAGAGGCTTGGATCCAAGGATAGCAGTTCAAAGTCAGCCTGGGCACTGAAGTCCATGTGACTCTTATCTCCAATTAACCACCAGAAACCCAGAAGTGGCCCTATGGCTCAAGGGATAGGGCAGTAGTCTTGAGTTGAAAAGCTCAGTGACAAGACCCAGGTGCAGAATTGCAGTCCCATGACTTGAATGATGAATGATACTAGCCAGGCTCTGTGCGCTCACACTTGGAATGCTATCTACACAGAATCAGGTTTGAATTCAGCCCAAACAAATTGCATGATATTCTGATTTACAGTTCATTACCAAAAATCTGGAAGTGGAGCTGTGGATCAAGTGGTAGAACACTAGCCTGAAGCAAACAAACAAAAAAAACATTTAAGGACAGTTCCCAGGCCCTGGGTTCAAGTCCCAGGACTTGCATAAAACAAACAAAATGTGACGCTGAGTCCTCCATCATTTGGTGTTATAGTTCAATATTCTTGATATGCGTCTTAGAAATTAAGTCCCTAGCAAATACTCTCCCCTGAAATTCTACTTCATAACTGATTCATAGAATTTCAGCATCATTACTATCACCTTCCAGTTAGCATAGCAGTCTACTACTGAAAATTTGAAGAAAATTTTGAGTAATCCTAATAAATCTGTGTATCATCTGCACACACATCAAATCAGCAGCAGCTATGTTCTACTATTATCTAAATGTATTTAATCCCTTCTTGAGTTAATGAGCCTTAAAGAGTAAAACATATGAAATAGTTATGAAACTAACAGTCACCATTCTTCTACCTAATATTGTAATATGAGTTTATAAATGCAAGGACTATTCTGAAGTGTGCAGAAGATAGCTTCTAATTATAATATTCTCATGAAGTATAGTTTTTAAGAAACATGTTGCTTGCTTTGGGAAAGCAAAGGCAAGGAAAAATCATATAAGTAAGTTCCCTATTTATCAGAAGGAAAATACTATTGGGTTTAGATCAACTTCATTCATTCCGAGCTGATGAAACAAATATTTGCAATTCCTGAGGCCAATCAACTCATTGTGATGCACAATCAGCCAGCTTAGATCAATCTTCCAAAAAAGGAAAGGAACAAATGAGAAGCAATTAAGGTTTCCAAAATGAACCAGGTGGTGGTGGCAGCTCACACTTGTAATTCTATCTACTCAAGGCCTGAAATCCAAGGATCTGGATTAAGTCTGTCTGGGATGAAAATATTCCTGTCTGAAACATCATCTCTGTTATCACAGCCCAGCTGAAACACTCTGCCCAACAGGTTCCAAACACCAAAGTCCATCTCCTATCTGAAATACTAGCAAACGTACTCACACATTATTTCCTCTTTGGGAGATAGTTGAAACATGTACCAGAAACATTTCCCTGGCTTCAGAGTGGAAGTGGAAATATATACTCACTAGAAGCCCATCTAGTAAATTACAGTCAATCATCTTTCCTCACATCTTGTTAGTTAAATTGAACAATGAGTGTTTGGAGAAGAAGCGATGTGTATGAGCATACAGGTTGTAAAAGTACTGTAATCCTAGCTACTCAAGATAAGCTGAGACCTGAGGATTCCAGTTCAAAATCAGCCATGCAATAAATTCCATAAGATTTTTACCTCTAATTAACCAGCAAAAAACAGAGCGTTGAATTGTGCTTAAAATGCCACAGGCCTAAGATTTGCATAAAAGTGCTAAGGGGTAGTATTCAGTCTGCAAACTCTCTCCACTCCTTTTTAACATAGTCCTAGAATTCCTAGGCAGTGCAATAAGGCAAGAAGCAAGCATAAAGTGGATCCAAGTAGGGAAAGAAGAAATGAAACTATCCCTCTTTGCAGATGACATGATTCTGTATTTAAAGAATCCTATAGAGTACTCCCAAGCTCCTTGATCTGATTCAAAGCTTTGGAAGGGCAGCAGGCCATAAAATCAACCCTCACAAATCAACTGCCTTCCTTTACGCCAACAGTGAGAGGAACGAGGCAATAATCAGGAAAGAAACTCCTTTCACAATAGCCTCAAAGAAAATAAAGTACCTAGGAATTAGCTTAACTAAGAATGTAAAGGACCGTTTAGATGAAAACTTTAAAACCCTAAAAAAGGAAATTAAAGCAGAACTAAGGAAATGGAAAAACCTCCCATGCTCCTGGATTGGAAGAATCAACATTGTGAAAATGGCAATCTTGTCAAGGGCTATCTACAAATTCAATGCAATACCCATCAACATCCCAATGTCATTCTTTAAAGAAATAGAAGAGGCAATTCAAAATTTCATATGGAATAATAAAAGACCCCGTAAGCAAAAACACTTCTTAGCAGAAAGAACAGAGCTGGAGGAATTTCAATTCCAAACTTTAGACTCTATTACAAGCTATAATTCTCAAAAGAGCTTGGTACTGGCACAAGAACAGGCCTGAAGTCCATTGCAGTAGAACTGCGGACCCAGATATTAAACCACAGACCTATGGCCACCTAATCTTTGACAAGGGAGCCAAAAAAATAGAATGGAAGAAAGATAGCCTCTTCAACAAGTTGTGCTGGCAGAACTGGTTAAGCACCTGCAGAAAACTAAAGTTGGATCCTTCTTTGTCACCTTGCACTAGAATTAACTCCAAATGGATCAAAGACCTGGAGGTAAAAGCAGACACACTGACAAGTTTACAGGAAGGAATAGGAGATACATTAGGCCTCCTTGGCACAGGTCGAAACTTTCTTAATAAGGACCAAGAATCACAACAAATCAGAGAAAGACTGGACAAGTGGGACTGCATTAAACTGCAGAGCTTTTGTATGGCAACGGATACAGCTAGTAAACTAATCAGGAAGCCTACAGAGTGGGAGAAGATCTTCACCAACCAAACAACGGACAAAGGCCTCATATCTAAAATATATCAACAACTCAAAAAATTGAATCACTCCAAAACTAACCTCCAAAGTAACACCCATCCCATTAAAAAATGGGCCAAAGACTTAAAGAGAGTCTTCGCTGAAGAAGAAACAAAAATGGTCTATAGACACATGAAGAAATGCTCAATATCTCTCGTCATAAAAGAAACTCAAATCAAAACAACTCTAAGATTCCACCTCACTCCAGTTAGAATGGCCAGGATCAGGAAAACGAATGACAACAGATGCTGGAGGGGATGTGGCCAGGAGGGATCACTACTACACTGTTGGTGGGAGTGCAAACTCATTCAACCACTATGGAAAGCAGTGTGGCAGTGCCTCAGAAGGCTAAACATAGAACTCCCCTATGACCCAGCAATTCCACTACTTGGCATTTACCCAACAATCCAGAAACAAGGGCATACTAAACCCACTAGCACAACAATGTTCATTGCAGCACTATTCACCATAGCAAAGATATGGAACCAACCCAGATGTCCCTCAGTTGATGAGTGGATCAACAAGTTGTGGTATTCGTACACAATGGAATTCTATGCTGCTGTCAGAAAGAATGACATCGCCCCATTTGTTAGGAAATGTAAAGACTTAGAACAAATCCTATTAAGTGAAGTAAGCCAGACTCAAAGGAACGTAGGCTCAGTGGTTTCCCTCATTCGTCATAATCAGTAGAAACCTTGGGCTCTACAAGCAGAGATTTGCAATAGAGCAAAAGGCCATATATAAGGCCATATAATGTGAAGCTAATTGAAAGGACCTCCAGGATATTGAAACAAAAGCCACATAATGAATGATTGTTGTCCTTAATGTACTATGTTGTCTCTCATCTCCTTTGCTGTCCCTTGGTTATCTCATATTGGTATAGTATCTCACTTTGTTATCTGATATATTGAATTTATTTGTATTTGGATATTTGAAATTTGATAGGGAAGGGGGGAAAACCAAGACGGCTGGGGGGTGTGGGGTTGGAGGGAAATGGGTACCAAGGCATGTGAAATGGTATCAATGTACGTGAATTAATGCACCTTCTCTCTGGCAAATATCATGTAACCCTTTTACTAATGACAATAAAAAAGTTAAAAAAAAGAAAGTTGTAGTGTGTGGGGAGGACGATGGGGTCAAATACATTTCTTCTTAGAAATATACCTCATCTGGTTGCCCTGGATTTTCCTGGCCTGTTATACCTGATTTGTGGCTTGGCAATGATCAACATGTACACCTTCGAGTAAGACATCCAAAACTTCCATGCCTGAGACTCGAGTTTCCTGATCATTGGCAACAGCACAGCAACATGTTTCTTCCTCCTGATCCACAGGCCAAGTGAGCTGGCTTGTGTTGGTTGTTAGTTACAGTGGCTTGGTTACCAGGGTTCCATATTCTGTTCCATTGTTAGGGAGGCAGGGTCACCTTTCAGGGCCCAATGACCAAAGATATTTGGTCACAGAAGACCTCCCCAAAGACATACTGGAGGCTGAATCTCTCCTCCAATCTCACAATATACATGTGGATGTAGTAAACAGCACACCTTATTTGTCCAACACACAGGGCATCTTGCACATATTTTTGACGTCAATCTACTAGGATATTATTAGGTTTCTCTATCCTAATGAATTTTTCTGATGATTAGCTTTGCTGTCATGTGTAAAAAATGCAAGAGGGAAAAACACAGAAGAATTAGTGAAATTTTAAAAAAAGCATTACACACATAGATAAGTGTTCATTCTTTGAAGAAGAAAGAATATTTTGACAAGATGATGATGACTTTATACTTACTATGTCAGTGTTGAGAGTTTGGCATAGTGGTAGACTGCTTGCCTAGCATCCATGAAGATCTGGGTTTGATTGCTCAGTATCACATAGATAGAAAATCTAGATGTGGCACTGTGGCTCAAGTGGCAGAGGGCTAGCCTTGAGAAAACCCGAGGACAGTGCTCAGGCCCTGAATTCAAGCCCCAAGACTGGCAGAAAGATAAAAGAAAATAAAAATGCTTTTTACGAGCTAATTCACTCACAGCATTTGCTTCTGAAATCTTCGCTTCTGCATCTTGTGTAATACCCCTTTCCGTCAACATAGACAAGAAAAACAGATCCATCCCATGGTCCACTGTGAGGCCACTGATTGGGCTAAGAGCTAGTCATTCAGCAACACATAAGTTTTATTCTAATACTTTCCAAACTTTGTACTCAAATATGCTACCTACTTACCAACTTAGGTCAGTTATCCTTATGCTATACCTTTTCTTCATTACTACAATATTCTTACACTCCTACGTTAATCCTCTTGTACCTCCCCTGACCACTCTCATTGTTTTTTTCTATCTCTGGACCTCTGCTCTACACTTGATGGCTGTTGAGCAATATTGTAAATGTAGGTGTTTAATTATTCTCTAGGCTCAGAGGGACTTAAAGACAATAGAGATTGGATTGAGAAGCTTATTATTTTGGGTATAAATCGCTTATCAGTGGTTGTATTAGACTGGTCTGTAAGTGCACAAAAAGAAAGAGTGATAATACCAATCAAAACTTGTGAACATCTAGTGTCTGCCAGCTACAGAGGTCTAGGTTGGTTATATCTGAAAAACTATAATCGTATTTAGTAGTAATCTTTCTCCCATTTTCAAATGGGCAGACCAAGAAACTCAAGAAAAATGTCAAATCAAGAAACAACATCCCCTACCCAAAGTAAACAGACAATGGAACAGTCACTGGCAATCCTAGAGAAGAGTCTTCCAAGTGCTACACAAATGCAATTGATAAACATCATTAATGGAAAATGTGAAAATATAAAGAAAGAGATAATGGCGGAAGCCATAGCTGAACAAGTGGAAACCAAAAGCAAGGTGATAAGTGAAAAAGAAGAAGCCATAAAGGAGGCCATAATAAAGGTTTTTCAAAGAAAGATGGATGAATTCATAGAATCCACAAATAAAAACGTGACCAAAGTCCAGCAAATGTCCAAAGGAAATAAATCTTCTGAGCTAACCACTCAAAAGGAAATCAAGGAGATAAAGAAATCCATACATAATCTAAAACAAGAGATGCAAGGCATCAAAAATGAGCAATTAGAAGCAAGGGAGATGAAAAATAAAGTAGATAGCTTTGATAGCAGGTTAGACAATGCAGAGGAGAGAATTTCCAGGGCTGAAGATAATTTAGTTATTATAGAGAAAGAACAGAAAATGAGACAATCCAAATCTAGGAAATATGAAAGAGCGCTTCAGGAGGTCCAAGATACAATTAGGAAGCCTAATTTAAGGCTAGTTGGTATTGAGGAGGGCGTGGAGAAAGAGGTCAATGTTATTGGAAATATACTTCAGGGAATCATCTCAGAGAATTTACCAAATGTCCAGAAGGGCCGGCCCATCCAAATACGAGAAGCTTTTAGAACCCCAAACAGACCTGACCAGAAAAGAACATCCAACCGCCACATTGTGATCCGAACTGGATCAATAGAAATGAAAGAAAAGATCCTAAAGGCAGCCAGGGAAAAGGGATCGGTAACCTATAAATTCAAACCAATCAGAATTACCCCAGATTTCTCAGCAGAGTCCATGCAAGCACGAAGTGACTGGAAGCATATATGCCATGCCCTTAAATCAAATAACTACCAACCAAGAATACTGTAGCCAGCTAAGCTCTCATTCATAACTGAGGGAACAATAAAAACATTCCATTCCTGGGAAAGCTGCAACAATATGTCGAAACAACACCAATACTACAGAGAATTCTCAAAGATGCTCTATACATAGAAAACCAAAATAAATGCAATATAGGGAAAGAAATGGCACCTAAACAGCATACCATCTAAGGACCACAAGAACTGTCAAGACACAGGCCCTACTACAAGCTTTTAAAAATGGTAGGAGCTAATAAATATCTCTCAATCCTAACTCTCAATATCAATGGAATTAACTTTCCAATTAAACGGCATAGGCTGTCTAGTTGGATCAAAAAGCAAGAGCCATCATTCTGCTGTCTTCAAGAGACACATCTTACCCAAAAATAATCATCTTTTGAAAGTGAGAGGTTGGAATAAACTCTATCAAGCTAACTGCCCCCATAAACAGGCCGGAGTTGCCATCCTCATATCAGATACAATAGACTTCAAACTAAAATTAGTAAGAAAAGACAAAGAAGGTGACTACATACTACTAAAGGGATCTTTCCTCCAGCAAGACATAACGATCCTAAATATTTACACACCCTTTTCAAGATTCTCAAAAGATTGAAGATTCTGCCACTGTAAGTTAGATTCCGGCATTGATATTAAATAATGCAATGAGTAGGGATTTATATTTGAAATATCACTGTTGACAAAATCTAACACACATTTGCTTAGTATTTGCTTTTGATTTCCCAAGAAGTTCAGTACAAGCTAACATGTGTGGCATATATCGACTGGGAAAAATGATTCAGAATATGTGACTCATTTGAACAGGAGTCAGTGAAAAGATACAGAAGCAGGATATCCATATTGTGATAATTTGTATCTTTTGCATATTTTGTGTTGGTTATTAATTCCATTTGTAGTGTACATTTCTAGGTAAAAACTTTTCAAATGTTTCCAAACAATTTGTTATTTCAACAGCAAAAAAAGACATTTATATGCCTGATAAAATTCACAGAATCCAAATTTTTCCATATTATTTTTTGTTTTTTGTTTTTTGTTTTTGGTGGGACATAGATCTTGAACTCAGCCTGGGCACTATCCCTGAGCTCTTCAGCTCCAGGCTACCACTTTACCCTGGAGCCAAGCCCCACTTCCCATTTTCTAAAGGTAAATTGGAGATAAGAGTCTCGGGTCTTTTTGTGCCAGGATGGCTTTAAACCTTGATCCTCAGATCTCAGCCTCCTGAGTAGCTAGGATTATAGAAGTGAGCCACTTCTCAGCTTTCTCGGTTTTTTTGAACAAGCCCTTTGGCTGGAACTCGGTCTGAGCACTGTCCTTCAGCTTTCCTCAAGGCTAGTGATCTTCTACTTGAGCCACAGCACTACTTCTGGTTTTTTCTGTGTATGTGGTACTGCGGAATTGAACCTTCGTCTTCATACAAGCACTCTACAACTATGCCAAACTCCCAGCCCCTCCACATTAGTTTTTATGATAGATCTTTCCATGCATCTAGGATGGCTAGAAATCCTTCTTGAGTTTCCCAAGATCAGGGAGTATAGGTGTGTCCCATCCTGTGTGGCTACATAACCATTGTTTAGGGTACAGTTCTCTCTTCATTCTACCCATCTAGAGCAATATTCATCTTCCATGTATAATCATTAAACATTCAGCTCCTGTTCCTCTCTACTCCATTCTCTGGAACCATCGTGCTTTTTGGCTCTAAGGGTTTGTTGATCCTTGGAAGCTCTGGAAGGGAAAACATACCCTAGGTCTTCCTTTATGACTGCTGTATTTTTAGTTTACTGTAATCAAGATTCATCTGTAATATATAGTAAAATGTTGTTGCTTTTCAATGTATTGTTTTACATAATTCTATCTTTTGATTATTATTAATAGTTGTGAATGGATTCTCCACATATTTGTTCTAGTCTCTGCTTTCTCTTCCGTTAGGTACAAATCTAGAAATAGGAGTGTTGGACCATATTTCTATGTAATTCTATATTTAGTACTTTTTTAGCACTCTCCAAGCAATTTTTGATTGTTTTATATTCCTTGCAGAACTATTCCAAAGTTCTACTTCTTCTCACTACCTTCCCAGTAATAGTTAGACTTTGAAAGTTTTTTTGTATGCGTGTGTGTGTGTGTGTGTGTGTTTGTATGTGTGTATGTGGATCTTTTTGTTTAAAACTATATTCATATTAACATATTTAAAGTAATGATTTCATTGTAATTTTAATTTTTCTCATGACTGTTAATATTGAACTTCTTTCTACATTTTCAACTACTATTTCTATATATTCTTTTTAGAAAATCCTCTCCAATCTCCAATTTTTTTCCCTTTTTTGTGGGGTAGTGGGGAAAGTCATGGGGCTTGGACCTTGGGCAGTGAGCTCTTTAGTTTAAGGCTATTGTCCTACCCTGAGTATTGCCCCTCAGTTCTTCTGCTCACAGCTCCCTACCCCTCTTCCCATTATATACAGAACAAAGGTCATCCTCAGTCTTTTTGAAAAAGTAAAACATACAGTAAATTTGTAGTATAAAACAGCAAGAAATAAATTTCTTGCCAGGTGCAGTGACTTCTACCTGTAATCCTAGCTACTCAGATATCAGGCTGATATCTAAAGATTTGGTTCAAAGCCAGCCTGGGCATTAGAAAGTCCATGAGACTCTCATCTACAGTTAACCACTAGAATATGGGAAATGGCACTGTGGCTTCATAGGTAGGGTGATAGCCTTGAGTTGAAGAGCTCAGGAACAGTGCCCAGGCCCAGAGTTCAAGCCTTACAAATCCCCCAGCCAAAAAAAAAGAAAAAAAAGTTTCTTCCCCAAGTGACTATTATGCCAGACATAGAACATTAACATTCTGGGTGTGCTTCACAGTATTATTACTTGATACCCTAAGATTTTGCAATATTCTCACAGTACCAGCATATGTCATCATATAATGTAGTTCTTTTTCAATGGAATAATTCCATTTATAACCTAAATCTACTCCCCCGACTTATTTTTGTCGATACCACAATTGCTCTACCATGATATGCCACAAGCCATTAAACATTTTATGGTGGGTAATTGGAAAGGAGTCTCATGGAATTTTGTGCCAGGCTGGCTTTGAACCATGGTCCTCAGATCTCAGTCTCCTGAGTAGCTAGGATGACAGGCGTGAGCCACCAACACCTGGCTTGCCTTTTTATTTTTTTGTGGGTCTTGGGACATGTACTCTGTGCCTAGGCACCATCCCTAAGCTTTTCAGGTCAATATTTCATGTAAATCTAAACATTTAAGTAAGGGAATAAAATTCCAACAAAAAAAGAATAAAATTCCAGACATGGTGTGTTTATAACTCAGTGCTAATTACTTGATGAAAATGTGCCATTCCAGAAGCTGGTGTCATTTGATGATGTAGCTGTGCATTTCAGCTGGGAGGAGTTGCAGCATCTGGACAATGCTCAGAGGACCCTGTACAGAGATGTAATGCTGGAGACCTACAGCAACCTGGTGTCCTTAGGTGAGCAAAAGTCAAATTCACTTGCAAGGCCAAGTGCCTTGTTATTTTGCAGATACGTGAATGTTTATCAAACTTTCAATACTATTTAAATGAAAGATTCCAGGCCCTGAGAAGTATCATTACTTTCTAAAGAAAACCTAAGGTAATTTTGTACTCATTCTTCAGGATACCTTCAGGATACTTTGACAACAGTTCTAAATTATGTTTCCTCTAATGGAGATGACATTCCAAACTTACACCGTAATTGTAAGTGGATAAACAATCCAGAATAGAATATATATCATTATTGGAAATAGGATCTACAAATCACTAAACAGTGAGTTTATAATGGAAACCTGGCACTAGGTGCAATGTTTCATGCCTGTAATCTTAAAATATTCAGGAGGAAGAAATCTAAGAATTCTAATTTGAAGCCAGCAATGGCATAAAAATTGCCATGAACTCTATAACTCCAAGTAACCCCTCAAAAATGTTAGTGGAGTGTCAAGAGTTTGACTTTGTGGTTGAGTGCTTGCCTAGCATGCATGAAGACCTATGCATGTAAGTGGAGCTGGGACTCAAACTGGTATTTTTCTAGCCTTGAGCAAAACAGCTAAGTCCAGAGCTGGGGAAAAGTCAACCATGGAGCCAGTGAGAAATGAGAAAAAAGATTTAATAGATAACTTGTGAGTAGGATGTCTGCAAACTTAAAGCAATGATGACACAGCATAAGCAATAATTCTCCACTGTTTCTAATTTACAGGGCCCTGTGTTCCCAAACCTGTATTAATTGACAAGCTAGAGCACTGTGCAGAACTCTGGATAGGAAATTCCTCTGACAAGAATATCACAGGTGAGTGAATGCATCTTCATATTGATGTTGGAGCCTGAGCCCCATTGGTAAGTTCATGTTGTGATGTACTGAGCAGTAATATTCTTAGTTACCCTAAATCCTGTGTGGAACCTATGGAATTCTTTGTGAATGAATCAAGAATCATTTTCTTTTCCCAATCCTATGCTTGGTCTTAGGGCCTGAGCATGGTCCTTGGGTTTTCTCAAGGCTAGTTGTCTACTTCTTGAGTCATAGCACCACTTCTGGCTTTTTCTTTGTATGTAGTACCAAGGAACTGAACCAGGTCTTTGTGCATGCTAGCCCAAACCCCCGCCACCAAGAATCATAGGGTGATATAATGAATTCTATGTGGCAGTAGAGTTAAAGTTAGATTTCTCTGTAGAAATCACTGTGAAACAAAATAAAATGAGAAATCCATGAGCCCGTGGCTCATGCCTGTAATCCTAGCTACTTAGGAGGCTGAGATCTGAGGATCAAGGTTCAAAGACTGACCTATCACAAAAACACCTTAGACTCTTCTGTCAAATGAACCAATAGAAAATGAGAAGTGGGGTTGAGGCTAAAGACATAGGGCAGTAGCCTTGAGCTGAAGAGCTCAGGAAGAACAGCCAGGACTAGAATTCAAGTCCCATGACTGCAAAACAAGAAAGAAAGGAAGAAAGAAAGAAAGAAAGAAAGAAAGAAAGAAAGAAAGATAGAAAGAAAGAAAGAAGAAAATAAATAAGAGGGAAGAAAGAGGGAAGGAAGGAAAGGAAGGAAGGAAGGAAGGAAGGAAGGAAGGAAGGAAGGAAGAAAGAAAGAAAGAACGAATGATATTTCATTTCTTTAAAACTAACACTCTAAATCATTGAGCAAACAAGGAATAAGTCAGGGCATTATTCTCTGATAAGGATAATATCTTTTTGCTGGTAGGAAGAGACTGGTATTCAGAAGCAGACCTTTCCACCAGAAATTGAGCCTAGTGGTAGAGTGCTTGCCTAGCATGCACAAAGACACAGGTTTGATTCCTTATTACCACATACATAGAAAAAGCCAGAAGTAATGACTTCATTCGTAGGGTTCTAGTCTTGAGAAAACCCAAGGACAGTGGTTAGGTCCTAAGTTCAAACCCAGGAATGGAAGGAAAAAAAAACAAAAAAGTTTCAATCAACATAAGAAAATTAACTAGACAATGAGCTGGAGATTTTCTGGTCTTCCATGGTTCTGAGGGACAGGAGTGTTAGAAAAGGAATTTTTATAAGACTTCAAATGGAAAGAAACAAATTTCAAAATTCCCACAAATACCTAAATTGAGACTTTAGTGAGAAGTTGTAACTGAAAGGATATAGGTGTAAGTCCTTACTCTCAAAAATCGTTCTTGCTTGGATCAAAGGCAAACACATATAAACCAAACTTGTGGCCGCTGAATCTAGAAAACATTCATATTCCTCAATTAATGGTTAATAAGCAAACAGCATTGAAACTGGGTAAGGTAATCCTATCTGCTACTCAGGACCTGAGACTCTTATCTGTAGTTAACTCTAGAAAACAGGAAGTGGGGCTGTGGCTCAAGGATAGGGTTTATAGTCTTCTGCTGAAGTGTTCAGGGACAGGGCCGAGGCCTATGAAGTACAAAAAAAAGGAAAGAAAAGAAAGGAAAAGAAAGTTTTAAAAAGATGCAAAACAGCACAAAATTTAGATTATTTCTCAAAAATAAAAGAAAGGCAGCTATTCCTCAATGTATAAACAAAACAGTATTTGAAAAAAAACAGCTGCAGGTATACTATAGGTAGTTCTCAGCTTAAAACTGTAGCAATACATAGTTGGGTAATTTCAATAAATATTTCCTGTGATATAAAAAGAGAACTAAAACACAGGAAAACATTATTGGTCATTGTAAAATATCATTTTCTTAATATGTTAGGGAGAAAAGCATATATTTCTCACAAATCAATTTCCACTTTTATATTTTAAAATATCTAACACTTAGGATGGGAAAGTAAAGTCATTACCTTTACAGTAAGGAATATTTGTATCACAAGTATGTTTGTGTCTTTTTTTCTATGACTCATTTTAGATGTCCAGGTAATGGAAAATGTGTTCAAGACCTGCCAGGAAAGTCCACATGAATGTCTTTGTGAAGTAGCAGTTGCAAGTAGTATCGAAGTGGAGGAAAACGTGAGATTAGCAACAACTTTAAATTTGAGCTCTACACATAATCCAGAGCTGATTAGTAATAACGGTAACAACTTAGGGGTGAGGACTGAGGAGTTCATTAAGTGTCAGAACATGCTTCTGTCTCCTAAGCCTGATGAGATGCATGCTGCATATAGATCTCGTATGTCTCCTGTTCTTAAAAAATCCATCGGATATTCAGAGCATTTTATTCATGATTGTGACAGTCCAAAAGATCTGCAGTATCATAATTCTCTTCTCCGTGCCCAAGAAATTCTTCAGGGAGGGAGAAAAACTGCTAAATGTACTGTGTGATGAAAAATATTGTACTTAACACCGACCATCACTACACATCCGAAAATGTACACAGGAGAGACTCCTCATACATGTAGTGAATGTGAGAAATCTTTCAGTAATGAAATACGCCTTACAATACCTCAGAGCAAATATCCTGAGATATGTGATGCGTACATCAAGTGTGAAAATTAATTTCTGAGAAGTCAGACCTGACGCTCCAACCTCGATCTCCAAGAGAAGACAAACCTTATGAATATGAGGAACGTAATAAAATTTCTGCCCAGAATTCAGCTCTCAGCACACATCAGAGATCTCACACAGAAGAGAAATCTTATGAATGGGATAAATTTGGTAAGACTTTTAGAGTGAAATCATACCTCACTTTGCACCAGAGAAGGCACACAGAAGAAAAACCTTATGAATGTAACAAATGTGAAAAGTCTTTCACCCAGAAGATACACCTTCGAGTTCATCAAATAACACACACAGGAGAGAAATCTTATAAGTGTAATGAATGTGGAAAGTCTTTCCAAGGGAAGGGAAAACTTCGTGTTCATCAGAGAATACACACAGGAGTGAAACCTTATGAATATAATCAATGTGTAAAGTCTTTCAGACAGAAATCTTCCCTCAAATTGCATCAAAGAACACACACAGGAGAGAAACCTTATGTGTGCTCCAAATGTGGAAAGACCTTCAAGTGGAAGTCATATCTTGATGGGCATAATAGAACACACACAGGAGAGAAAACTTATGCATGTAGTGAATGCGGAAAGTCTTTCAAATGGAAGGTAAAACTCCATGTTCATCAGAGAATATACTCAGGAGAAACACCTTATGAGTGTAACATATGTGGAAAGTCCTTCACACAGAAGCCAAACCTCAACATGCATAAGACAATTCAAACAGGAGAAAAACCTTATGAATGTAACCGATGTGGAATGTCTTTCAAATGGAAGTCTTCCCTCAAATTTCATCAGAGAACACACACAGGAGGGAAACTGTACGAGTGCATCAAATGTGGTAAGACCTTCAGATGGAAGTCACATTACAGGAGGCATAACAGAATTCACACATATTAGAAACCTTAGGAATATAACCAAAGTTGAAAGTCTTTCGTGCAGTATTCACCCTTCAGGAAGCGTAAGAGAGTTCACACATATGAGAAGCCTTAGCAATGTAATAAATAGGAAAGACTTTTTAGTCTGTGGAAGAAAACTCAGCTTGTGTCACAGAACCAACACAAGATCAAACCCTTAATGAATGTAGCAAATGTTCAGTCTTTTCCCCAGAAGGCACAAGTCAAGATTTATCACTAAATACCCACAGGATACAATCCGATGAATAAAATGAAAGGGAAATTTTTTTGAAGAACTCATAGTTGAGTTTGCATGATACCACACAGACACAAGATAAAAATTGTATGAATATAAGAATATGAACAATCCATCATGAACGCATGACTAAGTATAAAATGCACATAGGAGAGAAAAACCTTATGAATATTACAAATGTGGAAAGTGTTTGACCTGGAAGGCATACTTCTGTGTTCATCACAAACCTGATTCCAATAGAAGAAAAGACAACTAATGAATAGTACAAATGTGCAATGACTTTTAATCAGAAGTCAGTCTTCAGTACATTTCAGAGCATACACAATAGAGAAATTCTGAGTAATGAAAAACATTTAGCTATATATAGAATCTCTGTATATGGGAGCATTAGGGTAAGTCTTCTAAACAAAGTCAACCTTCAGCAAGCATTAAGAGCACTCACAGAAGAAATAATAGCATGTAGGAAAACCTTTGTCAGAAACCTCTAAAAGCTGACTGTGTGGCTTAGTGGTAGAGTGCTAACCTATCAAGGATGAAGGCCTGGGTTAGATTCCTCAATACTACGTGAAAAGAGCAAGCCAGAAGCAGCACTGTGGTTCAAATGGTAGAGTGCTAACCTTGAGCAAAAGTAGCGCAGGCCCTGAGTTCAAGCCTAAGAATTGGAGAGAGAGAGAGAGAGAGAGAGAGAGAGAGAGAGAGAGAGAGAGAGAGAGAGAGAGAGAGAGAGAAAAGAGAGAAAGAGAGAAAGAGAGAGAAACAGGAACTTCTAAAATTTACAGAGATAGAGAAGGAGAGAGAGGAGACAGAAACTAAGTTGTAAACTTTACAGTCTTTCTATTTCCTTACAAATTCGTCTATGTCATTCTTTCTGACAGAAGCACAGAATTCCATTGTGTAAAAATACCATATTTGATCTACTCATCAACTGACGGGCATCTGGGTTGGTTCCATACCTTTGCTATAGTAAATAGTGCTGTGATAAATGTTATTGTTCTAGTGAATTTAGTATGTCCTATCTGGACGATTGGCAAGTAGTGAAATTGCTGGATCACAGGGGAGCTCTATGTTTCGTCTTTTTGGGATACTGCCATAGTGCTTTCCATAGTGGTTGAACGAGTTTGCAATCCCACCAGCAGTGTAGGAGTGATCCCTCCTGGCCACATCCCCTCCAGCATACGTTATTAGATTTCTGGATCTTGGCCATTCTAACTGGAGTGAGGAGGAAAAGGGAAAGAGGAACTGAAACATTCTCTCCTTACAGATGACATGATTCTGTATTTAAAGAACCCTATAGACTCTACACCGAAGCTGCTTGAGCTGATATAAAACTTTGGTAAGGTAGCAGGGTATAAAATTCACCCTCAATGTCAACTGCCTTCCTATATGCCAACAAATGAGAGGAATGAGGCAAGAATCAGGATAGCAACTCATTTTGCTATCTGCCGGGGCCAACTGGCAGCAAACCAGGGTTCGTAGATTGGGATTCCTGAAATAGGGGGCAAGGACTAGGAAAAAATAGAAGAGAGAAAAACAGGTGTGGTTCAGGAGGGCTACAGCCCAAATCAGGAGCCACAGCTTAAGAAGCCTGTAGCCCAAGACCGTAGCCCAGTTTATTTCCAGTTCTCAATCTTAAATACACTTCTTTAAACTAGGGAACTGCCAGGGGCTACATTCCTACAAACAGTATCAAGTCTGAAATAGGTTGAATGAGAAGCTATCAAGTCCCAAACAGGTTAAATGAGAAGCTATTGATACAGCCCAAAATCATGATAAGAGCTTACTTCCTTGTGTACTCAATTGTGCGGGTGCAAGGTCACTGACCCCACAGTCACGGTCACTGATCCCACAGTCAGTCCCCAACATCTCCCCCTTCTTTATTTTAAAAGAAACACAAGTGCAATTTTTTTACTCTTTTCTATACCCCTAATTTATCCTGTCACATTTTCCAAAAATGACTTTGGTCCCTTGGTCTAACGGTAATTGATGGGCGGAGATTCAACTTCTGTGACTTCTTCAAGCTGACTCAGGGGTGTTGTCTCTGTGCTTGACCAGGGAACTTAAGAAGCCTAGCCTGTTTTATCAAGGGGTTGCAAGGATTAGATATTAGGAACAATAATTTACTCCACACTAGAGATCATATTTGACATTTAACAACTGCACAAACCATCTTTGGCTACAATAGTGTAGCTTACATAGCACCCATTTGCAAAGGCTTTTTCTTGATTGTCTGGGGAACTAAATTTCTGCAACCTTAAACAATGCATTAGTTGTCAGATCCACAAACTTTCCTGAATTTGTGGCTGGAGTCAAATCAAACTTTACTCAGTTAGAACTTTAAACTACCACTATCACAGATGATTGACAAGTTCCTGCCCAGTTATCGAAAGCACGGGCATTAGTAAGGCATGCTTACAAACTATTCTATGACCTCCCGGCTCTGATTAATATTGAATGGCCAAGCACGAGTGACTCTAGGATCTGACACCATCTCTGCCATCCACGCAGAGGCTTTCTGCATCTGGATACTTCATTGTCCCAGTAGTGTCTCTCCACACCGGGATAAACATCCCATGGGCATTTCACTTGCTTGGTTGCTGGACTTGAACTCGGGGTCTGGGTACTGTCCCTCAGCTCTCCAGCTCAAGGCTAGCACTCTGCCACTTTGAGCTCCAAAGCAACTCTGCCTCAATTAGCACTCTGCTGCCAGATTAGACACCACAGTCTCACAGGGACTTTGCTTTGCCCGGGGTTGGCTCAGAACTGAAGTTTTCAGATCAGTGAGTCCTACAAAAGACCACGTTACTCCAATTAAAGCAACAAGGTGGTCAACACAGAAATAGTCTCTAAGCATGAGCTTACCTAGAACCTGGTAAAAGCCAAAGTTACATCTGAATAAGGATTGCTGTTCTTCTCCATGGGCTAGCTGGAAGTTACTTTGGTAGTCCTGATTTTCCTTTTTTCTCTTTCTTAAAACATTTAAGACAACTTCACTTTCAAATATTATTCAGAAACCCATTTCTAATATTCTTTAAAACGTTTACACTTTTTAACTTAAACACTTAACATTTTAGTCTTCATTTGCATTTGAAAAACCTTTAAGGGCTCAAGGCACTCCCTTTTCTCCAGGTCTCCTTGGGCTCAAGGAACGCCCTTTGCCTTCAGGCCTCCTTTTAGAAGAGGCATTTTTTTTGCAGTTTAGATTACTGTCTAAAACTCCAACAACAGTTTAAACTCAAATAACAGTTTTTCCGTAATGCAAGAACTAGACATCAGTGCACCAAAAGTCTAAGTCTGGACTTAGTTTCCTTCCTTTTTCTAAGGTACATCCAATTGCAATCCAGTAACATGAAACCAAATCATACAGAGATAAACCTTTAAACATTCCTTTAAAATACTAATCACATTATCCACATTTTACCATTAGATTTCTAGTGTCAGTTTGCAAGAAAAGACAGACAGACAAAGTTTCTGACGTTAATGAACAATTTTACATTTAAATCTCTAATACATGTCTCCAAACTTTAACTTAAAGTAATAAATCCCAAATTCCCTAACACCTCTGTGCTAAACAGGATACAATGTTTACAATGTAAACAGCTGTATGCCTTGCAATAAAATGCAGATTTCAGGATCTAGAAAAATATTTACCAGTTTTTCTTTAAGACAACACAATAATTCTTTGAGACATTGTAAAACATTCAAACCTAATATTTTTGTTGAAGTTTTAAGCTTAGATTACCCAATTGTCTTTGTGTTTAAGTATAAATTTATCCATTGTTTTATACAGCATGCTGACAATTTAACCTTGAACATGTTCACTCACTCATTCACACACATTCATACTCAAAGATCATAAAGCGCACAAAATTAATATCGGCCGTTCAATTTCCGGAAGTTTGTGTCAAGAGAGTTTTGCCAATTTTACTCTTACAGATGAGAACCAGGTTCAAAACAAAACTTTTTGCAAGGCAACTTAGCTGGAATTTATTTTTCCAGGGCTTGTTACAACTGCAGACATGGGGGAGCAGCCATGCTAGGCCCAGAAATGTTCAAAAAAATAACAAGGATGTGTGCTTGAGTACGCACAGAAAAACCATACGGATCCATACTTAGAAATGGTACCAATTTTAAAGACAAAACTGGACAAGGAAAAATATGTAACACGAACAAGACAGAGAAACGGAGACTTTTAAATAATCAGACATTGACATATAACAAGAAAATTGGACTCAATCAGATACACTTAACACAAAAAACATGAGCTCAAATGAATGTTTTCACCAAACAGTTATTTTTAGATTTAGACATGTCTTGCTGGTGGGACTCTCAGGTATGCCTTGTTATCGACAAGAAACTCAGAAGGGGAGGGGGGGTCAAGGTGTCCCTTGACCACCCAGGCCTCTGTTTTAGGCCCACAGTGCACCTTTTCAAACAAACAAACAAAAATAAAATCAAATAAAATCAAATAAAATAAAATAAAATAAAACGCAGACATACAGGGG
Source organism: Megascapheus bottae (assembly GCF_031878675.1). Lineage (NCBI taxonomy): Eukaryota > Metazoa > Chordata > Mammalia > Rodentia > Geomyidae > Megascapheus > Megascapheus bottae. Next base: position 2,734,710 of record NW_028327641.1, on the reverse strand, counting down.
GGTCGGCCGACTTCTACTTACCTCTGGAGGCCTTTGCTTTTCACCTGGGCATCTTTTACAAAAAAGGTTATTAAGAAGAGGGATGGTAAAGACAAAATAATGTCACATATTAAATTGTGTAGAGTCAATGAATATGTTAAAAGGTCCCTACATAATAGTAAAAGGAGGAGAAACACAGCTCATATGAATGTGTGGAACAAGTGGATCAGTAGCAGTCCCAATTGACATGCACAAATAACTCAGGTCCTTCCCACGTCGCAGGATGCACCACTGGAGGGTTGGGGGTGTAGGCCCAGTGAGTCGCTGCTTGGATGGCCACTGTCACTCTCCACGATCCAAACGCAGCGTTCAGGCAGCCAGCGGGCATCATTTTCTCCTTGTGAAAAAACACATACATGCCCTCGACCCCAGGTTAGAACAGGATCGGGTCCATGCCAAGCACCAGTTAGGGGATCCTTCCACTTTACTAAGGCAAAAGCACGCTGCTCTCTTTTTTCCCAGAATCGCTGAGCAGCAGATAAATTATTTGAATCCAAATTCAAAAAATTTAAAACAAATAAAGCATGATTAAGTATATTCACAGGTGTAGTGGGATACGACTCTCCTTTCTGTATTTTAGCAATTTGATGTTTTAATAATCCATTAGCTCTCTCCACGATACCCTAATCCTTGTCTCTGTGAGTGAGACTGGGGTTGGAGAGGCTCTGGCTCCCCTGTGCTGCTTGGCCTAGTCCCCTAAAGGGGAGGAGGCCTTGATCAAGTAACTGCTTAGTGACCGCAGCACTAGGACTAAACATATACACTCCCATTTTTTCCATGATATCACGACCCCATAAATTAATTGGCAGATGATCCAGGACAAATGGCTGAAAATGACCAGAGTGCCCTTCCTCATCTCTCCGAGTAAGAATCGCACTGCTCTGCTGTGGGTCAGTTGCATACCCCATCCCCTGTAGGGAAGTCATAGAGGTAGTCAGGGGCCATTGGGCTGGCCAATGTTTTTTAGATATCACAGACACATCTGCTCCAGTGTCTAATATTCCTTTAAAGGGCTTTTCTTGTATAAATATAGTCACCTCGGCCTCTCTTGTTTTATGCTTTGTACCCAATAGATATCAGAAGATCTAAATCCTCTCTGTCCACATGGGGAATTAGCAGTCTCCCCGGGAGGTAAAGGCACAAGTATTAGTTGTGCTAATTTTTGACTGGCTGGGATCGATACCACGTGTTTCGGGGCAGAGGCCATAACTTTGATTTCTCCGGTAAAATCCTGGTCAATTTTGCCAGGTGTAATCTGTATCCCTTTAAGGGCTGAGCTACTTCGCCCTGAAATATCTTCCCTCTCTCTAGCAGCCTGAGTCAGGTTTAATTGCGATGCACTGTGCCTGGTTGTAGTGCCTGTTAAAAGGGACTTGTTGCTAGGGCCTTTAGGCTTGCCGAAAGGTTGAAAAAGGGATTGAGGCTGTAAGTCTGCAGCCGGTGGCGGTGGGTGTGAGGGGTAAGGTTTAGAATCAGACACCATAGTGGCCTGAGGGTCATCTTTCTTTCCTACTTCTGGGGGGGCTCTCTGCTCCATCCCCATTTTCGATAGAAAATGTAGCATTTCTTCTAACTTCTTCTCTATTGTAGCCATCCGGCCCTCCATTGACTCATCATAACTTTCCTCCTTGATATTCAAACCTGAATTCTGATACTCAATATCTACTGGTTGTTGTTCCCTTTTCAAGATCTCACTTAGACTCTCTTGGGCTGCGGCATATGGCTCAGCCTTAGGGTTTTCAGAAGGGTCCTTTAATTCATAAAGTTCCCTTAATTCAAGATTAAGTTCAGCATTCTCATGTTGAGGATCTATGCATTCACTTACTAAATTCCATACATCAATAGCCTCTACTGGGGTCTTTTCGGGGCCATATACATTATAATATTCTTGAATTCTTTTTCCTATCGGCTGCCAGGTTTTTTGGAATTCCTCCTCTATAAACCTTGGGCATGCCTCCTCGACAAACTGTAGGAAGTTCTGAAGCACCCCTTTTTCCACCCACGTTCCGTGGGCTTCAAGTAGGCCTGTTAAGATCGGTAGAAATAACCTATGGCTATTAACTTGACCCATAATTTTTACTCCTGACTATACACTATCTTAAGATCCTCTCTTAATAGTCCTACGATTTGTTACTCACCACAGGGAGGGGTCCTTCACCTTCGTCCCAGATTTTCAGGGTCCCTGTTCGGGCGCCAGATGCCGGGGCCAACCGGCAGCAAACCAGGGTTAGCAAATTGGGATTCCTGAAATAGGGGGCAAGGACTAGGAAAAAATAGAAGAGAGACAAACAGATGGGGTTCAGGAGGGCTACAGCCCAAATCAGGAACCACAGCTTAAGAAGCCTGTAGCCCAAGACCATAGCCCCGTTTATTTCCAGTTCTCAACCTTAAATACACTTCTTTAAACTAGGGAACTGCCAGGGGCTACATTCGTACAAACAGTATCAAGTCTGAAATAGGTTGAATGAGAAGCTATCAAGTCCCAAACAGGTTAAATGAGAAGCTATTGACACAGCCCAAAATCATGATAAGAGCTTACTTCCTTGTGTACTCAATTGTGCAGGTGCAAGGTCACTGACCCCACAGTCACGGTGACTGACCCCACAGTCAGTCCCCAACAGCTATCAAAGAAAATAAAATACCTACGAATTAACTTAGAATGTAAAGCACCTTTTTGAGGGAACTATAAACCCTGGAGAAGGAAATTAACGCAGAACTGAGGAAATGCAAAAACCTATGCTCCTGCTTTGGAAGAAGTAATATTGTAAAAATGGCAATCTTGATAAGGACTATCTACAAATTCAGTGCAATATTCATCAATATCCCAATGTCATTCTTTAAAGAAACAGAAGAGGAAATCCATAATTTCACTCGGAATAATAAAAGACCCCTTATAGTCTGATTTCTTGCATGATACATAATGTTTAATCTCACCTTCTCCACCAAAATCTCACCTTTCTCATTGAGACATAGGTGGCCCTGTTTACTAGCAGCAAAGGCTCAAACGCGCAGTTTCAGGTGTCACCACTGCCTCTGTTACTGGGTAGATCCAACTCTGTCATCGATTCTGAGGTCTGCTCTGGGAGTCTTGGTCACAAGTTGTTCTGTGGCATCTGCTGCCAGCCTGTGCCTATTTGCTTCCTTTTCCTCCAGCAGCCTACAACAGGGAATGAAGTTCAGGCGCTGATGCTCTCCTTCATATGCAGGGCAGGATGAGCTCAACCCTCCCTCATCTTCCTCTTCCAATTTTTGGGAAAAAATGTGCTGGCAGAAGTCCTCAGGTGTGGGGCATGGCTGATCCACACTTTTAATCCAGGCTGGTCAGGAGGCTGAGATCTCAGTATGGAAGTTCCAAGTCACCTAGAACAGGAAAGTCTGATAGATTCTTACTACCAAAAATAAAAACAGCTGGGAATGGAGTTTGGGCTCAAGTGGTAAAGGGCTAATCTTGAGTACAAATGCTTAGTGCCCAGGCCCTGAGTTCAGGCTCCAGCACTGCCAACAACCTCACTTTAGTGAGATTATAGCTTTATCCATGTAGGCACATCTCACTGGAATCTTTGCTGGTAGAGATAGTCTTCATAATTTTGTCTCAAGGTAAAGGTCCTCCTGGGGTAGTACACAAAAGGTGTCATGGAGAGAGGAGCCCCACTTGCTCCAGGTTTGAAGATGGCATAGGTCAAGCCAGCATGGAGTTGGCACATCAGTCTTTTTCCTAGCACCACCTACCAGTGAATGTCAAATGACATTGATTCTTGTGGGATTGTGAGACTGAAGTGCCCCATTAAGGGCAGTGTTAGCACATCCAAACTTGGATACCAGGAATGCTGAAATCTCAAAGCTAAGATTTCTGTTGGCTACAGAAATGCTGGTGTGTCTGTTATTCACTAAAAGTTCAGGTGCAAAGATTCTGAAGCTTGATACCATGTGTTTATTCCATTTAGTAAAATTATTTTAATGCACTATATAAGTTAAAACATTTGATAAGAGTCAGGGGTAGTGAAAACATTGTTCTTGAATTCAGGTGTCTGGCAGGGTAATGGGGGGTGTTGGTGGCTGGGACTATGAAGCTGGAGCTGCTATCAAACCATGGATCATGTTCCTCTTTGTCTGGGAGAAATGACTCCAAAGATGAAATTTGAATGGTGAGGAAAAGATGATGATGTACTCAGGAAATTTCTCCTAAACAAATGCTCATGTGGAAGTGGGATGGGGGCTGGGCATATCTGAGGCAGAGCTTAAGGGGGCTTCTCATGGCGTTGAGAACGTTCCTTGCGACTTCAGGCATGCAGCAGGGTTTTTTAGATGGCCATTGTGAGATGGATGGAATAAGACTGGAGACAAGATGAATGCTGGGATCCTGCAATGCTCTTGCATGAGTGGCTGGTGGCTCACCTGAAAGAACTAATTATGTCTAAAAAAGAAATCAGGAATTTGTTTTGATTAGATAATTCCTGTAATCCGAGGCATATTCAGGATCCTGATCTTAGTATTGTGGTTTAAAACCAACCCAGCAAAGGGAAAAATGCATGAGACTCTTACTCCCAGTTTAGAGCAAGAACAAAGATTGAAGTAGAGCTGTGGCTCAAGAGCTAGAGTGCTACCTTGAGCAAAGAAAAGCTAAGAAAAAGCTCCAGGTCTTGAGTTCAAGGCCAGGAATGAAAGAAGGAAGGTAAAAAAGGGAAGTATGTGAGGAAGGGAAATATATAAATGAAAGAGAGAAGGAACTAGAAATTTAAAACTAGAGAATATTTAAAAGTCATCAGTCCTTCTAAGAAAAGTGTTGGAGTATGGGTTCTATATGTGGTGAACTGGAAGCCCAGCAGTGACTTGTTAACCAAAGAGTCACCATGATGAGCAAAGGATAGAAATCTGCATGAGCCTCTTAGTGGATGGAGTCACAGAAGAGAACCTCAGCTCCCATCCCATAGTTAGAAGTATATAGAGATGGGGAAGTTGGCATCACCTTGATGTCATTGTGTCCATGGAGACTGGAAGCCATGGCTCTGTGAAAGCACAATGTTCTGCTTACTGAGCTGAGAGGCTGAGGAGAGCCAAGTCCTGGCCATGAAGAATTCAGGGTGGCAGCAGAGCAACTCTGCTGCAGTGTGTGCCTGCTTGTCTGTTCTTATTCTGTGGTGGATCAGGCCGGAGCGGGTGATAGTAACGGTTTTGGGTTCACAAGCCCTTCACCAAGAGCTTCCTCTGGGATCCTCATAAGCTACAGGGTGGCTGGTGGTGGGATGTGTGTGGGGTGGAAGTGACAGAGGGATGGACACATGGCAAGGTGGGTGAAGAGATGAGAGGAATGATGAGAGCCCAGTTCATTGGTTTCCAAGGTTAATGGGTGGGAGGCAGAGAGGCATGATGGAGGAAAGATGGAGGCAGGGGAAGGTGGTGACAGAGTGAGGCCATCTGTAGTGCCAGCCTGGCCATCATCTGAAGCCCATAGGCAGCTTCCTGATCCCTCACTTTGTCCTGCTCCTTGTGGAGGGAATGTCACGTGTACCCAGAGCTAGGGGTGGGGCAATGTTAGCACCTGGAGAACCATTGGCCTCTACCTGGGTGAGGGGTGGTTCTGGCTCCCATGCTGGGTGGCCTGATAGCTATGGAACAGATCTCTCCTTAGCTACAACAGTCAGTGCTGCTCTCCATCTAGGGTTAGGGCACCTGCTCAGCCATCAGGACACCCCATGCCAGGACAGAGGCCTACAATTCAGATGGCATCACAGGGGTGAAGATGATCTCACCGTAGCCCTAGTTACATGGCTGTCCCCGCATGCAGGACAGGATGAGCTGGGGGAAGATGTTCTCTGTGTTTTTCCACAGCCTATCCCGGCCTCTTCTTGTGTCTGATTAGACCAAGAGAGTACCAGGTTCCCTCTCATAGTCCTGGTTCTTTTTCTTTTACAGTCATGAAGCTTGAACTCAGGTCCTGGGTACTGTCCCTGAGCTCTTTTGCTCAAGGTTGATGCTCTACCATTTGAACCATAGTGCCATTTCCAGCTTTTAGTTTTCATGTGGATCTCTGATATCTCCAGTGCTGTGCCTGCAGGGAGGCACTCACCCCACAGACAGAGCCACCTCTGCCGTGACTGTGACTGCCCACAACCCTCACACCCACTCCTTGCACACCCCTCGACTCCAGTTTTAGCTCCTCTTGGACTGGGTGTCCAGCCTACCCCTTCCTACACTCACAAAGGGTCTACAATTGTCTTCCCAGGGTCCTTTCTTCTGCCAGCCAGATACAGACTGTGCACATCTTGACGATCACAGAGCTCAAAGCCAAAGGCTGAGATGCAGAATGGGGTGACCCAGTAGCTGCACAGGGCCCATGGATCATCCTGTGCATCCCCCAGTCTGTGACTTCCCCCACCCCGTTGGCAGGGAAGATCCATGCCCACATCCTGATCCCTGGTCCCCTCCAATTCCATTCTCCCTTGGATTTTGCAGACTGTCTACCATCAGGATCTAAAATTCTATTCATCACTTTATGTCCTTATCACTGATTTGCTACTTTGGCAGGATCTCCCCGTGCCTGGAGAGTGGGCCTGTCATGTACTCTCTGTGGAGAAGTTGCCCCAGGAGAAGAAATATGCACTTCATGTGAGTGTTGGACAGGTCAGGAGGGCTCCCTTGGATCAGAAGCCACAGGAGGGGTGCAGATGGGGGAATGCTAGGGGCCCCAGGGGACAGTGGGAGTTAGGGCACAGTTGATTCCTTCTGCAGGGTTGATACCGCTTCACAAACCCAACAGAATGAGGTTCACATTACAGATGTCAGAGACAGTGCAGATTGCCAATGGGCGCAGGGGTCACTGTCACCCCCAGATGCTGGCTGCATGCTGGGATGCACGCAGAGATGGTTTCAAGATCAGATAATGAGGATGTTGCAGGGTGTAACCATTCTTTTCAGATGGCTCTCTACCTCTCTTGAGCTTCATCTCTATCTTTGGCTTTTTCTTGGCAGTTAACTGGAAATGAGAGTTTCATGGACTTTCCTTTCTGGACTGGCTTCAAACAGAAGCTATGCACAGTTTTCAAACCATACCCTACTGAAGAAGGGAAGCTTGATCTGGTGCTTAAATGGGTTGCACTTTGGCTCCGTTTGCTATGCCTCACGGGAGGGGGCTCATCATTTGTAGACTCAGATCTCATGACCTTCAAAGCCAAATGCTACCTAAAGTTCAGGGTCCCAGCCTATGTGTTGTGCCTGGGTGAATACATTCTCTGTTATGCTGGGTCATCAATCCATGTTTTAAGCTGGAAGTAGGCAGTGCCACATTTGATAAGAACATCTGCCAGAGATTGTCACCTCATGAAAGCAGATTCTAAATTTGTATTCCATTTCCTGTGGTGGAGAAATCCCCTCCAAGTTAGACAGGCTCACATCCACCTGCAGGTCACACTCCTAATGCACCCTTGAGTGTCCTCATGGTATTGGGATCTAAGTTTGTAGGGAATGCTGGTTTAGGCCATGAATTAGCTGGACAAGTGATGACAAACGTGTTGTGGATTAATATGAGAACAATTTAAGAAGCCCTGGAGGAGCATCAACCTGACCCTCTGTGGTGCTATAAATCTGATAGGATGTTCCAGACTGAGAAACAATCACATGGCTTTGTGTTTGGCATCCAGACAAGTGAGTGCATGTCTTAGCTGTCAGCCAATACAGAGGAGGACATGAATAAGTGGGTGAAGAGCATCTGTCAGACCCCTGTCTGGGGGCAGGTGGAGAGAACAGAGGAAGGTAGATACCATGGCTGTGGTGGGGCCAAAAAAAGGGTAAAAGAGGCAAAGGAACCAGGTACTGGTAGCTCAAGACTGTCATCCTAGCTACTCAGGAGTTTGAGATCTGAGGATCACAATTCAAAGCCAGCCCAGGACAGAAACTCCATGAGACTCTTATCTGCAAGAAACTACTGAATGCAAGAAGCTCAAGCTCAGTGACAGCATCCAGGCCTAGCGTTCAAAACCCAGGACTGGCAGAAAAAAGTATCAAAGGAAAAGAAGCTGGCCAAAAGTTAGAGGGACTCTATCTTGACAAACAATAGAATGGTAATTTGCACTCAGAAGACTTTCACAAAATCTGGAAATGCCTGAGACCTATCTATGTATGTTTCCTGTTTGTCTAAATACATATGTTTATGCATTTATATATTAGTATAGAGAGACAGATCAATACATATGACTATACATATATACATAGCCAGACACTTATGGGTGGGTGGTATACTGTGTGAGAGTTTGTGTTTGTGTTTTGTGGATGGCTATCTCTGTTTAGGAAAGATAGAAAATATGTAAATATCTTTTAAAAAACTTGATAAAATATAGAGAGACATAAGCTCTTGAGGGAATCTGAAATGACAAGATTATTCACAGGCACGTTTACCCTTATGCATTCCTCAGCAAGTTTTAATTTTTTTCATTATTTTCTTTCTTTTTTTGAACCAGTGCTAAGGATTTCTCTCAGGGACCAGGTGCTGCCAATTACTAATTTTCTCATGGCTGGTACAAGAGGAACTGAGCCACAGTTCCACTTTTGCCTTATTTATTCGTGCTTAACTGAAGATAAAGATTTCTATCACTGAGTTTCTTTCAGGGGCTGGATTCTAACGAGGATCCCCAGACCTCAGCCTTCTCTATAGCTACAATTAACAATATGAGAACCCAGCAATGGGTTCCAATGCACAGGGCAAGAAATTGAGTGAATCTCTCAACTGCAATTAGCTATAATAAGCTAGAAGTGAAAGACCAATACCTTTGAGGAAAAGATGCTGAGGGTTATCACACAGGCCCTATGAGTAAGCCCTAAACCCTGTACACATGTGTGCATGCACACATTGGCAGATACACACACAGACATGCACACACACAATATCTCAGGCAACATTGTATTTTGAATTAATATCCAAAGATTGGACAACAGGATAGCAAGTAATAAAATCTATATTTCTTGTCTACATTGAGGGAAAGGGATAAGTCACAAGATGCAGAAGCGAAGAATTCAGAGGCAAATGCTGTGAGTGAATAACTTGTAAAAAGCACATTTCTTTTCTTTTCTTTTCTTTTCTTTTGTTTTTTCTGCCATTGCTGGGGCTTGAACTCAGGGCCTGAGCACTGCTCTTGGCTTTTCCCAAGTCTAGCCCTCTGCCACTTGAGCCACATTGCCATATGGATTTTTATATCTGTGTGATATTAAGGACTCAAACCTAGATCTTCATGGATGCTAGCCAAGCACTCTACCACTGGGCCAAACTCTAAACCCAGATAAAGTATTTATAAATAGTCATCATCATCATATCAAAATATCCTTTCTCCTACAAAGAATGAACACTTATCGATGTCTGTAAGACTATTTTTTATGTCACCAATGCTTCTGTGATTTTCCCACTTGCATTTTTACAGATGACAGCACAGATATTCATCAGGAAGAAAAATAGATTAGGATAGAGAAACCTAACTACGTCCTAGTAGATTGAAGTGAAAAATATGTGCAAGATGGCCTGGGTGTTTCATCTATTTGTGGAGTGCTTGGCTACCACACAAAAAGATTCCGGTTTGATTCTGCAGTACCATATACATAGAAAACTCTGGAGTGGTGCTGTGGCTTGGTGGGACAGCTATAGCCTAAAGAAAGCCTAAGAACAATGGTCAGGCTCTGAGGTCAAGCCCCAGGACTAGCAAAAAAAATGTGCAAGAGGCAAAATGCAAGCTGAGAAGGCACTGTGAAGCAAAATGTCTTGTGAAGGGTAAGGGGAATAGTGACAGTTAAGTTTGGATCTTACCTAAGAAAGGCTCCCTGAGCCTGAGACCAGGCTAGAACTTACGCCTAGTTAGTGACTTGGGATTTGAACAAAAAGGTGTGCTGTTTACTACATCCATATGTGAGGTGGGAAGGGAGATTCAGCCTCCAGTATGTCTTTGGGGAGGTCTTCTGTGAGCAAGGAGCTTTGGTCATTGGGCCTTGAAAGGTGACCCTACCTCCCTCACAATGGAACAGAATATGGAACCCTGGTAACTAAGCCACTGTATGTGACAACCAGCTCAAGCCAGCTCCCTTGGCCTGTGGCTCAGGAACCAGAAAGATGTTGCTGTGCTGTTGCCAAAGGTCAGGAGGCTCGCATCTCAGGCAGGAGAGATATGGATGTCTCACTTGAAGAAGTAGATGCTGGATCAGTGCCAAGCCAAAATTCCAGTATATCAGGCATTTCTCTAGGAAGAAAGCCAGGAAACTCCAGGGCAACTCAGATGAGGTATATTGAGAGGAAACCTATTTGAACCCATAATCCTGCCCACACACTACAACCTTCTTGTGTGCTTTCAAGTGACTATACTGAGATTAGAGTGTGTCATTTCCAATCTACTCTATTCCAATTCCTCAGTGTGAAGTGTGGTCCCATTCCTACGTTTGAAATATCCACTGTTTTGCCAACATAGTGTGATGGTAAGTCAGCTCAGACTCTGAATGAGCCTTGTATCCTATGGATCCTGGAGGAAGGCCTGTTGGAGATGCTGCTGACAAAGCTGATCCCTGCCTACCAGAAAGGTGATCTCTTTTATGTGGGAAACTTCCTGCACAATTTCAAATAGTGGAGGACAATGTAGTAGTTGCTGGAAATTCTCTTGAAAAAGTGAGTGTTCCCCCTCCAAACCCAGGTTTGCTCACCCCTCCTGGCCAAGTCTTGGAATAATTGGCTCCTCTCTGAGCCTGTTTGGTTCACTGGGATGTTCACAGGGGAGCTAAGCATGATACAAGTGCACAAACTACTTTATTATGACTGGGACACCATGCCATTTCATTTCCCTCACAAGCTACTGGAGTCTCAACAGTGTGCTTACTGAGAAGTTGGATTTCAGGCATGAGTAAGTGGCTCTCAACTGCAGTCCTCACCTAGGTGACATCCTAGGAAATCCCATTTCCCAGTAAGAAATGAGGTGTCAGTACTAATGGCGGAGGCCTGTGAAATACTGGAGTCAGAGGAAAAGCTGGAGGCTGAATCACTTTTGAGCCATCAGGGAGGGATTGTGATAGCTTTGCCTGTTAGAACCTGAAAGCATTTACATTTTGGTGTGAGGTCCAGTGCTGCCACTTGAACCTGAACCCAGGTCTAAATGCCATCCCTTTGGTGTTCAAAAATTAGCACTGTACCATGTGAGTCATAGGTCAAGTTCTGGCTTTTTGCTGCCTAATTGAAGACAAGTGCCTTTAGACTTTTACTGACTAGACTGGCTTTCCAATGTGATCTTCAGAGCTCAGCCTGCTGGGTGGCTAAGATTAGAGGAATGAGCATTTAGTTCTTTATTTAGAGCATTCACTTATTGATTTATTTAGAGCATTTACTTAGTTAATTTAAGGTGCGTTTACTTTGGACAGATGCATAGAGGCCTCTCTCAGAAGCTTCTGGAAGTGGGGTGTAAAAGTCATCCTGTTCTCGAGTGTCTCTTACCCCCCTCCCAGCACATAAGTGCACATCTCTGCAGGACAGCCACAGCATTAGAGTCCTGCAAGAAAGGGGCTTTGGTAGAAGGCTCAGGATGGAGAGAGAAGGCTCTCACTTTCCTTGTACCGAATGTGCCCACAGCATCATGTGTTCCATCTATACGATGTGAATGGACTTCTACCCCAGTGATTTCTACAAGTTCAAGAACTGCCACACCCTGACACAACTCAAGCTCTATATGAGGCTCCACATGCCGGCTATGGACCTGCTCTTCTAAACACATACTTTTTGACCAGCTGGAGGAATGTGCGACCAGTAAGACCAAGAAAAAGTAGAAGTCCTGGTGTGGGTGCCTCAGAGCCTGTGAGTAGGAAGCCCATGTGGTCTAGATATTGGTTGGCCCTTACTTCTACAGAGCATGGCAAAATGCCCTTTATGGGTGGTGTCAGCCAGGTAATGTCTGTCCTCTGAAAGGACTCTGGAATAAGCACTCATTAGAAAGACCCTACACCTCCTCAGTGTTCAGTCCAAACTCCAGTTCTACAGGTTCCTCCATTAGATCCTCATGGAAGTTGAGTGACACTTCAACTTGCAGAGTCCACTCTGACCACTCTGTACCTATTTCCATCCTTAGGTTTGGGGCATCCTGGAAGAGCTTATCCTGAACTCCGGTTGAAAAACCCACCAATGGAGCTGGTGACTGATGGAGACTGAGAATCATCACTGCACTCCAGAAAGCATGGGCCTTCTGTAGAAATTACCAAACAGGTTTAGAGTCCTGTGGATATACCTTTTGCTCTGAACCCCATGTGTGACACAGTTGAACCTGCAGATACTATGGAGGAAGAAAAAGTGCAGCCAGATTTCCTTCCGTTTCCTTTCACACTCCACCCAGAGTCAGTCCATCTGAGTCAGAGTAACACTCCACTTATTGTGCAAGCTGAAGGGGCACACGCTGGGCTCATGGAAAATGTCCCCATGGGAAGCAGCAAGTGTACTCTCAATACTGGATTCATTGGAGGAAAATGAATCCATCCTCACAGAATATCCAGACCCATCCATCTCACTAAAAGAGACTCAATCTCCATTCGACAAACCAGAATCCATCCCCCTCTTAACTCAGGAAGGACATTCTGTTTCTCATGAGGAAGGAGACCCTTCTGAGGACTCTGAAGTAGAATTACTGTCTGAAGGCAACTTGGAGGCCAGTCTGGATTTAGAGCTTCCCTGTCCCCTTCCTGAAAAGACATCTGTTTACCTTGCTCTCATGATTCTTGTCAAGTATTTATTGTATTTACTTTGCTAACTATTAAACTCTCATTGTTAATATTATGGTGTGTAGTTCTTCAGTCCTTATTATACTGTGTTTTATTTTCCACTTATAATGTGAAACCTCAGACACATAGGTCCTGGGTGGGCCAAAAACCAGACAGGTCTGGTCCCATAGAAGACAACCTTACTGGATATAGGGAACTATGAAATGCATGGAATCACCAGGAATCCAGGCCAGGCCTCCATGGAAAGACAAGTCAGCTACCAAAGCTTAAGGACAGAGCAGATGCCTGGAAATGTGTTTTGTCAATCGGGAGAAGTACCAGAGTAACTGTAATATTATGTGGGACTCTGTTCTATGAGTTCAAGTCTGTTTATATATCCATTGTGCTTTGTAGAAATATTTAAGAAAATTAAAACTCCACAATAGCATCAAAAAACTACTTTGGCTTTAAATGTGGCCTAGTTGTAGAGTGCTCGCCTAGTATACAAGAAGACCTTGATGCAATTCCTCGGCACTGCATACACAGAAAAAACAGATGGGGCACTGTGGCTCAGGTGTCAGAGTGCCACCCTTGAACAAATGTGGCCAAGGACAGTTCCTGGTCCCTCAGTTCAAGCCCCAGGACTAGCCAAACAAGAAATCATACCATTTTCCACACATTTGGAAATAAATCTGTTTTATCTAACCCTACTTCTTTTTTGCCAGTCCAGGGTGTGTGCCACCAAGCCAAACTACTGGCCCCCAACCTTACTATTTTGAATCATTTAATTTTTTTACATAATCATATTTCATGCTGTCTGTATTAATACCATAAACAGTATGCTTAGTGTAATAATGTTAAAGGTAAAACATAAGAAATTAATAACTAAAATTCCTTTTTTATTAGTTTTATAGCATTACTACAATTTTATGAGAAAAATTACCTAGGATGTTTATTTTAGAGTTCAAGCAGTCCATTTTGATAAATATATCAACCTACATCATTTATTTGAACACATTTTAAACTATTTTTTTCAGGAATGAAAATACATATATATTTGTTGTAAATGAAATTTATGACTTGGGGGGAAAGGAAAGAGAAAAGGGGGGAGGGGGTAACAGTGTTTACAAGAAATGTACTCATTACATATGTAACAGCAATCTCTTTGTATATCACCTTGACAACAAATTTTTTGAAAAGTACAATAAGTTTTAATGTCTACTTTGGGCAGAATTTTTTTTTGCCAGTACTGGGCTTAGACTCAGGACCTGAGCACGATCCTTGTTTTTGTTTTTGTTTATTCTTAAGGCGCAAGTTCTATCACATGTGCCACAGCACCACTTTTATCTTTTTTTTATCTATGTTGTGCTGAGGAATTGAACTTGGGTCTTCATTCATGCTCGGCAAGAACTCTTCCACTAGGCTTAACTTATGGCCCCAGTGGGAAGGAAGTTTTCCATAAAATATGTAGGAAATATGTCCACTAAGGAAAAGCCATCAAAAATAGAAGAAAAATTATATACTTAGATAACGACATGCCAGTATTATGGCAGATCTCTGTAATTCTAGCTTCAAGAGTGGCCTATTTGGACCGGGAGTTGGCTGGCTGAAGTAAAGTGCTATCCTTGAGCAAGCCCTAGGACAGTGCTCTGGCCATGAGTTGAAGCCATAGGACATGCAAAAAATAATAATTTAATGCCCGTGACTGGTGGCTCACCCTGGTAATCCTAGCTACCCTGGAGGATCGAGGTTCAAAGACGGCCCAGGCATAAAAATCTGTGAGAATCTTATTTCCAAATAATCCAGAAAATTCAAAATGACAATGTGCCTCAAGTGGTAGAACTCTTGCCTTGAGCTGAAGAGCTTAAGGTAAACATCCAGGCCCAGAGTTCAAGCCCCAAGAGTGAAAAAAAGAAAACGAAAAAGAAAGCCCTTATCTAAGGCTGGAGTGCACACTAGTGGTAGTTTGCTTGCCTAGTATGCACAAAGCCCTGTGTTCAATTACTCTGTACCACTTACACCAAAAGAAAAGCTGGAAATGATCTCAGAAGGTTGGGTTCTGAGGATCACAGTTCAAAGCCAGGCCAGACACTAAAGTCCATGAAACTGTTACATCCACTTAAGCACCAGAAAACCAGAAGTGACACTCTGGCTCAAGGTGTTTAAGGTTGTAGCCTTGAGCTGAAGAGCCCAGGGACACTGCCCAGGTGCACGATTAAAGTCTTACAACCAAAACACAGAGAGAGATAGAGAGAGAGAGAGAGAGAGAGAGAGAGAGAGAGAGAGAGAGAGAGAGAGAGAGAGAGAGAGAGAGAGAGCGCGAGAGAGAAAGACAGACAGACAGACAGGCAGACAGACAGAGACAGAGAGACAGAGACAGAGACATCAAACAGTCAGACACTGCTGGCTGAAGCGTGTAATTCTAGCTACTATGGAGGCTGAGATTGGAGGATCTTGGTTCAAAGCCCAAAGCCAGCCTCGACACATATGTTTGTGAGACTTACATCACCAATTAACTACCAGAAACCGAAAATGGAGCTGTAGAGGAAGAACGCTAGCCTTGAGCTGAAGAGCTAAGGGACAGTGTCCAGGCCCAAAGTCCAAGCACCATGACGAATCAATAATAAAAAAAAGAAGATAGCTAATAGTAATGATGAATAATTTTGGGCTGGGAGTTTGGCCTAGTGGTAGAGTGCTTGCCTAGCATGCACGAAGACCTGGGTTCAATTCCTCAATACCACATACATAGAAAAATGCTGGAAGTGGTGCTGAGGCTGAAGTGGTAGAGCCCTAGCCTTGAGAAAATATAAGGACAGTGCTCAGTCCCTGAGTTCAAGCCCAGGACTGGCCAAATCAAAAGTAGTAGAGCACTGGCATTGAACTGAAGATCTGAGGAACAGCCCAGGCACAGAGTTCAAGCACTGCAAACAACAACAAAATCTATGAGATTGCAGTGGTGGTTTTAAGCTAAGCAAAAATAGAGTAGAAACTGGTAAAATACATATTTCTGTGTAAGCAAAATAGCCAGACTTATGCATTAGAACAGGATAGCAACTTAAAAAAAATTGTGTTTTCCATCTCACTAGGTCCTGTCTCTTAATTTATTCAAGTAAGTGAAATGCTGGGTTTTATAATCATTGCTCTGAATATTAGAAAATCATAATATCTCTCATTAACCAACAAAGACCAGGAACTGGGGCTTAGTTCAAATGGCAGAGTATCAGGCAAGAGAAGAAAAAATTGAAGTAAGAACTTGAAGTTCTTGATCCAGAACCTGCATAGTAACAGAGCAGCAGCCTTGTGATGGTACCTCACACCTATAATCTTAGCTACTCAGGAGGCTAAGATCTGAGAATCAAAGTTTAAAGCCAGCCAAAGTACCCAGTTAACTGCCAGAAAAACCAGAAGTGGCACTGTGGCTCACATATTAAAGCACTAGCCTTGAGCTGAAGAGCTCAGGGACATTGCCCAGGCCCAGAGTTCAAGCCCCACAATTGACAAAAATCAAACAAGCAAACAAAACTCACAAAGAAGCCTGCAGACCACAGTGGTTCTGCTGAGTCTCTTCTCTATGGTGATCAGGAAACATTTCACTTTTTCTGTCTCTTCCCATCTCAACATTCATACTAAAATAAGATTGTGTTGAAAGTTTCAATTTATAAAAATGTTTTTCATGAAGCACCCTGAAATATTCATCGCTTATATCTCAACTGAAGATAGTTGATTTGTGGCTGCATTGGTAGAGTGCTAGCCTTGAGCAGAAAAGGTCAGGGATAGAGCTGAAGCACTCAGTTGAAGACCCAGTGCCAACACACAAAAGAAATTATGCACTTTATACATATTTTCTAATTTCTTAATGAATTTTTCAGTCTGTATAAATATAGGGTACATTCCTTGTTACTTAAGTAAGATTGCTCTTTTTTTTTTCTTTTTGCCAGTCCTAGGGCTTGGACTCAGGGCCTAGACATTTTCGTTGGACTCGCTTGCCCAAGGTGAGTGCTCTGCCTCTTGAGACACAGCGCCACTTCTAGCTTTTTTCTGAGTATGCGGTACCGGTGAATAGAACCCTGGTCTTCATGCATTCTAGGTGAGCACTCTACCATTAGGCTACATTCCCAGGCAGTGAGATTCCTCTTACAGTCCTTGTATGTTCGCAGAGTTTGATCTCACACACTGTATGGACCTGGTTGGCTTTGACCTGTGATCCTAAGCCCTGAGCCTCCTAAGTAGCTGAAATTAAGTTGTGAGCCAGCATAATGGCTTCCATTCTTTTTTCTACAAAAATATATGTAGTTATCTAAAATATATCTATAGCTGAAAAAAATGAATCTCTCCCAAACAAATCTTCAAAGAAACAACCATCTTATTAAAAGGGGGCTAAAGACTTAAAAGAGTATTCTCTGAAGAAAAAATTAAAATGGGCTTTAGACACATGAAGAAATGCTCCATATCTTTAGCAATAAGGGAAATGAAAATCAAAACAACTTTGAGATTCCACCTGACTCCAGTCAGAATAGCCATTATCAAAAAATCTAATAAGAGATACTGGTGGGGAAGTGACCAGGGGGGATCACACCTACACTGTTGGTGTGAGTGTAAACTCGTTCAACCACTAGGGAAAGCAGTGTGGTGGTTCCTCAAAAGACTGAACATAGAGCTCCCCTATGATCCAGCAAATCCACTACTTGGCATCTACCCAATTGTCCAGAAAAAAGGGCATACTAAAGCCACTAGCACAATGATGCTCATTGCAGCATTATTTACCATAGCAAAGATATGAAACCAACCCAGATGCCACTCAGTAGATGACTGAATCAAGAAGATGTGGTACTTATACACAATGGAATGCTAGGCTGCCATCAGAAGGAATGACATCGCCCCATTTGTAAGGAAATGGAAAGACTTGGAAAAATTCATATTAAGGGAAGCAAGCCAGACCCAAAGAAACATAAGCTCAATGGTTTCCCTCATTTGTAATAATTAGTTCACATCTAGGACTCTCCTAGCAGAGGATTACAATAACTCAAAAACCTAGGTATATGAGGTCATATAGGATGAGATTAATGTAAGGATATCTAGGATATGGAAACAAGAGCTATATCTTGTGTCATCGTTGTTCTTAATCTTGTGTGATTTTTGTCCTTAATCTACTATGTAATTTCTCATCTCTTATTTTGCCCTTTGGTTAATGTCAGATTGTTACTGTATCTGATTTTTTCCCTGGCATATTGTATATATGTTTATTTGTTTATGTCAAATAGGAAAGGGAAGGGGGAAACAAGATGATTGGGAAGGGGAGGGGAGAGGGAACTGGAGACAAAAACATGTGGAGTGGAATAAATGTGTGAGAAGTAATGCAGTCCACTACCTGTAAATGTAATCGTAACCCCTCTATACATTACCCTGAAAATAAAAAAGAGACTATAAAAATATCTGTAGAAAATGAGGCTGGATGATGGAAACAACCAGATGCCCTAATACAAAAAATGTGATACACGCACACACACACACACACACACACACACACACACACACACACACAATGGAATGATACATAGCCAACCGACAAGATAAAATAATGGCATTCTCGGGGAAGTGGATGAAAAGGAAAAACATCATATTAAGTGAAGTAAGCCAAACTCAAAGGAACATAGGCCCAAGAGTCTCCCTCATTTGTCAAATTCAGTAGAAACCTTGGGCTCTGCTACCAGAGATTTGCAATAGAACAAAATCTACAGGCATCGTGACAAATAGTATGACACTAAATGTAAGGACCTAGAACATGAAGAAACAAAACTCATATAATGAGTAATTTTTGTCCTTAATGAACTATGTGATCTCTTATCTCTTTTGCTATCCCTTGGTTATATCATATTGTTACAATAGTTCACCTTGTTTTCTGATATATTTCATATGGGCCTAATTGGTTATTTGAAATTGGATAGGGAAGAGGAGAAATGAACATGAGTGGGGGTAGGGGAAGGGAAATAGGGACCATATCATTACATAGGATATCAAAGTTTGAGAAGTAATGCACCTTCTATCTGGTGAATATAATGTAACCCTTCTATAAATTACAATAAAAATAAATACATGAAAAGAAGATCTGCACAGAAAAAATAATAATGGCATTTTTGGGGTAGTGGATGAAATTAGAGTGAATCCTGCTGAGTGAGATAAGTCAAGACCAAGGAACAAAAGGTACATGGTATCCTTAATATATGGATATTAGTTTCAAACAGTAGTAGAGCGATGATTGAATAGTTGATACCCAAAGTTCTAGACATAATTTTGGAGATATAAACATAACTACATAGACATAAAAATCTAGGATAGACTATACACTCTATAGACATGTGTTTTATTATAGATTAATCTGTATCTATGACATACAAAGACTCAGCTTAATTTTTACTATATTCTAAAATTTATGTGCCAGTTATTGTATAGCGATTCCCTTCTTGAATACTTGTTGGTTAAACATGACATTTGAAATATGATGTAAAATTCAATGTTAATAAATTTTTTTTAAAAAAGAGGCTAGAGGTAAATACCACTAATGTACTTGTTCTAAGTGGTACAGAAATTTTCTTAATGAATCAAGCGGTTTTATTACATCTTTATGCAATTATTTTAGTTCTGAGTGTTCTACACTCAATGATACTTCTGGAAAGATGATATAGCTGACTGTGTAGATGGTATGAAGACATACTGGCCTAAACATAGAATAAAGCAGTGGTAAGTGGCTGTTAGCTGTCCAGATTCTACTGGAATATGTGGAATGAATTTATTAAGCACAATGCAGGCTCTTAGTCAGATCAGGATCAAGATTATGTGGTTCCATGAGATGAATGAGGAAAGATCAGAAAAATCTACTAAGATATCCAGATATACTTTTGAAACTAAGGTATCTGGACTCCTTTTTTTTTCTTTCTTGGTGGGGAGCTTGAACTTTGGACCTGGGCAAGGTGTCTTAGTTCTTTTTCCTCAAGGCTAATGCTGTACCAGTTTTAGCCACAACTCCACTTAGTTTTTGGGTGGATAAGTGGAGAGAAGAATCTTACAGTTTTTTTTGTTTTCGTTTTTTTGCTTGCAAAGGCTTTGAATCACCTTCTCCCTGGCTAGTAGAATGACAATTATGACCCTCCAGCGCCTGGCTAGTGATTTTTTGAAAATTGCACTTTCTTCCAAATCACGTAACTGGTTCCTAGCAAAGTTTTGAAGCCTGACTTAACTGTGACAGATTTTTGTCACTTGGAGACACTCTGTGCTGAACGTTAGAAATCTACCAGCTGACTCACAGTGGCACTTCCAGTTTTTGTTTATGTGGTGCTGAGGAATGGAATCCAGGGTTTCATACATGCTAGGCAAGCTACATTTTCAGCCCAAGGTTTTATGTTTTGTTTTTTCAGTGTTGTTGCTTCTAAGGTACTGTATGATGTTCTTTCATTTTCTTTGCATTTTACCTCTTTTCTTCTTTTTCCCTTTAGTTTTATTCTCTGTAGTCACTGTGTTGAATTCGGGTACCCTGTGTCTTGTATATAGGTTTATGTGATTTGGGGAATGGAGAGGGTATAATAAAATGGTAAAAAAAAAAAAAAAGGAAAAAGGGTGAACCAATTGAACAGTGATACTTGGAAGACACTAAACGGAAATGAACTGAACAATCTGGGTGGAGAGGGGGCTGAGGGTAGGAAAACAGAGAAAAATGAGGGAGGGGATAACAATTTTCTTAAGAAATGTGTTCATTACTTATGTAACCGTATGCCAACTATATATTGACTTAACAAAAAAATTAACTTAAAAAATAATTTAGCCGGGTATGGTGGCTCACACTTGTAAATGTAGCTACTCAAGAGGCTGAGATCCAAGGATAGCAGTTCAAAGTCAGCCTGGGCACTGAAGTCCATGTGACTCTTATCTCCAATTAACCACCAGAAACCCAGAAGTGGCCCTATGGCTCAAGGGATAGGGCAGTAGTCTTGAGCTGAAAAGCTCAGTGACAAGACCCAGGTGCAGAATTGCAGTCCCATGACTTGAATGATGAATGATACTAGCCAGGCTCTGTGTGCTCACACTTGGAATCCTATCTACACAGAATCAGGTTTGAATCCAGCCCAAACAAATTGCATGATATTCTGATTTACAGTTTATTACCAAAAATCTGGAAGTGGAGCTGTGGATCAAGTGGTAGAACACTAGCCTGAAGCAAAAAAAAACATTTAAGGACAGTTCCCAGGCCCTTGGTTCAAGTCCCAGGACTTGCATAAAACAAACAAAATCTGACGCTGAGTCCTCCATCATTTGGTGTTATAGTTCAATATTCTTGATAT
Source organism: Megascapheus bottae (assembly GCF_031878675.1). Classification (NCBI taxonomy): domain Eukaryota; kingdom Metazoa; phylum Chordata; class Mammalia; order Rodentia; family Geomyidae; genus Megascapheus; species Megascapheus bottae. The sequence goes on along the minus strand of NW_028327641.1, from coordinate 2,713,639 downwards.
GCGTCTTAGAAATTAAGTCCCTAGCAAATACCCTCCCCTGAAATTCTGCTTCATAGCTGATTCATAGAATTTCAGCATCATTACTATCACCTTCAAGTTAGCATAGCAGTCGACTACTGAAAATTTGAAGAAAACTTTTGAGTAATCCTAATAAATCTGTGTATCATCTGTACACACATCAAATCAGCAGCAGCTATGTTCTACTATTATCTAAATGTATTTAATCCCTTCTTGAGTTAATGAGCCTTAAAGAGTAAAACATATGAAATAGTTATGAAACTAACAGTCACCATTCTTCTACCTAATATTGTAATATAAGTTTATAAATGCAAGGACTATTCTGAAGTGTGCAGAAGATAGCTTCTAATTATAATATTCTCATGAAGTATAGTTTTTAAGAAACATGTTGCTTGCTTTGGGAAAGCAAAGGCAAGGAAAAATGACATAAGTAAGTTCCCTATTTATCAGAAGGAAAATACTATTGGGTTTAGATCAACTTCATATATTCCGTGCTGATGAAACAAATATTTGCAATTCCTGAGGCCAATCACTTCATTGTGATGCACAATCAGCCAGCTTAGATCAATCTTCCAAAAAAGGAAAGGAACAAATGAGAAGCAATTAAGGTTTCCAAAATGAACCAGGTGGTGGTGGCAGCTCACACTTGTAATTCTATCTACTCAAGGCCTGAAATCCAAGGATCTGGATTAAGTCTGTCTGGGATGAAAATATTCCTGTCTGAAACATCATCTCTGTTATCACAGCCCGGCTGATTCACTCTGCCCAACAGGTTCCAAACACCAAAGTCCATCTCCTATCTGAAATACTAGCAAACGTACTCACACATTATTTCCTCTTTGGGAGATAGTTGAAACATGTACCAGAAACATTTCCCTGGCTTCAGAGTGGAAGTGGAAATATATACTCACTAGAAGCCCATCTAGTAAATTACAGTCAATCATCTTTCCTCACATCTTGTTAGTTAAATTGAACAATGAGTGTTTGGAGAAGAAGCGATGTGTATGAGCACACAGGTTGTAAAAGTACTGTAATCCTAGCTACTCAAGATAAGCTGAGACCTGAGGATTCCAGTTCAAAATCAGCCATGCAATAAATTCCATAAGATTTTTACCTCTAATTAACCAGCAAAAAACAGAGCGTTGAATTGTGCTTAGAATGCCACAGGTTTAAGCTTTGCATAAAAGTGCTAATGGGTAGCATTCAGGATCCCACTCTCTCCACTCCTTTTTAACATAGTACTAGAATTCCTAGGCAGTGCAATAAGGCAAGAAGCAAGCATAAAGTGGATCCAAGTAGGGAAAGTGGAAATAAAACTATCCCTCTTTGCAGATGACATGATTCTGTATTTAAAGAATCCTATAGACTCTACTCCCAAGCTCCTTGAGCTCATTCAAAGGTTTGGAAGTGTAGCAGGCCATAAAATCAACCCTCACAAATCAACTGCCTTCCTTTACGCCAACAGTGAGAGGAACGAGGCAATCATCAGGAAAGAAACTCCTTTCACAATAGCCTCAAAGAAAATAAAGTACCTAGGAATTAGCTTAACTAAGAATGTAAAGGACCGGTTAGATGAAAACTTTAAATCCCTAAAAAAGGAAATTAAAGCATAACTAAGAAAATGGAAAAACCTCCCATGCTCCTGGATTGGAAGAATCAACATTGTAAAAATGACAATCTTGCCAAGCGCTATCTACAAATTCAATGCAACACCCATCAACATCCCCATGTCATTCTTTAAAGAAATAGAAGAGGCAATTCAAAATTTCATATGGAATAATAAAAGACACCGTATAGCAAAAACACTTCTTAGCAGAAAGAACAGCGCTGGAGGAATTTTAATTCCAAACTTTAGACTGTATTACAGAGCTATCATTCTCAAAACAGCTTGGTACGGGCACAAGAACAGGCCTGAAGAGCAATGGAAGAGAACTGCGGACCCAGATATTAAATTACAGACCTATGGCCACCTAATCTTTGACAAGGGAGCCAAAAAAATAGAATGGAAGAAAGATAGCCTTTTCAACATGTTTTGCTGGCAGAACTGGTTAAGCACCAGCGGAAAACTAAAGTTGTATCCTTCTTTGTCACCTTGCACTAGAATTAACTCCAAATGGATCAAAGACCTGGAGGTCAAACAAAGTCATACTGGAGGCTGAATCTCTCCTCCAATCTCACAATATACATGGGGATGTAGTAAACAGAACACCTTATTTTGCTGGCAGAACTGGTTAAGCACCAGCAGAAAACTAAAGTTGGATCCTTCTTTGTCACCTTGCACTAGAATTAAATCCAAATGGATCAAAGACCTGGAGGTAAAACTGACACACTGAAAAGTTTACAGGAAGGAATAGGAGATACACTGGGCCTCCTTGGCACAGGTCGAAACTTTCTTAATAAGGACCAAGAATCACAACAAATCAGAGAAAGGCTGGATACATGGGACTGCATTAAACTGCAGAGATTTTGTATGGCAACGGATATAGCTAGTAAACTAATCAGGAAGCCTACAGAGTGGGAGAAGATCTTCACCAACCAAACAACTGACAAAGGCCTAATATCTAAAATATATCAACAACACAAAAAATTGAATCACTCCAAAACTAACCTCGAAAGTAACACCCATCACATTAAAAAATGGGCCAAAGACTTAAAAAGAGTCTTCTCTGAAGAAGAAACAAAAATGGCCTATAGACACATGAAGAAATGTTCAACATCTCTGGTCATAAAAGAATGGCATATCAAAAGAACTCTAAGATTCCACCTCACTCCAGTTAGAATGGCCAGGATCAGGAAAACGAATGACAATAGATGCTGGAGGGGATATGGCCAGGAGGGATCACTACTACACTGTTGGTGGGAGTGCAAACTCGTTCAACCACTATGGAAAGCAGTGTGGCAGTGCCTCAAAAGGCTAAACAGAACTCCCCCATGACCCAGCAATTCCACTACTTGGCATTTACCCAACAATCCAGAAACAAGGGCATACTAAACCCACTAGCACAATAATGTTCATTGCAGCGCTATTCACCATAGCAAAGATATGGAACCAACCCAGATGTCCCTCAGTTGATGAGTGGATCAACAAGTTGTGGTATTCCTACACAATGGAATTCTATGCTGCTGTCAGAAAGAATGACATCGCCCCATTTGTTAGGAAATGGAAAGACTTAGAACAAATCATATTAAGTGAAATAAGCCAGACTCAAAGGAACGTAGGCTCAGTGGTTTCCCTCATTCGTCATAATCAGTAGAAACCTTGGGCTCTACTAGCAGAGATTTGCAATAGAGCAAAAGGCCATATATAAGGCCATATAATGTGAAGCTAATTGAAAGAACCTCCAGGATATTGGAACAAAAGCCATAGAATGAATGATTGTTGTCCTTAATGTACTATGTTGTCTCTCATCTCCTTTGCTGTCCCTTGGTTATCCCATATTGGTATTGTATCTCACTTTGTTATCTGATATATTGCATTTATTTGTATTTGAATATTTGAAATTTGATAGGGAAGGGGGGAAAACCAAGACGAGTGGGGGGTGTGGGGTTGGAGGGAAATGGGTACCAAGACATGTGAAAGGGTATCAATGTATGTGAATTAATGCACCTTCTATCTGGCAAATATCATGTAACCCTTTTACTAATTACAATAAAAAATGAAAAAAAAAGTTGTAGTGTGTTTGGAGGATGATGGGGTCAAATACATTTCTTCTTAGAAATTTACCTCATCTGGTTGCCCTGGATTTCCAGGCCTTCTTCTTAGAGAAAGACCTGTTATACTGGATTTGTGGCTTGGCAAAGATCTAGCATGTACATCTTCGAGTAAGACATCCACCACTTCCATGCCTGAGACTCGAGTTTCCAGACCTTTGGCAACAGCACAGCAACATCTTTCTTCCTCCTGAGCCACAGGCCAAGTGAGCTGGCTTGAGCTGGTTGTTAGTTACAGTGGCTTGGTTACCAGGGTTCCATATTCTGTTCCATTGTGAGGGAGGCAGGGTCACCTTTCAGGGCCCAATGACCAAAGATCCTTGCTCACAGAAGACCTCCCCAAAGACATACTGGAGGCTGAATCTCTCCTCCAATCTCACAATATACATGTGGATGTAGTAAACAGCACACCTTATTTGTCCATTCCCAATGTCTTCCACTAGGCCCAACTACCAGTCTGGTCTCAGGCTCAAGGAGCCTTTCTTAGGTAAGATCCAAACTTAAGGGTCAATATTGCCCTCATCCTTTACAAAACATTTGCTTCACAATGCCTTCTCTGCCTGCATTTTGCCCCTTGTCGAATTTTTTTTTGTTTTTGCTAGTCTTGGGACTTGACCTCAGAGTGTGAACATTGTTCTTGGGCTTTCGTTAGGCTTTAGCTGTCCCACCGAGCCACAGCACCACTTGCAGCGTTTTCTATGTATGTGGTAATGAGGAATCAAACCTGAGTCTTTTTGCGTGGTAGCCAAGGACTCTACCACTAGGTCAAACACACAGGGCATCTTGCACATATTTTTGACGTCAATCTACTAGGATATTATTAGGTTTCTGTATCCTAATCAATTTTTTTCCTGATGATTAGCTTTGCTGTCATGTGTAAAAAATGCAAGAGGGAAAAACACAGAAGAATTAGTGAAATTCAAAAAAGAGCATTACACAAATAGATAAGTGTTCATTCTTTGTAGGAGAAAGGATATTTTGATATGATGATGATGACTTTATAATTTCTATGTCAGGGTTGAGAGTTTGGCATAGTGGTAGAGTGCTTGCCTAGCATCCATGAAGATCTGGGTTTGATTGCTCAGTATCACATAGATAGAAAATCTAGATGTGGCACTGTGGCTCAAGTGGCAGAGGGCTAGACTTGAGAAAACCCGAGGACAGTGCTCAGGCCCTGAATTCCAGCCCCAAGACTGGCAGAAAGATAAAAGAAAATAAAAATGCTTTTTACGAGCTAATTCACTCACAGCATTTGCTTCTGAAATCTTCGCTTCTTCATCTTGTGAAATACCCCTTTCCCAAAAGAGATCCATCCCATGGTCCACTGTGAGGCCACTGGTTGGGCTAAGAGCTAGTCGTGCAGCAACACAAAAGTTTTATTCTAATATTTTCCAAACTTTGTACTCAAATATGCTACCTACTTACCAACTTAGGTCAGTTATCCTTATGCTATACTTTTCTTCATTACTACAATATTCTTACACTCCTACGTTAATCCTCTTGTACCTGCACTGACCTCTCTCATTCTTTTTTTCTATCTCTGGACCTCTGCTCGTCTTTCAACCCTTATACTGCACGGATCTACACTTGATGCCTGTTGAGCAATATTGTATATGTAGGTGGTTAATTATTCTCTAGGCTCAGAGGGACTTAAAGACAATAGAGATTGGATTGAGAGGCTTATTGTTTTGGGTATAAATCGCTTATCAGTGGTTGTATTAGACTGGTCTGTAAGTGCACAAAAGGAAAGAGTGATAATACCAATCAAAACTTGTGAATATCTAGTGTCTGCCAGCTACAGAGGTCTAGGTTGGTTATATCTGAAAAACTATAATCGTATTTAGTAGTAATCTTGCTCCCATTTTCAAATGGGCAGAACAAGAAACTCAAGAAAAATGTCAAATCAAGAAACAACATCCCCCACCCAATGTAAACAGACAATGGAACAGTCACTGGCAAACCTGGAGGAGAGTCTTCGAAGTGCTACACAAATGCAATTGATAAACATCATTAATGAAAAATGTGAAAATATAAAGAAAGAGATAATGGAGGAAGCCATAGCTGAACAAGAGGAAAGCATAAACAAGGTGATAATGAAAAAGAATAAGCCATAAAGGAGGCCATAATAAAGATTTTTCAAAGAAAGATGGATGAATTCAAAGAATAAACAAGTAAAAACGTGACCAATCTGAAGCAAATGTCCCAAGAAAATAAAGCTACTGAGCAAACCACTCAAAAGGAAATCAAGGAGATAAAGAAATCCATACATGATCTAAAACAAGAGATGCAAGTCCTCAAAAGTGAGCTATTAGAAGAAAGGGCGATGAAAAATAAAGTAGATAGCTTTGATAGCAGGTTAGACAATGCAGAGGATAGAATTTCCGGGGCTGAAGATAATTTAGTTATTATAGAGAAAGAACAGGAAATGAGTCAATCCAAATCTAGGAAAATTGAGAGAGCGCTTCAGGAGGTCCAAGATACAATTAGGAAGCCTAATTTAAGGCAAGTTGGTATTGAGGATGGCGTGGAGAAAGAGGTCAATGGTATTGGAAATATACTTCAGGGAATCATCTCAGAGAATTTCCCAAATACCCAGAAGGGCAGGCCCTTCCAGATACGAGAAGCTTTTAGAACCCCAAACAGACCTGACCAGAAAAGAACATCCCACCCCACATTGTGATCCGAACTGGATCAATAGAAACGAAAGGAAAGATCCTAAAGGCAGCCAGGGAAAAGGGATCAGTAACCTATGAAGGCAAACCAATCAGAATAACCCCAGATTTCTCAGCAGAGACCATGCAAGCACGAAGTGACTGGAAGCATATATGTCATGCCCTTAAATCAAATAACTACCAACCAAGAATATTGTAGCCAGCTAAGCTCTCATTCATAACTGAGGGAACAATAAAAACATTCCATTCCAGGGAAAAGCTGCAACAATATGTCGCAACAAAACCAACACTACAGGGAATTCTCAAAGATGTTCTATACATAGAAAACCAAAATAAATGCAATATAGGGAAAGAAATGGCACCTAAGCATACCATCTAAGGACCACAAGAACTGTCAAGACACAGGCCCTACTAATAGCTTTCAAAAATGGTAGGAACTAATAAATATCTCTCAATCCTAACTCTTAATATCAATGGACTTAACTCTGATTAAACGGCATAGGCTGTCTAGTTGGATCAAAAAGCAAGATCCATCGTTCTGCTGTCTTCAAGAGACACATCTTACCCAAAAACAATCATCTTTTGAAAGTGAGAGGTTGGAATAAACTCTATCAAGCTAACTGCCCCCATAAACAGGCTGGAGTTGCCATCCTCATATCAGATACAATAGATTTCAAACTAAAATTAGTAAGAAAAGACAAAGAAGGTTACTACATGCTACTGAAGGGATCTTTCCTCCAGGATGACATAACGATCCTAAATATTTACACACCCAATCCCGGAGCTCCAAACTTCATCAAGCAAACTTTACTTACACTGAAACCATACATAGATCGAAATACAGTGATTGTTGGTGAGTTTAACACACCACTCTCACCTATGGACAGATCAACAAGGCAAAACTCAACAGAGAAACCTTAGAACTGAACAACGATATAGACCAACTAGATCTAACAGACATTGCAGAATATTCCACCCAGTAACAACACAATATACGTTTTTCTCAGCAGCACATGGAACATTTTCCATAATAGACCACATATTAGGCCATAAAACAAACGTGGACAGATTCAGAAACACTGAAATTATTCCATGCACACTCTCAGACCATAAAGGCATCAAATTGGAGTTGAACACATATCTCCACCAACAAAAACCCTGTAACTCATGGAGACTGAACAATACATTGTTGAATCAAAAACAGTGGGTAATCGAAGAGATCAGGACAGATATCCAACTCTTTATGAAATATAACAATAAGGAGCACACACACATCAACTCCTTAAGGACACAACAAAGGCAATACTCAGAGGAAAATTTATAGTGCTGAGTGCCTACAACAGCAAGTTGGAAAAATGGCAAACCAACTAGTTAATGTCTCACTTTAACCTCCTGGAAAAAGAGCAACAAACCAACCCTAAACCCATTAGGAGAAAGCAAATTATTAAAATCAAAGCAGAATTAAATGATTTGGAATAAAAAAAACCTATAGAAAGAATCAACAAAACAAGGAGCTGGTTCTTTGAAAGAATTAACAAAATTGACAAGCCCATAGCAAATCTTACCAAAAAAACAAGAGAGCATATAGAAATAAACAAAATCGCAGATGAAAATGGTAATATCACGACAGAAATTACCAAGATCCAGAATATCATGAGGGAATACTTCTCAAACCTTTACGCCAACAAATTTGAGAATCTAGAAGAAATGGATGAATTCCCAGAAAATATTAACATACCCACACTGAACCAAGAAGAGCTAACCCAACTCAACAGGCCTATTTCAAGCTCTGAAATAGAAATGGAAATTAGACAACTTCCACTTAAAAAGAGCCCAGGGCCAGATGGATTCACAGCTGAATTCTATCAGGTCTTCAAAGCAGAGCTCACACCAATACTCCTCAAGCTCTTCAACGAAATTGAAAATGAAGGTTGTTTACCAAACTCATTCTGTGAAGCCAGTATATCCCTCATCCCCAAACCAGACAGAGATTCATCAAAGAAGGAGAACTATAGACCCATTTCTTTGATGAACATCGATGCAAAACTTCTCAACAAAATACTGGCCAACCGTCTACAACAACTCATCAAAAAATTATACACTATGATCAAACTGGAGTGAACACAGGGAGGGAAAGCTGGTTCAACATACACAAATCAATTAATATAATTCAACACATCAACAGGAGCAAGGAGAAAAATCACATGATTGTCTCAATAGATGCGGAAAAGGCATTTCACAAGATCCAAAACCCCTTTATGTTAAAAGATGTGGAGAAACTAGGACTCCATGGAACATTTCTCAATGTAATAAAGGCTGTGTATGAGAAACCCACTGCTAGTATTATACTTAATGGTGAAAATCTAAAGCCATTCCCTCTAAAAGCAGGAACGAGACAAGGATGCCCACTCTGTCCACTCCTTTCTATCATAGTACTAAATTTCCTAGGCAGTGCAATAAGGCAAGAAGCAAGCATAAAGGGGATCCAAGTAGGAAAAGAGGAAATAAAACTATCCCTCTTTGCAGATGACATGATTCTGTATTTAAAGAATCCTATAGACTCTAGTCCCAAGCTCCTTGAGCTGATTCAAAGCTTTGGAAGTGTAGCAGGCCATAAAATCAACCCTCACAAATCAACTGCGTTCCTTTACGCCAACAGTGAGAGGAACGAGGCAATAATCAGGAAAGAAACTCCTTTCACAATAGCCTCAAACAAAATAAAGTACCTAGGAATTAGCTTAACTAAGAATGTAAAGGACCGTTTACAGGAAAACTTTAAAACCCTAAAAAAGGAAATTAAAGCAAAGCTAAGAAATGGAAAAACCTCCCATGCTCCTGGATTGGAAGAATCAACATTGTGAAAATGAGAATCTTCCCAAGGGCTATCTACAAATTCAATGCAATACCCATCAACATCCCAATGTCATTCTTTAAAGAAATAGAAGAGGCAATTCAAAATTTCATATGGAATAATAAAAGACCCCGTAAGCAAAAACATTTCTTAGCAGAAAGAACAGAGCTGGAGGAATTTCAGTTCCAAACTTTAGACTCTATTACAAGCTATAATTCTCAAAACAGCTTGGTACTGGCACAAGAACAGGCCTGAAGTCCAATGGAATAGAACTGCGGACCCAGATATTAAACCACAGACCTATGGCCACATAATCTTTGACAAGGTAGCCAAAAAAATAGAATGGAAGAAAGATAGCCTCTTCAACAAGTTTTGCTGGTAGAACTGGTTAAGCACCAGCAGAAAACTAAAGTTGGATCCTTCTTTGTCAATTTGCACTAGAATTAACTCCAAATGGATCAAAGACCTGGAGGTAAAACTGACATACTGAAAAGTTTACAGGAAGGAATAGGAGATACACTAGGCCTCCTTGGCACAGGTCGAAACTTTCTTAATAAGGACCAAGAATCACAACAAATCAGAGAAAGGCTGGATACATGGGACTGCATTAAACTGCAGAGATTTTGTATGGCAACGGATATAGCTAGTAAACTAATCAGGAAGCCTACAGAGTGGGAGAAGATCTTCACCAACCAAACAACGGACAAAGGCCTCATATCTAAAATATAACAACAACTCAAAATTTGAATCACTCCAAAACTAACCTCGAAAGTAACACCCATCCCATTAAAAAATGGGCCAAAGACCTAAAGAGAGTCTTCTCTAAAGAAGAAACAAAAATGGCCTATAGACACAGGAAGAGATGCTCAACATCTCTGGTCATAAAAGAATTGCATATCAAAAGAACTCTAAGATTCCACCTCACTCCAGTTAGAATGGCCAGGATCAGGAAAACGAATGACAACAGATGCTGGAGGGGATGTGGCCAGGAGGGATCACTACTACACTGTTGGTGGGAGTGCAAACTCGTTCAACCACTATGGAAAGCAGTGTGGCAGTGCCTCAAAAGGCTAAACATAAAACTCCCCTATGGCCCAGCAATTCCACTAGTTGGCATTTACCCAACAATCCAGAAACAAGGGCATACTAAACCCACTAGCACAATAATGTTTATTGCAGCGCTATTCACCATAGCAATGGTATGGAACCAACCCAGATGTCCCTCAATTGATGAGTGGATCAACCAGTTGTGGTATTTGTACACAATGGAATTCTATGCTGCTGTCAGAAAGAATGACATCGCCCCATTTGTTAGGATATGGAAAGACTTAGAAAAAATCATATTAAGTGAAGTAAGCCAGACTCAAAGGATCTTAGGCTCAGTGGTTTCCCTCATTCGTCATAATCAGTAGAGAACTTGGGCTCTACTAGCAGAGATTTGCAATAGAGCAAAAGGCCATATAATGTGAACCTAATTGAAAGGATCTCCAGGATATTGAAACAAAAGCCATATAATGAATGATGGTTTTCCTTAATGTACTATGTTGTCTCTCATCTCCTTTGCTGTTCCTTGGTTATCCCATGTTGGTATTGTATCTCACTTTGTTATCTGATATATTGAATTTATTTGTATTTGGATATTTGAAATTTGAAAGGGAAGGGGGGAAAACCAAGACGGGTGGGGGGTGTGGGGTTGGAGGGAAATGGGTACAAAGACATGTGGAAGAGTATCAATGTATGTGAATTAATGCACCTTCTATCTGGCAAATATCATGTAACCCTTTTACTAATTACAATAAAAAATGAAAAAAAAAGTTGTAGTGTGTGGGGAGGATGATGGGGTCAAATACATTTCTTCTTAGAAATATACCTCATCTGGTTGCCCTGGATTTTCCTGGCCTTCTTCTTAGAGAAAGACCTGTTATACGGATTTGTGGCTTGGCAAAGATCTAGCATGTACATCTTCGAGTAAGACATCCACAACTTCCATGCCTGAGACTCGAGTTTCCAGACCTTTGGCAACGGCACAGCAACATCTTTCTTCCTCCTGAGCCACAGGCTAAGTGAGCTGGCTTGAGCTGGTTTTTAGTTACAGTGGCTTGGTTACCAGGGTTCCATATTCTGTTCCATTGTGAGGGAGGCAGGGTCACCTTTCAGGGCCCAATGACCAAAGATCCTTGCTCACAGAAGACCTCACCAAAGACATACTGGAGGCTGAATCTCTCCTCCAATCTCACAATATACATGTGGATGTAGTAAACAGCACACCTTATTTGTCCATTACCAATGTCTTCCACTAGGCCCAACTACCAGTCTGGTCTCAGGCTCAAGGAGCCTTTCTTAGGTAAGATCCAAACTTAAGGGTCAATATTGCCCTCATCCTTTACAAAACATTTGCTTCACAGTGCCTTCTCTGCCTGCATTTTGCCCCTTGTCGAATTTTTTTTGTTTTTGCTAGTCTTGGGACTTGACCTCAGAGTGTGAACATTGTTCTTGGGCTTTCGTTAGGCTTTAGCTGTCCCACTGAGCCACAGCACCACTTGCAGCATTTTCTATGCATGTGGTAATGAGGAATCAAACCTGAGTTTTTTTGCGTGGTAGCCAAGGACTCTGCCACTAGGTCAAACACACAGGGCATCTTGCACATATTTTGACGTCAATCTACTAGGATATTATTAGGTTTCTGTATCCTAATCAATTTTTTCCTGATGATTAGCTTTGCTGTCATGTGTAAAAAATGCAAGAGGGAAAAACACAGAAGAATTAGTGAAATTTAAAAAAAAGCATTACACAAATAGATAAGTGTTCATTCTTTGTAGAAGAAAGGATGTTTTGATATGATGATGATGACTTGATAATTTCTATGTCAGGGTTGAGAGTTTGGCATAGTGGTAGAGTGCTTGCCTAGCATCCATGAAGATCTGGGTTTGATTGCTCAGTATCCCATAGATAGAAAATCTAGATGTGGCACTGTGGCTCAAGTGGCAGAGGGCTAGACTTGAGAAAACCCGAGGACAGTGCTCAGGCCCTGAATTCCAGCCCCAAGACTGGCAGAAAGATAAAAGAAAATAAAAATGCTTTTTACGAGCTAATTCACTCACAGCATTGGCTTCTGAAATCTTCGCTTCTGCATCTTGTGAAATACCCCTTTCCCTCAACGTAGACAAGAAAAACAGATCCATCCCATGGTCGACTGTGAGGCCACTAGTTGGGCTAAGATCTAGTCATGCAGCAACACATAAGTTTTATTCTAATACTTTCCAAACTTTGTACTGAAATATGCTACCTACTTACCAACTTAGGTCAGTTATCCTTATGCTATACCTTTTCTTCATTACTACAATATTCTTACACTCCTCCGTTAATCCTCTTGTACCTCCCCTGACCTCTCTCATTCTTTTTTTCTATATCTGGACCTCTGCTCGTCTTTCAACCCTTATACTGCACGGATCTGCACTTGATGGCTGTTGAGCATTATTGTATATGTAGGTGGTTAATTATTTTCTAGGCTCAGAGGGACTTAAAGACAATAGAGATTGGATTGAGAGGCTTATTGTTTTGGGTATAAATCGCTTATCAGTGGTTGTATTAGACTGGTCTGTAAGTGCACAAAAAGAAAGAGTGATAATACCAATCAAAACTTGTGAACGTCTAGTGTCTGCCAACTACAGAGGTCTAGGTTGGTTATATCTGAAAAACTATAATCGTATTTAGTAGTAATCTTGCTCCCATTTTCAAATGGGCAGAACAAGAAACTCAAGAAAAATGTCAAATCAAGAAACAACATCCCCCACCCAATGTAAACAGACAATGGAACAGTCACTGGCAAACCTAGAGGAGAGTCTTCCAAGTGCTACACAAATGCAATTGATAAACATCATTAATGAAAAATGTGAAAATATAAAGAAAGAGATAATGGAGGAAGCCATAGCTGAACAAGAGGAAAGCATAAACAAGGTGATAAGTGAAAAAGAAGAAGCCATAAAGGAGGCCATAATAAAGGTTTTTCAAAGAAAGATGGATGAATTCATAGGATCCACAAATAAAAACGTGACCAAACTCCAGCAAATGTCCCAAGAAAATAAAGCTACTGAGCTCACCACTCAAAAGGAAATCAAGGAGATAAAGAAATCCATACATGATCTAAAACAAGAGATGCAAGGCATCAAAAGTGAGCAATTACAAGCAAGGGAGATGAAAAATAAAGTAGATAGCTTTGATAGCAGGTTAGACAATGCAGAGGAGAGAATTTCCGGGGCTGAAGATAATTTAGTTATGATACAGAAAGAACAGAAAATGAGTCAATCCAAATCTAGGAAATATGACACAGCGCTTCAGGAGGTCCAAGATACAATTAGGTAGCCTAATTTTAGGCTAGTTGGTATTGAGGAGAGCGTGGAGAAAGAGGTCAATGTTATTGGAAATATACTTCAGGGAATCATCTCAGAGAATTTCCCAAATATCCAGAAGGGCAGGCCCATCCAGATATGAGAAGCTTTTAGTAGAACCCCAAACAGACTTGACCAGAAAAAAACATCCCACCGCCACATTGTGATCCGAACTGGATCAATAGAAACGAAAGAAAAGATCGTAAAGGCAGCCAGGGAAAAGGGATCAGTTACCTATAAAGGCAAACCAATCAGAATAACCCCAGATTTCTCAGCGGAGACCATGCAAGCACAAAGTGACTGGAAGCATATATGTCATGCCCTTAAATCAAACCAAGAATATTGTAGGCAGCTAAGCTCTCATTCATAACTGAGGGAACAATAAAAACATTCCATTCCAGGGAAAAGCTGCAACAATATGTCAAAACAAAACCAACACTACAGAGAAATCTCAAAGATGCTCTATACATAGAAAACCAAAATAAATGCAATATAGGCAAAGAAATGGCACCTAAACAGCATACCATCTAAGGACCACAAGAACTGTCAAGACACAGGCCCTACTAAAAGCTTTTAAAAATGGTAGGAACTAATAAATATCTCTCAATCCTAACTCTCAATATCAATGGACTTAACTCTCCAATTAAACGGCGTAGGCTGTCTATTTGGATCAAAAAGCAAGAGCCATCGTTCTGCTGTCTTCAAGAGACACATCTTACCCAAAAACAATCATCTTTTGAAAGTGAGAGGTTGGAATAAACTCTATCAAGCTAACTGCCCCCATAAACAGGCTGGAGTTGCCGTCCTCATATCAGATACAATAGACTTCAAACTAAAATTAGTACGAAAAGACAAAGAAGGTGACTACATACTACTAAAGGGATCATTCCTCCAGGAAGACATAACGATCCTAAATATTTACACACCCTTTTGAAGATTCTCAAAAGATTGATGATTCTGCCAGTGTAAGTTAGATTCCTTCATTGATATTAAATAATGCAATGAGTAGGGATTTATATTTGAAATATCACTGTTGACAATATCTAACACACATTTGCTTAGTATTTGCTTTTGATTTCCCAAGAAGTTCAGTACAAGCTAACGTGTGTGGCATATATCGACTGGGAGAAATGATTCAGAATATGTGACTCATTTGAACAGGTGTCAGAGAAACGGTACAGAAGCAGGATACCCATATTGTGATAATTTGTATCTTTTGCATATTTTGTGTTTGTTATTAATTCCATTTGTAGTGTACATTTCTAGGTAAAAACTTTTAAAATGTTTCCAAACAATTTATTATATAAACAGCAAAAAAAGACATTTATATGTCTGATAAAATTCACAGAACCCAAATTTTTCCATTTTTTGGTGAGTCATAGACATTGAACTCAGCCTGTGCACTATCCCTGAGCTCTTCAGCTCCAGGCTACCACCTTACCCTGGAGCCAAGCCCCACTTCCCATTTTCTAAAGGTAAATTGGAGATAAGAGTCTCACGTCTTTTTATGCCAGGATGGCTTTAAACTTTGATCCTCAGATCTCAGCCTCCTGAGTAGCTAGGATTATAGAAGTGAGCCACCACCCCATCATGCTCAGCTTTCTGGCTTTTTTTTAAACAAGCCCTTTGGTTGGAACTCGGTCTGAGCACTGTCCTTCAGCTTTCCTCAAGCCTAGTGATCTTCTACATGAGCCACAGCACTACTTCTGTTTTTTTGTGTGTATGTGGTACTGCAGAATTGAACCTTCGTCTTCATACAAGCACTCTACAACTATGCCAAACTCCCAGCCCCTCCACATTAGTTTTTATGATAGATCTTTCCATGCATCTAGGATGGCTAGAAATCCTTCTTGAGTTTCCCAAGGTCAGGGAGTATAGGTGTGTCCCATCCTGTGTGGCTACATAACCATTGTTTAGGGTACAGTTCTCTCTTCATTCTACCCATCTAAAGCAATTTTCATCTTCCATGTATAATCATTAAATATTCAGCTCCTGTTCCTCTCTACTCCATTCTCTGGAACCATCGTGCTTTTTAGCTCTAAGGGTTTGTTGATCCTTGGAAGCTCTGGAAGGGAAAACATACCCTAGCTCTTCCTTTATGACTGCTGTATTTTTAGTTTACTGTAATCCAGTTTCATCTGTAAAATATAGTAAAATGTTCTTCCTTTTCAATGCATTGTTTTGCATGTTTCTCTCTTTTGATTATTATTAATAGTTGTGAATGGATTCTCCACATATTTGTTCTAGTCTCTGCTTTCTCTTCCGTTAGGTACAAATCTAGAAACAGAAGTATTGGACCATATTTCTATGTAATTCTATATTTAGTACTTTTTTAGCACTCTCCACTCAATTTTTGATTGTTTTATATTCCTTGCAGAACTATTCCAAAGTTCTACTTCTTCTCACTACCTTCCCAGTAATAGTTAGACTTTGAAAGTTCTTTTTTTGTATGCGTGTGTGTGTGTGTGTTTGTGTGTGTGTATGTGGATCGTTTTGTTTAAAACTATACTTATATTAACATATTTAAAGTAATGATTTCATTCTAATTTTAATTTTTCTCATGATTGTTAATATTGAACTTCTTTCTACATTTTGAACTACTATTTCTATATATTCTTTTTAGAAAATCCTCTCCAATCTCCAATTTTTTTACCTTTTTTTTGTGGGGTAGTGGGGAAGTCATGGGGCTTGGACCTTGGGCCATGGGCTCTTTAGTTTAAGGCTATTGTCCTACCCTGAGTATTGCCCCTCAGTTCTTCTGCTCACAGCTCCCTACCCCTCTTGACATTATATACAGAAAAAGGTCATCCTCAGTCTTTTTGAAAAAGTAAAACATACATTAAATTTATAGTATAAAACAGCAAGAAATAAATTTCTTGCCAGGTGCAGTGACTTCTACCTGTAATCCTAGCTACTCAGATATCAGGCTGATATCTAAAGATTTGGTTCAAAGCCAGCCTGGGCATTAGAAAGTCTATGAGACTCTCATCTACAGTTAACCACTAGAATATGGGAAATGGCACTGTGGCTTCATAGGTAGGGTGATAGCCTTGAGTTGAAAAGCTCAGGAACAGTGCCCAGGCCCAGAGTTCAAGCCTTACAAATCCCCCAGCCAAAAAAAAGAAAAAAAAACTTTCTTCCCCAAGTGACTATTATGCCAACATAGAACATTAACATTCTGGGTGTACTTCACATTATTATTACTTGATACCCTAAGATTTTGCAATATTCTCACAGTACCAGCATATGTCATCATATAATGTAGTACCTTTTCAATGGAATAATTCCATTTATAACCTAAATCTACTCCCCCGACTTATTTTTGTCGATACCACAATTGCTCTACCATGATATGCCACAAGCCATTAAACATTTTATGGTGGGTAATTGGAAAGGAGTCTCATGGAATTTTGTGCCAGGCTGGCTTTGAACCATGGTCCTCAGATCTCAGTCTCCTGAGTAGCTAGGATGACAGGCGTGAGCCACCAACACCTGGCTTGCCTTTTTATTTTTTTGTGGGTCTTCGGACTTGAACTCTGGGCCTAGGCACCATCCCTAAGCTTTTCAGGACAATATTTCATGTAAGTCTAAACATTTAAGTAAAGGAATAAAATTCCAACAAAAAAAGAATAAAATTCCAGACATGGTGTGTTTATATCTCGGTGCTAATTACTTGATGAAAATGTGCCATTCCAGAAGCTGGTGTCATTTGATGATGTAGCTGTGGATTTCAGCTGGGAGGAGTGGCAGCATCTGGACAATGCTCAGAGGACCCTGTACAGAGATGTAATGCTGGAGACCTACAGCAACCTGGTGTCCTTAGGTGAGCAAAAGTCAAATTCACTTGCAAGGCCAAGTGCCTTGTTATTTTGCAGATACGTGAATGTTTATCAAACTTTCAATACTATTTAAATGAAAGATTCCAGGCCCTGAGAAGTATCATTACTTTCTAAAGAAAACCTAAGGTAATTTTGTACTCATTCTTCAGGATACCTTCAGGATACTTTGACAACAGTTCTAAATTATGTTTCCTCTAATGGAGACGACATTCCAAACTTACACAGTAATTGTAAGTGGATAAACAATCCAGAATAGAATATATATCATTATTGGAAATAGGATCTACAAATCACTAAACAGTGAGTTTATAATGGAAACCTGGCACTAGGTGCAATGTTTCATGCCTGTAATCTTAAAATATTCAGGAGGAAGAAATCTAAGAATTCTAATTTGAAGCCAGCAATGGCATAAAAATTGCCATGAAACTCTATAACTCCAAGTAACCCCTCAAAAATGTTAGTGGAGTGTCAAGAGTTTGACTTTGTGGTTGAGTGCTTGCCTAGCATGCATGAAGACCTATGCATGTAAGTGGAGCTGGGACTCAAACTGGTATTTTTCTAGCCTTGAGCAAGACAGCTAAGTTTATGCCATACAAAATGAATCCAGAGCTGGGGAAAAGTCAACCATGGAGCCAGTGAGAAATGAGAAAGAAGATTTAATAGATAACTTGTGAGTAGGATGTCTGCGAACTTAAAACAATGATAACACAGCATAAGCGATAATTCTCTACTGTTTCTAATTTACAGGGCCCTGTGTTCCCAAACCTGTATTAATTGACAAGCTAGAGCACTGTGCAGAACTCTGGATAGGAAATTCCTCTGACAAGAATATCACAGGTGAGTGAATGCATCTTCATATTGATGTTGGAGCCTGAGCCCCATTGGTAAGTTCATGTTGTGATGTACTGAGCAATAATATTCTTAGTTACCCTAAATCCTGTGTGGAACCTATGGAATTCTTTGTGAATGAATCAAGAATCATTTTCTTTTCCCAATCCTATGCTTGGTCTCAGGGCCTGAGCATGGTCCTTGGGTTTTCTCAAGGCAAGCTCTCTACTTCTTGAGTCATAGCAACACTTCTGGCTTTTTCTTTGTATGTAGTACCAAGGAACTGAACCAGGTCTTTGTGCATGCTAGCCCAAACCCCCGGCACCAAGAAACATAGGGTGATATAATGAATTCTATGTGGCAGTAGAGTTAAAGTTAGATTTCTCTGTAGAAATCACTGTGAAACAAAATAAAATGAGAAAGCCATGAGCCCGTGGCTCATGCCTCAGATCTCATGCTGAGATCTGAGGATCAAGGTTCAAAGACTGACCTATCACAAAAACACCTTAGACTTTTCTCTCCAATGAACTAATAGAAAATGAGAAGTGGGGTTGAGGCTAAAGACATAGGGCAGTAGCCTTGAGCTGAAGAGCTCAGGAAGAACAGCCAGGTCTAGAATTCAAGTCCCATGACTGCAAAACAAGAAAGAAAGAAAGAAAGAAAGAAAGAAAGAAAGAAAGAAAGAAAGAAAGAAAGAAAGAAAGAAGAAAGAGGGAAGAAAGAGGGAAGGAAGGAAAGGAAGAAAGAAAGAGAGAAAGAAAGAAAGAAAGAAAGATATTTCATTTCTTTAAAACTAAGACTATAAATGATTGAGCAAACAAGGAATAAATCAGGGCATTATTCTCTGATAAGGATAATATCTTTTTGATGGTAGGAAGAGACTGGTATTCAGAACCAGACCTTTCCACCAGAAATTGAGCCTAGTGGCAGAGTGCTTGCCTAGTATGCACAAAGACACAGGTTTGATTCCTTATTACCACATACATAGAAAAAGCCAGAAGTAATGACTTCATTGGTAGGGTTCTAGTCTTGAGAAAACCCAAGGAAAGTGGTTAGGTCCTAAGTTCAAAACCAGGAATGGAAGGAAAAAAAAACAACAAAGTTTCAATCAACATAAGAAAATTAACTAGACAATGAGCTAGAGATGTTCTGGTCTTCCATGGTTCTGAGGGACAGGAGTGTTAGAAAAGGAATTTTTATAAGACTTCAAATGGAAAGAAACAAATTTCAAAATTCCCACAAATACCTAAATTGAGACTTTAGTGAGAAGTTGTAACTGAAGGGATATAGGTGTAAGTCCTTACTCTCAAGAATCGTTCTTGCTTGGATCAAAGGCAAACAGACATATAAACCAAACTTGTGGACGCTGAATCTAGAAAAAATTCGTGTTCCTCACTTAATGGTTAATAAGCAAACAGCATTGAAACTGGGTAAGGTAATCCTATCTGCTACTCAGGACCTGAGACTCTTATCTGTAGTTAACTCTAGAAAAAGGAAGTGGGGATGTAGCTCAAGGATAGGGGTTATAGTCCTCTGCTGAAGTGTTCAGGGACAGGGCCGTTGCCTATGAACTACAAAAGAAAAGAAAAGAAAAGAAAAGAAAAGAAAGTTTTAAAAAGATGCAAAACAGCACAATATTTAGATTATTTCTCAAAAATAAAAGAAAGGCAGCTATTTCTCAATGTATAAACAAAACAGTATTTGCAAAAAAAAACAGCTGTAGGTATACTATAGGTAGTTCTCAGCTTAATACTGTAGCAGTACATAGTTGTATAATTTCAATCAATATTTCCTGTGATATAAAAAGAGAACTAAAACACAGAAAACATTATTGGTCATTGTAAAATATCATTTTCTTAATTTGTTAGGGAGAAAAGCATATATTTCTCACAAATCAATTTCCACTTTTATATTTTAAAATATCTAACACTTAGGATGGGAAAGTAAAGTCATTACCTTTACAGGAAGGAATATTTGTATCTCATGTATGTTTGTGTCTTTTTTTCTATGACTCATTTTAGATGTCCAGGTAATGGAAAATGTGTTCAAGACCTGCCAGGAAAGTCCACATGAATGTCTTTGTGAAGTAGCAGTTGCAAGTAGTATCGAAGTGGAGGAAAACGTGAGATTAGCAACAACTTTAAATTTGAGCTCTACACATAATCCAGAGCTGATTAGTAATAACGGTAACAACTTAGGGGTGAGGACTGAGGAGTTCATTAAGTGTCAGAACATGCTTGTGTCTCCTAAGCCTGATGAGATGCATGCTGCATATAGACCTCGTATGTCTCCTGTTCTTAAAAAAAAAATCCATCGGATATTCAGAGCATTTTATTCATGATTGTGACAGTCCAAAAGATCTGCAGTATCATAATTCTGTTCTCCTTGCCCAAGAAATTCTTCAGGGAGGGAGGAAAACTGCTAAATGTACTGTGTGATGAAAAATATTGTACTTAACACCGACCATCACTACACATCCGAAAATGTACACAGGAGAGACTCCTTATACATGTAGTGAATGTGAGAAATCTTTCAGTAATGAAATATGCCTTACAGTACCTCAGAACAAATATCCTGAGATATGTGATGCGTACAAGTGTGAAAATTAATTTCTGAGAAGTCAGACCTGACGCTCCAACCTCGATCTCCAAGAGAAGACAAACCTTATGAATATGAGGAACGTAATACAATTTCTGCCCAGAATTCAGCTCTCAGCACACATCAGAGATCTCACTCAGAAGAGAAATCTTATGAATGGGATAAATGTGGGAAGACTTTTAGACTGAAATCATACCTCACTTTGCACCAGAGAAGACACACAGAAGAGAAACCTTATGAATGTAACAAATGTGAAAAGTCTTTCACCCAGAAGATACACCTTCGAGTTCATCAAATAACACACACAGGAGAGAAATCTTATAAGTGTAATGAATGTGGAAAGTCTTTCCAAGGGAAGGGAAAACTTCGTGTTCATCAGAGAATACACACAGGAGTGAAACCTTATGAATGTAACCAATGTGTAAAGTCTTTCAGACAGAAATCTTCCCTCAAATTGCATCAAAGGACACACACAGGAGAGAAACTTTATGTGTGTAACAAATGTGGAAAGACCTTCAGATGGAAGTCACATTACAGGAGGCATAACAGAATTCACACATATTAGAAACCTTAGGAATATAACCAAAGTTGAATGTCTTTCGTGCAGTATTCACCCTTCAGGAAGCGTAAGAGAGTTCACACATATGAGAAGCCTTAGCAATGTAATAAATAGGAAAGCCTTTTTAGTCTGTGGAAGAAAACTCAGCTTGTGTCACAGAACCAATACAAGATCAAACCCTTAATGAATGTAGCAAATGTTCAGTCTTTTCCCCAGAAGGCACAAGTCAAGATTTATCACTAAACACCCACAGGATAGAATCCTATGAATAAAATGAAAGGGAAATTTTTTTGAAGAACTCATAGTTGAGTTTGCATGATACCACACAGACACAGGATAAAAATTGTATGAATATAAGAATATGAAAAATCCATCATGAACGCATGACTAAGTATAAAATGCACATAGGAGAGAAAATCCTTATGAATATTACAAATGTGGAAAGTGTTTGACCTGGAAGGCATACTTCTGTGTTCATCACAAACCTGATTCCCATAGAAGAAAAGAAAACTAATGAATAGAACAAATGTGCAATGACTTTTAATCAGAAGTCAGTCTTCAGTACATTTCAGAACATACACAATAGAGAAATTCTGAGTAATGAAAAACATTTAGCTATATATAGAATCTCTGTATATGGGAGCATTAGGGTAAGTCTTCTAAACAAAGTCAACCTTCAGCAAGCATTAAGAGCACTCACAGAAGAAATAATAGCATGTAGGAAAACCTTTGTCAGAAATCTCTAAAAGCTGACTGTATGGCTGAGTGGTAGAGTTCTAACCGATCAAGGATGAAGGCCTGGGTTAGATTCCTCAATACTACGTGAAAAGAGCAAGCCAGAAGCAGCACTGTGGTTCAAATGGTAGAGTGCTAACCTTGAGCAAAAGTAGCTCAGGCCCTGAGTTCAAGCCTAAGGATTGGAGAGAGAGAGAGAGAGAGAGACAGAGACAGAGAGAGAGAGAGAGAGAGAGAGAGAGAGAGAGAGAGAGAGAGAGAGAGAGAGAGAGAGAGAGAGATACAGAGAGAGAGAGAGAGAGAGAGAGAGAGAGAGAGAGAGAGAGAGAGAGAGAGAGAGAGAGGGAGAGAGAGAGGAGAGAGAAGAGAGAGAAAGAGAGAGTAACAAGAACTTCTAAATTTTACAGAGATAGAGAAGGAGAGAGAGAAGGAGACAGAAACTAATTTCTAAACTTTACATTCTTTCTATTTCCTTACAAATTCGTCTATGTCATTCTTTCTGACAGAAGCACAGAATTCCATTGTGTAAAAATACCATATTTGATCTACTCATCAACTGACGGGCATCTGGGTTGGTTCCATAACTTTGCTATAGTAAATAGTGCTGTGATAAATGTTATTGTTCTAGTGAATTTAGTATGTCCTATCTGGACGATTAGCAAATAGTGAAATTGCTGGATCACAGGGGAGCTCTATGTTTCGTCTTTTTGGGATACTGCCATAGTGCTTTCCATAGTGGTTGAACGAGTTTGCAATCCCACCAGCAGTGTAGTAGTGATCCCTCCTGGCCACATCCCCTCCAGCATACGTTATTAGATTTCTGGATCTTGGCCATTCTAACTGGAGTGAGGAGGAAAAGGGAAAGAGGAACTGAAACTTTCTCTCCTTACAGATGACATGATTCTGTATTTAAAGAACCCTATAGACTCTACTCCGAAGCTGCTTGAGCTGATATAAAACTTTGGTAAGGTAGCAGGGTATAAAATTAACCCTCAATGTCAACTGCCTTTCTATATGCCAACAAATGAGAGGAATGAGGCAAGAATCATGATAGCAACTCATTTTGCTATCAAAGAAAATAAAATACCTAGGAATTAACTTAGAATGTAAAGCACGTTTTTGATGGACCTATAAACCCTGGAGAAGGAAATTAACGCAGAACTGAGGAAATGCAAAAACCTATGCTCCTTCTTTGGAAGAAGTAATATTGTAAAAATGGCAATCTTGATAAGGACTATCTACAAATTCAGTGCAATATTCATCAATATCAAAATGTCATTCTTTAAAGAAACAGAAGAGGAAATCCAAAATTTCACTTGGAATAATAAAAGACCCCTTATATTCTGTCTTCTTGCATGATACATAATGTTTAATCTCACCTTCTCCACCAAAATCTCACCTTTCTCATTGAGACATAGGTGGCCCTGTTTACTAGCAGCAAAGGCTCAAACGCGCAGTTTCAGGTGTCACCACTGCCTCTGTTACTGGGTAGATCCAACTCTGTCATCGATTCTGAGGTCTGCTGTGGGAGTCTTGGTCACAAGTTGTTCTGTGGCATCTGCTGCCAGCCTGTGCCTATTTGCTTCCTTTTCCTCCAGCAGCCTACAACAGGGAATGAAGTTCAGGCGCTGATGCTCTCCTTCATATGCAGGGCAGGATGAGCCTAACCCTCCCTCATCTTCCTCTTCCAATTTTTGGGAAAAAATGTGCTGGCAGAAGTCCTCAGGTGTGGGGCATGGCTGATCCACACTTTT
The DNA here is from genome assembly GCF_031878675.1 of Megascapheus bottae. NCBI lineage: Eukaryota > Metazoa > Chordata > Mammalia > Rodentia > Geomyidae > Megascapheus > Megascapheus bottae. Next base: position 2,689,686 of record NW_028327641.1, on the reverse strand, counting down.
AATCCAGGCTGGTCCGGAGGCTAAGAACTCTGCATGGAAGTTCCAAGTCACCTAGAACAGGAAAGTCTGATGGATTCTTACTACCAAAAATAAAAACAGCTGGGAATGGAGTTCGGGCTCAAGTGGTAAAGGGCTAGTCTTGAGTACAAATGCTTAGTGCCCAGGCCCTGAGTTCAGGCTCCAGCACTGCCAACAACCTCACTTTAGTGAGATTTTAGCTTTATCCATGTAGGCACATCTCACTGGAATCTTTGCTGGTAGAGATAGTCTTCATAATTTTGTCTCAAGGTAAAGGTCCTCCTGAGGTAGTACACAAAAGGTGTCATGGAGAGAGGAGCCCCACTTGCTCCAGGTTTGAAGACGCCATAGGTCAAGCCAGCATGGAGTTGGCACATCAGTCTTTTTCCTAGCACCGCCTACCAGTGAATGTCAAATGACATTGATTGTTGTGGGATTGTGTGATTGAAGTGCCCCATTAAGGGCAGTGTTAGCACATCCAAACTTGGATACCAGGAATGCTGAAATCTCAAAGCTAAGATTTCTGTTGGCTACAGAAATGCTGGTGTGTCTGTTATTCACTAAAAGTTCAGGTGCAAAGATTCTGAAGCTTGATGCCATGTGTTTATTCCATTTAGTAAAATTATTTTAATGCACTGTATAAGTTAAAACATTTGATAAGAGTCAGGGGTAGTGAAAATATTGTTCTTGAATTCAGGTGTCTGGCAGGGTAATGGGGGGGGGTGTTGGTGGCTGGGACTATGAAGCTGGAGCTGCTATCAAACCATGGATCATGTTCCTCTTTGTCTGGGAGAAAAGACTCCAAAGATGAAATTTGAACGGTGAGGAAAAGATGATGATGTACTCAGGAAATTTCTCCTAAACAAATGATCATGTGGAAGGGGGATGGGGGCTGGGCATATCTGAGGCAGAGCTTAAGGGGGCTTCTCATGGCATTGAGAATGTTCCTTGCGACTTCAGGCATGCAGAAGGGTGTTTTAGATGACCATTGAGACATGGATGGAATAAGACTGGAGACAAGATGAATGCTGGGATTCTGCAATGCTCTTGCATAAGTGGCTGGTGGCTCACCTGAAAGAACTAATTATGTCTAAAAAAGAAATCAGGAATTTGTTTTGATTAGATAATACCTGTAATCCGAGGCATATTCAGGATCCTAATCTTAGTATTGTGGTTTAAAACCAACCCAGCAAAGGGAAAAATGCATGAGACTCTTCCTCCCAGTTTAGAGCAAGAACAAAGATTGAAGTAGAGCTGTGGCTCAAGAGCTAGAGTGCTACCTTGAGCAAAGAAAAGCTAAGAAAAAGCTCCAGGTCTTGAGTTCAAGGCCAGGAATGAAAGAAGGAAGGTAAAAAAAGGGAAGTATGTGAGGAAGGGAAATATATAAATGAAAGAGAGAAGGAACTAGACATTTAAAACTAGAGAATATTTAAAAGTCATCAGTCCTTCTAAGAAAAGTGTTGGAGTATGGGTTCTATACGTGGTGAACTGGAAGCCCAGCAGTGACTTGTTAACCAAAGAGTCACCATGATGAGCAAAGGATAGAAATCTGCATGAGCCTCTTAGCGGATGGAGTCACAGAAGAGAACCTCAGCTTCCATCCCATAGTTAGAAGTATATAGAGATGGGGAAGTTGGCATCACCTTGATGTCATTATGTCCATGGAGACTGGAAGCCATGGCTCTGTGAAAGCACAATGTTCTGGTTACTGAGCTGAGAGGCTGAGGAGAGCCAAGTCCTGGCCATGAAGAAATCAGGGTGGCAGCAGAGCAACTCTGCTGCAGTGTGTGCCTGCTTGGCTGTTCTTATTCTGTGGTGGATCAGGCCGAAGCGGGTGATAGTAACTGTTTTGTGGTCACAAGCCCTTCACCAAGAGCTTCCTCTGGGATCCTCATAAGCTACAGGGTGGCTGGTGGTGGGATGTGTGTGGGGTGGAAGTGACAGAGGGATGGACGCATGGCAAGGTGGGTGAAGAGATGAGAGGAATGATGAGAGCCGAGTTCATTGGTTTCCAAGGTTAATGGGTTGGAGGTAGAGAGGCATGATGGAGGAAAGATGGAGGCAGGGAAGGTGGTGATAGAGTGAGGCCATCTGTAGTGCCAGCCTGGCCATCATCTGAAGCCCATAGGCAGCTTCCTGATCCCTCACTTTGTCCTGCTCCTTGTGGAGGGAATGTCACGTGTACCCAGAGCTAGGGGTGGGGCAATGTTAGTAGCACCTGGAGAACCGTTGGCCTCTACCTGGGTGAGGGGTGGTTCTGGCTCCCATGCTGGGTGGCCTGATAGCTGTGGAACAGATCTCTCCTTAGCTACCACAGTCAGTGGCTGCTCTCCATCTAGGGTTAGGGCACCTGCTCAGCCATCAGGACACCCCATGCCAGGACAGAGGCCTACAATTCAGATGGCAGCACAGGGGTGAAGATGATCTCACCGTAGCCCTAGTTACATGGCTGTCCCTGCATGCAGGACAGGATGAGCTGGGGGAAGATGTTCTCTGTGTTTTTCCACAGCCTATCCCGGCCTCTTCTTGTGTCTGATTAAACCAAGAGAGTACCAGGTTCCCTCTCATAGTCCTGGTTCTTTCTCTTTTACAGTCATGAGGCTTGAACTCAGGTCCTGGGTACTGTCCCTGAGCTCTTTTGCTCAAGGTTGATGCTCTACCATTTGAACCATAGTGCCATTTCCAGCTTTTCCTTTTTATGTGGATCTCTGATATCTCCAGTGCTGTGCCTGCAGGGAGGCACTCACCCCACAGACAGAGCCACCTCTGCCGTGACTGTGACTGCCCACAACCCTCACACCCACTCCTTGCACACCCCTCGACTCCAGTTTTAGCTCCTCTTGGACTGGGTGTCCAGCCTACCCCTTCCTACACTCACAAAGGGTCTACAATTGTCTTCCCAGGGTCCTTTCTTCTGCCAGCCAGAGTACAGACTGTGCACATCTTGACGATCACAGAGCTCTAAGCCAAAGGCTGAGATGCAGAAGGGGGTGACCCAGTAGCTGCACAGGGCCCATGGATCATCCTGTGCATCCCCCAGCCTGTGACTTACCCCACCCTGTTGGCAGGGAAGCTCCATGCCCACATCCTGATCCCTGGTCCCCTCCAATTCCATTCTCCCTTGGATTTTGCAGACTGTCTACCATCATGATCTAAAATTTTATTCATCACTTTATGTCCTTATCACTGATTTGCTACTTTGGCAGGATCTCCCCGTGCCTGGAGAGTGGGCATGTCATGTACTCTCTGTGGAGAAGTTGCCCCAGGAGAAGAAATATGCACTTCATGTGAATGTTGGACATGGCAGGAGGGCTCCCTAGGATCAGAAGCCACAGGAGGGGTGCAGATGGGGGAATGCTAGGGGCCCCAGGGGACAGTGGGAGTTAGGGCACAGTTGGTTCCTTCTGCAGGGTTGACACCGCTTCACAAACCCAACAGAATGAGGTTCACATTACAGATGTCAGAGACAGTGCAGATTGCCAATGGGCGCAGGGGTCACTGTCACCCCCAGATGCTGGCTGCATGCTGGGATGCACGCAGAGATGTTTTCAAGATCAGATAATGAGGATGTAGCAGGGTGTAACCATTCTTTTCAGTTGGCTCTCTACCTCTCTTGAGCTTCATCTCTATCTTTGGCTTTTTCTTGGCAGTTAACAGGAAATGAGAGTTTCATGGACTTTCCTTTCTGGACTGGCTTCAAACAGGATCAGGTAACATTTCACTTTTTCTGTCTCTTCCCATCTCAACATTCATACTAAAATAAGACTGTGTTGAAAGTTTCAATTTATATAAATGTTTTTCATAAAGCACCCTGAAATATTCATCGCTTATATCTCAATTGAAGATAGTTGATTTGGGGCTGCATTGGTAGAGTGCTAGCCTTGAGCAGAAAAAGTCAGGGATAGAGCTGAAGCACTCAGTTGAAGACCCAGTGCCAACACACAAAAGAAAATATGCACTTTATACATATTTTCTAATTTCTTAATGAATTTTTCAGTCTGTATAAATATAGGGTATATTCCTTGTTACTTAAGTAAGATTGCTCTTTTTCTTCTTTTTGCCAGTCCTAGGGCTTGGACTCAGGGCCTAGACATTTTCATTGGACTCGCTTGCCCAAGGTGAGTGCTCTGCCGCTTGAGACACAGCGCCACTTCTAGCTTTTTTCTAAGTATGCGGTACCGGTGAATAGAACCTAGGTCTTCATGCATTCTAGGTGAGAACTCTACCATTAGGCTACATTCCCAGGAGTGAGATTCCTCTTACAGTCATTGTATGTTCACAGAGTTTGATCTCACACACTGTAGGGCCCTGGTTGGCTTTGACCTGTGATCCTAAGCCCTGAGCCTCCTAAGTAGCTGAAATTAAGTTGTGACCCAGCATGATGGCTTCCATTCTTTTTTCTACAAAAATATATGTAGTTATCTAAAATATATCTATAGCTGAAAAAAAATGAATCTCTCCCAAACAAATCTTCAAAGAAACAACCATCCTATTAAAGGTGGGCTAAAGACTTAAAAGAGTATTCTCTGAAGAAAAAATTAAAATGGGCTTTAGACACATGAAGAAATGCTCCATATCTCTAGCAATAAGGGAAATGAAAATCAAAACAACTATGAGATTCCACCTGACTCTAGTCAGAATGGCCATTATCAAAAAATCTAATAAGAGATACTGGTGGGGAAGTGACCAGAGGGGATCACACCTACACTGTTGGTGTGAGTGTAAACTCGTTCAACCACTAGGGAAAGCAGTGTGGTGGTTCCTCAAAAGACTGAACATAGAGCTCCCCTATGATCCAGCAAATCCACTACTTGGCATCTACCCAATTGTCCAGAAAAAAGGACATACTAAAGCCACTAGCACAATGATGCTCATTGCAGCACTATTTACCATAGCAAAGATATGAAACCAACCCAGATGCCACTCAGTAGATGACTGAATCAAGAAGATGTGGTACTTGTACAGAATGGAATGCTATGCTGCCATCAGAAGGAATGACATCGCCCCATTTGTAAGGAAATGGAAAGACTTGGAAAAATTCATATTAAGTGAACCAGGCCAGACCCAAAGAAACATAAGCTCAATGGTTTCCCTCATTTGTAATAATTAGTTCACATCTAGGACTCTCCTAGCAGAGGATTACAATAACTCAAAAACCTAGGTATATAAGGTCATATAGGATGAGACTAAATGAAAGGATCTCTAGGATATGGGAACAAGAGCTATATCTTGTGTCATCGTTGCTCTTAATCTTGTGTGATTTTTGTCCTTAATCTACTATGTTATTTCTCATCTCTTATTTTGCCCTTTGGTTAATGTCAGATTGTTACTGTATCTGATTTTTTCCCTGGCATATTGTATATATGTTTATTTGTTTATGTCAAATAGGAAAGGGAAGGGGGGAAACAAGATGATTGGGAAGGGGAGGGGAGAGGGAACTGGGGACAAAAACATGTGGAGTGGAATAAATATGTGAGAAGTAATGCAGTCCACTACCTATAAATGTAATCGTAACCCCTCTATACATTACCCTGAAAATAAAAAAGAGACTATAAAAATATCTGTAGAAAATGAGGCTGGATGATGGAAACAACCAGATGCCCTAATACAAAAAATGTGATACACGCACACACACACACACACACACACACACACACACACACACACACACACACAATGGAATGATACATAGCCAACCGACAAGATAAAATAATGGCATTCTTGGGGAAGTGGATGAAAAGGAAAAACATCATATTAAGTGAAGTAAGCCAAACTCAAAGGAACATAGGCCCAAGAGTCTCCCTCATTTGTCAAATTCAGTAGAAACCTTGGGCTCTGCTACCAGAGATTTGCAACAGAACAAAATCTAGAGACATCGTGACAAATAGTATGACACTACATGTAAGGACCTCCAAGATAAAGAAACAAAACTCATATAATGAGTGATTGTTGTCCTTAATGAACTATGTGATCTCTTATCTCTTTTGCTATCCCTTGGTTATATCATATTGTTACAATATTTCACCTTGTTTTCTGATATATTTCATATGTGCCTAATTGGTTATTTGAAATTGGATAGGGAAGGGGGGAAATGAACATGAGTGGGGGTAGGGGAAGGGAAATGGGGACCATATCATTACATGGGGTATCAAAGTTTGAGAAGCAATGCACCTTCTATCTGGTGAATATAATGTAACCCTTCTATAAATTACAATAAAAATAAATACATAAAAAGAAGATCTGCACAGAAAAAATAATAATGGCATTTTTGGGGTAGTGGATGAAATTAGAGTGAATCCTGTTCAGTGAGATATGTCAAGACCAAGGAACAAAAGGTACATGGTATCCTTAATATATGGATATTAGTTTCAAACAGTAGTAGAGCGATGATTGAATAGTTGATACCCAAAGTTCTGGACATAATTTTGGAGATATAAACATAACTACATAGACATAAAAATCTAGGATAGACTATACACTCTACACACATGTGTTTTATTATAGATTAATCTGTATCTATGACATACAAAGACTCAGCTTAATTTTTACTATATTCTAAAATTTATGTGCCAGTGATTGTATAGCGATTCCCTTCTTGAATACTTGTTGGTTAAACATGACATTTGAAATATGATGTAAAATTCAATGTTAATAAATTTTTTTAAAAAAAGAGGCTAGAGGTAAATACCACTAATGTACTTGCTCTAAGTGGTACAGAAATTTTCTTAATGAATCAAGGGGTTTTATTACATCTTTATGCAATTATTTTAGTTCTGAGTGTTCTACACTCAATGCTACTTCTGGAAAGATGATATAGCTGACTGTGCAGATGGTATGAAGACATACTGGCCTAAACGTAGAATAAAGCAGTGGTAAGTGGCTGTTAGCTGTCCAGATTCTACTGGAATATGTGGAATGAATTTATTAAGCACAATGCAGGCTCTTAGTCAGATCAGGATCAAGATTATGTGGTTCCATGAGATGAATGAGGAAAGATCAGAAAAATCTACTAAGATATCCAGATATACTTTTGAAACTAAGGTATCTGGACTCCTTTTTTTTTCTTTCTTGGTGGGGAGCTTGAACTTTGGACCTGGGCAAGGTCTCTTAGTTCTTTTTCCTCAAGGCTAATGCTGTACCAGTTTTAGTCACAACTCCACTTAATTTTTGTTTGGATAAGTGGCGAGAAGAATCTTACAGTTTTTTTTTGTTTTCGTTTTTTTTGCTTGCAAAGGCTTTGAATCACCTTCTCCCTGGCTAGTAGAATGACAATTATGACCCTCCAGCGCCTGGCTAGTAATTTTTTGAAAATTGGACTTTCTTCCAAATCACGTAACTGGTTCCTAGCAAAGTTTTGAAGCCTGACTTAAATGTGACAGATTTTTGTCACTTGGAGAAACTATGTGCTGAACATTAGAAATCTACCAGCTGAGTCAGAGTGGCACTTCCAGTTTTTGTTTATGTGGTGCTGAGGAATGGAATCCAGGGTTTCATACATGCTAGGCAAGCTACATTTTCAGCCCAAGGTTTTATGTTTTGTTTTTTCAGTGTTGTTGCTTCTAAGGTACTGTATGATGTTCTTTCATTTTCTTTGCTTTTTACCTCTTTTCTCCTTTTTCCCTTTAGTGTTATTCTCTGTAGTCACTGTGTTGAATTCAGGTACCCTGTGTCTTGTACATAGGTTTATGTAATTTGGGGAATGGAGAGGGTATAATAAAATGGTAAAAAAAAAACAAAGGAAAAAGGGTGAACCAATTGAACAGTGATACTTGGAAGACACTAAACGGAAATGAACTGAACAATCTGGGTGGAGAGGGGGCTGAGGGTAGGAAAACAGAGAAAAATGAGGGAGGGGATAACAATTTTCTTAAGAAATGTGTTCATTACTTATGTAACCGTATGCCAACTATATATTGACTTAACAAAAAAACTAACTTAAAAAATAATTTAGCCGGGTATGATGGCTCACACTTGTAAATGTAGCTACTCAAGAGGCTGGGATCCAAGGATAGCAGTTCAAAATCAGCCTGGGCACTGAAGTCCATGTGACTCTTATCTCCAATTAACCACCAGAAACCCAGAAGTGGCCCTATGGCTCAAGGGATAGGGCAGTAGTCTTGAGCTGAAAAGCTCAGTGACAAGACCCAGGTGCAGAATTGCAGTCCCATGACTTGAATAATGAATGATACTAGCCAGGCTCTGTGTGCTCACACTTGGAATCCTATCTACACAGAATCAGGTTTGAATCCAGCCCAAACAAATTGCATGATATTCTGATTTACAGTTCATTACCAAAAATCTGGAAGTGGAGGTGTGGATCAAGGGGTAGAACACTAGCCTGAAGCAAAAAAAATATTTAAGGACAGTTCCCAGGCCCTGGGTTCAAGTCCCAGGACTTGCATAAAACAAACAAAATCTGACGCTGAGTCCTCCATCATTTGGTGTTATAGTTCAATATTCTTGATATGCGTCTTAGAAATTACGTCCCTAGCAAATACTCTCCCCTGAAATTCTGCTTCATAGCTGATTCATAGAATTTCAGCATCATTACTATCACCTTCCAGTTAGCATAGCAATCGACTACTGAAAATTTGAAGAAAACTTTTGAGTAATCCTAATAAATCTGTGTATCATCTGCACACACATCAAATCAGCAGCAGCTATGTTCTACTATTATCTAAATGTATTTAATCCCTTCTTGAGTTAATGAGCCTTAAAGAGTGAAACATATGAAATAGTTATGAAACTAACAGTCACCATTCTTCTACCTAATACTGTAATATAAGTTTATAAATGCAAGGGCTATTCTGAAGTGTGCAGAAGATAGCTTCTAATTATAATATTCTCATGAAGTATAGTTTTTAAGAAACATGTTGCTTGCTTTGGGAAAGCAAAGGCAAGGAAAAATGATATAGGTAAGTTCCCTATTTATCAGAAGGAAAATACTATTAGGTTTAGATCAACTTCATTCATTCCGTACTGATGAAACAAATATTTGGAATCCTCAGGCCAATCACTTCATTGTGATGCACAATCAGCCAGCTTAGATCAATCTTCCGAAAAAGGAAAGGAACAAAGGAGAAGCAATCAAGGTTTCCAAAATGAACCAGGTCGTGGTGGCAGCTCACACTTGTAATTCTATCTACTCAAGGCCTGAAATCCAAGGATCTGGATTAAGTCTGTCTGGGATGGAAATATTCCTGTCTGAAACATCATCTCTGTTATCACAGCCCAGCAGATATAGTCTGCCCAAGAGGTTCCAAACACCAAAGTCCATTTCCTATCTTAAATACTAGCAAACGTACTCACACATTATTTCCTCTTTAGGAGATAGTTGAAACATGTTCCAGAAACATTTCCCTGGCTTCAGAGTGGAAGTGGAAATATATACTCACTAGAAGCCCATCTAGTAAATTACAGTCAATCATCTTTCCTCACATCTTGTTAGTTAAATTGAACAATGAGTGTTTGGATCAGAAGCGATGTGTATGAGCATACAGCTTGTAAAAGCGCTGTAATCCTAGCTACTCAAGATAAGCTGAGACCTGAGGATTCCAGTTCAAAATCAGCCATGCAATAAATTCCATAAGATTTTTACCTCTAATTAACCAGCAAAAAACAGAGCGTTGAATTGTGCTTAAAATGCCACAGGCCTAAGCTTTGCATAAAAGTGCTAAGGGGTAGCATTCAGGATCCCACTCTCTCCACTCCACAGAGACATCAAACAGTCAGGCACTGCTGCTTGAAGCGTGTAATTCTAGCTACTGTGGAGGCTGAGATTGGAGGATCTTGGTTCAAAAGCCAAAGCCAGCCTGGACACATATGTTTGTGAGACTTACATCACCAATTAAGTACCAGAAACCAAAAATGGACCTGTAGAGGAAGAGCGCTAGCCTTGAGCTGAAGAGCTCAGGGACAGTGTCCAGGCCCAAAGTCCAAGCACTATGACGAATCAATAATAAAAAAAGAAGATAGCTAATAGTAATGATGAATAATTTTGTGCTGGGAGTTTGGCCTAGTGGTAGAGTGCTTGCCTAGCATGCACGAAGACCTGGGTTCAATTCCTCAATACCACATACATAGAAAAATGCTGGAAGTGGTGCTGAGGCTGAAGTGGTAGAGCCCTAGCCTTGAGAAAATATAAGGACAGTGCTCAGTCCCTGAGTTCAAGCCCAGGACTGGCCAAATCAAAAGTAGTAGAGCACTGGCATTGAACTGAAGATCTGAGGAACAGCCCAGGCACAGAGTTCAAGCACCGCAAACAACAACAACAAAATCTATGAAATGGCAGTGGTGGTTTTAAGCTAAGCAAAAATAGAGTAGAAACTGGTAAAATACATATTTGTGTGTAAGCAAAATAGCCAGACTTATGCATTAGAACAGGATAGCAACTTGAAAAAAAATTGTGTTTTCCATCTCACTAGGTCCTGTCTCTTAATTTATTCAAGTAAGTAAAATGCTGGGTTTTATAATCATTGCTCTGAATATTAGAAAATCATAATATCTCTCATTAACCAACAAAGACCAGAAACTGGGGCTTCGTTCAAATGGCCGAGTATCAGGCAAGAGAAGAAAAAATTGAAGTAAGAACTTGAAGTTCTTGATCCAGAACCTGCATAGTAACAGAGCAGCAGCCTGGTGATGGTACCTCACACCTATAATCTTAGCTACTCAGGGGGCTAAGATCTGAGAATCAAAGTTTAAAGCCAGCCAAAGTACCCAGTTAACTGCCAGAAAAACCAGAAGTGGCACTGTGGCTCACAGATTAAAGCACTAGCCTTGAGCTGAAGAGCTCAGGACAGTGCCCAGGCCCAGAGTTCAAGCCCCAAAATTGACAAAATAAAACAAGCAAGCAAAACTCACAAAGAAGCCTGCAGACCACAGTGGTTCTGCTGAGTCTCTTCTCTATGGGGATCAGGAAACATTTCACTTTTTCTGTCTCTTCCCATCTCAACATTCATACTAAAATAAGAGTGTTGAAAGTTTCAATTTATAAAAATGTTTTTCAAGTAGCACCCTGAAATATTCATCGCTTATAACTCAATTGAAGATAGTTGATTTGTGGCTGCATTGGTAGAGTGCTAGCCTTGAGCAGAAAAGGTCAGGGATAGAGCTGAAGCACTCAGTTGAAGACCCAGTGCCAACACACAAAAGAAATTATGCACTTTATACATATTTTCTAATTTCTTAATGAATTTTTCAGTCTGTATAAATATAGGGTACATTCCTTGTTACTTAAGTAAGATTGCTCTTTTTTTTCTTTTTGCCAGTCCTAGGGCTTGGACTCAGGGCCTAGACATTTTCATTGGACTCGCTTGCCCAAGGTGAGTGCTCTGCCGCTTGAGACACAGCGCCACTTCTAGCTTTTTTCTGAGTATGCGGTACCGGTGAATAGAACCTAGGTCTTCATGCATTCTAGGTGAGCACTCTACCATTAGGCTACATTCCCAGGCAGTGAGATTCCTCTTACAGTCATTGTATGTTCACAGAGTTTGATCTCACACACTGTAGGGCCCTGATTGGCTTTGACCTGTGATCCTAAGCCCTGAGCCTCCTAAGTAGCTGAAATTAAGTTGTGAGCCAGCATGATGGCTTCCATTCTTTTTTCTACAAAAATATATGTAGTTATCTAAAATATATCTATAGCTGAAAAAAATGAATCTCTCCCAAACAAATCTTCAAAGAAACAACCATCCTATTAAAAGGGAGCTAAAGACTTAAAAGAGTATTCTCTGAAGAAAAAATTAAAATGGGCTTTAGACACATGAAGAAATGCTCCATATCTCTAGCAATAAGGGAAATGAAAATCAAAACAACTTTGAGATTCCACCTGACTCCAGTCAGAATGGCCATTATCAAAAAATCTAATAAGAGATACTGGTGGGGAAGTGACCAGGGGGGATCACACCTACACTGTTGGTGTGAGTGTAAACTCGTTCAACCACTAGGGAAAGCAGTGTGGTGGATCCTCAAAAGACTGAACATAGAGCTACCCTATGATCCAGCAAATCCACTACTTGGCATCTACCCAATTGTCCAGAAAAAAGGGCATACTAAAGCCACTAGCACAATGATGCTCATTGCAGCACTATTTACCAAGATATGAAACCAACCCAGATGCCACTCAGTAGATGACTGAATCAAGAAGATGTGGTACTTATACACAATGGAATGCTAGGCTGCCATCAGAAGGAATGACATCGCCCCATTTGTAAGGAAATGGAAAGACTTGGAAAAATTCATATTAAGTGAGAGCAAGCCAGACCCAAAGAAACATAAGCTCAATGGTTTCCCTCATTTGTAATAATTAGTTCACATCTAGGACTCTCCTAGCAAAGGATTACAATAACTCAAAAACCTAGGTATATAAGGTCATATAGGATGAGACTAAATGTAAGGATCTCTAGGATATGGGAACAAGAGCTATATCTTGTGTCATCGTTACTCTTAATCTTGTGTGATTTTTGTCCTTAATCTACTATGTTATTTCTCATCTCTTATTTTGCCCTTTGGTTAATGTCAGATTGTTACTGTATCTGATTTTTTCCTTGGCATATTGTATATATGTTTATTTGTTTATGTCAAATAGGAAAGGGAAGGGGGAAACAAGATGATTTGGAAGGGGAGGGGAGAGGGAACTGGGGACAAAAACATGTGGAGTGGAATAAATGTGTGAGAAGTAATGCAGTCCACTACCTGTAAATGTAATCGTAACCCCTCTATACATTACCCTGAAAATAAAAAAGAGACTATAAAAAATATCTGTAGAAAATGAGGCTGGATGATGGAAACAACCAGATGCCCTAATACAAAAAATGTGATACACGCACACACACACACACACACACACACACACACACACACACACACACAATGGAATGATACATAGCCAACCGACAAGATAAAATAATGGCATTCTCGGGGAAGTGGATGAAAAGGAAAAACGTCATATTAAGTGAAGTAAGCCAAACTCAAAGGAACATAGGCCCAAGAGTCTCCCTCATTTGTCAAATTCAGTAGAAACCTTGGGCTCTGCTACCAGAGATTTACAATAGAAACATCATGACAAATAGTATGACACTACATGTAAGGACCTCCAATATAAAGAAACAAAACTCATATAATGAGTGATTGTTGTCCTTAATGAACTATGTGATCTCTTATCTCTTTTGCTATCCCTTGGTTATATCATATTGTTACAACATTTCACCTTGTTTTCTGATATATTTCATATGTGCCTAATTGGTTATTTGAAATTGGATAGGGAAGGGGGGAAATGAACATGAGTGGGGGTAGGGGAAGGGAAATGGGGACCATATCATTACATGGGGTATCAAAGTTTGAGAAGTAATGCACCTTCTATCTGGTGAATATAATGTAACCCTTGTATAAATTACAATAAAAATAAATACATAAAAAGAAGATCTGCACAGAAAAAAATAATAATGGCATTTTTGGGGTTGTGGATAGAATTAGAGTGAATCCTGTTGAGTGAGATAAGTCAAGACCAAGGAACAAAAGGTACATGGTATCCTTAATATATGGATATTAGTTTCAAACAGTAGTAGAGAGATGATTGAATAGTTGATACCCAAAGTTCTGGACATAATTTTGGAGATATAAACATAACTACATAGACATAAAAATCTAGGATAGACTATACACTCTACACACATGTGTTTTATTATAGATTAATCTGTATCTATGACATACAAAGACTCAGCTTAATTTTTACTATATTCTAAAATTTATGTGCCAGTGATTGTATAGCGATTCCCTTCTTGAATACTTGTTGGTTAAACATGACATTTGAAATATGATGTAAAATTCAATGTTAGAAATTTTTTTAAAAAGGGGGCTAGAGGTAAATACCACTAATGCACTTGCTCTAAGTGGTACAGAAATTTTCTTAATGAATCAAGGAGTTTTATTACATCTTTATGCAAATATTTTAGTTCTGAGTGTTCTACACTCAATGCTACTTCTGGAAAGATGATATAGCTGACTGTGTAGATGGTATGAAGTCATACTGGCCTAAACGTAGAATAAAGCAGTGGTAAGTGGCTGTTAGCTGTCCAGATTCTACTGGAATATGTGGAATGAATTTATTAAGCACAATGCAGGCTCTTAGTCAGATCAGGATCAAGATTATGTGGTTCCATGAGATGAATGAGGAAAGATCAGAAAAATCTACTAACATATCCAGATATACTTTTGAAACTAAGGTATCTGGACTCCTTTTTTTTTCTTTCTTGGTGGGGAGCTTGAACTTTGGACCTGGTCAAGGTCTCTTAGTTCATTTTCCTCAAGGCTACTGCTGTACCAGTTTAAGCCACAACTCCACTTAGTTTTTGGGTGGCTAAGTGGAGAGAAGAATCTTAGTGTTTTTTTGTTTTCGTTTTTTTGCTTGCAAAGGCTTTGAATCACCTTCTCCCTGGCTAGTAGAATGACAATTATAACCCTCCAGGGCATGGCTAGTGATTTTTTGAAAATTGGACTTTCTTCCAAATCACGTAACTGGTTCCTAGCAAAATTTTGAAGCCTGAATTAAATGTGACATATTTTTGTCACTTGTAGACACTCTGTGCTGAACGTTAGAAATCTACCAGCTGAGTCACAGTGGCTCTTCCAGTTTTTGTTTATGTGGTGCTGAGGAATGGAATCCAGGGTTTCATACATGCTAGGCAAGCTACATTTTCAGCCCAAGGTTTTATGTTTTGTTTTTTCAGTGTTGTTGCTTCTAAGGTACTGCATGATGTTCTTTCATTTTCTTTGCTTTTTACCTCTTTTCTTCTTTTTCCCTTTAGTTTGATTCTCTGTAGTCACTGTGTTGAATTCGGATACCCTGTGTCTTGTACATAGGTTTAGGTGATTTGGGAAAGGGAAAGGGTATAATAAAATGGTAAAAAAAAAAAAAAACCAAACGTAAAAATGTGTACCAATTGAATAGTGATATTAGTAAGACACTAAACTGAAATGAACTGAACAATCTGGGTGGAGAGGGGGCTGATGGTAGGAAAACAGAGAAAAATGAGGGAGGGGATAACAATTTTCTTAAGAAATGTGTTCATTACTTATGTAACCGTCTGCCAACTATATATTGACTTAACAAAAAAAATTAACTTAAAAAAATAATTTAGCCGGGTATGGTGGCTCACACTTGTAAATGTAGCTACTCAAGAGGCTGGGATCCAAGGATAGCAGTTCAAAGTCAGCCTGGGCACTGAAGTCCATGTGACTCTTATCTCCAATTAACCACCAGAAACCCAGAAGTGGCCCTATGGCTCAAGGGATAGGGCAGTAGTCTTGAGATGAAAAGCTCAGTGACAAGACCCAGGTGCAGAATTGCAGTCCCATGACTTGAATGATGAATGATACTAGCCAGGCTCTGTGTGCTCACACTTGGAATCCTATCTACACAGAATCAGGTTTGAATCCAGCCCAAACAAATTGCATGATATTCTGATTTACAGTTCATTACCAAAAATCTGGAAGTGGAGCTGTGGATCAAGTGGTAGAACACTAGCCTGAAGCAAAAAAATCATTTAAGGACAGTTCCCAGGCCCTGGGTTCAAGTCCCAGGACTTGCATAAGACAAACAAAATGTGACGCTGAGTCCTCCATCATTTGGTGTTATAGTTCAATATTCTTGATATGCGTCTTAGAAATTAAGTCCCTAGCAAATACTCTCCCCTGAAATTCTGCCTCACAGCTGATTAATAGAATTTCAGCATCATTACTATCACCTTCCAGTTAGCATAGCAGTCGACTACTGAAAATTTGAAGAAAACTTTTGAGTAATCCTAATAAATCTGTGTATCATCTGCACACACATCAAATCAGCAGCAGCTATGTTCTACTATTATCTAAATGTATTTAATCCCTTCTTGAGTTAATGAGCCTTAAAGAGTAAAACATATGAAATAGTTATGAAACCAAAAGTCACCATTCTTCTACCTAATATTGTAATATAAGTTTATAAATCCAAGGACTATTCTGAAGTGTGCAGAAGATAGCTTCTAATTATAATATTCTCATGAAGTATAGTTTTTAAGAAACATGTTGCTTGCTTTGGGAAAGAAAAGGCAAGGAAAAATGATATAGGTAAGTTCCCTATTTATCAGAAGGAAAATACTATTGGGTTTAGATCAACTTCATTCATTCCGTGCTGATGAAACAAATATTTGCAATTCCTGAGGCCAATCCGATCATTGTGATGCACAATCAGCCAGCTTAGATCAATCTTCCAAAAAAGGAAAGGAACAAATGTGAAGCAATTAAGGTTTCCAAAATGAACCAGGTGGTGGTGGCAGCTCACAATTGTAATTCTATCTACTCAAGGCCTAAAATCCAAGGATCTGAATTAAGTCTGTCTGTGATGAAAATATTCCTGTCTGAAACATCATCTCTGTTATCACAGCACAGCTGATACACTCTGCCCAACAGGTTCCAAACAGCAAAGTCCATCTCCTTTCTGAAATATTAGCTAACGTACTCACACATAATTTCCTCTTTGGGAGATAGTTGACACATGTACCAGAAAAATTTCCCTGGCTTCAGAGTCGTAGTGGAAATATATACTCACTAGAAACCCATCTAGTAAAATACAGTCAATCATCTTTCCTCACATCTTGTTAGTTAAATTGAACAATGAGTGTTTGGATCAGAAGCGATGTGTATGAGCATACAGGTTGTAAAAGTACTGTAATCCTAGCTCCTCAAGATAAGCTGAGACCTGAGGATTCCAGTTCAAAATCAGCCATGCAATAAATTCCATAAGATTTTTACCTCTAATTAACCAGCAAAAAACAGAGCATTGAATTGTGCTTAAAATGCCACAGGCCTAAGATTTGCATAAAAGTGCTAAGGGGTAGCATTCAGGATCCCACTCTCTCCACTCCTTTTTTACATAGTACTAGAATTCCTAGGCAGTGCAATAAGGCAAGAAGCAAGCGTAAAGAGGATCCAAGTAGGGAAAGAGGAAATAAAACTATCCCTCTTTGCAGATGACATGATTCAGTATTTATACAATCCTAAAGACTCTACTCCCAAGCTCCTTGAGCTAATACAAAGCTTTGGAAGGGTAGCAGGCCATAAAATCAACCCTCACAAATCAACTGCCTTCCTTTACGCCAACAGTGAGAGGAACGAGGCAATAATCAGGAAAGAAACTCCTTTCACAATAGCCTCAAAGACAATAAAGTACCTAGGAATTAGCTTAACTAAGAATGTAAAGGACCGTTTAGATGAAAACTTTAAAACCCTAAAAAAGGAAATTAAAGCAGAACTAAGGAAATGGAAAAACCTCCCATGCTCCTGGTTTGGAAAAATCAACATTGTGAAAATGACAATCTTGCCAAGGGCTATCTACAAATTCAATGCAATACCCATCAACATCCCAATGTCATTCCTTAAAGAAAGAGAAGAGGCAATTCAAAATTTCATATGGAATAAGAAAAGACCCAGTATAGCAAAAAAACTTCTTAGCAGAAAGAACAGCGCTGGAGGAATTTCAGTTCCAAACTTTAGACTCTATTACAGAGCTATAATTCTCGAAACAGCTTGGTACTGGCACAAGAACAGGCCTGAAGCCCAATGGAATAGAACTGTGGACCCAGATGTTAAACAACAGACCTATGGCCACCTAATCTTTGACAAGGGAGCCAAAAAAATAGAATGGAAGAAAGATAGCCTCTTCAACAAGTTGTGCTGGCAGAACTGGTTAAGCACCTGCAGAAAACTAAAGTTGGATCCTTCTTTGTCAACTTGCACTAGAATTAACTCCAAATGGATCAAAGACCTGGAGGTAAAAGCTGACACACTGAAAAGTTTACAGGAAGGAATAGGAGATACACTAGGCCTTCTTGGCACAGGTCTAAAGTTTCTTAATAAGGACCAAGAATCACAACAAATCAGAGAAAGGCTGGATAAGTGGGACTGCATTAAAGTGCAGAGCTTTTGTATGGTTACGGATATAGCTAGTAAATTAATCAGGAAGCCTACAGAGTGGGAGAAGATCTTCACCAACCAAACAACGGACAAAGGCCTAATATCTAAAATATATCAACAACACAAAAAATTGAATCACTCCAAAACCAACCTCCAAAGTAACACCCATCCCATTAAAAAATAGGCCAAACTTAAAGAGAGTCTTCTCTGAAGAACAAACAAAAATGGCCTATAGACACATGAAGAAAGGCTCAACATGGTATCCTTAATATATGGAGATTAGTTTCAAACAGTAGTAGAGCGATGATTGAATAGTTGATACCCAAAGTTCTGGACATAATTTTGGAGATATAAACATAACTACATAGACATAAACATCTAGGACAGACTATACACTCTATAGACATGTGTTTTATTATAGATTAATCTGTATCTATGACATACAAAGACTTAGCTTAATTTTTACTATATTCTAAAATTTATGTGCCAGTGATTGTATAGCGATTCCCTTCTTAAATACTTGTTGGTTAAACATGACATTTGAAATATGATGTAAAATTCAATGTTAGAATTTTTTTTAAAAAAGAGGCTAGAGGTAAATACCACTAATGCACTTGCTCTAAGTGGTACAGAAATTTTCTTAATGAATCAAGGAGTTTTATTACATCTTTATGCAATTATTTTAGTTCTCAGTGTTCTACACTCAATGCTACTTCTGGAAAGATGATATAGCTGACTGTGTAGATGGTATGAAGACATACTGGCCTAAACGTAGAATAAAGCAGTGGTAAGTGGCTGTTAGCTGTCCAGATTCTACTGGAATATGTGGAATGAATTTATTAAGCACAATGCAGGCTCTTAGTCAGATCAGGATCAAGATTATGTGGTTCCATGAGATGAATGAGGAAAGATCAGAAAAATCTACTAACATATCCAGATATACTTTTGAAACTAAGGTATCTGGACTCCTTTTTTTTTCTTTCTTGGTGGGGAGCTTGAACTTTGGACCTGGGCAAGGTCTCTTAGTTCATTTTCCTCAAGGCTACTGCTGTACCAGTTTTAGCCACAACTCCACTTAGTTTTTGGGTGGATAAGTGGAGAGAAGAATCTTAGTTTTTTTTTTGTTTTCGTTTTTTTGCTTGCAAAGGCTTTGAATCACCTTCTCCCTGGCTAGTAGAATGACAATTATAACCCTCCAGGGCGTGGCTAGTGATTTTTTGGAAACTGGACTTTCTTCCAAATCACGTAACTGGTTCCTAGCAAAATTTTGAAGCCTGAATTAAATGTGACATATTTTTGTCACTTGGAGACACTCTGTGCTGAACGTTAGAAATCTACCAGCTGAGTCACAGTGGCTCTTCCAGTTTTTGTTTACGTGGTGCTGAGGAATGGAATCCAGGTTTCATACATGCTAGGCAAGCTACATTTTCAGCCCAAGGTTTTATGTTTTGTTTTTTCAGTATTGTTGCTTCTAAGGTACTGTATGATGTTCTTTCATTTTCTTTGCTTTTTACCTCTTTTCTTCTTTTTCCCTTTAGTTTGATTCTCTGTAGTCACTGTGTTGAATTCGGATACCCTGTGTCTTGTACATAGGTTTAGGTGATTTGGGAAAGGGAAAGGGTATAATAAAATGGTAAAAAAAAAAACCAAAGGTAAAAATGTGTACCAATTGAATAGTGATATTTGTAAGACACTAAACGGAAATGAACTAAACAATCTGGGTGGAGAGGGGGCTGAGGGTAGGAAAACAGAGAAAAATGAGGGAGGGGATAACAATTTTCTTAAGAAATGTTTTCATTACTTATGTAACCGTATGCCAACTATATATTGACATAACAAAAAGAATTAACTTAAAAAAGACTTAAAGAGAGTCTTCTCTGAGGAAGAAACAAAAATGGCCTATAGATACATGAAGAAATGCTCGACATCTCCGATCATAAAAGAAACGCAAATCAAAACAACTCTAAGATTCCTGCTCACTCAGGTTAGAATGGCCAGGATCAGGAAAACGAATGACAACAGATGCTGGAGGGGATGTGGCCAGGAGGGATCACTACTACACTGTTGGTGGGAGTGCAAATTCGTTCAACCACTATGGAAAGCAGTGTGGCAGTGCCTCAAAAGGATAAACATAAACTCCCCTATGATCCAGCAATTCCACTACTTGGCATTTACCCAACAATCCAGAAACAAGGGCATACTAAACCCACTAGCACAACAATGTTCATTGCGACACTATTCACCAAAGCAAAGATATGGAACCAACCCAGATGTCCCTCAGTTGATGAGTGGATCAACAAGTTGTGGTATTTGTACACAATGGAATTCTTTGCTGCTGTCAGAAAGTATAACAGCGCCCCTGGTTAGGAAATGGAAAGACTTAGAACAAATCATATTAAATGAAGTAAGCCAGACTCAAAGGAACTTAGGCTCAGTGGTTTCCCTCATTCGTCATAATCAGTAGAAACCTTGGGCTCTACTAGCAGAGATTTGCAATAGAGCAAAAGGCCATATATAAGGCCATATAATGTGAAGCTAATTGAAAGGACCTCCAGGATATTGAAACAAAAGCCACATAATGAATGATTGTTGTCCTTAATGTACTATGTTGTCTCTCATCTACTTTGCTGTCCCTTGGTTATCCCATATTGGTATAGTATCTCACTTTGTTATCTGATATATTGAATTTATTTGTATTTGGATATTTGAAATTTGATAGGGAAGGGGGGAAAACCAAGACAGGTGGGGGGGTGTGGGGTTGGAGGGAAATGGGTACCAAGACATGTGAAAGGGTGTCAATGTATGTGAATTAATGCACATTCTATCTGGCAAATATCATGTAACCCTTTTACTAATCACAATAAAAAAATTAAAAAAAAGAAAGTTGCAGTTTGTGGGGAGGATGATGGGGTCAAATACATTTCTTCTTAGAAATATACCTCATCTGGTTGCCCTGGATTTTCCTGGCCTTCTTCTTAGAGAAAGGCCTGTTATACTGGATTTGTGGCTTGGCAATGATCTAGCATGTATATCTTCGAGTAAGACATCCACAGCTTCCATGCCTGAGGCTCGAGTTTCCTGATCTTTGGCAACAGCA
Organism: Megascapheus bottae; assembly: GCF_031878675.1. NCBI lineage: Eukaryota > Metazoa > Chordata > Mammalia > Rodentia > Geomyidae > Megascapheus > Megascapheus bottae. The sequence continues at coordinate 2,668,622 of NW_028327641.1, read as the reverse complement.
CAGCAACATCTTTCTTCCTCCTTAGCCACAGGCCAATTGAGCTGGCTTGAGTTGGTTGTTAGTTACAGTGGCTTTGTTACCAGGGTTCCATATTCTGTTCCATTGTTAGGGAGGCAGGGTCACCTTTCACGGCCCAATGACCAAAGATCCTTGCTCACAGAAGACCTCACCAAAGACATACTGGAGGCTGAATCTCTCCTCCAATCTCACAATATACATGTGGATGTAGTAAACAGCACACCTTATTTGTCCATTCCCAATGTCTTCCACTAGGACCAACTACCAGTCTGGTCTCAGGCTCAAGGAGCCTTTCTTAGGTAAGATAAAAACTTAAGGGTCAATATTGCCCTCATCCTTTACAAAAAATTTGCTTCACAGTGCCTTCTCTGCCTGCATTTTGCCCCTTGTCGAATTTTTTTGTTTTTGCTAGTCTTGCTTGGGACTTGAGCTCAGAGTGTGAACATTGTTCTTGGGCTTTCTTTAGGCCTTAGCTGTCCCACCGAGGCACAGCACCACTTGCAGCGTTTTCTATGTATGAGGTAATGAGGAATCAAACCTGAGCCTTTTTGCGTGGTAGCCAAGGACTCTAACACTAGGTCAAATACACAGGGCATCTTGCACATATTTTTGACGTCAATCTACTAGGATATTATTAGGTTTCTGTATCCTAATCAATTTTTTCCTGATGATTAGCTTTGCTGTCATGTGTGAAAAATGAAAGAGGGTAAAACACAGAAGAATTAGTGAAATTTAAAAAAAAGCATTACACACATAGATAAGTGTTCATTCTTTGTAGGAGAAAGGATATTTTGATATGATGATGATGACTTTATAATTACTATGTCAGGGTTGAGAGTTTGGCATAGTGGTAGAGTGCTTGCCTAGCATCCATGAAGATCTGGGTTTGATTGCTCAGTATCACATAGATAGAAAATCTAGATGTGGCACTGTGGCTCAAGTGGCAGAGGGCTAGACTTGAGAAAACCCGAGGACAGTGCTCAGGCCCTGAATTCATGCCCCAAGACTGGCAGAATGATAAAAGAAAATAAAAATGCTTTTTACGAGCTAATTCACTCACAGCATTTGCTTCTGAAATCTTCGCTTCTGCATCTTGTGAAATACCCCTTTCCCTCAACGTAGAGAAGAAAAACAGATCCATCCCATGGTCCACTGTGAGGCCACTGGTTGGGCTAAGAGCTAGTCGTGCAGCAACACATAAGTTTTATTCTATTACTTTCCAAACTTTGTACTCAAGTGTGCTACCTACTTACCAACTTAGATCAGTTATCCTAATCCTAGACCTTTTCTTCATGACTACAATATTCTTCAACTCCTACATCAATCCTCTAGTACCTCCCCTGACCTCTCTCATTCTTTTTTTCTATCGCTGGACCTCTGCTCGTCTTTCAACCCTTATACTGCACGGATCTACACTTGATGGCTGTTGAGCAATATTGTATATGTAGGTGGTTAATTATTCTCTAGGCTCAGAGGGACTTAAAGACAATAGAGATTGGATTGAGAGGCTTATTGTTTTGGGTATAAATTGCTTATCAGTGGTTGTATTAGACAGGTCTGTAAGTGCACAAAAAGAAAGAGTGATAATACCAATCAAAACTTGCGAACATCTAGTGTCTACCAGCTTCAGAGGTCTAGGTTGGTTATATCTGAAAAACTATAATCGTATTTAGTAGTAATCTTGCTCCCATTTTCAAATGGGCAGAACAAGAAACTCAAGAAAAATGTCAAATCAAGAAACAACATCCCCCACCCAATGTAAACAGACAATGGAACAGTCACTGGCAAACCTAGAGGAGAGTCTTCCAAGTGCTACACAAATGCAATTGATAAACATCATTAATGGAAAATGTGAAAATATAAAGAAAGAGATAATGGAGGAAGCCATAGCTGAACAAGAGGAAAGCATAAACAAGGTGATAAGTGAAAAAGAAGAAGCCATAATGGAGGCCATAATAAAGGTTTTTCAAAGAAAGATGGATGAATTCATAGAATCCACAAATGAAAACGTGACCAAACTCCAGCAAATGTCCAAAGAAAATAAAGCTACTGAGCTAACCACTCAAAAGGAAATCAAGGAGATAAAGAAATCCATACATGATCTAAAACAAGAGATGCAAGGCATCAAAAATGATCAATTAGAAGCAAGGGCGATGAAAAATAAAGTAGATAGCTTTGATAGCAGGTTAGACAATGCAGAGGAGAGAATTTCCGGGGCTGAAGATAATTTAGTTATTATAGAGAAAGAACAGAAAATGAGTCAATCCAAATCTAGGAAATATGAGATAGCGCTTCAGGGGGTCCAAGATACAATTAGGAAGTCTAATTTAAGGCTAGTTGGTATTGAGGAGGGCGTGGAGAAAGAGGTCAATGGTATTGGAAATATACTTCAGGGAATCATCTCAGAGAATTTCCCAAATACCCAGAAGGGCAGGCCCATCCAGATACGAGAAGCTTTTAGAACCCCAAACAGACCTGACCAGAAAAGAACATCCCACCGCTACATTGTGATCCGAACTGGATCAATAGAAACGAAAGGAAAGATCCTAAAGGCAGCCAGGGAAAAGGGATCAGTAACCTATAAAGGCAAACCAATTAGAATAACCCCAGATTTCTCAGCAGAGACCATGCAAGCACGAAGTGACTGGAAGCATATATGTCATGCCCTTAAATCAAATAACTACCAACCAAGAATACTGTAGCCAGCTAAGCTCTCATTCATAACTGAGGGAACAATAAAAACATTCCATTCCAGGGAAAAGCTGCAACAATATGTCGAAACAAAACCAACACTACAGAGAATTCTCAAAGATGCTCTATACATAGAAAACCAAAATAAATGCAATATAGGGAAAGAAATGGCACCTAAACAGCATACCATCTAAGGACCACAAGAACTGTCAATACACAGGCCCTACTAAAAGCTTTTAAAAGTGGTAGGAACTAATAAACATCTCTCAATCCTAACTCTCAATATCAATGGACTTAACTCTCCAATTAAACGGCATAGGCTGTCTAGTTGGATCAAAAAGCAAGAGCCATCGTTCTGCTGTCTTCACGAGACACATCTTACCCAAAACAATCATCTTTTGAAAGTGAGAGGTTGGAATAAACTCTATCAAGCTAACTGCCCCCATAAACAGACTGGAGTTGCCATCTTCATATCAGATACAATAGACTTCAAACTAAAATTAGTAAGAAAAGACAAAGAAGGTGACTACATACTAATAAAGGGATCTTTCCTCCAGGAAGACATAACGATCCTAAATATTTACACACCCAATCCCGGAGCTCCAAACTTCATCAAGCAAACATTACTTACAATGAAACCATACATAGATCGAAATACAGTGTTTGTTGCTGAGTTTAACACACCACTCCCACCAATGGACAGATCAACAAGGCAAAAACTCAATAGAGAAACCTTAGAACTGAACAACTATATAGAACAACTAGATCTAACAGACATGTGCCGAATATTCCACCCAGCAACAACACAATATACGTATTTCTCAGCAGCACATGGAACATTTTCCAAAATAGACCACATCTTAGGCCATAAAACAAACCCGGACAGATTCAGAAACACTGAAATTATTCCATGCACACTCTCAGACCATAAAGGCATCAAATTGGAACTGAACACACATCTCCACCAACGAAAACCCTATAACTCCTGGAGACTTGAACAACACATTGTTGAATCAAAAACAATGGGTAATCGAAGATATCAGAACAGATATCCAACTGTTTATGAAATTTAACAATAAGGAGCACACAAATATCAACTCCTTAGGGACACAACAAAGGCCGTACTCAGAGGAAAATTTATAGCGCTGAGTGCCTACAACAGCAAGTTGGAAAAATGGCAAACCAACTAGTTAATGTCTCACCTTAACCTCCTGGAAAAAGAGCAACAAACCAACCCTAAACCAATTAGGAGAAAGCAAAGTATTAAAATCAAAGCAGAATTAAATGATTTGGAATAAAAAAAACTATAGAAAGAATCAAGAAAACAAGGAGTTGGTTCTTTGATAGAATTAACAAAATTGACAAGCCCTTAGCAAATCTTACCAAAAAAAGAAGAGAGCATATCGAAATAAACAAAATCACAGATGAAAATGGTAATATCACGACATAAATTACCCAGATCCAGAATATCATGAGGGAATACTTCTCAAACCTTTGCTCCAACAAATTTGAGAATCTAGAAGAAATGGATGAATTCCTAGACAATATTAACATACCCACACTGAACCAAGAAGAGCTAACCCAATTCAACAGGCCTATTTCAAGCTCTGAAATAGAAATGGAAATTAGACAACTTCCACTTAAAAAGAGCCCAGGGCCAGATGGATTCACAGCTGAATTCTATAAGGTCTTCAAAGCAGAGCTCACACCAATACTCCTCAAGCTCTTCAACGAAATTGAAAATGAAGGTTGTTTACCAAACTCATTCTGTGAAACCAGTATATCCCTCATCCCCAAACCAGACAGAGATTCATCAAAGAAAGAGAACTATAGACCCATTTCTTTGATGAACATGGATGCAAAACTTCTCCACAAAATACTGGCCAACCGTCTACAACAACTCATCAAAAAATTATACACTATGATCAAACTGGATTCATCACAGGGAGGCAAAGCTGGTTCAACATACACAAATCTATTAATATAATTCAACACATCAACAGGAGCAAGGATAAAAAATCACATGATTGTCTCAATAGATGCAGAAAAGTCATTTGACAAGATCCAAAACCCCTTTATGTTAAAAGATGTGGAGAAACTAGGAATCCATGGAACATTTCTCAATGTAATAAAGGTTGTGTATGAGAAACCCACTGCTAGTATTATACTTAATGGTGAAAATCTAAAGCCATTCCCTCTAAAATCAGAAATGAGACAAGGATGCCCACTCTCTCCACTCCTTTTTAACATAGTACTAGAATTCATAGGCAGTGCAATAAGGCAAGAAGAAAGCATAAAGGGGATCCAAGTAGGGAAAGAGGAAATAAAACTATCCCTCTTTGCAGATGACATGATTCTGTATATAAAGAATCCTATAGACTCTACTCTCAAGCTCCTTGAGCTGATTCAAAGCTTTGGAAGTGTAGCAGGCCATAAAATCAACCCTCACTAATCAACTGCGTTCCTTTACGCCAACAGTGAGAGGAACGAGGCAAAAATCAGGAAAGAAACTCCTTTCACAATAGCCTCAAAGAAAATAAAGTACCTAGGAATTAGCTTAACTAAGAATGTAAAGGACAGTTTAGATGAAAACTTTAAAACCCTAAAAAAGGAAATTAAAGCAGAACTAAGGAAATGGAAAAATCTCCCATGCTCCTGGATTGGAAGAATCAACATTGTGAAAATGACAATCTTGTCAAGGGCTATCTACAAATTCAATGCAATATCCATCAACATCCCAATGTCATTCCTTAAAGAAACAGAAGAGGCAATTCAAAATTTCATATGGAATAATAAAAGACCCAGTATAGCAAAAACACTTCTTAGCAGAAAGAACAGCGCTGGAGGAATTTCAATTCCAAACTTTAGATTCTATTACAGAGGTATAATTCTCAAAACAGCTTGATACTGGCACAAGAACAGGCCTGAAGTCCAATGGAATAGAACTGCGGACCCACATATTAAACCACAGACCTATGGCCACCTAATCTTTGACAAGGGAGCCAAAAAAATAGAATGGAAGAAAGATAGCCTGTTAAACAAGTTGTGCTGGCAGAACTGGTTAAGCACCTGTAGAAAACTAAAATTGGATCCTTCTTTGTCAACTTGCACTAGAATTAACTCCAAATGGATCAAAGACCTGGAGGTAAATGCTGACACACTGAAAAGTTTACAGTAAGTTAAGTAAGCCAGACTCAAAGGAACTTAGGCTCAATGGTTTCCCTCATTCGTCATAAGCAGTAGAAACCTTGGGCTCTACTAGCAGAGACTTGCAATAGAGCAAAATCTTGATACAGAAGGCCATATAATGTGAAGCTAATTGAAAGGACCTCCAGGATATTGAAACAAAAGCCATATAATGAATGATTGTTTTCCTTAATGTACTATGTTGTCTCTCATCTCCTTTGCTGTCCCTTGGTTATCCCATATTGGTATAGTATCTCACTTCGTTATCTGATATATTGAATTTATTTGTATTTGGATATTTGAAATTTGATAGGGAAGGGGGGAAAACCAAGACAGGTGAGGGGTGTGGGTTTGGAGGGAAATGGGTACCAACACATGTGAAAGGGTATCAATGTATGTGAATTAATGCACCTTCTACCTGGCAAATATCATGTAACCCTTTTACTAATTACAATAAAAAAATGAAAAAAAAGAAAGTTCTAGTGTGTGGGGACGATGATGGGGTCAAATACATTTCTTCTTAGAAATTTACCTCATCTGGTTGCCCTGGATTTTCCTGGCCTTCTTCTTAGAGAAAGGCCTGTTATACTGGATTTGTGGCTTGGCAAAGATGTAGCATGTACATCTTCGAGTAAGACATCCACAACTTCCATGCCTGAGACTCGAGTTTCCAGACCTTTGGCAACAGCACAGCAACATCTTTCTTCTTCCTGAGCCACAGGCCAAGTGAGATGGCTTGAGCTGGTTGTTAGTTACAGTGGCTTGGTTACCAGGATTCCATATTCTGTTCCATTGTGAGGGAGGCAGGGTCACCTTTCAGGGCCCAATGACCAAAGATCCTTGCTCACAGAAGACCTCACCAAAGACATACTGGAGGCTGAATCTCTCCTCCAATCTCACAATATACATGTGGATGTAGTAAACAGCACACCTTATTTGTCCAATCCCAATGTCTTCCACTAGGCCCAACTACCAGTCTGCACTCACGCTCAAGGAGCCTTTCTTAGGTAAGATCCAAAATTAAGGGTCCATATTGCCCTCTTCCTTTACAAAACATTTGCTTCACAGTGCCTTCTCTGCCTGCATTTTGCCCCTTGTCGAATTTGTTTTTGTTTTTGCTAGTCTTGGGACTGGACCTCAGAGTGTGAACATTGTTCTTGGGCTTTCTTTAGGCGTTAGCTGTCCCATTGAGCCACAGCACCGCTTGCAGGGTTTTCTATGTATGTGGTAATGAGGAATCAAACCTGAGTCTTTTTGGGTGGTAGCCAAGGACTCAACCACTAGGTCAAACACACAGGGCATCTTGCACATATTTTTGACGTCAATCTACTAGGATATTATTAGGTTTCTCTATCCTAATCAATTTTTTCCTGATGATTAGCTTTGCTATCCTGTGTATCAAATGCAAGAGGGAAAAACACAGAAGAATTATTGAAATTTTAAAAAAAATCATTACACACATAGATAAGTGTTCATTCTTTGTAGGAGAAAGAATATTTTGATATGATGATGATGACTTTATAATTACTATGTCAGGGTTGAGAGTTTGGCATAGTGGTAGAGTGCTTGCCTAGCATCCATGAAGATCTGGGTTTGATTGCTCAGTATGCCATAGATAGAAAATCTAGATGTGGCACTGTGGCTCAAGTGGCAGAGGGCTAGACTTGAGAAAACCCGAGGACAGTGCTCAGGACCTGAATTCAAGCCCCAAGACTGGCACAATGATAAAAGAAAATAAAAATGCTTTTTACGAGCCATCGTTCTGCTGTCTTCAAGAGACACATCTTACCCCAAAACAATCATCTTTTGAAAGTGCGAGGTTGGCATAAACTCTATCAAGCTAACTGCCCCCATAAACAGGCTGGAGTTGCCATCCTCATATCAGATACAATAGACTTCAAACTAAAATTCGTAAGAAAAGACAAAGAAGGTGACTACATACTACTAAAGGGATCTTTCCTCCAGGAAGACATAACGATCCTAAATATTTACACACCCTTTTGAAGATTCTCAAAAGATTGAAAATTCTGCCAGTGAAAGTTAGATTCCGGCATTGATATTAAATAATGCAATGAGTAGGGATTTATATTTGAAATATCACTGTTGACAAAATCTAACACACATTTGCTAAGTATTTGCTTTTAATTTCCCAAGAAGTCCAGTACAAGCTAACATGTGTGGCATATATCGACTGGGAGAAATGATTCAGAATATGTGACTCATTTGAACAGGAGTCAGTGAAAAGATACAGAAGCAGGATACCCATATTGTGATAATTTGTATCTTTTGCATATTTTGTGTTTGTTATTAATTCCATTTGTAGTGTACATTTCTAGGTAAAATCTTTTCAAATGTTTCCAAACAATTTGTTATTTCAACAGCAAAAAAGACGTTTATATGCCTGATAAAATTCACAGAATCCAAATTTTTCCATATTATTTTCTGTTTTTTGGTTTTTTTTTGGTGGGTCATAGATCTTGAACTCAGCCTTGGCACTATCTCTGAGCTCTTCAGCTCCAGGCTACCACCTTACCCTGGAGCCCAGCCCCACTTCCCATTTTCTAAAGGTAAATTGGAGATAAGAGTCTCAGGTCTTTTTCTGCCAGGATGGCTTTAAACCTTGATCCTCAGATCTCAGCCTCCTGAGTAGCTAGGATTATAGAAGTGAGCCACCACCCCATCATGCTCAGCTTTCTGGTTTTTTTTTAAACAAGCCCTTTGGCTGGAACTCGGTCTGAGCACTGTCCTTCAGCTTTCCTCAAGCCTAGCGATCTTCTACTTGAGCCACAGCACTACTTCTGGTTTTTTCTGTGTATGTGGTACTGCGGAATTGAACCTTCGTCTTCATACAAGCACTCTACAACTATGCCAAACTCCCAGCCCCTCCACATTAGTTTTTATGATAGATCTTTCCATGCATCTAGGATGGCTAGAAATCCTTCTTGAGTTTCCCAAGATCAGGGAGTATAGGTGTGTCCCATCCTGTGTGGCTACATAACCATTGTTTAGGGTACAGTTCTCTCTTCATTCTACCCATCTAGAGCAATTTTCATCTTCCATGTATAATCATTAAACATTCAGCTCCTGTTCCTCTCTACTCCATTCTCTGGAACCATCGTGCTTTTTGGCTCTAAGGGTTTGTTGATCCTTGGAAGCTCTGGAAGGGAAAACATACCCTAGCTCTTCCTTTATGACTGCTGTATTTTTAGTTTACTGTAATCAAGATTCATCTGTAAAATATGGTAAAATGTTCTTCCTTTTCAATGCATTGTTTTGCATATTTCTATCTTTTGATTATTATTAATAGTTGTGAATGGATTCTCCACATATTTGTTCTAGTCTGCTTTCTCTTCCGTTAGGTACAAATCTAGAAATAGAAGTGTTGGACCATATTTCTATGTAATTCTATATTTAGTACTTTTTTAGCACTCTCCATGCAATTTTTGATTGTTTAATATTCCTTGCAGAACTATTCCAAAGTTCTATTTCTTCTCACTACCTTGCCAGTAATAGTTAGACTTTGAAAGTTGTTTTTTTGTATGCGTGTGTGTGTGTGTGTTTGTGTGTGTGTATGTGGATCTTTTTGTTTAAAACTATATTTATATTAACATATTTAAAGTAATGATTTCATTGTAATTTTAATTTTTTCATGACTGTTAATATTGAACTTCTTTCTACATTTCGAACTACTATTTCTATATATTCTTTTTAGAAAATCCTCTCCAATCTCCAATTTTTTCCCTTTTTTTGTGGGGTAGTTGGGAAAGTCTTGGGGCTTGGACCTTGGGCCGTGAGCTCTTTAGTTTAAGGCTATTGTCCTACCCTGAGTATTGCCCCTCAGTTCTTCTTCTCACAGCTCCCTAACCCTCTTCCCATTATATACAGAACAAAGGTCATCCTCAGTCTTTTTGAAAAAGTAAAACATACAGTAAATTTGTAGTATAAAACAGCAAGAAAAACATTTCTTGCCAGGTGCAGTGACTTCTACCTGTAATCCTAGCTACTCAGCTATCAGGGTGATATCTAAAGATTTGGTTCAAAGCCAGCCTGGGCATTAGAAAGTCTATGAGACTCTCATCTACAGTTAACCACTAGAATATGGGAAATGGCACTGTGGCTTCATAGGTAGGGTGATAGCCTTGAGTTGAAGAGCTCAGGAACAGTGCCCAGGCCCAGAGTTCAAGCCTTAAGCAAATCTCCCAGCCAAAAAAAAGAAAAAAAAGTTTCTTCCCCAAGTGAATATTATGGCAGACATAGAACATTAACATTCTGGGTGTACTTCACTGTACTATTACTTGATACCCTAAGATTTTGCAATATTCTCACAGTACCAGCATATGTCATCATATAATGTAGTTCTTTTTCAATGGAATAATTCCATTTATAACCTAAATCTACTCCCCCGACTTATTTTTGTTGATACCACAATTGCTCTACCATGATATGCCACAAGCCATTAAACATTTTATGGTGGGTAATTGGAAAGGAGTCTGATGGAATTTTGTGCCAGGCTGGCTTTGAACCATGGTCCTCAGATCTCAGTCTCCTGAGTAGCTAGGATGACAGGCGTGAGCCACCAACACCTGGCTTGCCTTTTTATTTTTTTTGTGGGTCTTGGGACTTGAACTCTGGTCTTAGGCACCATCCCTAAGCTTTTCAGGTCAATATTTCATGTAAGTCTAAACATTTAAGTAAAGGAATAAAATTCCAACAAAAAAAGAATAAAATTCCAGACATGGTGTGTTTATAACTCAGTGCTAATTACTTGATGAAAATGTGCCATTCCAGAAGCTGGTGTAATTTGATGATGTAGCTGTGGATTTCAGCTGGGAGGAGTGGCAGCATCTGGACAATGCTCAGAGGACCCTGTACAGAGATGTAATGCTGGAGACGTACAGCAACCTGGTGTCCTTAGGTGAGCAAAAAATCAAATTCACTTGCAAGGCCAAGTGCCTTGTTATTTTGCAGATACGTGAATGTTTATCAAACTTTCAATACTATTTAAATGAAAGATTCCAGGCCCCTGAGAAGTATCATTACTTTCTAAAGAAAACCTAAGGTAATTTTGTACTCATTCTTCAGGATACCTTCAGGATACTTTGACAACAGTTCTAAATTATGTTTCCTCTAATGGAGACGACATTCCAAACTTACACAGTAATTGTAAGTGGATAAACAATCCAGAATAGAATATATATCATTATTGGAAATAGGATCTACAAATCACTAAACAGTGAGTTTATAATGGAAACCTGGCACTAGGTGCAATGTTTCATGCCTGTAATCTTAAAATATTCAGGAGGAAGAAATCTAAGAATTCTAATTTGAAGCCAGCAATGGCATAAAAATTGCCATGAAACTCTATAACTCCAAGTAACCCCTCAAAACTGTTAGTGGAGTGTCAAAAGTTTGACTTTGTGGTTGAGTGCTTGCCTAGCATGCATGAAGACCTATGCATGTAAGTAGAGCTGGGACTCAAACTGGTATTTTTCTAGCCTTGAGCAAGACAGCTAAGTTTATGCCACACAAAATGAATCCAGAGCTGGGGAAAAGTCAACCATGGAGCCAGTGAGAAATGAGAAAAAGGATTTAATAGATAACTTGTGAGTAGGATGTCTGCAAACTTAAAGAAATGATGAAACAGCATAAGCAAAAATTCTCTACTGTTTCTAATTTACAGGGCCCTGTGTTCCAAAACCTGTATTAATTGACAAGCTAGAGCACTGTGCAGAACTCTGGATAGGAAATTCCTCTGACAAGAATATCACAGGTGAGTGAATGCATCTTCATATTGATGTTGGAGCCTGAGCCCCATTGGTAAGTTCATGTTGTGATGTACTGAGCAATAATATTCTTAGTTACCCTAAATCCTGTGTGGAACCTATGGAATTCTTTGTGAATGAATCAAGAATCATTTTCTTTTCCCAATCCTATGCTTGGTCTCAGGGCCTGAGCATGGTCCTTGGGTTTTCTCAAGGCAAGCTCTCTACTTCTTGAGTCATAGCACCACTTCTGGCTTTTTCTTTGTATGTAGTACCAAGGAACTGAACCAGGTCTTTGTGCATGCTAGCCCAAACCCCCGGCACCAAGAATCATAGGGTGATATAATGAATTCTATGTGGCAGTAGAGTTAAAGTTAGATTTCTCTGTAGAAATCACTGTGAAACAAAATAAAATGAGAAAGCCATGAGCCCGTGGCTCATGCCTGTAATCCTAGCTACTTAGGAGGCTGAGATCTGAGGATCAAGGTTCAAAGACTGACCTATCCCAAAAACACCTTAGACTCTTCTCTCCAATGAACTAATAGAAAATGAGAAGTGGGGTTGAGGCTAAAGACATAGGGCAGTAGCCTTGAGCTGAAGAGCTCAGGAAGAAGAGCCAGGTCTAGAATTCAAGTCCCATGACTGCAAAACAAGAAAGAAAGAAAGAAAGAAAGAAAGAAAGAAAGAAAGAAAGAAAGAAAGAAAGAAAGAGGAAAGAGGGAAGAAAGAGGGAAGGAAGGAAAGGAAGAAAGAAAGAAAGAAAGAAAGAAAGAAAGAAAGAAAGAAAGAAAGAAAGAAAGAAATTTCATTTGTTTAAAACTAAGACTGTATATGATTGAGCAAACAAGGAATAAGTCAGGGCATTATTCTCTGATAAGGATAATATCTTTTTGCTGGTAGGAAGAGACTGGTATTCAGAACCAGACCTTTCCACCAGAAATTGAGCCTAGTGGTAGAGTGCTTGCCTAGCATGCACAAAGACACAGGTTTGATTCCTTATTACCACATACATAGAAAAAGCCAGAAGTAATGACTTCATTCGTAGGGTTCTAGTCTTGAGAAAACCCAAGGACAGTGGTTAGGTCCTAAGTTCAAACCCAGGAATGGAAGGAAAAAAAAACAACAAAGTTTCAATCAACATAAGAAAATTAACTAGACAATGAGCTGGAGATTTTCTGGTCTTCCATGGTTCTGAGGGACAGGAGTGTTAGAAAAGGAATTTTTATAAGACTTCAAATGGAAAGAAACAAATTTCAAAATTCCCACAAATACCTAAATTGAGACTTTGGTGAGAAGTTGTAACTGAAGGGATTTAGGTGTAAGTCCTTACTCTCAAGAATCGTTCTTGCTTGGATCAAAGGCAAGGAGACATATAAACCAAACTTGTGGCCGCTGAATCTAGAAAAAATTCGTGTTCCTCACTTAATGGTTAATAAGCAAACAGCATTGAAACTGGGTAAGGTAATCCTATCTGCTACTCAGGACCTGAGACTCTTATCTGTAGTTAACTCTAGAAAACAGGAAGTGGGGCTGTAGCTCAAGGATAGGGGTTATAGTCTTCTGCTGAAGTGTTCAGGGACAGGGCCGATGCCTATGAACTACAAAAAAAAAGAAAAGAAAAGAAAAGAAAGTTTTAAAAAGATGCAAAACAGCACAATATTTAGATTATTTCTCAAAAATAAAAGAAAGGAAGCTATTCCTCAATGTATAAACAAAACGGTATTTGAAAAAAAACAGCTGCAGGTATACTATAGGTAGTACTCAGCTTAAAACTGTAGCAATACATAGATGGGTAATTTCAATAAATATTTCCTGTGATATAAAAAGAGAACTAAAACACAGAAAAACGTTATCGGTCATTGTAAAATATCATTTTCTTAATATGTTAGGGAGAAAAGCATATATTTCTCACGAATCAATTTCCACTTTTATATATTTTTTAATCAAAAAGCATATTTTATTAATTATTAGCAATCAGGCTTTTATGCACTCATAGCAAATCACTAATAAAGCATGTCACATCAAACACACACATATGTTATGTGTGTATATATAACAAATATATATGTTATGTGAAATTTCAGTATTCACCATTGTGTAGAAAATGAGTAAATGAGTAATGGCTTGCCTGACAAAAAATATTCTAGTAAGTAGGTGTATAACACAAATATTCAGCAAAATCTTAAGCAAGGGCTGGGAGTTTGGCTTACTGGCAGAATGCTTGCCTAACACACACAAAGACCAGGGTTCGATTCATAGGTACCACATATATAGAAAAGGTGGAAGTGGTGCTGTGGCTCAAGTGGTAGAGCTAGCCTTGAGAAAACCCAAGGACAGTTCCCAGGCCCTGAGTTCTAGCCCCAGGACTGGCAAAAGCATTATTAAACAAAATACAATAATATTTATACAGTCAAATTTATAAGGAATGTATTATTATGAATATTTTTTCACCTCCTGGTAAATTATTGGAAAATAGGGAAAGTGCTATTTATTCAGATATATAAGCTTATTTCACTTAGCACAGTGTTTTATTGAAGTTATACATATTAGTGGAGTCATAAATTCTTCTAGAAGTGAGTAAAGTTATCCAGGTGTATGAAATCTATCACCAGAAGGATGACAATTGTATATAATTTTATGGCATATTTGAGAGAGTTTGGTGTAAGTGTTGAGGCAATGGCCTCTTAAGTGGTAGTAAGAAACAAAGAAACAGCATCTGATCTACTACCTGACATTTAGTAGCATGGAAAAAGGGGTTAAGGATATACCTACAGATGTATGTTATACCGATATTGCCACAGTTTAACAAATTATAATGAATTTTGGCAAATAATACTAATATTACCACCCATTAATAAAGTAATAAAAATCAGTCTATGAATATTTCACCTATAGTCTGCCCTTGGTTTACTGAATGGCATTTTTCCAAAATAGGACTTAGTGTCTTCCTTTTTAAACGAATGTTTAATTGATTCCTATTTCCATTAGTGTATTGGTGGTGTTTAATGTTGATCATTAGACAAAATAGTGGTTTCTTTGCAACCCTCAAATATCTGACTGGTTTCCTGTGGTAAGGGTATCTCATTTTTTTTTCGGGTCCGGGAGGTCTGCAGCCTAGGTAAAAACTGCAGCCTCGTTTATTGTCAACTCCAGGCTTATATCCCTTCTTGAAACCGGGGAACTTCCAGGTGTTACACTCATATGGTAAATCTCAGGTCATTTAAACAGAATAAGGCCAGAAAACACTAAGACAATAAAGCCATTGTCTGATGCAAATCAAGGTACAGTTTGATTCCACTCTGGCTCCTAACACCATGGATTGACCCATTGATCACCCTTCCTGAGGGAATCTTCCTAAACTTCTTAACATAAATATGAAAGCCGATACCCCAGCCCTCTCAGATGATAGATGCCTGAAAGGGTTACTCGAACAATAGGCTTGGAGAACCAGACTAGTACCATAAACTCAGAAAACGCTTTGAAACTTCCAGCTAGGGGAGGACCTGGCCTCTACCCATTACTGCTACATAAGTCCCCCACTCCTGCCCGTATTACACTAAGCTTTATGACTCGACTCATCTCAAGCTGCTTGAGCTGATATAAAACTTTGGTAAGGTAGCAGGGTATAAAATTAACCCTCAATGTCAACTGCCTTCCTATATGCCAACAAATGAGAGGAATGAGGCAAGAATCAGGATAGCAACTCATTTTGCTATCAAAGAAAATAAAATACCTAGGAATTAACTTAGAATGTAAAGCACTTTTTTGATGGACCTATAAACCCTGGAGAAGGAAATTAACGCAGAACTGAGGAAATGCAAAAACCTATGCTCCTTCTTTGGAAGAAGTAATATTGTAAAAATGGCAATCTTGATAAGGACTATCTACAAATTCAGTGCAACATTCATCAATATCCCAATGTCATTCTTTAAAGAAACAGAAGAGGAAATCCAAAATTTCACTTGGAATAATAAAAGACCCCTTATATTCTGATTTCTTGCATGATACATAATGTTTAATCTCACCTTCTCCACCAAAATCTCACCTTTCTCATTGAGACATAGGTGGCCCTGTTTACTAGTTGCAAAGGCTCAAACGCACAGTTTCAGGTGTCACCACTGCCTCTGTTACTGGGTAGGTCCAACTCTGTCATCGATTCTGAGGTCTGCTCTGGGAGTCTTGGTCACAAGTTGTTCTGTGGCATCTGCTGCCAGCCTGTGCCTATTTGCTTCCTTTTCCTCCAGCAGCCTACAACAGGGAATGAAGTTCAGGTGCTGATGCTCTCCTTCATATGCAGGGAAGGATAAGCCCAACCCTCCCTCATCTTCCTCTTCCAATTTTTGGGAAAAAATGTGCTGGCAGAAGTCCTCAGGTGTGGGGAATGGCTGATCCACACTTTTAATCCAGGCTGGTCAGGAGGCTGAGATCTGAGTATGGAAGTTCCAAGTCACCTAGAACAGGAAAGTCTGATAGATTCTTACTACCAAAAATAAAAAACAGCTGGGAATGGAGTTTGGGCTCAAGTGGTAAAGGGCTAGTCTTGAGTACAAATGCTTAGTGCCCAGGCCCTGAGTTCAGGCTCCAGCACTGCTAACAACCTCACTTTAGTGAGATTTTAGCTTTATCCATGTAGGCACATCTCACTGGAATCTTTGCTGGTAGAGATAGTCTTCATAATTTTGTCTCAAGGTAAAGGTCCTCCTGGGGTAGTACACAAAAGGTGTCATGGAGAGAGGAGCCCCACTTGTTCCTGGTTTGAAGATGCATAGGTCAAGCCAGCATGGAGTTGGCACATCAGTCTTTTTCCTAGCACCACCTACAAGTGAATGTCAAATGACATTGATTGTTGTGGGATTGTGTGATTGAAGTGACCCATTAAGGGCAGTGTTAGCACATCCAAACTTGGATACCAGGAATGCTGAAATCTCAAAGCTAAGATTTCTGTTGGGTACAGAAATGCTGGTCTGTCTGTTATTCACTAAAAGTTCAGGTGCAAAGATTCTGAAGCTTGATGCCATGTGTTTATTCCATTTAGTAAAATTATTTTAATGCACTGTACAAGTTAAAACATTTCATAAGAGTCAGGGGTAGTGAAAACATTGTTCTTGAATTCAGGTGTCTGGCATTGTAATGGGGGGGTGTTGGTGGCTGGGACTATGAAGCTGGAGCTGCTATCAAACCATGGATCATGTTCCTCTTTGTCTGGGAGAAATGACTCCAAAGATGAAATTTGAATGGTGAGGAAAAGATGATGATGTACTCAGGAAATTTCTCCTAAACAAATGCTCATGTGGAAGTGGGATGGGGGCTGGGCATATCTGAGGCAGAGCTTAAGGGGGCTTCTCATGGCGTTCAGAACGTTCCTTGCGACTTCCGGCATGCAGCAGGGTGTTTTAGATGGCCATTGTGAGATGGATGGAATAAGACTGGAGACAAGATGAATGCTGGGATCCTGCAATGCTCTTGCATGAGTGGCTGGTGGCTCACCTGAAAGAACTAATTATGTCTAAAAAAGAAATCAGGAATTTGTTTTGATTAGATAATACCTGTAATCCGAGGCATATTCAGGATCCTGATCTTAGTATTGTGGTTTAAAACCAACCCAGCAAAGGGAAAAATGCATGAGACTCTTCCTCGCAGTTTAGAACAAGAACAAAGATTGAAGTAGAGCTGTGGCTCAAGAGCTAGAGTGCTACCTTGAGCAAAGAAAAGCTAAGAAAAAGCTCCAGGTCTTGAGTTCAAGGCCAGGAATGAAAGAAGGAAGGTAAAAAAAGGGAAGTATGTGAGGAAGGGAAATATATAAATGAAAGAGAGAAGGAACTAGACATTTAAAACTAGAGAATATTTAAAAGTCATCAGTCCTTCTAAGAAAAGTGTTGGAGTATGGGTTCTATATGTGGTGAACTGGAAGCCCAGCAGTGACTTGTTAACCAAAGAGTCACCATGATGAGCAAAGGATAGAAATCTGCATGAGCCTCTTAGCGGATGGAGTCACAGAAGAGAACCTCAGCTCCCATCCCATAGTTAGAAGTATATAGAGATGGGGAAGTTGGCATCACCTTGATGTCATTGTGTCCATGGAGACTGGAAGCCATGGCTCTGTGAAAGCACAATGTTCTGGTTACTGAGCTGAGAGGCTGAGGAGAGCCAAGTCCTGGCCATGAAGAATTCAGGGTGGCAGCAGAGCAACACTGCTGCAGTGTGTGCCTGCTTGTCTGTTCTTATTCTGTGGTGGATCAGGCCGGAGCGGGTGATAGTAACTGTTTTGTGGTCACAAGCCCTTCACCAAGAGCTTCCTCTGGGATCCTCATAAGCTACAGGGTGGCTGGTGGTGGGATGTGTGTGGGGTGGAAGTGACAGAGGGATGGACGCATGGCAAGGTGGGTGAAGAGATGAGAGGAATGATGAGAGCCCAGTTCACTGGTTTCCAAGGTTAATGTGTGGGAGGTAGAGAGTCATGATGGAGGAAAGATGGAGGCAGGGGAAGGTGGTGACAGAGTGAGGCCATCTGTAGTGCCAGCCTGGCCATCATCTGAAGCCCATAGGCAGCTTCCTCATCCCTCACTTTGTCCTGCTCCTTGTGGAGGGAATGTCACGTGTACCCAGAGCTAGGGGTGGGGAAATGTTAGTAGCACCTGGAGAACCATTGGCCTCTACCTGGGTGAGGGGTGGTTCTGGCTCCCATGCTGGGTGGCCTAATAGCTATGGAACAGATCTCTCCTTAGCTACCACAGTCAGTGGCTGCTCTCCATCTTGGTTCAAGGCACCTGCTCAGCCATCAGGACACCCCATGCCAGGACAGAGGCCTACAATTCAGATGGCAGCACAGGGGTGAAGATGATCTCACCGTAGCCCTAGTTACATGGCTGTCCCTGCATGCAGGACAGGATGAGCTGGGGGAGGATGTTCTCTGTGTTTTTCCACAGCCTATCCCGGCCTCTTCTTGTGTCTGATTAAACCAAGAGAGTACCAGGTTCCCTCTCATAGTCCTGGTTCTTTTTCTTTTACAGTCATGAGGCTTGAACTCAGGTCCTGGGTACTGTCCCTGAGCTCTTTTGCTCAAGGTTGATGCTCTACCATTTGAACCATAGTACCAATTCCAGCTTTTAGTTTTCATATGGATCTCTGATATCTCCAGTGCTGTGCCTGCAGGGAGGCACTCATCCCACAGACAGAGCCACCTCTGCCGTGACTGTGACTGCCTACAACCCTCACACCCATTCCTTGCACACCCCTCGACTCCAGTTTTAGCTCCTCTTGGACTGGGTGTCCAGCCTACCCCTTCCTACACTCACAAAGGGTCTACAATTGTCTTCCCAGGGTCCTTTCTTCTGCCAGCCAGAGTACAGACTGTGCACATCTTGACGATCACAGAGCTCAAAGCCAAAGGCTGAGATGCAGAAGGGGGTGACCCAGTAGTTGCACAGGGCCCATGGATCATCCTGTGCATCCCCCAGCCTGTGACTTCCCCCACCCCCTTGGCAGGGAAGCTCCATGCCCACATCCTTATCCCTGGTCCCCTCCAATTCCATTCTCCCTTGGATTTTGCAGACTGTCTACCATCAGGATCTAAAATTCTATTCATCACTTTATGTCCTTATCACTGATTTGCTACTTTGGCAGGATCTCCCCGTGCCTGGAGAGTGGGCATGTCATGTACTCTCTGTGGAGAAGTTGCCCCAGGAGAAGAAATATGCACTTCATGTGAGTGTTGGACAGGGCAGGAGGGCTCCCTAGGATCAGAAGCCACAGGAGGGGTGCAGATGGGGGAATGCTAGGGGCCCCAGGGGACAGTGGGATTTAGGGCACAGTTGATTCCTTCTGCAGGGTTGACACCGCTTCACAAACCCAACAGAATGAGGTTCACATTACAGATGTCAGAGACAGTGCAGATTGCCAATGGGCGCAGGGGTCACTGTCACCCCCAGATGCTGGCTGCATGCTGGGATGCACGCAGAGATGGTTTCAAGATCAGATAATGAGGATGTAGCAGGGTGTAACCATTCTTTTCAGATGGCTCTCTACCTCTCTTGAGCTTCATCTCTATCTTTGGGTTTTCTTGGCAGTTAACTGGAAATGAGAGTTTCATGGACTTTCCTTTCTGGACTGGCTTCAAACAGAAGCTATGCACAGTTTTCAAACCATACCCTACTGAAGAAGGGAAGCTTGATCTGGTGCTTACCTGGGTTGCACTTTGGCTGCGTTTGCTATGCCTCACGGGAGGGGGCTCATCATTTGTAGACTAAGATCTCATGACCTTCAAAGCCAAATGCTACCTGAAAGTTCAGGGTCCCAGCCTATGTGTTGTGCCTGGGTGAATACATTCTCTGTTATGCTGGGTCATCAACCCATGTGTTAAGCTGGAAGTAGGCAGTGCCACATTTGATAAGAACATCTGCCAGAGATTGTCACCTCATGAAAGCAGATTCTAAATTTGTATTCCATTTCCTGTGGTGGAGAAATCCCCTCCAAGTTAGACAGGCTCACATCCACCTGCAGGTCACACTCCTAATGCACCCTTGAGTGTCCTCATGGTATTGGGATCTAAGTTTGTAGGGAATGCTGGTTTAGTCCATGAATTAGCTGGACAAGTGATGACAAACGTGTTGTGGATTAATATGAGAACAATTTAAGAAGCCCTGGAGGAGCATCAACCTGACCCTCTGTGGTGCTATAAATCTGATAGGATATTCCAGACTGAGAAACAATCACATGGCTTTGTGTTTGGCATCCAGACAAGTGAGTGCATGTCTTAGCTGTCAGCCAATACAGAGGAGGACATGAATAAGTGGGTGGAAAGCAAAAGCATCTGTCAGACCCCTGTCTGGAGGCAGGTGGAGAGAACATAGGAAGGTAGATACCATGGCTGTGGTGGGGCCAAAAAAAGGGTAAAAGAGGCAAAGGAACCAGGTACTGGTAGCTCAAGACTGTCATCCTAGCTACTCAGGAGTTTGAGATCTGAGGATCACAATTCAAAGCCAGCCCAGGACAGAAACTCCATGAGACTCTTATCTGCAATAAACTACTGAATGCAAGAAGCTCAAGCTCAGTGACAGCATCCAGGCCTAGCGTTCAAAACCCAGGACTGGCAGAAAAAAGTATCAAAGGAAAAGAAGCTGGCCAAAAGTTAGAGGGACTCTATCTTGACAAACAATACAATGGTAAGTTGCACTCAGAAGACTTGCACAAAATCTGGAAATGCCTGAGACCTATCTATATATGTTTCCTGTTTGTCTAAATACATATGTTTATGTATTTATATATTAGTATAGAGAGAAAGATCAATACATATGACTATACATATATACATAGCCAGAAACTTATGGGTGGGTGGTATACTGTGTGAGAGTTTGTGTTTGTGTTTTGTGGATGGCTATCTCTGTTTAGGAAAGATAGAAAATATGTAAATATCTTTAAAAAAACTTGATAAAATATAGAGAGACATAAGCTCTTGAGGGAATCTGAAATGACAAGATTATTCACAGGCACGTTTATCCTTATGGATTCCTCAGCATGTTTTAATTTTTTTCATTATTTTCTTTCTTTTTTTGAACCAGTGCTAAGGATTTCTCTCAGGGACCAGGTGCTGTCAATTACTAATTTTCTCATGGCTGGTACAAGAGGAACTGAGCCACAGTTCCACTTTTGCCTTATTTATTCGTGCTTAACTGAAGATAAAGATTTCTATCAGTGACTTTCTCTCAGGGGCTGGATTCTAACGAGGATTCCCAGACCTCAGCCTTCTCTATAGCTACAATTAACAATATGAGAACCCAGCACTGGGTTCCAATGCACAGGGCAAGAAATTGAGTGAATCTCTCAACTCCAATTAGCTATAATAAGCTAGAAGTGAAAGACCAATACCTTTGAGGAAAAGATGCTGAGGGTTATCACACAGGCCCTATGAGTAAGCCCTAAAACCTGTACACATGTGTGCATGCACATATTGGTAGATACACACACACATGCACACACACAATATCTCAGGCAATATTGTATTTTGAATTAATATCCAAAGATTGGACAACAGGATAGCAAGTAATAAAATCTGTTTTTCTTGTCTACATTGAGGGAAAGGGATAAGTCACAAGATGCAGAAGCGAAGAATTCAGAGGCAAATGCTGTGAGTGAAGCCAGGAAACTCCAGGGCAACTCAGATGAGATATATTGAGAGGAAAGCTATTTGAACCCATCATCCTGCCCACACACTACAACCTTCTTGTGTGCTTTCAAGTGACTATACTGAGATTAGTGTGTGTCATTTCCAATCTACTCTATTCCAATTCCTCAGTGTGAAGTGTGGTCCCATTCCTACGTTTGAAATATCCACTGTTTTGCCAACATAGTGTGATGGTAAGTCAGCTCAGACTCTGAATGAGCCTTGTAACCCATGGATCCTGGAAGAAGGCCTGTTGGAGATGCTGCTGACAAAGCTGATCCCTGCCTACCAGAAAGGTGATCTCTTTTATGTGGGAAACTTCCTGCACAATTTCAAATAGTGGAGGACAATGTAGTAGTTGCTGGAAATTCTCTTGAAAAAGTGAGTGTTCCCCCTCCAAACCCAGGTTTGCTCACCCCTCCTGGCCAAGTCTTGGAATACTTGGCTCTTCTCTGAGCCTGTTTGGTTCACTGGGTTGTTCCCAGGGGAGCTAAGCATGATACAAGTGCACAAACTACTTTATTATGACTGGGACACCATGCCATTTCATTTACCTCACAAGCTACTGGAGTCTTAACAGTGTGCTTACTGAGAAGTTGGATTTCAGGCATGAGTAAGTGGCTCCCAACTGCAGCCCTCACCTAGGTGACATCCTAGGAAATCCCATTTCCCAGTAAGAAATGAGGTGTCAGTACTAATGGCGGAGGCCTGTGAAATACTGGAGTCAGAGGAAAAGATGGGGGCTGAATCACTTTTGAGCCATCAGGGAGGGATTGTGATAGCTTTGCCTGTTAGAACCTGAAAGCATTTACATTTTGGTGTGTGGTCCAGTGCTGCCACTTGAACCTGAACCCAGGTCTAAATGCCATCCCTTTGGTGTTCAAAAATTAGCACTGTACCATTTGAGTCATAGGTCAAGTTCTGGCCTTTTGCTGCCTAATTGAAGACAAGTGCCTTTAGACTTTTACTGACTAGACTGGCTTTCCACTGTGATCTTCAGAGCTCAGCCTGCTGGGTGGCTAAGATTAGAGGAATGAGCATTTAGTTCTTTATTTAGAGCATTCACTTATTGATTTATTTAGAGCATTTACTTAGTTAATTTAAGGTGCGTTTACTTTGGACAGATGCATAGAGGCCTCTCTCAGAAGCTTCTGGAAGTGGGGTGTAAAAGTCATCCTGTTCTCGAGTGTCTCTTACCCCCCCTCCCAGCACATAAGTGCACATCTCTGCAGGACAGCCACAGCATTAGAGTCCTGCAAGAAAGGGGCTTTGGTAGAAGGCTCAGGATGGAGAGAGAAGGCTCTCACTTTCCTTGTACCGAAAGTGCCCACAGCATCATGTGTTCCATCTATACGATGTGAATGGACTTCTCCCCCAGTGATTTCTATGAGTTCAAGAACTGCCACACCCTGACACAACTCAAGCTCTATATGAGGCTCCACATGCAGGCTTTGGACCTGCTCTTCTAAACACATAATTTTTGACCAGCTGGAGGAATGTGCGACTAGTAAGACCAAGAAAAAGTAGAAGTCCTGGTGTGGGTGCCTCAGAGCCTGTGAGTAGGAAGCCCATGTGGTCTAGATATTGGTTGGCCCTTACTTCTTCAAAGCTTGGTAAAATGCCCTATATGGGTGGTGTCAGCCAGGTAATATCTGTCCTCTGATAGGACTCGGGAATAAGCACTCATTAGAAAGACCCTACACCTCCTCAGAGTTCAGTCCAAACTCCAGTTCTACAGGTACCTCCATTAGATCCTCATGGAAGTTGAGTGACACTTCAACTTGCAGAATCCACTCTGTACTATTTCCATTCTTAGGTTTGGGTCATCGTGGAAGAGCTTATCCTGAACTCCGGTTGAAAAACCCACCAATGGAGCTGGTGACTGATGGAGACAGAGAATCATCACTGCACTCCAGAAAGCATGGGCCTTCTGTAGAAATTACCAAACAGGTTTAGAGTCCTGTGGATATGCCTTTTGCTCTGAACCCCATGTGTGACACAGTTGAATCTGCAGATACTATGGAGGAAGAAAAAAGCAGCCAGATTTCCTTCCGTTTCTTTTCACACTCCACCCAGAGTCAGTCCATCTGAGTCAGAGTAACACTCCACTTATTGTGCAAGCTGAAGGGGCACACGCTGGGCTCATGGAAAATGTCCCCATGGGAAGCAGCAAGTGTACTCTCAATACTGGATTCATTGGAGGAAAATGAATCCATCCTCACAGAATATCCAGACCCATCCATCTCACTAAAAGAGACTCAATCTTCATTCGACAAACCAGAATCCATCCCCCTCTTAACTCAGGAAGGACATTCTGTTTCTCATGAGGAAAGAGACCCTTCTGAGGACTCTGAAGTAGAATTACTGTCTGAAGGCAACTTGGAGGCCAGTCTGGATTTAGAGCTTCCCTGTCCCCTTCCTAAAAAGACATCTCTTTATCTTGCTCTCATGATTCTTGTCAAGTATTCATTGTATTTAATTTGCTAACTATTAAACTCTCATTGTTAATATTATGGTGTGCAGTTCTTCAGTCCTTATTATACTGTGTTTTATTTTCCACTTATAATGTGAAACCTCAGACACATAGGTCCTGGGTGGGCCAAAAACCAGACAGGTCTGGTCCCATAGAAGACAACCTTACTGGATATACAGGGAACTATGAAATGCATGGAATCACCAGGAATCCAGGCCAGGCCTCCATGGAAAGACAAGTCAGCTACCAAAGCTTAAGGACAGAGCAGATGCCTGGAAATGTGTTTTGTCAATCGGGAGAAGTACCAGAGTAACTGTAATATTATGTGGGACTCTGTTCTGTGAGTTCAAGTCTGTTTATATATCCATTGTTCTTTGTACAAATATTTAAGAAAATTAAAACTCCACAATAGCATCAAAAATCTACTTTGGCTTTGAATGTGGCCTAGTTGTAGAGTGCTCGCCTAGTATACAAGAAGACCTTGATTCAATTCCTCGGCACTGCATACACAGAAAAAGCAGATGGGGCACTGTGGCTCAGGTGTCAGAGTGCCACCCTTGAAAAAATGTGGCCAAGGACAGTTCCTGGTCCCTCAGTTCAAGCCCCAGGACTAGCCAAACAAGAAATCATACCATTATCCACACATTTGGAAATAAATCTGTTTTATCTAACCCTACTTCTTTGCCAGTCCAGGGTGTGTGCCACCAAGCCAAACTACTGGCCCCCAACCTTACTATTTTGAATCATTAAATTCTTTTACATAATCATATTTCATGCTGTCTGTATTAATACCATAAACAGTATGCTTAGTGTAATAATGTTAAAGGTAAAACATAAGAAATTAATAACTAAAATTCCTTTTTTATTAGTTTTATAGCATTACTACAATTTTATGACAAAAAATACCTAGAATGTTTATTTTAGGGTTCAAGCAGTCCATTTTGATAAATATATCAACCTACATCATTTATTTGAACACATTTTAAACTATTTTTTTCAGGAATGAAAATACATATATATTTGTTGTAAATGGAATTTATGGCTTGGGGGGAAGGGAAAGAGAAAAGGGGGGAGGGGGTAACAGTGTTTACAAGAAATGTACTCATTACATATGTAACAGAAATCTCCGTGTATATCACCTTGACAACAAATTTTTTGAAAAGTACAATGAGTTTTAATGTCTACTTTGGGCAGAATTTTTTTTTGCCAGCACTGTGCTTAGACTCACGACCTGAGCACGATCCTTGTTTTTGTTTTTGTTTATTCTTAAGGCGCAAGTTCTATCACATGTGCCACAGCACCACTTTTATCTTTTTTTTATCTATGTTGTGCTGAGGAATTGAACTTAGGTCTTCATTCATGCTCGGCAAGAACTCTTCCAGTAGGCTTAACTTATGGCCCCAGTGGGAAGGAAGTTTTCCATAAAATATGTAGGAAATATGTCCACTAAGGAAAAGCCATCAAAAATAGAAGAAAAATTATATACTCAGATAATGACATGCCAGTATTATGGCAGATCTCTGTAATTCTAGCTTCAAGAGTGGCCTATTTGGAACGGGAGTTGGCTGGCTGAAGTAAAGTGCTATCCTTGAGCAAGCCCTAGGACAGTGCTCTGGCCATGAGTTGAAGCCATAGGACATGCAAAAAATAATAATTTAATGCCCGTGACTGGTGGCTCACCCTGGTAATCCTAGCTACCCTGGAGGATCGAGGTTCAAAGACGGTCCAGGCATAAATATCTGTGAGAATCTTATTTCCAAATAATCCAGAAAATTCAAAATGACAATGTGCCTCAAGTGGTAGAGCTCTTGCCTTGAGCTGAAGAGCTTAAGGTAAACATCCAGGCCCAGAGTTCAAGCCCCATGAGTGAAAAATGGAAAAAGAAAAAGAAAGCCCTTATCTAAAGCTGGAGTGCACACTAGTGGTAGTTTGCTTGCCTAGTATGCACAAAGCCCTGTGTTCAATTACTCTGTACCACTTACACCAAAAAAAAAAGCTGGAAATGATCTCAGAAGGTTGGGTTCTGAGGATCACAGTTCAAAGCCAGGCCAGACACTAAAGTCCATGAAACTGTTACTTCCACTTAAGCAACAGAAAACCAGAAGTGACACTGTGGCTCAAGGTGTTTAAGGTTGTACCCTTGAGCCGAAGAGCCCAGGGACACTGCCCAGGTGCACAATTAAAGTCTTACAACCAAAAGAGAGAGAGAGATACAGAGAGAGAGAGACAGAGAGAGAGAGAGAGACAGAGAGAGATAGAGAGAGACAGAGACAGAGACAGAGACACGGAGAGACAGACAGAGGGAGAGACAGACAGACACGCAGACAGACAGAGACAGACAGAGACAGAGAGACAGAGACAGAGACATCAAACAGTCAGGCACTGCTGGCTGACGTGTGTAATTCTAGCTACTATGGAGGCTGAGATTGGTGGATCTTGGTTCAAAGCCCAAAGCCAGCCTCGACACATATGTTTGTGAGACTTACATCACCAATTAACTACCAGAAACCGAAAATGGAGCTGTAGAGGAAGACTGCTAGCCTTGAGCTGAAGAGCTCAGGGACAGTGTCCAGGCCCAAAGTCCAAGCACCATGACGAATCAATAACAAAAAAAAGAAGATAGCTAATAGTAATGATGAATAATTTTGGGCTGGGAGTTTGGCCTAGTGGTAGAGTGCTTGCCTAGCATGCACGAAGCCCTGGGTTCAATTCCTCAATACCACATACATAGAAAAATGCTGGAAGTGGTGCTGAGGCTGAAGTGGTAGAGCCCTAGCCTTGAGAAAATATAAGGACAGTGCTCAGTCCCTGAGTTCAAGCCCAGGACTGGCCAAATCAAAAGTAGTAGAGCACTGGCATTGAACTGAAGATGTGTGGAACAGCCCAGGCACAGAGTTCAAGCACCGCAAACAACAACAACAAAATCTATGAAATGGCAGTGGTGGTTTTAAGCTAAGCAAAAATAGAGTAGAAACTGGTAAAATACATATTTGTGTGTAAGCAAAATAGCCAGACTTATGCATTAGAACAGGATAGCAACTTGAAAAAAATTGTGTTTTCCATCTCACTAGGTCCTGTCTCTTAATTTATTCAAGTAAGTAAAATGCTGGGTTTTATAATCATTGCTCTGAATATTAGAAAATCATACTATCTCTCATTAACCAACAAAGACCAGGAACTGGGGCTTCGTTCAAATGGCAGAGTATCAGGCAAGAGACGAAAAAATTGAAGTAAGAACTTGAAGCTCTTGATCCAGAACCTGCATAGTAACAGAGCAGCAGCCTGGTGATGGTACCTCACACCTATAATCTTAGCTACTCCGGAGGCTAAGATCTGAGAATCAAAGTTTAAAGCGAGCCAAAGTCCCCAGTTAACTGCCAGAAAAACCAGAAGTGGCACTGTGGCTCACAGATTAAAGCACTAGCCTTGAGCTGAAGAGCTCAGGGACAGTGCCCAGGCCCAGAGTTCAAGCCCCACAATTGACAAAAATCAAACAAGCAAACAAAACTCACAAAGAAGCCTGCAGACCACAGTGGTTCTGCTGAGTCTCTTCTCTATGGGGATCAGGAAACATTTCACTTTTTCTGTCTCTTCCCATCTCAACATTCATACTAAAATAAGACTGTGTTGAAAGTTTCAATTTATAAAAATGTTTTTCATGAAGCACCCTGAAATATTCATCGCTTATATCTCAATTGAAGATAGTTGATTTGTGGCTGCATTGGTAGAGTGCTAGCCTTGAGCAGAAAAGGTCAGGGATAGAGCTGAAGCACTCAGTTGAAGACCCAGTGCCAACATACAAAAGAAATTATGCACTTTATACATATTTTCTAATTTCTTAATGAATTTTTCAGTCTGTATAAATATAGGGTACATTCCTTGTTACTTAAGTAAGATTGCTCTTTTTTTTCTTTTTGCCAGTCCTAGGGCTTGGACTCAGGGCCTAGACATTTTCATTGGACTCGCTTGCCCAAGGTGAGTGCTCTGCCGCTTGAGACACTGCGCCACTTCTAGCTTTTTTCTGAGTATGCGGTACCGGTGAATAGAACCTAGGTCTTCCTGCATTCTAGGTTAACACTCTACCATTAGGCTATATTCCCAGGCAGTGAGATTCCTCTTACAGTCATTGTATGTTCACAGAGTTTGATCTCACACACTGTAGGGCCCTGGTTGGCTTTGACCTGTGATCCTAAGCCCTGAGCCTCCTAAGCAGCTGAAATTAAGTTGTGAGCCAGTATGATGGCTTCCATTCTTTTTTCTACAAAAATATGTGTAATTATCTAAAATATATCTATAGCTGAAAAAAATGAATCTCTCCCAAACAAATCTTCAAGGAAACAACCATCCTATTAAAAGGTGGGCTAAAGACTTAAAAGAGTATTCTCTGAAGAAAAAATTAAAATGGGCTTTAGACACATGAAGAAAAGCTCCATATCTCTAGCAATAAGGGAAATGAAAATCAAAACAACTTTGAGATTCCACCTGACTCCAGTCAGAATGGCCATTATCACAAAATCTAATAAGAGATACTGGTGGGGAAGTGACCAGGGGGGATCACACCTACACTGTTGTTGTGAGTGTAAACTCGTTCAACCACTAGGGAAAGCAGTGTGGTGGTTCCTCAAAAGACTGAACATAGAGCTCCCCTATGATCCAGCAAATCCACTACTTGGCATCTACCCAATTGTCCAGAAAAAAGGGCATACTAAAGCCACTAGCACAATGATGCTCATTGCAGCACTATTTACCATAGCAAAGATATGAAACCAACCCAGATGCCACTCAGTAGATGACTGAATCAAGAAGATGTGGTACTTATACACAATGGAATGCTATGCTGCCATCAGAAGGAATGACATCGCCCCATTTGTGAGGAAATGGAAAGACTTGGAAAAATTCGTATTAAGTGAGAGCAAGCCAGACCCAAAGAAACATAAGCTCAATGGTTTCCCTCATTTGTAATAATTAGTTCACATGTAGAACTCTCCTAGCAGAGGATTACAATAACTCAAAAACCTAGGTATATAAGGTCATATAGGATGAGACTAAATGAAAGGATCTCTAGGATATGGGAACAAGAGCTATATTTTGTGTCATCGTTGCTCTTAATCTTGTGTGATTTTTGTCCTTAATCTACTATGTTATTTCTCATCTCTTATTTTGCCCTTTGGTTAATGTCAGATTGTTAGTGTATCTGATTTTTTCCCTGGCATATTGTATATATGTTTATTTGTTTATGTCAAATAGGAAAGGAAAGGGGGGAAACAAGATGATTGGGAAGGGGAGGGGAGAGGGAACTGGGGACAAAAACATGTGGAGTGGAATAAATGTGTGAGAAGTAATGCAGTCCACTACCTGTAAATGTAATCGTAACCCCTCTATACATTACCCTGAAAATAAAAAAGAGACTATAAAAATATCTATAGAAAATGAGCCTGAATGATGGAAACAACCAGATGCCCTAATACAAAAAATGTGATACACGCACACACACACACACACACACACAATGGAATGATACATAGCCAACCGACAAGATAAAATAATGGCATTCTCGGGGAAGTGGATGAAAAGGAAAAAAATCATATTAAGTGAAGTAAGCCAAACTCAAAGGAACATAGGCCCAAGAGTCTCCCTCATTTGTCAAATTCAGTAGAAACCATGGGCTCTGCTACCAGAGATTTACAATAGAACAAAATCTAGAGACATCGTGACAAATAGTATGACACTAAATGTAAGGACCTTCAAGATAAAGAAACAAAACTCATATAATGAGTGATTGTTGTCCTTAATGAATTATGTGATCTCTTATCTCTTTTGCTATCCCTTGGTTATATCATATTGTTACAATATTTCACCTTGTTTTCTGATATATTTCATATGTGCCTAATTGGTTATTTGAAATTGGATAGGGAAGGGGGGAAATGAACATGAGTGGGGGTAGAGGAAGGGAAATGGGGACCATATCATTACATGGGGTATCAAAGTTTGAGAAGTAATGCACTTTCTATCTGGTGAATATAATGTAACCCTTCTATAAATTACAATAAAAATAAATACATAAAAAGAAGATCTGCACAGAAAAAAATAATAATGGCATTTTTGGGGTAGTGGATGAAATTAGAGTGAATCCTGCTGAGTGAGATAAGTCAAGACCAAGGAACAAAAGTTACATGGTATCCTTAATATATGGATGTTAGTTTCAAACAGTAGTAGAGCGATGATTGAATAGTTGATACCCAAAGTTCTGGACATAATTTTGGAAATATAAACATAACTACATGGACATAAAAATCTAGGATAGACTATACACTCTATAGACATGTGTTTTATTTTAGATTAATCTGTATCTATGACATACAAAGACTCAGCTTAATTTTTACTATATTCTAAAATTTAAGTGCCAGTGATTGTATAGCGATTCCCTTCTTGAATACTTGTTGGTTAAACATGACATTTGAAATATGATGTAAAATTCAATGTTAATAAATTTTTTTAAAAAAAGAGGCTAGGGGTAAATACCACTAATGTACTTGCTCTAAGTGGTACAGAAATTTTCTTAATGAATCAAGGGGTTTTATTACATCTTTATGCAATTATTTTAGTTCTGAGTGTTCTACACTCAATGCTACTTCTGGAAAGATGATATAGCTGACTGTGTAGATGGTATGAAGACATACTGGCCTAAACATAGAATAAAGTAGTGGTAAGTGGCTGTTAGCTGTCCAGATTCTACTGCAATATGTGGAATGAATTTATTAAGCACAATGAGGGCTCTTAGTCAGATCAGGATCAAGATTATGTGGTTCCATGAGATGAAGGAGGAAAGATCAGAAAAATCTACTAAGATATCCAGATATACTTTTGAAACTAAGGTATCTGGACTCCTTTTTTTTCTTTCTTGGTGGGGAGCTTGAACTTTGGACCTGGTCAAGGTCTCTTAGATCTTTTTCCTCAAGGCTAATGCTGTACCAGTTTTAGCCACAACTCCACTTAGTTTTTGGGTGGATAAGTAGAGAGAAGAATCTTACAGTTTTTTTTGTTTTCGTTTTTTTGCTTGCAAAGGCTTTGAATCACCTTCTCCCTGGCTAGTAGAATGACAATTATGACCCTCCAGCGCCTGGCTAGTGATTTTTTGAAAATTGGACTTTCTTCCAAATCACGTAACTGGTTCCTAGCAAAGTTTTGAAGCCTGACTTAAATGTGACAGGTTTTTGTCACTTGGAGAAACTATGTGCTGAACGTTAGAAATCTACCAGCTGAGTCAGAGTGGCACTTCCAGTTTTTGTTTATGTGGTGCTGAGGAATGGAATCCAGGGTTTCATACATGCTAGGCAAGCTTCATTTTAAGCCCAAGGTTTCATGTTTTGTTTTTTCAGTGTTGTTGCTTCTAAGGTACTGTATGATGTTCTTTCATTTTCTTTGCTTTTTACCTCTTTTCTTCTTTTTCCCTTTAGTTTTATTCTCTGTAGTCACTGTGTTGAATTCGGGTACCCTGTGTCTTGTACATAGCTTTATGTCATTTGGGGAATGGAGAGGGTATAATAAAATGGTAAAAAAAAAAAACAAAGGAAAAAGGGTGAACCAATTGAACAGTGATACTTGGAAGACACTAAACGGAAATGAACTGAACAATCTGGGTGGAGAGGGGGCTGATGGTAGGAAAACAGAGAAAAATGAGGGAGGGGATAACAATTTTCTTAAGAAATGTGTTCATTACTTATGTAACCGTATGCCAACTATATATTGACTTAACAAAAAAAATTAACTTAAAAAATAATTTAGCCGGGTGTGGTGGCTCACACTTGTAAATGTAGCTACTCAAGAGGCTGAGATCCAAGGATAGCAGTTCAAAGTCAGCCTGGGCACTGAAGTCCATGTGACTCTTATCTCCAATTAACCAAAAGAAACCTAGAAGTAGCCCTATGGCTCAAGGGATAGGGCAGTAGTCTTGAGCTGAAAAGCTCAGTGACAAGACCCAGGTGCAGAATTGCAGTCCCATGACTTGAATGATGAATGATACTAGCCAGGCTCTGTGCGCTCACACTTGGAATCCGATCTACACAGAATCAGGTTTGAATCCAGCCCAAACAAATTGCATGATATTCTGATTTACAGTTCATTACCAAAAATCTGGAAGTGGAGCTGTGGATCAAGTGGTAGAACACTAGCCTGAAGCAAAACAAACATTTAAGGACAGTTCCCAGGCCCTGGGTTCAAGTCCCAGGACTTGCATAAAACAAACAAAATGTGACGCTGAGTCCTCCATCATTTGGTGTTATAGTTCAATATTCTTGATATGCGTCTTAGAAATTAAGTCCCTAGCAAATACTCTCCCCTGAAATTCTGCTTCATAGCTGATTCATAGAATTTCAGCATCATTACTATCACCTTCCAGTTAGCATAGCAGTCGACTACTGAAAATTTGAAGAAAACATTTGAGTAATCCTAATAAATCTGTGTATCATCTGCACACACATCAAATCAGCAGCAGCTATGTTCTACCATTATCTAAATGTATTTAATCCCATCTTGAGTTAATGAGCCTTAAAGAGTAAAACATATGAAATAGTTATGAAACTAACATTCACCATTCTTCTACCTAATATTGTAATATAAGTTTATAAATGCAAGGACTATTCTGAAGTGTGCAGAAGATAGCTTCTAATTATAATATTCTCATGAAGTATAGTTTTTAAGAAACATGTTGCTTGCTTTGGGAAAGCAAAGGCAAGGAAAAATGATATAGATAAGTTCCCTATTTATCAGAAGGAAAATACTATTGGGTTTAGATCAACTTCATTCATTCCGTGCTGATGAAACAAATATTTGCAATTCCTGAGGCCAATCCGATCATTGTGATGCACAATCAGCCAGCTTAGATCAATCTTCCAAAAAAGGAAAGGAACAAATGAGAAGCAATTAAGGTTTCCAAAATGAACCATGTGGTGGTGGCAGCTGACACTTGTAATTCTATCTACTCAAGGCCTGAAATCCAAGGATCTGGATTAAGTCTGTCTGGGATGAAAATATTCCTGTCTGAAACATCATCTCTGTTATCACAGCCCAGCTGATTCACTCTGCCCAACAGGTTCCAAACACCAAAGTCCATCTCCTATCTGAAATACTAGCAAACGTACTCACACATTATTTCCTCTTTGGGAGACAGTTGAAACATGTACCAGAAACATTTCCCTGGCTTCAGAGTGGAAGTGGAAATATATACTCACTAGAAGCCCATCTAGTAAATTACAGTCAATCATCTTTCCTCACATCTTGTTAGTTAAATTGAACAATGAGTGTTTGGATCAGAAGCGATGTTCATGAGCATACAGGTTGTAAAAGTGCGGTAATCCTAGCTACTCAAGATAAGCTGAGACCTGAGGATTCCCGTTCAAAATCAGCCATGCAATAAATTCCATAAGATTTTTACCTCTAATTAACCAGCAAAAAACAGAGCGTTGAATTGTGCTTAAAATGCCACAGGCCTAAGCTTTGCATAAAAGTGCTAAGGGGTAGCATTCAGGATGCCCACCCTCTCCACTCCTTTTTTAAAATAGTACTAGAATTCCTAGGCAGTGCAATAAGGCAAGAAGCAAGCATAAAGGGGACCCAAGTAGGGAAAGAGGAAATAAAACTATCCCTCTTTGCAGATGACATGATTCTGTATTTAAAGAATCCTATGGATGCTAGTCCCAAGCTCCTTGAGCTGATTCAAAGGTTTGGAAGGTTAGCAGGCCATAAAATCAACCCTCACAAATCAATTGCCTTCCTTTATGCCAACAGTGAGAGGAACGAGGCAATAATCAGGAAAGAAACTCCTTTCACAATAGCCTCAAAGAAAATAAAGTACCTAGGAATTAGCTTAACTAAGAATGTAAAGGACCGTTTAGATGAAAACTTTAAAACCCTGAAAAAGGAAATTAAAGCAGAACTAAGGAAATGGAAAAACCTCCCATGCTCTTGGATTGGAAGAATCAACATTGTGAGAATGATAATCTTGCCAAGGGCTATCTACAAATTCAATGCAATACCCATCAACATCCCAATGTCATTCTTTAAAGAAATAGAAGAGGCAATTTAAAATTTCATATGGAATAATAAAAGACCCCGTAAGCAAAAACACTTCTTAGCAGAAAGTACAGCGCTGGAGGAATTTCAATTCCAAACTTTAGACTCTATTACAGAGCTATAATTCTCAAAACAGCTTGGTACTGGCACAAGAACAGGCCTGAAGTCCAATGGAATAGAACTGCGGACCCAGATATTAAACCACAGACCTATGGCCACATAATCTTTGACAAGGGAGCCAAAAAAATAGAATGGAAGAAAGATAGCCTCTTCAACAAGTTGTGCTGGCAGAACTGGTTAAGCACCTGCAGAAAACTAAAGTTGGATCCTTCTTTGTCACCTTGCACTAGAATTAAGTCCAAATGGATCAAAGACCTGGAGGTAAAACTGACACACTGAAAAGTTTACTGGAAGGAATAGGAGATACACTAGGCCTCCTTCGCAGAAGTCGAAACTTTGTTAATAAGGACCAAGAATCACAACAAATCAGAGAAAGGCTGGATAAGTGGGACTGCATTAAACTGCAGAGATTTTGTATGGCAACGGATATAGCTGGTAAACTAATCAGGAAGCCTACAGAGTAGGAGAAGATCTTCACCAACCAAACAACGGAAAAGGCCTCATATCTAAAATATATCAGCAACTCAAAAAATTGAATCACTCCAAAACTAACCTCCAAAGTAACACCCATCCCATCAAAAAATGGGCCAAATTCTTAAAGAGAGTCTTCTCTGAAGAAGAAACAAAAATGGCCTAGAGACACATGAAGAAATGCTCCACATCTCTGGTCATAAAAGAAATGCAAATCAAAACAACTCTAAGATTCCACCTCACTCCAGTTAGAATGGCCAGGATCAGGAAAACGAATGACAACAGATGCTGGAGGGGATGTGGCCAGGAGGGATCACTACTACACTGTTGGTGGGAGTGCAAACTCGTTCAACCACTATGGAAAGCAGTGTGGCAGTGCCTCAAAATGCTAAACAAAAACTCCCCTTTGGCCCAGCAATTCCACTACTTGGCATTTACCCAACAATCCAGAAACAAGGGCATACTAAACCCACTAGCACAATAATGTTCATTGCAGCGCTATTCACCATAGCAAAGATATGGACCCAACCTAGATGTCCCTCAGTTGATGAGTGGATCAACAAGTTGTGGTATTTGTACACAATGGAATTCTATGCTGCTGTCAGAAAGAATCACATCGCCCCATTTGTTAGGATATGGAAAGACTTAGAACAAATCATATTAAGTGAAGTAAGCCAGACTCAAAGGAACTTAGGCTCAGTGGTTTCCCTCATTCGTCATAAGCAGTAGAAACCTTGGGCTCTACTAGCAGAGATTTGCAATAGAGCAAAAGGCCATATATAAGGCCATATAATGTGAAGCTACTTGAAAGGACCTCCAGGATATTGAAACAAAAGCCATATAATGAATGATTGTTGTCCTTAATGTACTATGTTGTCTCTCATCTCCTTTGCTGTCCCTTGGTTATCCAATATTGGTATTGTATCTCACTTTGTTATCTGATATATTGAATTTATTTGTATTTGGATATTTGAAATTTGATAGGGAAGGGGGGAAAACCAAGACGAGTGGGGGGTGTGGGGTTGGAGGGAAATGGGTACCAAGACATGTGAAAGGGTATCAATGTATGTGAATTAATGCACCTTCTATCTGGCAAATATCATGTAACCCTTTTACTAATTACAATGAAAAAAAAAGTTGTAGTGTGTGGGGAGGATGATGGGGTCAAATACATTTCTTCTTAGAAATTTACCTCATCTGCTTGCCCTGGATTTTCCTGGCTTTCTTCTTAGAGAAAGGCCTGTTATACTGGATTTGTGGCTTGGCAAAGATGTAGCATGTACATCTTCGAGTAAGACATCCACAACTTCCATGCCTGAGACTCGAGTTTCCAGACCTTT
The DNA here is from genome assembly GCF_031878675.1 of Megascapheus bottae. NCBI lineage: Eukaryota > Metazoa > Chordata > Mammalia > Rodentia > Geomyidae > Megascapheus > Megascapheus bottae. The sequence continues at coordinate 2,632,331 of NW_028327641.1, read as the reverse complement.
GGCAACAGCACAGCAACATCTTTCTTCCTCCTGAGCCACAGGCCAAGTGAGCTGGCTTGAGCTGGTTGTTAGTTACAGTGGCTTGGTTACCAGGGTTCCATATTCTGTTCCATTGTGAGGGAGGCAGGGTCACCTTTCAGGGCCCAATGACCAGAGATCCTTGCTCACAGAAGACCTCACCAAAGACATACTGGAGGCTGAATCTCTCCTCCAATCTCACAATATACATGTGGATGTAGTAAACAGAACACCTTATTTGTCCATTCCCAATGTCTTCCACTAGGCCCAACTACCAGTCTGGTCTCAGGCTCAAGGAGCCTTTCTTAGGTAAGATCCAAACTTAAGGGTCAATATTGCCCTCATCCTTTACAAAACATTTGCTTCACAATGCCTTCTCTGCCTGCATTTTGCCCCTTGTCGAATTTTTTTTTGTTTTTGCTAGTCTTGGGACTTGACCTCAGAGTGTGAACATTGGTCTTGGGCTTTCTTTAGGCTTTAGCTGTCCCACCGAGCCACAGCACCACTTGCAGCGTTTTCTATGTATGTGGTAATGAGGAATCAAACCTGAGTCTTTTTGCGTGGTAGCCAAGGACTCTACCACTAGGTCAAACACACAGGGCATCTTGCACATATTTTTGACGTCAATCTACTAGGATATTATTAGGTTTCTGTATCCTAATCAATTTTTTCCTGATGATTAGCTTTGCTGTTATATTGTGTAAAAAATGCAAGAGGGAAAAACACAGAAGAATTAGTGAAATTCAAAAAAAACATTACACAAATAGATAAGTTTTCATTCTTTGTAGGAGAAAGGATATTTTGATATGATGATGATGACTTTATAATTTCTATGTCAGGGTTGAGAGTTTGGCATAGTGGTAGAGTGCTTGCCTAGCATCCATGAAGATCTGGGTTTGATTGCTCAGTATGCCATAGATAGAAAATCGAGATGTGGCACTGTGGCTCAAGTGGCAGAGGGCTAGACTTGAGAAAACCCGAGGACAGTGCTCAGGCCCTGAATTCCAGCCCCAAGACTGGCAGAAAGATAAAAGAAAATAAAAATGCTTTTTACGAGCTAATTCACTCACAGCATTTGCTTCTGAAATCTTCGCTTCTGCATCTTGTGAAATACCCCTTTCCCTCAACGTAGACAAGAAAAACAGATCCATCCCATGGTCCTCTGTGAGGACACTGGTTGGGCTAAGAGCTAGTCGTGCAGCAACACATAAGTTTTATTCTAATATTTTCCAAACTTTGTACTCAAATATGCTACCTACTTACCAACTTAGGTCAGTTATCCTTGTGCTATACCTTTTCTTCATTACTACAATATTCTTACACTCCTACGTTAATCCTCTTGTACCTGACCTGACCTCTCTCATTCTTTTTTTCTATCTCTGGACCTCTGCTCGTCTTTCAACCCTTATACTGCACGGATCTACACTTGATGGCTGTTGAGCAATATTGTATATGTATGTGGTTAATTATTTTCTACGCTCAGAGGGACTTAAAAACAATAGAGATTGGATTGAGAGGCTTATTGTTTTGGGTATAAATCGCTTATCAGTGGTTGTATTAGACTGGTCTGTAAGTGCACAAAAAGAAAGAGTGATAATACCAATCAAAACCTGTTAACATCTAGTGTCTGCCAGCAACAGAGGTCTAGGTTGGTTATATCTGAAAAACTATAATCGTATTTAGTAGTAATCTTGCTCCCATTTTCAAATGGGCAGAACAAGAAACTCAAGAAAAATGTCAAATCAAGAAACAACATCCCCCACCCAATGTAAACAGACAATGGAACAGTCACTGGCAAACCTAGAGGAGAGTCTTCCAAGTGCTACACAAATGCAATTGATAAACATCATTAATGAAAAATGTGAAAATATAAAGAAAGAGATAATGGAGGAAGCCATAGCTGAACAAGAGGAAAGCATAAACAAGGTGATAAGTGAAAAAGAAGAAGCCATAAAGGAGGCCATAATAAAGGTTTTTCAAAGAAAGATGGATGAATTCATAGAATCCACAAATAAAAACGTGAACAAACTCCAGCAAATGTCCAAAGAAAATAAAGCTACTGAGCTAACCACTCAAAAGGAAATCAAGGAGATAAAGAAATCCATACATGATCTAAAACAAGAGATGCAAGGCATCAAAAGTGAGCAATTAGAAGCAAGGGCGATGAAAAATAAAGTAGATAGCTTTGATAGCAGGTTAGACAATGCAGAGGAGAGAAATTCCGGGGCTGAAGATAATTTAGTTATTATAGAGAAAGAACAGAAAACGAGTCCATCCAAAGATAGGAAAATTGAGAGAGCGCTTCAGGAGGTCCAAGATACAATTACGAAGCCTAATTGAAGGCTAGTTGGTATTGAGGAGGGCGTGGAGAAAGAGGTCAATGGTATTGGAAATATACTTCAGGGAATCATCTCAGAGAATTTCCGAAATATCCAGAAGGGCAGGCCCATCCAGATACGAGAAGCTTTTAGAACCCCAAACAGACCTGACCAGAAAAGAACATCCCACCGCCACATTGTGATCTGAACTGGATCAATAGAAACGAAAGGAAAGATCCTAAAGGCAGCCAGGGAAAAGGGATCAGTAACCTATAAAGGCAAACCAATCAGAATAACCCCAGATTTCTCAGCAGAGGCCATGCAAGCACGAAGTGACTGGAAGCATATATGTCATGCCCTTAAATCAAATAACTACCAACCAAGAATATTGTAGCCAGCTAAGCTCTCATTCATAACTGAGGGAACAATAAAAACATTCCATTCCAGGGAAAAGCTGCAGCAATATGTCGAAACAAAACCAACACTACAGAGAATTCTCAAAGATGCTCTATACATAGAAAACCAAAATAAATGCAATATAGGGAAAGAAATGGCACCTAAACAGCATACCATCTAAGGACCACAAGAACTGTCAAGACACAGGCCCTACTAAAAGCTTTTAAAAATGGTAGGAAATAATAAATATCTCTCAATCCTAACTCCCCATATCAATGGAGTTAATTCTCCAATTAAACGGCATAGGCTGTCTAGTTGGATCAAAAAGCAAGAGCCATCGTTCTGCTGTCTTCAAGCGACACATCTTACCCAAAAACAATCATCTTTTGAAAGTGAGAGCTTGGAATAAACTCTATCAAGCTAACTGCCCCCATAAACAGGCTGGAGTTGCCAACCTCATATCAGATACAATAGACTTCAAACTAAAATTAGTAAGAAAAGACAAAGAAGGTGACTACATACTACTAAAGGGATCTTTCCTCCAGGAAGACATAGCGATCCTAAATATTTACACACCCAAGCCCGGAGCTCCAAACTTCATCAAGCAAACTTTACTTACACTGAAACCATACATAGATCAAAATACAGTGATTGTTGGTGAGTTTAACACACCACTCTCACCTGTGGACAGATCAACAAGGCAAAACTCAACAGAGAAACCTTAGAACTGAACAACTATATAGACCAACTAGATCTAACAGACATCTGCAGAATATTCCACCCAGTAACAACACAATATACGTTTTTCTCAGAAGCACATGGAACATTTTCCATAATAGACCACATCTTAGGCCATAAAACAAACCTGGAGAGATTCAGAAACACTGAAATTATTCCATGCACACTCTCAGACCATAAAGACATCAAATTGGAGCTGAACACATATCTCCACCAACGAAAACCCTGTAACTCATGGAGACTGAACAACACATTGTTGAATCAAAAACAATGGGTAATCGAAGAGATCAGAACAGATATCCAACTGTTTATGAAATTTAACAATAAGGAGCACACAGATATCAACTCCTTAGGGACACAACAAAGGCAGTACTCAGAGGAAAATTTATAGTGCTGAGTGCCTACAACAGCAAGTTGGAAAAATGGCAAACCAACTAGTTAATGTCTCACTTTAACCTCCTGGAAAAAGAGCAACAAACCAACCCTAAACCCCTTAGGAGAAAGCAAATTATTAAAATCAAAGCAGAATTAAATGATTTGGAATAAAAAAACCTATAGAAAGAATCAACAAAACAAGGAGATGGTTCTTTGAAAGAATTAACAAAATTGACAAGCCCTTAGCAAATCTTACCATAAAAAGAAGAGAGCATATCGAAATAAAATCACAGATGAAAATGGTAATATCACGACAGAAATTACCAAGATCCAGAATATCATGAGGGAATACTTCTCAAACCTTTACGCCAACAAATTTGAGAATCTAGAAGAAATGGATGAATTCCTAGAAAATATTAACATACCCACACTGAACCAAGAAGAGCTAACCCAACTCAACAGGCCTATTTCAAGCTCTGAAATAGAAATGGAAATTAGACAACTTCCACTTAAAAAGAGCCCAGTGCCAGATGGATTCACAGCTGAATTCTATCTGGTCTTCAAAGCAGAGCTCACACCAATACTCCTCAAGCTCTTCAACGAAATTGAAAATGAAGGTTGTTTACCAAACTCATTCTGTGAAGCCAGTATATCCCTCATCCCCAAACCAGACAGAGATTCATCAAAGAAAGAGAACTATAGACCCATTTCTTTGATGAACATCGATGCAAAACTTCTCAACAAAATACTGGCCAACCGTCTACAACAACTCATCAAAAAATTATACACTATGAACAAACTGGATTCATCACAGGGAGGCAAAGCTGGTTCAACATACACAAATCAATTAATATAATTCAACACATCAACAGGAGCAAGGACAAAAATCACATGATTGTCTCAATAGATGCGGAAAAGGCATTTGACAAGATCCAAAACCCCTTTATGTTAAAAGATGTGGAGAAACTAGGAATCCATGGAACATTTCTCAATGTAATAAAGGCTGTGTATGAGAAACCCACTGCTAGTATTATACTTAATGGTGAAAATCTAAAGCCATTCCCTCTAAAATCAGGAACGAGAGAAGGATGCCCACTCTCTCCACTCCTTTCTAACATAGTACTAAATTTCCTAGGCAGTGCAATAAGGCAAGAAGCAAGCATAAAGGGGATCCAAGTAGGGAAAGAGGAAATAAAACTATCCCTCTTTGCAGATGACATGATTCTGTATTTACAGAATCCTATAGACTCTACCCCCAAGCTCCTTGAGCTGATTCAAAGCTTTGGAAGGGTAGCAGGCCATAAAATCAACCCTCACAAATCAATTGCCTTCCTTTATGCCAACAGTGAGAGGAACGAGGCAATAATCAGGAAAGAAACTCCTTTCACAATAGCCTCAAAGAAAATAAAGTACCTAGGAATTAGCTTAACTAAGAATGTAAAGGACCGTTTAGATGAAAACTTTAAAACCCTGAAAAAGGAAATTAAAGCAGAACTAAGGAAATGGAAAAACCTCCCATGCTCTTGGATTGGAAGAATCAACATTGTGAGAATGATAATCTTGCCAAGGGCTATCTACAAATTCAATGCAATACCCATCAACATCCCAATGTCATTCTTTAAAGAAATAGAAGAGGCAATTTAAAATTTCATATGGAATAATAAAAGACCCCGTAAGCAAAAACACTTCTTAGCAGAAAGTACAGCGCTGGAGGAATTTCAATTCCAAACTTTAGACTCTATTACAGAGCTATAATTCTCAAAACAGCTTGGTACTGGCACAAGAACAGGCCTGAAGTCCAATGGAATAGAACTGCGGACCCAGATATTAAACCACAGACCTATGGCCACATAATCTTTGACAAGGGAGCCAAAAAAATAGAATGGAAGAAAGATAGCCTCTTCAACAAGTTGTGCTGGCAGAACTGGTTAAGCACCTGCAGAAAACTAAAGTTGGATCCTTCTTTGTCACCTTGCACTAGAATTAAGTCCAAATGGATCAAAGACCTGGAGGTAAAACTGACACACTGAAAAGTTTACTGGAAGGAATAGGAGATACACTAGGCCTCCTTCGCAGAAGTCGAAACTTTGTTAATAAGGACCAAGAATCACAACAAATCAGAGAAAGGCTGGATAAGTGGGACTGCATTAAACTGCAGAGATTTTGTATGGCAACGGATATAGCTGGTAAACTAATCAGGAAGCCTACAGAGTAGGAGAAGATCTTCACCAACCAAACAACGGAAAAGGCCTCATATCTAAAATATATCAGCAACTCAAAAAATTGAATCACTCCAAAACTAACCTCCAAAGTAACACCCATCCCATCAAAAAATGGGCCAAATTCTTAAAGAGAGTCTTCTCTGAAGAAGAAACAAAAATGGCCTAGAGACACATGAAGAAATGCTCCACATCTCTGGTCATAAAAGAAATGCAAATCAAAACAACTCTAAGATTCCACCTCACTCCAGTTAGAATGGCCAGGATCAGGAAAACGAATGACAACAGATGCTGGAGGGGATGTGGCCAGGAGGGATCACTACTACACTGTTGGTGGGAGTGCAAACTCGTTCAACCACTATGGAAAGCAGTGTGGCAGTGCCTCAAAATGCTAAACAAAAACTCCCCTTTGGCCCAGCAATTCCACTACTTGGCATTTACCCAACAATCCAGAAACAAGGGCATACTAAACCCACTAGCACAATAATGTTCATTGCAGCGCTATTCACCATAGCAAAGATATGGACCCAACCTAGATGTCCCTCAGTTGATGAGTGGATCAACAAGTTGTGGTATTTGTACACAATGGAATTCTATGCTGCTGTCAGAAAGAATCACATCGCCCCATTTGTTAGGATATGGAAAGACTTAGAACAAATCATATTAAGTGAAGTAAGCCAGACTCAAAGGAACTTAGGCTCAGTGGTTTCCCTCATTCGTCATAAGCAGTAGAAACCTTGGGCTCTACTAGCAGAGATTTGCAATAGAGCAAAAGGCCATATATAAGGCCATATAATGTGAAGCTACTTGAAAGGACCTCCAGGATATTGAAACAAAAGCCATATAATGAATGATTGTTGTCCTTAATGTACTATGTTGTCTCTCATCTCCTTTGCTGTCCCTTGGTTATCCAATATTGGTATTGTATCTCACTTTGTTATCTGATATATTGAATTTATTTGTATTTGGATATTTGAAATTTGATAGGGAAGGGGGGAAAACCAAGACGAGTGGGGGGTGTGGGGTTGGAGGGAAATGGGTACCAAGACATGTGAAAGGGTATCAATGTATGTGAATTAATGCACCTTCTATCTGGCAAATATCATGTAACCCTTTTACTAATTACAATGAAAAAAAAAGTTGTAGTGTGTGGGGAGGATGATGGGGTCAAATACATTTCTTCTTAGAAATTTACCTCATCTGCTTGCCCTGGATTTTCCTGGCTTTCTTCTTAGAGAAAGGCCTGTTATACTGGATTTGTGGCTTGGCAAAGATGTAGCATGTACATCTTCGAGTAAGACATCCACAACTTCCATGCCTGAGACTCGAGTTTCCAGACCTTTGGCAACAGCACAGCAACATCTTTCTTCCTCCTGAGCCACAGGCCAAGTGAGCTGGCTTGAGCTGGTTGTTAGTTACAGTGGCTTGGTTACCAGGGTTCCATATTCTGTTCCATTGTGAGGGAGGCAGGGTCACCTTTCAGGGCCCAATGACCAGAGATCCTTGCTCACAGAAGACCTCACCAAAGACATACTGGAGGCTGAATCTCTCCTCCAATCTCACAATATACATGTGGATGTAGTAAACAGAACACCTTATTTGTCCATTCCCAATGTCTTCCACTAGGCCCAACTACCAGTCTGGTCTCAGGCTCAAGGAGCCTTTCTTAGGTAAGATCCAAACTTAAGGGTCAATATTGCCCTCATCCTTTACAAAACATTTGCTTCACAATGCCTTCTCTGCCTGCATTTTGCCCCTTGTCGAATTTTTTTTTGTTTTTGCTAGTCTTGGGACTTGACCTCAGAGTGTGAACATTGGTCTTGGGCTTTCTTTAGGCTTTAGCTGTCCCACCGAGCCACAGCACCACTTGCAGCGTTTTCTATGTATGTGGTAATGAGGAATCAAACCTGAGTCTTTTTGCGTGGTAGCCAAGGACTCTACCACTAGGTCAAACACACAGGGCATCTTGCACATATTTTTGACGTCAATCTACTAGGATATTATTAGGTTTCTGTATCCTAATCAATTTTTTCCTGATGATTAGCTTTGCTGTCATGTGTAAAAAATGCAAGAGGGAAAAACACAGAAGAATTAGTGAAATTCAAAAAAAACATTACACAAATAGATAAGTTTTCATTCTTTGTAGGAGAAAGGATATTTTGATATGATGATGATGACTTTATAATTTCTATGTCAGGGTTGAGAGTTTGGCATAGTGGTAGAGTGCTTGCCTAGCATCCATGAAGATCTGGGTTTGATTGCTCAGTATGCCATAGATAGAAAATCGAGATGTGGCACTGTGGCTCAAGTGGCAGAGGGCTAGACTTGAGAAAACCCGAGGACAGTGCTCAGGCCCTGAATTCCAGCCCCAAGACTGGCAGAAAGATAAAAGAAAATAAAAATGCTTTTTACGAGCTAATTCACTCACAGCATTTGCTTCTGAAATCTTCGCTTCTGCATCTTGTGAAATACCCCTTTCCCTCAACGTAGACAAGAAAAACAGATCCATCCCATGGTCCTCTGTGAGGACACTGGTTGGGCTAAGAGCTAGTCGTGCAGCAACACATAAGTTTTATTCTAATATTTTCCAAACTTTGTACTCAAATATGCTACCTACTTACCAACTTAGGTCAGTTATCCTTGTGCTATACCTTTTCTTCATTACTACAATATTCTTACACTCCTACGTTAATCCTCTTGTACCTGACCTGACCTCTCTCATTCTTTTTTTCTATCTCTGGACCTCTGCTCGTCTTTCAACCCTTATACTGCACGGATCTACACTTGATGGCTGTTGAGCAATATTGTATATGTATGTGGTTAATTATTTTCTAGGCTCAGAGGGACTTAAAGACAATAGAGATTGGATTGAGAGGCTTATTGTTTTGGGTATAAATCGCTTATCAGTGGTTGTATTAGACTGGTCTGTAAGTGCACAAAAAGAAAGAGTGATAATACCAATCAAAACCTGTTAACATCTAGTGTCTGCCAGCAACAGAGGTCTAGGTTGGTTATATCTGAAAAACTATAATCGTATTTAGTAGTAATCTTGCTCCCATTTTCAAATGGGCAGAACAAGAAACTCAAGAAAAATGTCAAATCAAGAAACAACATCCCCCACCCAATGTAAACAGACAATGGAACAGTCACTGGCAAACCTAGAGGAGAGTCTTCCAAGTGCTACACAAATGCAATTGATAAACATCATTAATGAAAAATGTGAAAATATAAAGAAAGAGATAATGGAGGAAGCCATAGCTGAACAAGAGGAAAGCATAAACAAGGTGATAAGTGAAAAAGAAGAAGCCATAAAGGAGGCCATAATAAAGGTTTTTCAAAGAAAGATGGATGAATTCATAGAATCCACAAATAAAAACGTGACCAAACTCCAGCAAATGTCCAAAGAAAATAAAGCTACTGAGCTAACCACTCAAAAGGAAATCAAGGAGATAAAGAAATCCATACATGATCTAAAACAAGAGATGCAAGGCATCAAAAGTGAGCAATTAGAAGCAAGGGCGATGAAAAATAAAGTAGATAGCTTTGATAGCAGGTTAGACAATGCAGAGGAGAGAAATTCCGGGGCTGAAGATAATTTAGTTATTATAGAGAAAGAACAGAAAACGAGTCCATCCAAAGATAGGAAAATTGAGAGAGCGCTTCAGGAGGTCCAAGATACAATTACGAAGCCTAATTGAAGGCTAGTTGGTATTGAGGAGGGCGTGGAGAAAGAGGTCAATGGTATTGGAAATATACTTCAGGGAATCATCTCAGAGAATTTCCCAAATATCCAGAAGGGCAGGCCCATCCAGATACGAGAAGCTTTTAGAACCCCAAACAGACCTGACCAGAAAAGAACATCCCACCGCCACATTGTGATCTGAACTGGATCAATAGAAACGAAAGGAAAGATCCTAAAGGCAGCCAGGGAAAAGGGATCAGTAACCTATAAAGGCAAACCAATCAGAATAACCCCAGATTTCTCAGCAGAGGCCATGCAAGCACGAAGTGACTGGAAGCATATATGTCATGCCCTTAAATCAAATAACTACCAACCAAGAATATTGTAGCCAGCTAAGCTCTCATTCATAACTGAGGGAACAATAAAAACATTCCATTCCAGGGAAAAGCTGCAGCAATATGTCGAAACAAAACCAACACTACAGAGAATTCTCAAAGATGCTCTATACATAGAAAACCAAAATAAATGCAATATAGGGAAAGAAATGGCACCTAAACAGCATACCATCTAAGGACCACAAGAACTGTCAAGACACAGGCCCTACTAAAAGCTTTTAAAAATGGTAGGAAATAATAAATATCTCTCAATCCTAACTCCCCATATCAATGGAGTTAATTCTCCAATTAAACGGCATAGGCTGTCTAGTTGGATCAAAAAGCAAGAGCCATCGTTCTGCTGTCTTCAAGCGACACATCTTACCCAAAAACAATCATCTTTTGAAAGTGAGAGCTTGGAATAAACTCTATCAAGCTAACTGCCCCCATAAACAGGCTGGAGTTGCCAACCTCATATCAGATACAATAGACTTCAAACTAAAATTAGTAAGAAAAGACAAAGAAGGTGACTACATACTACTAAAGGGATCTTTCCTCCAGGAAGACATAGCGATCCTAAATATTTACACACCCAAGCCCGGAGCTCCAAACTTCATCAAGCAAACTTTACTTACACTGAAACCATACATAGATCAAAATACAGTGATTGTTGGTGAGTTTAACACACCACTCTCACCTGTGGACAGATCAACAAGGCAAAACTCAACAGAGAAACCTTAGAACTGAACAACTATATAGACCAACTAGATCTAACAGACATCTGCAGAATATTCCACCCAGTAACAACACAATATACGTTTTTCTCAGAAGCACATGGAACATTTTCCATAATAGACCACATCTTAGGCCATAAAACAAACCTGGAGAGATTCAGAAACACTGAAATTATTCCATGCACACTCTCAGACCATAAAGACATCAAATTGGAGCTGAACACATATCTCCACCAACGAAAACCCTGTAACTCATGGAGACTGAACAACACATTGTTGAATCAAAAACAATGGGTAATCGAAGAGATCAGAACAGATATCCAACTGTTTATGAAATTTAACAATAAGGAGCACACAGATATCAACTCCTTAGGGACACAACAAAGGCAGTACTCAGAGGAAAATTTATAGTGCTGAGTGCCTACAACAGCAAGTTGGAAAAATGGCAAACCAACTAGTTAATGTCTCACTTTAACCTCCTGGAAAAAGAGCAACAAACCAACCCTAAACCCCTTAGGAGAAAGCAAATTATTAAAATCAAAGCAGAATTAAATGATTTGGAATAAAAAAACCTATAGAAAGAATCAACAAAACAAGGAGATGGTTCTTTGAAAGAATTAACAAAATTGACAAGCCCTTAGCAAATCTTACCATAAAAAGAAGAGAGCATATCGAAATAAAATCACAGATGAAAATGGTAATATCACGACAGAAATTACCAAGATCCAGAATATCATGAGGGAATACTTCTCAAACCTTTACGCCAACAAATTTGAGAATCTAGAAGAAATGGATGAATTCCTAGAAAATATTAACATACCCACACTGAACCAAGAAGAGCTAACCCAACTCAACAGGCCTATTTCAAGCTCTGAAATAGAAATGGAAATTAGACAACTTCCACTTAAAAAGAGCCCAGTGCCAGATGGATTCACAGCTGAATTCTATCAGGTCTTCAAAGCAGAGCTCACACCAATACTCCTCAAGCTCTTCAACGAAATTGAAAATGAAGGTTGTTTACCAAACTCATTCTGTGAAGCCAGTATATCCCTCATCCCCAAACCAGACAGAGATTCATCAAAGAAAGAGAACTATAGACCCATTTCTTTGATGAACATCGATGCAAAACTTCTCAACAAAATACTGGCCAACCGTCTACAACAACTCACCAAAAAATTATACACTATGAACAAACTGGATTCATCACAGGGAGGCAAAGCTGGTTCAACATACACAAATCAATTAATATAATTCAACACATCAACAGGAGCAAGGACAAAAATCACATGATTGTCTCAATAGATGCGGAAAAGGCATTTGACAAGATCCAAAACCCCTTTATGTTAAAAGATGTGGAGAAACTAGGAATCCATGGAACATTTCTCAATGTAATAAAGGCTGTGTATGAGAAACCCACTGCTAGTATTATACTTAATGGTGAAAATCTAAAGCCATTCCCTCTAAAATCAGGAACGAGAGAAGGATGCCCACTCTCTCCACTCCTTTCTAACATAGTACTAAATTTCCTAGGCAGTGCAATAAGGCAAGAAGCAAGCATAAAGGGGATCCAAGTAGGGAAAGAGGAAATAAAACTATCCCTCTTTGCAGATGACATGATTCTGTATTTACAGAATCCTATAGACTCTACCCCCAAGCTCCTTGAGCTGATTCAAAGCTTTGGAAGGGTAGCAGGCCATAAAATCAACCCTCACAAATCAATTGCCTTCCTTTATGCCAACAGTGAGAGGAACGAGGCAATAATCAGGAAAGAAACTCCTTTCACAGTAGCCTCAAAGAAAATAAAGTACCTAGGAATTAGCTTAACTAAGAATGTAAAGGACCGTTTAGATGAAAACTTTAAAACCCTGAAAAAGGAAGTTAAAGCAGAACTAAGGAAATGGAAAAACCTCCCATGCTCTTGGATTGGAAGAATCAACATTGTGAAAATGATAATCTTGCCAAGGGCTATCTACAAATTCAATGCAATACCCATCAACATCCCAATGTCATTCTTTAAAGAAATAGAAGAGGCAATTTAAAATTTCATATGGAATAATAAAAGACCCCGTAAGCAAAAACACTTCTTAGCAGAAAGTACAGCGCTGGAGGAATTTCAATTCCAAACTTTAGACTCTATTACAGAGCTATAATTCTCAAAACAGCTTGGTACTGGCACAAGAACAGGCCTGAAGTCCAATGGAATAGAACTGCGGACCCAGATATTAAACCACAGACCTATGGCCACATAATCTTTGACAAGGGAGCCAAAAAAATAGAATGGAAGAAAGATAGCCTCTTCAACAAGTTGTGCTGGCAGAACTGGTTAAGCACCTGCAGAAAACTAAAGTTGGATCCTTCTTTGTCACCTTGCACTAGAATTAAGTCCAAATGGATCAAAGACCTGGAGGTAAAACTGACACACTGAAAAGTTTACTGGAAGGAATAGGAGATACACTAGGCCTCCTTCGCAGAAGTCGAAACTTTCTTAATAAGGACCAAGAATCACAACAAATCAGAGAAAGGCTGGATAAGTGGGACTGCATTAAACTGCAGAGATTTTGTATGGCAACGGATATAGCTGGTAAACTAATCAGGAAGCCTACAGAGTGGGAGAAGATCTTCACCAACCAAACAACGGAAAAGGCCTCATATCTAAAATATATCAGCAACTCAAAAAATTGAATCACTCCAAAACTAACCTCCAAAGTAACACCCATCCCATCAAAAAATGGGCCAAATTCTTAAAGAGAGTCTTCTCTGAAGAAGAAACAAAAATGGCCTAGAGACACATGAAGAAATGCTCCACATCTCTGGTCATAAAAGAAATGCAAATCAAAACAACTCTAAGATTCCACCTCACTCCAGTTAGAATGGCCAGGATCAGGAAAACGAATGACAACAGATGCTGGAGGGGATGTGGCCAGGAGGGATCACTACTACACTGTTGGTGGGAGTGCAAACTCGTTCAACCACTATGGAAAGCAGTGTGGCAGTGCCTCAAAATGCTAAACAAAAACTCCCCTTTGGCCCAGCAATTCCACTATTTGGCATTTACCCAACAATCCAGAAACAAGGGCATACTAAACCCACTAGCACAATAATGTTCATTGCAGCGCTATTCACCATAGCAAAGATATGGACCCAACCTAGATGTCCCTCAGTTGATGAGTGGATCAACAAGTTGTGGTATTTGTACACAATGGAATTCTATGCTGCTGTCAGAAAGAATCACATCGCCCCATTTGTTAGGATGTGGAAAGACTTAGAACAAATCATATTAAGTGAAGTAAGCCAGACTCAAAGGAACTTAGGCTCAGTGGTTTCCCTCATTCGTCATAAGCAGTAGAAACCTTGTGCTCTACTAGCAGAGATTTGCAATAGAGCAAAAGGCCATATATAAGGCCATATAATGTGAAGCTAATTGAAAGGACCTCCAGGATATTGAAACAAAAGCCATATAATGAATGATTGTTGTCCTTAATGTATTATGTTGTCTCTCATCTCCTTTGCTGTCCCTTGGTTATCCCATATTGGTATTGTATCTCACTTTGTTATCTGTTATATTGAATTTATTTGTATTTGGATATTTGAAATTTGATAGGGAAGGGGGGAAAACCAAGATGGGTGGGAGGGTGTGGGGTTGGAGGGAAATGGGTACCAAGACATGTGAAAGGGTATCAATGTATGTGAATTAATGCACCTTCTATCTGGCAAATATCATGTAACCCTTTTACTAATTACAATAAAAAAATGAAAAAAAAAGTTGTAGTGTGTGGGGAGGATGATGGGGTCAAATACATTTCTTCTTAGAAATTTACCTCATCTGGTTGCCCTGGATTTTCCTGGCCTTCTTCTTAGAGAAAGGCCTGTTATACTGGATTTATGGCTTGGCAAAGATGTAGCATGTACATCTTCGAGTAAGACATCCACAACTTCCATGCCTGAGACTCGAGTTTCCTGACCTTTGGCAACAGCACAGCAACATCTTTCTTCCTCCTGAGCCACAGGCCAAGTGAGCTGGCTTGAGCTGGTTGTTAGTTACAGTGGCTTGGTTACCAGGGTTCCATATTCTGTTCCATTGTGAGGGAGGCAGGGTCACCTTTCAGGGCCCAATGACCAAAGATCCTTGCTCACAGAAGACCTCACCAAAGACATACTGGAGGCTGAATCTCTCCTCCAATCTCACAATATACATGTGGATGTAGTAAACAGCACACCTTATTTGTCCATTCCCAATGTCTTCCACTAGGCCCAACTACCAGTCTGGTCTCAGGCTCAAGGAGCCTTTCTTAGGTAAGATCCAAACTTAAGGGTCAATATTGCCCTCATCCTTTACAAAACATTTGCTTCACAGTGCCCTCTCTGCCTGCATTTTGCCCCTTGTCGAATTTTTTTTTTGTTTTTGCTAGTCTTGGGACTTGACCTCAGAGTGTGAACACTGTTCTAGGGCTTTCTCTAGGCTTTAGCTGTCCCACTGAGCCACAGCACCACTTGCAGCGTTTTCTATGTATGTGGTAATGAGGAATCAAACCTGAGTCTTTTAGCGTGGTAGCCAAGGACTCTACCACTAGGTCAAACACACAGGGCATCTTGCACATATTTTTGACGTCAATCTACTAGGATATTATTAGGTTTCTGTATCCTAATCAATTTTTTCCTGATGATTAGCTTTGCTGTTATATTGTGTAAAAAATGCAAGAGGGAAAAACACAGAAGAATTAGTGAAATTCAAAAAAAACTTTACACAAATAGATAAGTTTTCATTCTTTGTAGGAGAAAGGATATTTTGATATGATGATGATGACTTTATAATTTCTATGTCAGGGTTGAGAGTTTGGCATAGTGGTAGAGTGCTTGCCTAGCATCCATGAAGATCTGGGTTTGATTGCTCAGTATGCCATAGATAGAAAATCGAGATGTGGCACTGTGGCTCAAGTGGCAGAGGGCTAGACTTAAGAAAACCCGAGGACAGTGCTCAGGCCCTGAATTCCAGCCCCAAGACTGGCAGAAAGATAAAAGAAAATAAAAAGCTTTTTACGAGCTAATTCACTCACAGCATTTGCTTCTGAAATCTTCGCTTCTGCATCTTGTGAAATACCCCTTTCCCTCAACGTAGACAAGAAAAACAGATCCATCCCATGGTCCTCTGTGAGGACACTGGTTGGGCTAAGAGCTAGTCGTGCAGCAACACATAAGTTTTATTCTAATATTTTCCAAACTTTGTACTCAAATATGCTACCTACTTACCAACTTAGGTCAGTTATCCTTGTGCTATACCTTTTCTTCATTACTACAATATTCTTACACTCCTACGTTAATCCTCTTGTACCTGACCTGACCTCTCTCATTCTTTTTTTCTATCTCTGGACCTCTGCTCGTCTTTCAACCCTTATACTGCACGGATCTACACTTGATGGCTGTTGAGCAATATTGTATATGTATGTGGTTAATTATTTTCTAGGCTCAGAGGGACTTAAAGACAATAGAGATTGGATTGAGAGGCTTATTGTTTTGGGTATAAATCGCTTATCAGTGGTTGTATTAGACTGGTCTGTAAGTGCACAAAAAGAAAGAGTGATAATACCAATCAAAACCTGTTAACATCTAGTGTCTGCCAGCAACAGAGGTCTAGGTTGGTTATATCTGAAAAACTATAATCGTATTTAGTAGTAATCTTGCTCCCATTTTCAAATGGGCAGAACAAGAAACTCAAGAAAAATGTCAAATCAAGAAACAACATCCCCCACGCAATGTAAACAGACAATGGAACAGTCACTGGCAAACCTAGAGGAGAGTCTTCCAAGTGCTACACAAATGCAATTGATAAACATCATTAATGAAAAATGTGAAAATATAAAGAAAGAGATAATGGAGGAAGCCATAGCTGAACAAGAGGAAAGCATAAACAAGGTGATAAGTGAAAAAGAAGAAGCCATAAAGGAGGCCATAATAAAGGTTTTTCAAAGAAAGATGGATGAATTCATAGAATCCACAAATAAAAACGTGACCAAACTCCAGCAAATGTCCAAAGAAAATAAAGCTACTGAGCTAACCACTCAAAAGGAAATCAAGGAGATAAAGAAATCCATACATGATCTAAAACAAGAGATGCAAGGCATCAAAAGTGAGCAATTAGAAGCAAGGGCGATGAAAAATAAAGTAGATAGCTTTGATAGCAGGTTAGACAATGCAGAGGAGAGAAATTCCGGGGCTGAAGATAATTTAGTTATTATAGAGAAAGAACAGAAAACGAGTCCATCCAAAGATAGGAAAATTGAGAGAGCGCTTCAGGAGGTCCAAGATACAATTACGAAGCCTAATTGAAGGCTAGTTGGTATTGAGGAGGGCGTGGAGAAAGAGGTCAATGGTATTGGAAATATACTTCAGGGAATCATCTCAGAGAATTTCCCAAATATCCAGAAGGGCAGGCCCATCCAGATACGAGAAGCTTTTAGAACCCCAAACAGACCTGACCAGAAAAGAACATCCCACCGCCACATTGTGATCTGAACTGGATCAATAGAAACGAAAGGAAAGATCCTAAAGGCAGCCAGGGAAAAGGGATCAGTAACCTATAAAGGCAAACCAATCAGAATAACCCCAGATTTCTCAGCAGAGGCCATGCAAGCACGAAGTGACTGGAAGCATATATGTCATGCCCTTAAATCAAATAACTACCAACCAAGAATATTGTAGCCAGCTAAGCTCTCATTCATAACTGAGGGAACAATAAAAACATTCCATTCCAGGGAAAAGCTGCAGCAATATGTCGAAACAAAACCAACACTACAGAGAATTCTCAAAGATGCTCTATACATAGAAAACCAAAATAAATGCAATATAGGGAAAGAAATGGCACCTAAACAGCATACCATCTAAGGACCACAAGAACTGTCAAGACACAGGCCCTACTAAAAGCTTTTAAAAATGGTAGGAAATAATAAATATCTCTCAATCCTAACTCCCCATATCAATGGAGTTAATTCTCCAATTAAACGGCATAGGCTGTCTAGTTGGATCAAAAAGCAAGAGCCATCGTTCTGCTGTCTTCAAGCGACACATCTTACCCAAAAACAATCATCTTTTGAAAGTGAGAGCTTGGAATAAACTCTATCAAGCTAACTGCCCCCATAAACAGGCTGGAGTTGCCAACCTCATATCAGATACAATAGACTTCAAACTAAAATTAGTAAGAAAAGACAAAGAAGGTGACTACATACTACTAAAGGGATCTTTCCTCCAGGAAGACATAGCGATCCTAAATATTTACACACCCAAGCCCGGAGCTCCAAACTTCATCAAGCAAACTTTACTTACACTGAAACCATACATAGATCAAAATACAGTGATTGTTGGTGAGTTTAACACACCACTCTCACCTATGGACAGATCAACAAGGCAAAACTCAACAGAGAAACCTTAGAACTGAACAACTATATAGACCAACTAGATCTAACAGACATCTGCAGAATATTCCACCCAGTAACAACACAATATACGTTTTTCTCAGAAGCACATGGAACATTTTCCATAATAGACCACATCTTAGGCCATAAAACAAACCTGGAGAGATTCAGAAACACTGAAATTATTCCATGCACACTCTCAGACCATAAAGACATCAAATTGGAGCTGAACACATATCTCCACCAACGAAAACCCTGTAACTCATGGAGACTGAACAACACATTGTTGAATCAAAAACAATGGGTAATCGAAGAGATCAGAACAGATATCCAACTGTTTATGAAATTTAACAATAAGGAGCACACAAATATCAACTCCTTAGGGACACAACAAAGGCAGTACTCAGAGGAAAATTTATAGTGCTGAGTGCCTACAACAGCAAGTTGGAAAAATGGCAAACCAACTAGTTAATGTCTCACTTTAACCTCCTGGAAAAAGAGCAACAAACCAACCCTAAACCCCTTAGGAGAAAGCAAATTATTAAAATCAAAGCAGAATTAAATGATTTGGAATAAAAAAACCTATAGAAAGAATCAACAAAACAAGGAGATGGTTCTTTGAAAGAATTAACAAAATTGACAAGCCCTTAGCAAATCTTACCATAAAAAGAAGAGAGCATATCGAAATAAAATCACAGATGAAAATGGTAATATCACGACAGAAATTACCAAGATCCAGAATATCATGAGGGAATACTTCTCAAACCTTTACGCCAACAAATTTGAGAATCTAGAAGAAATGGATGAATTCCTAGAAAATATTAACATACCCACACTGAACCAAGAAGAGCTAACCCAACTCAACAGGCCTATTTCAAGCTCTGAAATAGAAATGGAAATTAGACAACTTCCACTTAAAAAGAGCCCAGTGCCAGATGGATTCACAGCTGAATTCTATCTGGTCTTCAAAGCAGAGCTCACACCAATACTCCTCAAGCTCTTCAACGAAATTGAAAATGAAGGTTGTTTACCAAACTCATTCTGTGAAGCCAGTATATCCCTCATCCCCAAACCAGACAGAGATTCATCAAAGAAAGAGAACTATAGACCCATTTCTTTGATGAACATCGATGCAAAACTTCTCAACAAAATACTGGCCAACCGTCTACAACAACTCATCAAAAAATTATACACTATGAACAAACTGGATTCATCACAGGGAGGCAAAGCTGGTTCAACATACACAAATCAATTAATATAATTCAACACATCAACAGGAGCAAGGACAAAAATCACATGATTGTCTCAATAGATGCGGAAAAGGCATTTGACAAGATCCAAAACCCCTTTATGTTAAAAGATGTGGAGAAACTAGGAATCCATGGAACATTTCTCAATGTAATAAAGGCTGTGTATGAGAAACCCACTGCTAGTATTATACTTAATGGTGAAAATCTAAAGCCATTCCCTCTAAAATCAGGAACGAGAGAAGGATGCCCACTCTCTCCACTCCTTTCTAACATAGTACTAAATTTCCTAGGCAGTGCAATAAGGCAAGAAGCAAGCATAAAGGGGATCCAAGTAGGGAAAGAGGAAATAAAACTATCCCTCTTTGCAGATGACATGATTCTGTATTTACAGAATCCTATAGACTCTACCCCCAAGCTCCTTGAGCTGATTCAAAGCTTTGGAAGGGTAGCAGGCCATAAAATCAACCCTCACAAATCAATTGCCTTCCTTTATGCCAACAGTGAGAGGAACGAGGCAATAATCAGGAAAGAAACTCCTTTCACAATAGCCTCAAAGAAAATAAAGTACCTAGGAATTAGCTTAACTAAGAATGTAAAGGACCGTTTAGATGAAAACTTTAAAACCCTGAAAAAGGAAATTAAAGCAGAACTAAGGAAATGGAAAAACCTCCCATGCTCTTGGATTGGAAGAATCAACATTGTGAGAATGATAATCTTGCCAAGGGCTATCTACAAATTCAATGCAATACCCATCAACATCCCAATGTCATTCTTTAAAGAAATAGAAGAGGCAATTTAAAATTTCATATGGAATAATAAAAGACCCCGTAAGCAAAAACACTTCTTAGCAGAAAGTACAGCGCTGGAGGAATTTCAATTCCAAACTTTAGACTCTATTACAGAGCTATAATTCTCAAAACAGCTTGGTACTGGCACAAGAACAGGCCTGAAGTCCAATGGAATAGAACTGCGGACCCAGATATTAAACCACAGACCTATGGCCACATAATCTTTGACAAGGGAGCCAAAAAAATAGAATGGAAGAAAGATAGCCTCTTCAACAAGTTGTGCTGGCAGAACTGGTTAAGCACCTGCAGAAAACTAAAGTTGGATCCTTCTTTGTCACCTTGCACTAGAATTAAGTCCAAATGGATCAAAGACCTGGAGGTAAAACTGACACACTGAAAAGTTTACTGGAAGGAATAGGAGATACACTAGGCCTCCTTCGCAGAAGTCGAAACTTTCTTAATAAGGACCAAGAATCACAACAAATCAGAGAAAGGCTGGATAAGTGGGACTGCATTAAACTGCAGAGATTTTGTATGGCAACGGATATAGCTGGTAAACTAATCAGGAAGCCTACAGAGTAGGAGAAGATCTTCACCAACCAAACAACGGAAAAGGCCTCATATCTAAAATATATCAGCAACTCAAAAAATTGAATCACTCCAAAACTAACCTCCAAAGTAACACCCATCCCATCAAAAAATGGGCCAAATTCTTAAAGAGAGTCTTCTCTGAAGAAGAAACAAAAATGGCCTAGAGACACATGAAGAAATGCTCCACATCTCTGGTCATAAAAGAAATGCAAATCAAAACAACTCTAAGATTCCACCTCACTCCAGTTAGAATGGCCAGGATCAGGAAAACGAATGACAACAGATGCTGGAGGGGATGTGGCCAGGAGGGATCACTACTACACTGTTGGTGGGAGTGCAAACTCGTTCAACCACTATGGAAAGCAGTGTGGCAGTGCCTCAAAATGCTAAACAAAAACTCCCCTTTGACCCAGCAATTCCACTACTTGGCATTTACCCAACAATCCAGAAACAAGGGCATACTAAACCCACTAGCACAATAATGTTCATTGCAGCGCTATTCACCATAGCAAAGATATGGACCCAACCTAGATGTCCCTCAGTTGATGAGTGGATCAACAAGTTGTGGTATTTGTACACAATGGAATTCTATGCTGCTGTCAGAAAGAATCACATCGCCCCATTTGTTAGGATATGGAAAGACTTAGAACAAATCATATTAAGTGAAGTAAGCCAGACTCAAAGGAACTTAGGCTCAGTGGTTTCCCTCATTCGTCATAAGCAGTAGAAACCTTGGGCTCTACTAGCAGAGATTTGCAATAGAGCAAAAGGCCATATATAAGGCCATATAATGTGAAGCTACTTGAAAGGACCTCCAGGATATTGAAACAAAAGCCATATAATGAATGATTGTTGTCCTTAATGTACTATGTTGTCTCTCATCTCCTTTGCTGTCCCTTGGTTATCCAATATTGGTATTGTATCTCACTTTGTTATCTGATATATTGAATTTATTTGTATTTGGATATTTGAAATTTGATAGGGAAGGGGGGAAAACCAAGACGAGTGGGGGGTGTGGGGTTGGAGGGAAATGGGTACCAAGACATGTGAAAGGGTATCAATGTATGTGAATTAATGCACCTTCTATCTGGCAAATATCATGTAACCCTTTTACTAATTACAATGAAAAAAAAAGTTGTAGTGTGTGGGGAGGATGATGGGGTCAAATACATTTCTTCTTAGAAATTTACCTCATCTGCTTGCCCTGGATTTTCCTGGCTTTCTTCTTAGAGAAAGGCCTGTTATACTGGATTTGTGGCTTGGCAAAGATGTAGCATGTACATCTTCGAGTAAGACATCCACAACTTCCATGCCTGAGACTCGAGTTTCCAGACCTTTGGCAACAGCACAGCAACATCTTTCTTCCTCCTGAGCCACAGGCCAAGTGAGCTGGCTTGAGCTGGTTGTTAGTTACAGTGGCTTGGTTACCAGGGTTCCATATTCTGTTCCATTGTGAGGGAGGCAGGGTCACCTTTCAGGGCCCAATGACCAGAGATCCTTGCTCACAGAAGACCTCACCAAAGACATACTGGAGGCTGAATCTCTCCTCCAATCTCACAATATACATGTGGATGTAGTAAACAGAACACCTTATTTGTCCATTCCCAATGTCTTCCACTAGGCCCAACTACCAGTCTGGTCTCAGGCTCAAGGAGCCTTTCTTAGGTAAGATCCAAACTTAAGGGTCAATATTGCCCTCATCCTTTACAAAACATTTGCTTCACAATGCCTTCTCTGCCTGCATTTTGCCCCTTGTCGAATTTTTTTTTGTTTTTGCTAGTCTTGGGACTTGACCTCAGAGTGTGAACATTGGTCTTGGGCTTTCTTTAGGCTTTAGCTGTCCCACCGAGCCACAGCACCACTTGCAGCGTTTTCTATGTATGTGGTAATGAGGAATCAAACCTGAGTCTTTTTGCGTGGTAGCCAAGGACTCTACCACTAGGTCAAACACACAGGGCATCTTGCACATATTTTTGACGTCAATCTACTAGGATATTATTAGGTTTCTGTATCCTAATCAATTTTTTCCTGATGATTAGCTTTGCTGTTATATTGTGTAAAAAATGCAAGAGGGAAAAACACAGAAGAATTAGTGAAATTCAAAAAAAACATTACACAAATAGATAAGTTTTCATTCTTTGTAGGAGAAAGGATATTTTGATATGATGATGATGACTTTATAATTTCTATGTCAGGGTTGAGAGTTTGGCATAGTGGTAGAGTGCTTGCCTAGCATCCATGAAGATCTGGGTTTGATTGCTCAGTATGCCATAGATAGAAAATCGAGATGTGGCACTGTGGCTCAAGTGGCAGAGGGCTAGACTTGAGAAAACCCGAGGACAGTGCTCAGGCCCTGAATTCCAGCCCCAAGACTGGCAGAAAGATAAAAGAAAATAAAAATGCTTTTTACGAGCTAATTCACTCACAGCATTTGCTTCTGAAATCTTCGCTTCTGCATCTTGTGAAATACCCCTTTCCCTCAACGTAGACAAGAAAAACAGATCCATCCCATGGTCCTCTGTGAGGACACTGGTTGGGCTAAGAGCTAGTCGTGCAGCAACACATAAGTTTTATTCTAATATTTTCCAAACTTTGTACTCAAATATGCTACCTACTTACCAACTTAGGTCAGTTATCCTTGTGCTATACCTTTTCTTCATTACTACAATATTCTTACACTCCTACGTTAATCCTCTTGTACCTGACCTGACCTCTCTCATTCTTTTTTTCTATCTCTGGACCTCTGCTCGTCTTTCAACCCTTATACTGCACGGATCTACACTTGATGGCTGTTGAGCAATATTGTATATGTATGTGGTTAATTATTTTCTAGGCTCAGAGGGACTTAAAGACAATAGAGATTGGATTGAGAGGCTTATTGTTTTGGGTATAAATCGCTTATCAGTGGTTGTATTAGACTGGTCTGTAAGTGCACAAAAAGAAAGAGTGATAATACCAATCAAAACCTGTTAACATCTAGTGTCTGCCAGCAACAGAGGTCTAGGTTGGTTATATCTGAAAAACTATAATCGTATTTAGTAGTAATCTTGCTCCCATTTTCAAATGGGCAGAACAAGAAACTCAAGAAAAATGTCAAATCAAGAAACAACATCCCCCACGCAATGTAAACAGACAATGGAACAGTCACTGGCAAACCTAGAGGAGAGTCTTCCAAGTGCTACACAAATGCAATTGATAAACATCATTAATGAAAAATGTGAAAATATAAAGAAAGAGATAATGGAGGAAGCCATAGCTGAACAAGAGGAAAGCATAAACAAGGTGATAAGTGAAAAAGAAGAAGCCATAAAGGAGGCCATAATAAAGGTTTTTCAAAGAAAGATGGATGAATTCATAGAATCCACAAATAAAAACGTGACCAAACTCCAGCAAATGTCCAAAGAAAATAAAGCTACTGAGCTAACCACTCAAAAGGAAATCAAGGAGATAAAGAAATCCATACATGATCTAAAACAAGAGATGCAAGGCATCAAAAGTGAGCAATTAGAAGCAAGGGCGATGAAAAATAAAGTAGATAGCTTTGATAGCAGGTTAGACAATGCAGAGGAGAGAAATTCCGGGGCTGAAGATAATTTAGTTATTATAGAGAAAGAACAGAAAACGAGTCCATCCAAAGATAGGAAAATTGAGAGAGCGCTTCAGGAGGTCCAAGATACAATTACGAAGCCTAATTGAAGGCTAGTTGGTATTGAGGAGGGCGTGGAGAAAGAGGTCAATGGTATTGGAAATATACTTCAGGGAATCATCTCAGAGAATTTCCCAAATATCCAGAAGGGCAGGCCCATCCAGATACGAGAAGCTTTTAGAACCCCAAACAGACCTGACCAGAAAAGAACATCCCACCGCCACATTGTGATCTGAACTGGATCAATAGAAACGAAAGGAAAGATCCTAAAGGCAGCCAGGGAAAAGGGATCAGTAACCTATAAAGGCAAACCAATCAGAATAACCCCAGATTTCTCAGCAGAGGCCATGCAAGCACGAAGTGACTGGAAGCATATATGTCATGCCCTTAAATCAAATAACTACCAACCAAGAATATTGTAGCCAGCTAAGCTCTCATTCATAACTGAGGGAACAATAAAAACATTCCATTCCAGGGAAAAGCTGCAGCAATATGTCGAAACAAAACCAACACTACAGAGAATTCTCAAAGATGCTCTATACATAGAAAACCAAAATAAATGCAATATAGGGAAAGAAATGGCACCTAAACAGCATACCATCTAAGGACCACAAGAACTGTCAAGACACAGGCCCTACTAAAAGCTTTTAAAAATGGTAGGAAATAATAAATATCTCTCAATCCTAACTCCCCATATCAATGGAGTTAATTCTCCAATTAAACGGCATAGGCTGTCTAGTTGGATCAAAAAGCAAGAGCCATCGTTCTGCTGTCTTCAAGCGACACATCTTACCCAAAAACAATCATCTTTTGAAAGTGAGAGCTTGGAATAAACTCTATCAAGCTAACTGCCCCCATAAACAGGCTGGAGTTGCCAACCTCATATCAGATACAATAGACTTCAAACTAAAATTAGTAAGAAAAGACAAAGAAGGTGACTACATACTACTAAAGGGATCTTTCCTCCAGGAAGACATAGCGATCCTAAATATTTACACACCCAAGCCCGGAGCTCCAAACTTCATCAAGCAAACTTTACTTACACTGAAACCATACATAGATCAAAATACAGTGATTGTTGGTGAGTTTAACACACCACTCTCACCTGTGGACAGATCAACAAGGCAAAACTCAACAGAGAAACCTTAGAACTGAACAACTATATAGACCAACTAGATCTAACAGACATCTGCAGAATATTCCACCCAGTAACAACACAATATACGTTTTTCTCAGAAGCACATGGAACATTTTCCATAATAGACCACATCTTAGGCCATAAAACAAACCTGGAGAGATTCAGAAACACTGAAATTATTCCATGCACACTCTCAGACCATAAAGACATCAAATTGGAGCTGAACACATATCTCCACCAACGAAAACCCTGTAACTCATGGAGACTGAACAACACATTGTTGAATCAAAAACAATGGGTAATCGAAGAGATCAGAACAGATATCCAACTGTTTATGAAATTTAACAATAAGGAGCACACAGATATCAACTCCTTAGGGACACAACAAAGGCAGTACTCAGAGGAAAATTTATAGTGCTGAGTGCCTACAACAGCAAGTTGGAAAAATGGCAAACCAACTAGTTAATGTCTCACTTTAACCTCCTGGAAAAAGAGCAACAAACCAACCCTAAACCCCTTAGGAGAAAGCAAATTATTAAAATCAAAGCAGAATTAAATGATTTGGAATAAAAAAACCTATAGAAAGAATCAACAAAACAAGGAGATGGTTCTTTGAAAGAATTAACAAAATTGACAAGCCCTTAGCAAATCTTACCATAAAAAGAAGAGAGCATATCGAAATAAAATCACAGATGAAAATGGTAATATCACGACAGAAATTACCAAGATCCAGAATATCATGAGGGAATACTTCTCAAACCTTTACGCCAACAAATTTGAGAATCTAGAAGAAATGGATGAATTCCTAGAAAATATTAACATACCCACACTGAACCAAGAAGAGCTAACCCAACTCAACAGGCCTATTTCAAGCTCTGAAATAGAAATGGAAATTAGACAACTTCCACTTAAAAAGAGCCCAGTGCCAGATGGATTCACAGCTGAATTCTATCAGGTCTTCAAAGCAGAGCTCACACCAATACTCCTCAAGCTCTTCAACGAAATTGAAAATGAAGGTTGTTTACCAAACTCATTCTGTGAAGCCAGTATATCCCTCATCCCCAAACCAGACAGAGATTCATCAAAGAAAGAGAACTATAGACCCATTTCTTTGATGAACATCGATGCAAAACTTCTCAACAAAATACTGGCCAACCGTCTACAACAACTCACCAAAAAATTATACACTATGAACAAACTGGATTCATCACAGGGAGGCAAAGCTGGTTCAACATACACAAATCAATTAATATAATTCAACACATCAACAGGAGCAAGGACAAAAATCACATGATTGTCTCAATAGATGCGGAAAAGGCATTTGACAAGATCCAAAACCCCTTTATGTTAAAAGATGTGGAGAAACTAGGAATCCATGGAACATTTCTCAATGTAATAAAGGCTGTGTATGAGAAACCCACTGCTAGTATTATACTTAATGGTGAAAATCTAAAGCCATTCCCTCTAAAATCAGGAACGAGAGAAGGATGCCAACTCTCCACTCCTTTCTAACATAGTACTAAATTTCCTAGGCAGTGCAATAAGGCAAGAAGCAAGCATAAAGGGGATCCAAGTAGGGAAAGAGGAAATAAAACTATCCCTCTTTGCAGATGACATGATTCTGTATTTACAGAATCCTATAGACTCTACCCCCAAGCTCCTTGAGCTGATTCAAAGCTTTGGAAGGGTAGCAGGCCATAAAATCAACCCTCACAAATCAATTGCCTTCCTTTATGCCAACAGTGAGAGGAACGAGGCAATAATCAGGAAAGAAACTCCTTTCACAGTAGCCTCAAAGAAAATAAAGTACCTAGGAATTAGCTTAACTAAGAATGTAAAGGACCGTTTAGATGAAAACTTTAAAACCCTGAAAAAGGAAGTTAAAGCAGAACTAAGGAAATGGAAAAACCTCCCATGCTCTTGGATTGGAAGAATCAACATTGTGAAAATGATAATCTTGCCAAGGGCTATCTACAAATTCAATGCAATACCCATCAACATCCCAATGTCATTCTTTAAAGAAATAGAAGAGGCAATTTAAAATTTCATATGGAATAATAAAAGACCCCGTAAGCAAAAACACTTCTTAGCAGAAAGTACAGCGCTGGAGGAATTTCAATTCCAAACTTTAGACTCTATTACAGAGCTATAATTCTCAAAACAGCTTGGTACTGGCACAAGAACAGGCCTGAAGTCCAATGGAATAGAACTGCGGACCCAGATATTAAACCACAGACCTATGGCCACATAATCTTTGACAAGGGAGCCAAAAAAATAGAATGGAAGAAAGATAGCCTCTTCAACAAGTTGTGCTGGCAGAACTGGTTAAGCACCTGCAGAAAACTAAAGTTGGATCCTTCTTTGTCACCTTGCACTAGAATTAAGTCCAAATGGATCAAAGACCTGGAGGTAAAACTGACACACTGAAAAGTTTACTGGAAGGAATAGGAGATACACTAGGCCTCCTTCGCAGAAGTCGAAACTTTCTTAATAAGGACCAAGAATCACAACAAATCAGAGAAAGGCTGGATAAGTGGGACTGCATTAAACTGCAGAGATTTTGTATGGCAACGGATATAGCTGGTAAACTAATCAGGAAGCCTACAGAGTGGGAGAAGATCTTCACCAACCAAACAACGGAAAAGGCCTCATATCTAAAATATATCAGCAACTCAAAAAATTGAATCACTCCAAAACTAACCTCCAAAGTAACACCCATCCCATCAAAAAATGGGCCAAATTCTTAAAGAGAGTCTTCTCTGAAGAAGAAACAAAAATGGCCTAGAGACACATGAAGAAATGCTCCACATCTCTGGTCATAAAAGAAATGCAAATCAAAACAACTCTAAGATTCCACCTCACTCCAGTTAGAATGGCCAGGATCAGGAAAACGAATGACAACAGATGCTGGAGGGGATGTGGCCAGGAGGGATCACTACTACACTGTTGGTGGGAGTGCAAACTCGTTCAACCACTATGGAAAGCAGTGTGGCAGTGCCTCAAAATGCTAAACAAAAACTCCCCTTTGACCCAGCAATTCCACTACTTGGCATTTACCCAACAATCCAGAAACAAGGGCATACTAAACCCACTAGCACAATAATGTTCATTGCAGCGCTATTCACCATAGCAAAGATATGGACCCAACCTAGATGTCCCTCAGTTGATGAGTGGATCAACAAGTTGTGGTATTTGTACACAATGGAATTCTATGCTGCTGTCAGAAAGAATCACATCGCCCCATTTGTTAGGATGTGGAAAGACTGAGAACAAATCATATTAAGTGAAGTAAGCCAGACTCAAAGGAACTTAGGCTCAGTGGTTTCCCTCATTCGTCATAAGCAGTAGAAACCATGTGCTCTACTAGCAGAGATTTGCAATAGAGCAAAAGGCCATATATAAGGCCATATAATGTGAAGCTAATTGAAAGGACCTCCAGGATATTGAAACAAAAGCCATATAATGAATGATTGTTGTCCTTAATGTATTATGTTGTCTCTCATCTCCTTTGCTGTCCCTTGGTTATCCCATATTGGTATTGTATCTCACTTTGTTATCTGTTATATTGAATTTATTTGTATTTGGATATTTGAAATTTGATAGGGAAGGGGGGAAAACCAAGATGGGTGGGAGGGTGTGGGGTTGGAGGGAAATGGGTACCAAGACATGTGAAAGGGTATCAATGTATGTGAATTAATGCACCTTCTATCTGGCAAATATCATGTAACCCTTTTACTAATTACAATAAAAAAATGAAAAAAAAAGTTGTAGTGTGTGGGGAGGATGATGGGGTCAAATACATTTCTTCTTAGAAATTTACCTCATCTGGTTGCCCTGGATTTTCCTGGCCTTCTTCTTAGAGAAAGGCCTGTTATACTGGATTTATGGCTTGGCAAAGATGTAGCATGTACATCTTCGAGTAAGACATCCACAACTTCCATGCCTGAGACTCGAGTTTCCAGACCTTTGGCAACAGCACAGCAACATCTTTCTTCCTCCTGAGCCACAGGCCAAGTGAGCTGGCTTGAGCTGGTTGTTAGTTACAGTGGCTTGGTTACCAGGGTTCCATATTCTCTTCCATTGTGAGGGAGGCAGGGTCACCTTTCAGGGCCCAATGACCAAAGATCCTTGCTCACAGAAGACCTCACCAAAGACATACTGGAGGCTGAATCTCTCCTCCAATCTCACAATATACATGTGGATGTAGTAAACAGCACACCTTATTTGTCCATTCCCAATGTCTTCCACTAGGCCCAACTACCAGTCTGGTCTCAGGCTCAAGGAGCCTTTCTTAGGTAAGATCCAAACTTAAGGGTCAATATTGCCCTCATCCTTTACAAAACATTTGCTTCACAGTGCCCTCTCTGCCTGCATTTTGCCCCTTGTCGAATTTTTTTTTTGTTTTTGCTAGTCTTGGGACTTGACCTCAGAGTGTGAACACTGTTCTAGGGCTTTCTCTAGGCTTTAGCTGTCCCACTGAGCCACAGCACCACTTGCAGCGTTTTCTATGTATGTGGTAATGAGGAATCAAACCTGAGTCTTTTAGCGTGGTAGCCAAGGACTCTACCACTAGGTCAAACACACAGGGCATCTTGCACATATTTTTGACGTCAATCTACTAGGATATTATTAGGTTTCTGTA
Organism: Megascapheus bottae; assembly: GCF_031878675.1. NCBI lineage: Eukaryota > Metazoa > Chordata > Mammalia > Rodentia > Geomyidae > Megascapheus > Megascapheus bottae. Next base: position 2,602,016 of record NW_028327641.1, on the reverse strand, counting down.
TCCTAATCAATTTTTTCCTGATGATTAGCTTTGCTGTCATGTGTAAAAAATGCAAGAGGGAAAAACACAGAAGAATGAGTGAAATTAAAAAAAAGCATTACACATATAGATAAGTGTTCATTCTTTGTAGGAGAAAGGATATTTTGATATGATGATGATGACTTGATAATTTCTATGTCAGGGTTGAGAGTTTGAAATAGTGGTAGAGTGCTTGCCTAGCATCCATGAAGATCTGGGTTTGATTGCTCAGTATGCCATAGATACAAAATCGAGATGTGGCACTGTGGCTCAGGTGGCAGAGGGCTAGACTTGAGAAAACCCGAGGACAGTGCTCAGGCCCTGAATTCCAGCCCCAAGACTGGCAGAAAGGTAAAAGAAAATAAAAATGCTTTTTACGAGCTAATTCACTCACAGCATTTGCTTCTGAAATCTTCGCTTCTGCATCTTGTGAAATACCCCTTTCCCTCAACGTAGACAAGAAAAACAGATCCATCCCATGGTCCTCTGTGAGGACACTGGTTGGGCTAAGAGCTAGTCGTGCAGCAACACATAAGTTTTATTCTAATATTTTCCAAACTTTGTACTCAAATATGCTACCTACTTACCAACTTAGGTCAGTTATCCTTTTGCTATACCTTTTCTTCATTACTACAATATTCTTACACTCCTACGTTAATCCTCTTGTACCTGCACTGACCTCTCTCATTCTTTTTTTCTATCTCTGGACCTCTGCTCGTCTTTCAACCCTTATACTGCACGGATCTACACTTGATGGCTGTTGAGCAATATTGTATATGTAGGTGGTTAATTATTTTCTAGGCTCAGAGGGACTTAAAGACAATAGAGATTGGATTGAGAGGCTTATTGTTTTGGGTATAAATCGCTTATCAGTGGTTGAATTAGACTGGTCTGTAAGTGCACAAAAAGAAAGAGTGATAATACCAATCAAAACTTGTGAACATCTAGTGTCTGCCAGCAACAGAGGTCTAGGTTGGTTATATCTGAAAACCTATAATCATATTTAGTAGTAATCTTGCTCCCATTTTCAAATGGGCAGAACAGGAAACTCAAGAAAAATGTCAAATCAAGAAACAACATCCCCCACCCAATGTAAACAGACAATGGAACAGTCACTGGCAAACCTAGTGGAGAGTCTTCCAAGTGCTACACAAATGCAATTGATAAACATCATTAATGAAAAATGTGAAAATATAAAGAAAGAGATAATGGAGGAAGCCATAGCTGAACAAGAGGAAAGCATAAACAAGGTGATAAGTGAAAAAGAAGAAGCCATAAAGTAGGCCATAATAAAGGTTTTTCAAAGAAAGATGGATGTATTCATAGAATCCACAAATAAAAACGTGACCAAACTCCAGCAAATGTCCAAAGAAAATAAAGCTACTGAGCTAACCACTCAAAAGGAAATCAAGGAGATAAAGAAATCCATACATGATCTAAAACAAGAGATGCAAGGCATCAAAAGTGAGCAATTAGAAGCAAGGGCGATGAAAAATAAAGTAGATAGCTTTGATAGCAGGTTAGACAATGCAGAGGAGAGAATTTCCAGGGCTGAAGATAATTTAGTTATTATAGAGAAAGAACAGAAAACGAGTCCATCCAAAGATAGGAAAATTGAGAGAGCGCTTCAGGAGGTCCAAGATACAATTACGAAGCCTAATTGAAGGCTAGTTGGTATTGAGGAGGGCGTGGAGAAAGAGGTCAATGGTATTGGAAATATACTTCAGGGAATCATCTCAGAGAATTTCCCAAATATCCAGAAGGGCAGGCCCATCCAGATACGAGAAGCTTTTAGAACCCCAAACAGACCTGACCAGAAAAGAACATCCCACCGCCACATTGTGATCTGAACTGGATCAATAGAAACGAAAGGAAAGATCCTAAAGGCAGCCAGGGAAAAGGGATCAGTAACCTATAAAGGCAAACCAATCAGAATAACCCCAGATTTCTCAGCAGAGACCATGCAAGCACGAAGTGACTGGAAGCATATATGTCATGCCCTTAAATCAAATAACTACCAACCAAGAATATTGTAGCCAGCTAAGCTCTCATTCATAACTGAGGGAACAATAAAAACATTCCATTCCAGGGAAAAGCTGCAACAATATGTCGAAACAAAACCAACACTACAGAGAATTCTCAAAGATGCTCTATACATAGAAAACCAAAATAAATGCAATATAGGGAAAGAAATGGCACCTAAACAGCATACCATCTAAGGACCACAAGAACTGTCAAGACACAGGCCCTACTAAAAGCTTTTAAAAATGGTAGGAAATAATAAATATCTCTCAATCCTAACTCCCCATATCAATGGACTTAATTCTCCAATTAAACGGCATAGGCTGTCTAGTTGGATCAAAAAGCAAGAGCCATCGTTCTGCTGTCTTCAAGCGACACATCTTACCCAAAAACAATCATCTTTTGAAAGTGAGAGCTTGGAATAAACTCTATCAAGCTAACTGTCCCCATAAACAGGCTGGAGTTGCCATCCTCATATCAGATACAATAGACTTCAAACTAAAATTAGTAAGAAAAGACAAAGAAGGTGACTACATACTACTAAAGGGATCTTTCCTCCAGGAAGACATAACGATCCTAAATATTTACACACCCAAGCCCGGAGCTCCAAACTTCATCAAGCAAACTTTACTTACACTGAAACCATACATAGATCGAAATACAGTGATTGTTGGTGAGTTTAACACACCACTCTCACCTATGGACAGATCAACAAGGCAAAACTCAACAGAGAAACCTTAGAACTGAACAACTATATAGACCAACTATCCAACAGACATCTGCAGAATATTCCACCAAGTAACAACACAATATACGTTTTTCTCAGAAGCACATGGAACATTTTACATAATAGACCACATCTTAGGCCATAAAACAAACCTGGAGAGATTCAGAAACACTGAAATTATTCCATGCACACTCTCAGACCATAAAGACATCAAATTGGAGCTGAACACATATCTCCACCAACGAAAACCCTGTAACTCATGGAGACTGAACAACACATTGTTGAATCAAAAACAATGGGTAATCGAAGAGATCAGAACAGATATCCAACTGTTTATGAAATTTAACAATAAGGAGCACACAAATATCAACTCCTTAGGGACACAACAAAGGCAGTACTCAGAGGAAAATTTATAGTGCTGAGTGCCTACAACAGCAAGTTGGAAAATTGGCAAACCAACTAGTTAATGTCTCACTTTAACCTCCTGGGAAAAGAGCAACAAACCAACCCTAAACCCATTAGGAGAAAGCAAATTATTAAAATCAAAGCAGAATTAAATGATTTGGAATAAAAAAACCTATAGAAAGAATCAACAAAACAAGGAGATGGTTCTTTGAAAGAATTAACAAAATTGACAAGCCCTTAGCAAATCTTACCATAAAAAGAAGAGAGCATATCGAAATAAAATCACAGATGAAAATGGTAATATCACGACAGAAATTACCAAGATCCAGAATATCATGAGGGAATACTTCTCAAACCTTTACGCCAACAAATTTGAGAATCTAGAAGAAATGGATGAATTCCTAGAAAATATTAACATACCCACACTGAACCAAGAAGAGCTAACCCAACTCAACAGGCCTATTTCAAGCTCTGAAATAGAAATGGAAATTAGACAACTTCCACTTAAAAAGAGCCCAGTGCCAGATGGATTCACAGCTGAATTCTATCAGGTCTTCAAAGCAGAGCTCACACCAATACTCCTCAAGCTCTTCAACGAAATTGAAAATGAAGGTTGTTTACCAAACTCATTCTGTGAAGCCAGTATATCCCTCATCCCCAAACCAGACAGAGATTCATCAAAGAAAGAGAACTATAGACCCATTTCTTTGATGAACATCGATGCAAAACTTCTCAACAAAATACTGGCCAACCGTCTACAACAACTCATCAAAAAATTATACACTATGATCAAACTGGATTCATCACAGGGAGGCAAAGCTGGTTCAACATACACAAATCAATTAATATAATTCAACACATCAACAGGAGCAAGGACAAAAATCACATGATTGTCTCAATAGATGCGGAAAAGGCATTTGACAAGATCCAAAACCCCTTTGTGTTAAAAGATGTGGAGAAACTAGGACTCCATGGAACATTTCTCAATGTAATAAAGGCTGTGTATGAGAAACCCACTGCTAGTATTATACTTAATGTTGAAAATCTAAAGCCATTCCCTCTAAAATCAGGAATGAGAGAAGGATGCCCACTCTCTCCACTCCTTTCTAACATAGTACTAAATTTCCTAGGCAGTGCAATAAGGCAAGAAGCAAGCATAAAGGGGATCCAAGTAGGGAAAGAGGAAATAAAACTATCCCTCTTTGCAGATGACATGATTCTGTATTTACAGAATCCTATAGACTCTACTCCCAAGCTCCTTGAGCTGATTCAAAGCTTTGGAAGGGTAGCAGGCCATAAAATCAACCCTCACAAATCAATTTCCTTCCTTTATGCCAACAGTGAGAGGAACGAGGCAATAATCAGGAAAGAAACTCCTTTCACAATAGCCTCAAAGAAAATAAAGTACCTAGGAATTAGCTTAACTAAGAATGTAAAGGACCGTTTAGATGAAAACTTTAAAACCCTGAAAAAGGAAATTAAAGCAGAACTAAGGAAATGGAAAAACCTCCCATGCTCTTGGATTGGAAGAATCAACATTGTGAGAATGATAATCTTGCCAAGGGCTATCTACAAATTCAATGCAATACCCATCAACATCCCAATGTCATTCTTTAAAGAAATAGAAGAGGCAATTTAAAATTTCATATGGAATAATAAAAGACCCCGTAAGCAAAAACACTTCTTAGCAGAAAGTACAGCGCTGGAGGAATTTCAATTCCAAACTTTAGACTCTATTACAGAGCTATAATTCTCAAAACAGCTTGGTACTGGCACAAGAACAGGCCTGAAGTCCAATGGAATAGAACTGCGGACCCAGATATTAAACCACAGACCTATGGCCACATAATCTTTGACAAGGGAGCCAAAAAAATAGAATGGAAGAAAGATAGCCTCTTCAACAAGTTGTGCTGGCAGAACTGGTTAAGCACCTGCAGAAAACTAAAGTTGGATCCTTCTTTGTCACCTTGCACTAGAATTAAGTCCAAATGGATCAAAGACCTGGAGGTAAAACTGACACACTGAAAAGTTTACTGGAAGGAATAGGAGATACACTAGGCCTCCTTCGCAGAAGTCGAAACTTTCTTAATAAGGACCAAGAATCACAACAAATCAGAGAAAGGCTGGATAAGTGGGACTGCATTAAACTGCAGAGATTTTGTATGGCAACGGATATAGCTGGTAAACTAATCAGGAAGCCTACAGAGTGGGAGAAGATCTTCACCAACCAAACAACGGAAAAGGCCTCATATCTAAAATATATCAGCAACTCAAAAAATAGAATCACTCCAAAACTAACCTCCAAAGTAACACTCATCCCATTAAAAAATGGGCCAAATTCTTAAAGAGAGTCTTCTCTGAAGAAGAAACAAAAATGGCCTATAGACACATGAAGAAATGCTCCACATCTCTGGTCATAAAAGAAATGCAAATCAAAACAACTCTAAGATTCCACCTCACTCCAGTTAGAATGGCCAGGATCAGGAAAACGAATGACAACAGATGCTGGAGGGGATGTGGCCAGGAGGGATCACTACTACACTGTTGGTGGGAGTGCAAACTCGTTCAACCACTATGGAAAGCAGTGTGGCAGTGACTCAAAATGCTAAACATAGAACTCCCCTATGACCCAGCAATTCCACTACTTGGCATTTACCCAACAATCCAGAAACAAGGGCATACTAAACCCACTAGCACAATAATGTTCATTGCAGCGCTATTCACCATAGCAAAGATATGGACCCAACCTAGATGTCCCTCAGTTGATGAGTGGATCAACAAGTTGTGGTATTTGTACACAATGGAATTCTATGCTGCTGTCAGAAAGAATCACATCGCCCCATTTGTTAGGATATGGAAAGACTTAGAACAAATCATATTAAGTGAAGTAAGCCAGACTCAAAGGAACTTAGGCTCAGTGGTTTCCCTCATTCGTCATAAGCAGTAGAAACCTTGGGCTCTACTAGCAGAGATTTGCAATAGAGCAAAAGGCCATATATAAGGCCATATAATGTGAAGCTACTTGAAAGGACCTCCAGGATATTGAAACAAAAGCCATATAATGAATGATTGTTGTCCTTAATGTACTATGTTGTCTCTCATCTCCTTTGCTGTCCCTTGGTTATCCAATATTGGTATTGTATCTCACTTTGTTATCTGATATATTGAATTTATTTGTATTTGGATATTTGAAATTTGATAGGGAAGGGGGGAAAACCAAGGCGAGTGGGGGGTGTGGGGTTGGAGGGAAATGGGTACCAAGACATGTGAAAGGGTATCAATGTATGTGAATTAATGCACCTTCTATCTGGCAAATATCATGTAACCCTTTTACTAATTACAATAAAAAAATGAAAAAAAAAGTTGTAGTTTGTGGGGAGGATGATGGGGTCAAATACATTTCTTCTTAGAAATTTACCTCATCTGCTTGCCCTGGATTTTCCTGGCTTTCTTCTTAGAGAAAGGCCTGTTATACTGGATTTGTGGCTTGGCAAAGATGTAGCATGTACATCTTCGAGTAAGACATCCAAAACTTCCATGCCTGAGACTCGAGTTTCCAGACCTTTGGCAACAGCACAGCAACATCTTTCTTCCTCCTGAGCCACAGGCCAAGTGAGCTGGCTTGAGCTGGTTGTTAGTTACAGTGGCTTGGTTACCAGGGTTCCATATTCTGTTCCATTGTGAGGGAGGCAGGGTCACCTTTCAGGGCCCAATGACCAGAGATCCTTGCTCACAGAAGACCTCACCAAAGACATACTGGAGGCTGAATCTCTCCTCCAATCTCACAATATACATGTGGATGTAGTAAACAGAACACCTTATTTGTCCATTCCCAATGTCTTCCACTAGGCCCAACTACCAGTCTGGTCTCAGGCTCAAGGAGCCTTTCTTAGGTAAGATCCAAACTTAAGGGTCAATATTGCCCTCATCCTTTACAAAACATTTGCTTCACAATGCCTTCTCTGCCTGCATTTTGCCCCTTGTCGAATTTTTTTTTGTTTTTGCTAGTCTTGGGACTTGACCTCAGAGTGTGAACATTGGTCTTGGGCTTTCTTTAGGCTTTAGCTGTCCCACCGAGCCACAGCACCACTTGCAGCGTTTTCTATGTATGTGGTAATGAGGAATCAAACCTGAGTCTTTTTGCGTGGTAGCCAAGGACTCTACCACTAGGTCAAACACACAGGGCATCTTGCACATATTTTTGACGTCAATCTACTAGGATATTATTAGGTTTCTGTATCCTAATCAATTTTTTCCTGATGATTAGCTTTGCTGTCATGTGTAAAAAATGCAAGAGGGAAAAACACAGAAGAATTAGTGAAATTCAAAAAAAACATTACACAAATAGATAAGTTTTCATTCTTTGTAGGAGAAAGGATATTTTGATATGATGATGATGACTTTATAATTTCTATGTCAGGGTTGAGAGTTTGGCATAGTGGTAGAGTGCTTGCCTAGCATCCATGAAGATCTGGGTTTGATTGCTCAGTATGCCATAGATAGAAAATCGAGATGTGGCACTGTGGCTCAAGTGGCAGAGGGCTAGACTTGAGAAAACCCGAGGACAGTGCTCAGGCCCTGAATTCCAGCCCCAAGACTGGCAGAAAGATAAAAGAAAATAAAAATGCTTTTTACGAGCTAATTCACTCACAGCATTTGCTTCTGAAATCTTCGCTTCTGCATCTTGTGAAATACCCCTTTCCCTCAACGTAGACAAGAAAAACAGATCCATCCCATGGTCCTCTGTGAGGACACTGGTTGGGCTAAGAGCTAGTCGTGCAGCAACACATAAGTTTTATTCTAATATTTTCCAAACTTTGTACTCAAATATGCTACCTACTTACCAACTTAGGTCAGTTATCCTTGTGCTATACCTTTTCTTCATTACTACAATATTCTTACACTCCTACGTTAATCCTCTTGTACCTGACCTGACCTCTCTCATTCTTTTTTTCTATCTCTGGACCTCTGCTCGTCTTTCAACCCTTATACTGCACGGATCTACACTTGATGGCTGTTGAGCAATATTGTATATGTATGTGGTTAATTATTTTCTAGGCTCAGAGGGACTTAAAGACAATAGAGATTGGATTGAGAGGCTTATTGTTTTGGGTATAAATCGCTTATCAGTGGTTGTATTAGACTGGTCTGTAAGTGCACAAAAAGAAAGAGTGATAATACCAATCAAAACCTGTTAACATCTAGTGTCTGCCAGCAACAGAGGTCTAGGTTGGTTATATCTGAAAAACTATAATCGTATTTAGTAGTAATCTTGCTCCCATTTTCAAATGGGCAGAACAAGAAACTCAAGAAAAATGTCAAATCAAGAAACAACATCCCCCACCCAATGTAAACAGACAATGGAACAGTCACTGGCAAACCTAGAGGAGAGTCTTCCAAGTGCTACACAAATGCAATTGATAAACATCATTAATGAAAAATGTGAAAATATAAAGAAAGAGATAATGGAGGAAGCCATAGCTGAACAAGAGGAAAGCATAAACAAGGTGATAAGTGAAAAAGAAGAAGCCATAAAGGAGGCCATAATAAAGGTTTTTCAAAGAAAGATGGATGAATTCATAGAATCCACAAATAAAAACGTGAACAAACTCCAGCAAATGTCCAAAGAAAATAAAGCTACTGAGCTAACCACTCAAAAGGAAATCAAGGAGATAAAGAAATCCATACATGATCTAAAACAAGAGATGCAAGGCATCAAAAGTGAGCAATTAGAAGCAAGGGCGATGAAAAATAAAGTAGATAGCTTTGATAGCAGGTTAGACAATGCAGAGGATAGAAATTCCGGGGCTGAAGATAATTTAGTTATTATAGAGAAAGAACAGAAAACGAGTCCATCCAAAGATAGGAAAATTGAGAGAGCGCTTCAGGAGGTCCAAGATACAATTACGAAGCCTAATTGAAGGCTAGTTGGTATTGAGGAGGGCGTGGAGAAAGAGGTCAATGGTATTGGAAATATACTTCAGGGAATCATCTCAGAGAATTTCCGAAATATCCAGAAGGGCAGGCCCATCCAGATACGAGAAGCTTTTAGAACCCCAAACAGACCTGACCAGAAAAGAACATCCCACCGCCACATTGTGATCTGAACTGGATCAATAGAAACGAAAGGAAAGATCCTAAAGGCAGCCAGGGAAAAGGGATCAGTAACCTATAAAGGCAAACCAATCAGAATAACCCCAGATTTCTCAGCAGAGGCCATGCAAGCACGAAGTGACTGGAAGCATATATGTCATGCCCTTAAATCAAATAACTACCAACCAAGAATATTGTAGCCAGCTAAGTTCTCATTCATAACTGAGGGAACAATAAAAACATTCCATTCCAGGGAAAAGCTGCAGCAATATGTCGAAACAAAACCAACACTACAGAGAATTCTCAAAGATGCTCTATACATAGAAAACCAAAATAAATGCAATATAGGGAAAGAAATGGCACCTAAACAGCATACCATCTAAGGACCACAAGAACTGTCAAGACACAGGCCCTACTAAAAGCTTTTAAAAATGGTAGGAAATAATAAATATCTCTCAATCCTAACTCCCCATATCAATGGAGTTAATTCTCCAATTAAACGGCATAGGCTGTCTAGTTGGATCAAAAAGCAAGAGCCATCGTTCTGCTGTCTTCAAGCGACACATCTTACCCAAAAACAATCATCTTTTGAAAGTGAGAGCTTGGAATAAACTCTATCAAGCTAACTGCCCCCATAAACAGGCTGGAGTTGCCAACCTCATATCAGATACAATAGACTTCAAACTAAAATTAGTAAGAAAAGACAAAGAAGGTGACTACATACTACTAAAGGGATCTTTCCTCCAGGAAGACATAGCGATCCTAAATATTTACACACCCAAGCCCGGAGCTCCAAACTTCATCAAGCAAACTTTACTTACACTGAAACCATACATAGATCAAAATACAGTGATTGTTGGTGAGTTTAACACACCACTCTCACCTATGGACAGATCAACAAGGCAAAACTCAACAGAGAAACCTTAGAACTGAACAACTATATAGACCAACTAGATCTAACAGACATCTGCAGAATATTCCACCCAGTAACAACACAATATACGTTTTTCTCAGAAGCACATGGAACATTTTCCATAATAGACCACATCTTAGGCCATAAAACAAACCTGGAGAGATTCAGAAACACTGAAATTATTCCATGCACACTCTCAGACCATAAAGACATCAAATTGGAGCTTAACACATATCTCTACCAACGAAAACCCTGTAACTCATGGAGACTGAACAACACATTGTTGAATCAAAAACAATGGGTAATCGAAGAGATCAGAACAGATATCCAACTGTTTATGAAATTTAACAATAAGGAGCACACAAATATCAACTCCTTAGGGACACAACAAAGGCAGTACTCAGAGGAAAATTTATAGTGCTGAGTGCCTACAACAGCAAGTTGGAAAAATGGCAAACCAACTAGTTAATGTCTCACTTTAACCTCCTGGAAAAAGAGCAACAAACCAACCCTAAACCCATTAGGAGAAAGCAAATTATTAAAATCAAAGCAGAATTAAATGATTTGGAATAAAAAAACCTATAGAAAGAATCAACAAAACAAGGAGATGGTTCTTTGAAAGAATTAACAAAATTGACAAGCCCTTAGCAAATCTTACCATAAAAAGAAGAGAGCATATCGAAATAAAATCACAGATGAAAATGGTAATATCACGACAGAAATTACCAAGATCCAGAATATCATGAGGGAATACTTCTCAAACCTTTACGCCAACAAATTTGAGAATCTAGAAGAAATGGATGAATTCCTAGAAAATATTAACATACCCACACTGAACCAAGAAGAGCTAACCCAACTCAACAGGCCTATTTCAAGCTCTGAAATAGAAATGGAAATTAGACAACTTCCACTTAAAAAGAGCCCAGTGCCAGATGGATTCACAGCTGAATTCTATCAGGTCTTCAAAGCAGAGCTCACACCAATACTCCTCAAGCTCTTCAACGAAATTGAAAATGAAGGTTGTTTACCAAACTCATTCTGTGAAGCCAGTATATCCCTCATCCCCAAACCAGACAGAGATTCATCAAAGAAAGAGAACTATAGACCCATTTCTTTGATGAACATCGATGCAAAACTTCTCAACAAAATACTGGCCAACCGTCTACAACAACTCACCAAAAAATTATACACTATGAACAAACTGGATTCATCACAGGGAGGCAAAGCTGGTTCAACATACACAAATCAATTAATATAATTCAACACATCAACAGGAGCAAGGACAAAAATCACATGATTGTCTCAATAGATGCGGAAAAGGCATTTGACAAGATCCAAAACCCCTTTATGTTAAAAGATGTGGAGAAACTAGGAATCCATGGAACATTTCTCAATGTAATAAAGGCTGTGTATGAGAAACCCACTGCTAGTATTATACTTAATGGTGAAAATCTAAAGCCATTCCCTCTAAAATCAGGAACGAGAGAAGGATGCCAACTCTCCACTCCTTTCTAACATAGTACTAAATTTCCTAGGCAGTGCAATAAGGCAAGAAGCAAGCATAAAGGGGATCCAAGTAGGGAAAGAGGAAATAAAACTATCCCTCTTTGCAGATGACATGATTCTGTATTTACAGAATCCTATAGACTCTACCCCCAAGCTCCTTGAGCTGATTCAAAGCTTTGGAAGGGTAGCAGGCCATAAAATCAACCCTCACAAATCAATTGCCTTCCTTTATGCCAACAGTGAGAGGAACGAGGCAATAATCAGGAAAGAAACTCCTTTCACAGTAGCCTCAAAGAAAATAAAGTACCTAGGAATTAGCTTAACTAAGAATGTAAAGGACCGTTTAGATGAAAACTTTAAAACCCTGAAAAAGGAAGTTAAAGCAGAACTAAGGAAATGGAAAAACCTCCCATGCTCTTGGATTGGAAGAATCAACATTGTGAAAATGATAATCTTGCCAAGGGCTATCTACAAATTCAATGCAATACCCATCAACATCCCAATGTCATTCTTTAAAGAAATAGAAGAGGCAATTTAAAATTTCATATGGAATAATAAAAGACCCCGTAAGCAAAAACACTTCTTAGCAGAAAGTACAGCGCTGGAGGAATTTCAATTCCAAACTTTAGACTCTATTACAGAGCTATAATTCTCAAAACAGCTTGGTACTGGCACAAGAACAGGCCTGAAGTCCAATGGAATAGAACTGCGGACCCAGATATTAAACCACAGACCTATGGCCACATAATCTTTGACAAGGGAGCCAAAAAAATAGAATGGAAGAAAGATAGCCTCTTCAACAAGTTGTGCTGGGAGAACTGGTTAAGCACCTGCAGAAAACTAAAGTTGGATCCTTCTTTGTCACCTTGCACTAGAATTAAGTCCAAATGGATCAAAGACCTGGAGGTAAAACTGACACACTGAAAAGTTTACTGGAAGGAATAGGAGATACACTAGGCCTCCTTCGCAGAAGTCGAAACTTTCTTAATAAGGACCAAGAATCACAACAAATCAGAGAAAGGCTGGATAAGTGGGACTGCATTAAACTGCAGAGATTTTGTATGGCAACGGATATAGCTAGTAAACTAATCAGGAAGCCTACAGAGTGGGAGAAGATCTTCACCAACCAAACAACGGAAAAGGCCTCATATCTAAAATATATCAGCAACTCAAAAAATAGAATCACTCCAAAACTAACCTCCAAAGTAACACCCATCCCATCAAAAAATGGGCCAAATTCTTAAAGAGAGTCTTCTCTGAAGAAGAAACAAAAATGGCCTAGAGACACATGAAGAAATGCTCCACATCTCTGGTCATAAAAGAAATGCAAATCAAAACAACTCTAAGATTCCTCCTCACTCCAGTTAGAATGGCCAGGATCAGGAAAACGAATGACAACAGATGCTGGAGGGGATGTGGCCAGGAGGGATCACTACTACACTGTTGGTGGGAGTGCAAACTCGTTCAACCACTATGGAAAGCAGTGTGGCAGTGCCTCAAAATGCTAAACAAAAACTCCCCTTTGACCCAGCAATTCCACTACTTGGCATTTACCCAACAATCCAGAAACAAGGGCATACTAAACCCACTAGCACAATAATGTTCATTGCAGCGCTATTCACCATAGCAAAGATATGGACCCAACCTAGATGTCCCTCAGTTGATGAGTGGATCAACAAGTTGTGGTATTTGTACACAATGGAATTCTATGCTGCTGTCAGAAAGAATCACATCGCCCCATTTGTTAGGATGTGGAAAGACTTAGAACAAATCATATTAAGTGAAGTAAGCCAGACTCAAAGGAACTTAGGCTCAGTGGTTTCCCTCATTCGTCATAAGCAGTAGAAACCTTGTGCTCTACTAGCAGAGATTTGCAATAGAGCAAAAGGCCATATATAAGGCCATATAATGTGAAGCTAATTGAAAGGACCTCCAGGATATTGAAACAAAAGCCATATAATGAATGATTGTTGTCCTTAATGTATTATGTTGTCTCTCATCTCCTTTGCTGTCCCTTGGTTATCCCATATTGGTATTGTATCTCACTTTGTTATCTGTTATATTGAATTTATTTGTATTTGGATATTTGAAATTTGATAGGGAAGGGGGGAAAACCAAGATGGGTGGGAGGGTGTGGGGTTGGAGGGAAATGGGTAACAAGACATGTGAAAGGGTATCAATGTATGTGAATTAATGCACCTTCTATCTGGCAAATATCATGTAACCCTTTTACTAATTACAATAAAAAAATGAAAAAAAAAGTTGTAGTGTGTGGGGAGGAGGATGGGGTCAAATACATTTCTTCTTAGAAATTTACCTCATCTGGTTGCCCTGGATTTTCCTGGCCTTCTTCTTAGAGAAAGGCCTGTTATACTGGATTTATGGCTTGGCAAAGATGTAGCATGTACATCTTCGAGTAAGACATCCACAACTTCCATGCCTGAGACTCGAGTTTCCTGACCTTTGGCAACAGCACAGCAACATCTTTCTTCCTCCTGAGCCACAGGCCAAGTGAGCTGGCTTGAGCTGGTTGTTAGTTACAGTGGCTTGGTTACCAGGGTTCCATATTCTGTTCCATTGTGAGGGAGGCAGGGTCACCTTTCAGGGCCCAATGACCAGAGATCCTTGCTCACAGAAGACCTCACCAAAGACATACTGGAGGCTGAATCTCTCCTCCAATCTCACAATATACATGTGGATGTAGTAAACAGAACACCTTATTTGTCCATTCCCAATGTCTTCCACTAGGCCCAACTACCAGTCTGGTCTCAGGCTCAAGGAGCCTTTCTTAGGTAAGATCCAAACTTAAGGGTCAATATTGCCCTCATCCTTTACAAAACATTTGCTTCACAATGCCTTCTCTGCCTGCATTTTGCCCCTTGTCGAATTTTTTTTTGTTTTTGCTAGTCTTGGGACTTGACCTCAGAGTGTGAACATTGGTCTTGGGCTTTCTTTAGGCTTTAGCTGTCCCACCGAGCCACAGCACCACTTGCAGCGTTTTCTATGTATGTGGTAATGAGGAATCAAACCTGAGTCTTTTTGCGTGGTAGCCAAGGACTCTACCACTAGGTCAAACACACAGGGCATCTTGCACATATTTTTGACGTCAATCTACTAGGATATTATTAGGTTTCTGTATCCTAATCAATTTTTTCCTGATGATTAGCTTTGCTGTTATATTGTGTAAAAAATGCAAGAGGGAAAAACACAGAAGAATTAGTGAAATTCAAAAAAAAACATTACACAAATAGATAAGTGTTCATTCTTTGTAGGAGAAAGGATATTTTGATATGATGATGATGACTTTATAATTTCTGTGTCAGGGTTGAGAGTTTGGCATAGTGGTAGAGTGCTTGCCTAGCATCCATGAAGATCTGGGTTTGATTGCTCAGTATCCCATAGATAGAAAATCGAGATGTGGCACTGTGGCTCAAGTGGCAGAGGGCTAGACTTGAGAAAACCCGAGGACAGTGCTCAGGCCCTGAATTCCAGCCCCAAGACTGGCAGAAAGGTAAAAGAAAATAAAAAGGCTTTTTACGAGCTAATTCACTCACAGCATTTGCTTCTGAAATCTTCGCTTCTGCATCTTGTGAAATACCCCTTTCCCTCAACGTAGACAAGAAAAACAGATCCATCCCATGGTCCTCTGTGAGGCCACTGGTTGGGCTAAGAGCTAGTCGTGCAGCAACACATAAGTTTTATTCTAATATTTTCCAAACTTTGTACTCAAATATGCTACCTACTTACCAACTTAGGTCAGTTATCCTTGTGCTATACCTTTTCTTCATTACTACAATATTCTTACACTCCTACGTTAATCCTCTTGTACCTGACCTGACCTCTCTTTCTTTTTTTCTATCTCTGGACCTCTGCTCGTCTTTCAACCCTTATACTGCACGGATCTACACTTGATGGCTGTTGAGCAATATTGTATATGTATGTGGTTAATTATTTTCTAGGCTCAGAGGGACTTAAAGACAATAGAGATTGGATTGAGAGGCTTATTGTTTTGGGTATAAATCGCTTATCAGTGGTTGTATTAGACTGGTCTGTAAGTGCACAAAAAGAAAGAGTGATAATACCAATCAAAACCTGTTAACATCTAGTGTCTGCCAGCAACAGAGGTCTAGGTTGGTTATATCTGAAAAACTATAATCGTATTTAGTAGTAATCTTGCTCCCATTTTCAAATGGGCAGAACAAGAAACTCAAGAAAAATGTCAAATCAAGAAACAACATCCCCCACCCAATGTAAACAGACAATGGAACAGTCACTGGCAAACCTAGAGGAGAGTCTTCCAAGTGCTACACAAATGCAATTGATAAACATCATTAATGAAAAATGTGAAAATATAAAGAAAGAGATAATGGAGGAAGCCATAGCTGAACAAGAGGAAAGCATAAACAAGGTGATAAGTGAAAAAGAAGAAGCCATAAAGGAGGCCATAATAAAGGTTTTTCAAAGAAAGATGGATGAATTCATAGAATCCACAAATAAAAACGTGACCAAACTCCAGCAAATGTCCAAAGAAAATAAAGCTACTGAGCTAACCACTCAAAAGGAAATCAAGGAGATAAAGAAATCCATACATGATCTAAAACAAGAGATGCAAGGCATCAAAAGTGAGCAATTAGAAGCAAGGGCGATGAAAAATAAAGTAGATAGCTTTGATAGCAGGTTAGACAATGCAGAGGAGAGAATTTCCGGGGCTGAAGATAATTTAGGTATTATAGAGAAAGAACAGAAAACGAGTCCATCCAAAGATAGGAAAATTGAGAGAGCGCTTCAGGAGGTCCAAGATACAATTAGGAAGCCTAATTGAAGGCTACTTGGGATTGAGGAGGGCGTGGAGAAAGAGGTCAATGGTATTGGAAATAGACTTCAGGGAATCATCTCAGAGAATTTCCCAAATATCCAGAAGGGCAGGCCCATCCAGATACGAGAAGCTTTTAGAACCCCAAACAGAGCTGACGAGAAAAGAACATCCCACCGCCACATTGTGATCTGAACTGGATCAATAGAAACGAAAGGAAAGATCCTAAAGGCAGCCAGGGAAAAGGGATCAGTAACCTATAAAGGCAAACCAATCAGAATAACCCCAGATTTCTCAGCAGAGACCATGCAAGCACGAAGTGACTGGAAGCATATGTGTCATGCCCTTAAATCAAATAACTACCAACCAAGAATATTGTAGCCAGCTAAGCTCTCATTCATAACTGAGGGAACAATAAAAATATTCCATTCCAGGGAAAAGCTGCAACAATATGTCGAAACAAAACCAACACTACAGAGAATTCTCAAAGATGCTCTATACATAGAAAACCAAAATAAATGCAATATAGGGAAAGAAATGGCACCTAAACAGCATACCACCTAAGGACCACAAGAACTGTCAAGACACAGGCCCTACTAAAAGCTTTTAAAAATGGTAGGAAATAATAAATATCTCTCAATCCTAACTCCCCATATCAATGGACTTAATTCTCCAATTAAACGGCATAGGCTGTCTAGTTGGATCAAAAAGCAAGAGCCATCGTTCTGCTGTCTTCAAGCGACACATCTTACCCAAAAACAATCATCTTTTGAAAGTGAGAGCTTGGAATAAACTCTATCAAGCTAACTGTCCCCATAAACAGGCTGCAGTTGCCATCCTCATATCAGATACAATAGACTTCAAACTAAAATTAGTAAGAAAAGACAAAGAAGGTTACTACATACTACTAAAGGGATCTTTCCTCCCGGAAGACATAACGATCCTAAATATTTACACACCCAAGCCCGGAGCTCCAAACTTCATCAAGCAAACTTTACTTACACTGAAACCATACATAGATCAAAATACAGTGATTGTTGGTGAGTTTAACACACCACTCTCACCTATGGACAGATCAACAAGGCAAAACTCAACAGAGAAACCTTAGAACTGAACAACTATATAGACCAACTAGATCTAACAGACATCTGCAGAATATTCCACCCAGTAACAACACAATATACGTTTTTCTCAGAAGCGCATGGAACATTTTCCATAATAGACCACATCTTAGGCCATAAAACAAACCTGGACAAATTCAGAAACACTGAAATTATTCCATGCACACTCTCAGACCATAAAGGCATCAAATTGGAGCTGAACACATATCTCCACCAACGAAAACCCTGTAACTCATGGAGACTGAACAACACATTGTTGAATCAAAAACAATGGGTAATCGAAGAGATCAGAACAGATATCCAACTGTTTATGAAATTTAACAATAAGGAGCACACAAATATCAACTCCTTAGGGACACAACAAAGGCAGTACTCAGAGGAAAATTTATAGTGCTGAGTGCCTACAACAGCAAGTTGGAAAATTGGCAAACCAACTAGTTAATGTCTCACTTTAACCTCCTGGGAAAAGAGCAACAAACCAACCCTAAACCCATTAGGAGAAAGCAAATTATTAAAATCAAAGCAGAATTAAATGATTTGGAATAAAAAAAACCTATAGAAAGAATCAACAAAACAAGGAGATGGTTCTTTGAAAGAATTAACAAAATTGACAAGCCCTTAGCAAATCTTACCATAAAAAGAAGAGAGCATATCGAAATAAAATCACAGATGAAAATGGTAATATCACGACAGAAATTACCAAGATCCAGAATATCATGAGGGAATACTTCTCAAACCTTTACGCCAACAAATTTGAGAATCTAGAAGAAATGGATGAATTCCTAGAAAATATTAACATACCCACACTGAACCAAGAAGAGCTAACCCAACTCAACAGGCCTATTTCAAGCTCTGAAATAGAAATGGAAATTAGACAACTTCCACTTAAAAAGAGCCCAGTGCCAGATGGATTCACAGCTGAATTCTATCAGGTCTTCAAAGCAGAGCTCACACCAATACTCCTCAAGCTCTTCAACGAAATTGAAAATGAAGGTTGTTTACCAAACTCATTCTGTGAAGCCAGTATATCCCTCATCCCCAAACCAGACAGAGATTCATCAAAGAAAGAGAACTATAGACCCATTTCTTTGATGAACATCGATGCAAAACTTTTCAACAAAATACTGGCCAACCGTCTACAACAACTCATCAAAAAATTATACACTATGATCAAACTGGATTCATCACAGGGAGGCAAAGCTGGTTCAACATACACAAATCAATTAATATAATTCAACACATCAACAGGAGCAAGGACAAAAATCACATGATTGTCTCAATAGATGCGGAAAAGGCATTTGACAAGATCCAAAACCCCTTTATGTTAAAAGATGTGGAGAAACTAGGACTCCATGGAACATTTCTCAATGTAATAAAGGCTGTGTATGAGAAACCCACTGCTAGTATTATCCTTAATGGTGAAAATCTAAAGCCATTCCCTCTAAAATCAGGAACGAGAGAAGGATGCCCACTCTCTCCACTCCTTTCTAACATAGTACTAAATTTCCTAGGCAGTGCAATAAGGCAAGAAGCAAGCATAAATGGGATCCAAGTAGGGAAAGAGGAAATAAAACTATCCCTCTTTGCAGATGACATGATTCTGTATTTACAGAATCCTATAGACTCTACTCCCAAGCTCCTTGAGCTGATTCAAAGCTTTGGAAGGGTAGCAGGCCATAAAATCAACCCTCACAAATCAATTTCCTTCCTTTATGCCAACAGTGAGAGGAACGAGGCAATAATCAGGAAAGAAACTCCTTTCACAATAGCCTCAAAGAAAATAAAGTACCTAGGAATTAGCTTAACTAAGAATGTAAAGGACCGTTTAGATGAAAACTTTAAAACCCTGAAAAAGGAAATTAAAGCAGAACTAAGGAAATGGAAAAACCTCCCATGCTCTTGGATTGGAAGAATCAACATTGTGAAAATGATAATCTTGCCAAGGGCTATCTACAAATTCAATGCAATACCCATCAACATCCCAATGTCATTCTTTAAAGAAATAGAAGAGGCAATTTAAAATTTCATATGGAATAATAAAAGACCCCGTAAGCAAAAACACTTCTTAGCAGAAAGTACAGCGCTGGAGGAATTTCAATTCCAAACTTTAGACTCTATTACAGAGCTATAATTCTCAAAAAAGCTTGGTACTGGCACAAGAACAGGCCTGAAGTCCAATGGAATAGAACTGCGGACCCAGATATTAAACCACAGACCTATGGCCACATAATCTTTGACAAGGGAGCCAAAAAAATAGAATGGAAGAAAGATAGCCTCTTCAACAAGTTGTGCTGGGAGAACTGGTTAAGCACCTGCAGAAAACTAAAGTTGGATCCTTCTTTGTCACCTTGCACTAGAATTAAGTCCAAATGGATCAAAGACCTGGAGGTAAAACTGACACACTGAAAAGTTTACTGGAAGGAATAGGAGATACACTAGGCCTCCTTCGCAGAAGTCGAAACTTTCTTAATAAGGACCAAGAATCACAACAAATCAGAGAAAGGCTGGATAAGTGGGACTGCATTAAACTGCAGAGATTTTGTATGGCAACGGATATAGCTAGTAAACTAATCAGGAAGCCTACAGAGTGGGAGAAGATCTTCACCAACCAAACAACGGAAAAGGCCTCATATCTAAAATATATCAGCAACTCAAAAAATTGAATCACTCCAAAACTAACCTCCAAAGTAACACCCATCACATTAAAAAATGGGCCAAATTCTTAAAGAGAGTCTTCTCTGAAGAAGAAACAAAAATGGCCTATAGACACATGAAGAAATGCTCCACATCTCTGGTCATAAAAGAAATGCAAATCAAAACAATTCTAAGATTCCACCTCACTCCAGTTAGAATGGCCAGGATCAGGAAAACGAATGACAACAGATGCTGGAGGGGATGTGGCCAGGAGGGATCACTACTACACTGTTGGTGGGAGTGCAAACTCGTTCAACCACTATGGAAAGCAGTGTGGCAGTGCCTCAAAATGCTAAACATAGAACTCCCCTATGACCCAGCAATTCCACTACTTGGCATTTACCCAACAATCCAGAAACAAGGGCATACTAAACCCACTAGCACAATAATGTTCATTGCAGCGCTATTCACCATAGCAAAGATATGGACCCAACATAGATGCCCCTCAGTTGATGAGTGGATCAACAAGTTGTGGTATTTGTACACAATGGAATTCTATGCTGCTGTCAGAAAGAATGACATCGCCCCATTTGTTAGGATATGGAAAGACTTAGAACAAATCATATTAAGTGAAGTAAGCCAGACTCAAAGGAACTTAGGCTCAGTGGTTTCCCTCATTCGTCATAAGCAGTAGAAACCTTGGGCTCTACTAGCAGAGATTTGCAATAGAGCAAAAGGCCATATATAAGGCCATATAATGTGAAGCTACTTGAAAGGACCTCCAGGATATTGAAACAAAAGCCATATAATGAATGATTGTTGTCCTTAATGTACTATGTTGTCTCTCATCTCCTTTGCTGTCCCTTGGTTATCCCATATTGGTATTGTATCTCACTTTGTTATCTGATATATTGAATTTATTTGTATTTGGATATTTGAAATTTGATAGGGAAGGGGGGAAAACCAAGACGAGTGGGGGGTGTGGGGTTGGAGGGAAATGGGTACCAAGACATGTGAAAGGGTATCAATGTATATGAATTAATGCACCTTCTATCTGGCAAATATCATGTAACCCTTTTACTAATTACAATAAAAAAATGAAAAAAAAAGTTGTAGTGTGTGGGGAGGAGGATGGGGTCAAATACATTTCTTCTTAGAAATTTACCTCATCTGCTTGCCCTGGATTTTCCTGGCCTTCTTCTTAGAGAAAGGCCTGTTATACTGGATTTGTGGCTTGGCAAAGATGTAGCATGTACATCTTCGAGTAAGACATCCACAACTTCCATGCCTGAGACTCGAGTTTCCAGACCTTTGGCAACAGCACAGCAACATCTTTCTTCCTCCTGAGCCACAGGCCAAGTGAGCTGGCTTGAGCTGGTTGTTAGTTACAGTGGCTTGGTTACCAGGGTTCCATATTCTGTTCCATTGTGAGGGAGGCAGGGTCACCTTTCAGGGCCCAATGACCAGAGATCCTTGCTCACAGAAGACCTCACCAAAGACATACTGGAGGCTGAATCTCTCCTCCAATCTCACAATATACATGTGGATGTAGTAAACAGAACACCTTATTTGTCCATTCCCAATGTCTTCCACTAGGCCCAACTACCAGTCTGGTCTCAGGCTCAAGGAGCCTTTCTTAGGTAAGATCCAAACTTAAGGGTCAATATTGCCCTCATCCTTTACAAAACATTTGCTTCACAATGCCTTCTCTGCCTGCATTTTGCCCCTTGTCGAATTTTTTTTTGTTTTTGCTAGTCTTGGGACTTGACCTCAGAGTGTGAACATTGTTCTTGGGCTTTCTTTAGGCTTTAGCTGTCCCACCGAGCCACAGCACCACTTGCAGCGTTTTCTATGTATGTGGTAATGAGGAATCAAACCTGAGTCTTTTTGCGTGGTAGCCAAGGACTCTACCACTAGGTCAAACACACAGGGCATCTTGCACATATTTTTGACGTCAATCTACTAGGATATTATTAGGTTTCTGTATCCTAATCAATTTTTTTCCTGATGATTAGCTTTGCTGTCATGTGTAAAAAATGCAAGAGGGAAAAACACAGAAGAATTAGTGAAATTCAAAAAAGAGCATTACACAAATAGATAAGTGTTCATTCTTTGTAGGAGAAAGGATATTTTGATATGATGATGATGACATTATAATTTCTATGTCAGGGTTGAGAGTTTGGCATAGTGGTAGAGTGCTTGCCTAGCATCCATGAAGATCTGGGTTTGATTGCTCAGTATCACATAGATAGAAAATCTAGATGTGGCACTGTGGCTCAAGTGGCAGAGGGCTAGACTTGAGAAAACCCGAGGACAGTGCTCAGGCCCTGAATTCCAGCCCCAAGACTGGCAGAAAGATAAAAGAAAATAAAAATGCTTTTTACGAGCTAATTCACTCACAGCATTTGCTTCTGAAATCTTCGCTTCTGCATCTTGTGAAATACCCCTTTCCCAAAAGAGATCCATCCCATGGTCCACTGTGAGGCCACTGGTTGGGCTAAGAGCTAGTCGTGCAGCAACACAAAAGTTTTATTCTAATATTTTCCAAACTTTGTACTCAAATATGCTACCTACTTACCAACTTAGGTCAGTAATCCTTATGCTATACCTTTTCTTCATTACTACAATATTCTTACACTCCTACGTTAATCCTCTTGTACCTGCCCTGACCTCTCTCATTCTTTTTTTCTATCTCTGGACCTCTGCTCGTCTTTCAACCCTTATACTGCACGGATCTACACTTGATGGCTGTTGAGCAATATTGTATATGTAGGTGGTTAATTATTCTCTAGTCTCAGAGGGTCTTAAAGACAATAGAGTTTGTATTGAGAGGCTTATTGTTTTGGGTATAAATCGCTTATCAGTGGTTGTATTAGACTGGTCTGTAAGTGCACAAAAAGAAAGAGTGATAATACCAATCAAAACTTGTGAACATCTAGTGTCTGCCAGCTACAGAGGACTAGCTTGGTTATATCTGAAAAACTATAATCGTATTTAGTAGTAATCTTGCTCCCATTTTCAAATGGGCAGAACAAGAAACTCAAGAAAAATGTCAAATCAAGAAACAACATCCCCCACCCAATGTAAACAGACAATGGAACAGTCACTGGCAAACCTAGAGGAGAGTCTTCCAAGTGCTACACAAATGCAATTGATAAACATCATTAATGAAAAATGTGAAAATATAAAGAAAGAGATAATGGAGGAAGCCATAGCTGAACAAGTGGAAAGCATAAACAAGGTGATAATGAAAAAGAAGAAGCCATAAAGGAGGCCATAATAAAGGTTTTTCAAAGAAAGATGGATGAATTCATAGAATCCACAAATAAAAACGTGACCACACTCCAGCAAATGTCCAAAGAAACTAAAGCTACTGAGCTAACCACTCAAAAGCAAATCAAGGAGATAAAGAAATCCATACATTATCTAAAACAAGAGATGCAAGGCATCAAAAGTGAGCAATTAGAAGCAAGGCGATGAAAAATAAAGTAGATAGCTTTGATAGCAGGTTAGACAATGCAGAGGAGAGTATTTCCGGGGCTGAAGATAATTTAGTTATTATACAGAAAGAACAGAAAATGAGTCAATCCAAATCTAGGAAATATGACAGAGCGCTTCAGGAGGTCCAAGATACAATTACGAAGCCTAATTTAAGGCTAGTTGGTATTGAGGAGGGCGTGGAGAAAGAGGTCAATGGTATTGGAAATATACATCAGGGAATCATCTCAGAGAATTTCCCAAATATCCAGAAGGGCAGGCCCATCCAGATACGAGAAGCTTTTAGAACCCCAAACAGACCTGACCAGAAAAGAACATCCCACCGCCACATTGTGATCCGAACTGGATCAATAGAAACGAAAGGATAGATCCTAAAGGCAGCCAGGGAAAAGGGTTCAGTAACCTATAAAGGCAAACCAATCAGAATAACCCCAGATTTCTCAGCAGAGACTATGCAAGCACGAAGTGAGTGGAAACATATATGTCATGCCCTTACATCAAACCAAGAATACTGTAGCCAGCTAAGCTCTCATTCATAACTGAGGAAACAATAAAAACATTCCATTCCAGGGAAAAGCTGCAACAATATGTTGAAACAAAACCAACACTACAGAGAATTCTCAAAGATGCTCTATACATAGAAAACCAAAATAAATGCAATATAGGGAAAGAAATGGCACCTAAACAGCATACCATCTAAGGACCACAAGAACTGTCAAGACACAGGCCCTACTAAAAGCTTTTAAAAATGGTAGGAAATAATAAATATCTCTCAATCCTAACTCCCCATATCAATGGACTTAATTCTCCAATTAAACGGCATAGGCTGTCTAGTTGGATCAAAAAGCAAGAGCCATCGTTCTGCTGTCTTCAAGCGACACATCTTACCCAAAAACAATCATCTTTTGAAAGTGAGAGCTTGGAATAAACTCTATCAAGCTAACTGTCCCCATAAACAGGCTGGAGTTGCCATCCATCCTCATACCCGATACAATAGACTTCAAACTAAAATTAGTAAGAAAAGACAAAGAAGGTGACTACATACTACTAAAGGGATCTTTCCTCCAGGAAGACATAACGATCCTAAATATTTACACACCCTTTTGAAGATTCTCAAAAGATTGAAGATTCTGCCAGTGTAAGTTAGATTCCGGCATTGATATTAAATAATGCAATGAGTAAGTATTTATATTTGAAATATCACTGTTGACAAAATCTAACACACATTTGCTGAGTATTTGCTTTTGATTTCCCAAGAAGTTCAGTACAAGCTAACATGTCTGGCATATATCGACTGGGAGAAATGATTCAGAATATGTGACTCATTTGAACAGGAGTCAGTGAAAAGATACAGAAGCAGGATACCCATATTGTGATAATTTGTATCTTTTGCATATTTTGTGTTTGTTATTAATTCCATTTGTAGTGTACATTTCTAGGTAAAAACTTTTCAAATGTTTCCAAACAATTTGTTATTTCAACAGCAAAAAAAGACATTTATATGCCTGATAAAATTCACAGAATCCAAATTTTTCCATATTATTTTTTGTTTTTTGTTTTTTTTTGTTGGTGGGTCATAGATCTTGAACTCAGCCTTGGCACTATCCCTGAGCTCTTCAGCTCCATGCTACCACCTTACCCTGGAGCCAAGCCCCACTTCTCATTTTCTAAAGGTAAATTGGAGATAAGAGTCTCAGGTCTTTTTGTGCCAGGATGGCTTTAAACCTTGATCCTCAGATCTCAGCCTCCTGAGTAGCTAGGATTATAGAAGTGAGCCACCACGCCATTATGCTCAGCTTTCTGTTTTTTTTTAAACAAGCCCTTTGGCTGGAACTCGGTCTGAGCACTGTCCTTCAGCTTTCCTCAAGCCTAGTGATCTTCTACTTGAGCCACAGCACTACTGGTTTTTTTGTGTATGTGGTACTGCGGAATTGAACATTCGTCTTCATACAAGCACTGTACAACTATGCCAAACTCCCAGCCCCTCCACATTAGTTTTTATGATAGATCTTTCCATGCATCTAGGATGGCTAGAAATCCTTCTTGAGTTTCCCAAGATCAGGGAGTATAGGTGTGTCCCATCCTGTGTGGCTACATAACCATTGTTTAGGGTACAGTTCTCTCTTCATTCTACCCATCTAGAGCAATTTTCATCTTCCATGTATAATCATTAAACATTCAGCTCTTGTTCCTCTCTACTCCATTCTCTGGAACCATCGTGCTTTTTGGCTCTAAGGGTTTGTTGATCCTTGGAAGCTCTGGAAGGGAAAACATACCCTAGCTCTTCCTTTATGACTGCTGTATTTTTAGTTTACTGTAATCAAGATTCATCTGTAAAATATAGTAAAATGTTCTTCCTTTTCAATGCATTGTTTTGCATATTTCTTTTGATCATTATTAATAGTTGTGAATGGATTCTCCACATATTTGTTCTAGTCTCTGCTTTCTCTTCCGTTAGGTACAAATCTAGAAATAGAAGTGTTGGAACATATTTCTATGTAATTCTATATTTAGTACTTTTTTAGCACTCTCCATGCAATTTTTGATTGTTTTATATTCCTTGCAGAACTATTCCAAAGTTCTACTTCTTCTCACTACCTTCCCAGTAATAGTTAGACTTTGAAAGTTGTCTTTTTGTATGCGTGTGTGTGTGTGTGTGTTTGTGTGTGTGTATGTGGATCGTTTTGTTTAAAACTGTACTTATATTAACATATTTAAAGTAATGATTTCATTCTAATTTTAATTTTTCTCATGACTGTTAATATTGAACTTCTTTCTACATTTTGAACTATTATTTCTATATATTCTTTTTAGAAAATCCTCTCCAATCTCCAATTTTTTTCCCTTTTTTTGTGGTGTAGTGGGGAAAGTCATGGGGCTTGGACCTTGGGCCGTGAGCTCTTTAGTTTAAGGCTATTGTCCTACCCTGAGTATTGCCCCTCAGTTCTTCTGCTCACAGCTCCCTACCCCTCTTCCCATTATATACAGAACAAAGGTCATCCACAGTCCTTTTGAAAAAGTAAGACATACAGTAAATTTTAGTATAAAACAGCAAGAAATAAATTTCTTGCCAGGTGCAGTGACTTCTACCTGTAATCCTAGCTACTCAGATATCAGGCTGATTTCTAAAGTTTTGGTTCAAAGCCAGCCTGGGCATTAAAAAGTCTATGAGACTCTCATCTACAGTAAACCACTAGAATATGGGAAATGGCACTGTGGCTTCATAGGTAGGGTGATAGCCTTGAGTTGAAGAGCTCAGGAACAGTGCCCAGGCCCAGAGTTCAAGCCTTACAAATCCCCCAGCAAAAAAAAAGAAAAAAAAGTTTCTTCCCCAAGTGACTATTATGCCAGACATAGAACATTAACATTCTGGGTGTACTTCACAGTATTATTACTTGATACCCTAAGATTTTGCAATATTCTTACAGTACCAGCATATGTCATCATATAATGTAGTTCCTTTTCAATGGAATAATTCCGTTTATAACCTAAATGTACTCCCCCGACTTATTTTTGTCGATACCAAAATTGCTCTACCATGATATGCCACAAGCCATTAAATATTTTATGGTGGCTAATTGGAAAGGAGTCTCATGGAATTTTGTGCCAGGCTGGCTTTGAACCATGGTCCTCAGATCTCAGTCTCCTGAGTAGCTAGGATGACAGGCGTGAGCCACCAACACCTGGCTTGCCTTTTTATTTTGTCGTGGGTCTTGGGACTTGAACTCTTGGCCTAGGCACCATCCCTAAGCTTTTCAGGTCAATATTTCATGTAAGTCTAAACATTTAAGTAAAGGAATAAAATTCCAACAAAAAAAAAGAATAAAATTCCAGACATGGTGTGTTTATAACTCAGTGCTAATTACTTGATGAAAATGTGCCATTCCAGAACCTGGTGTCATTTGATGATGTAGCTGTGGATTTCAGCTGGGAGGAGTGGCAGCATCTGGACAATGCTCAGAGGACCCTGTACAGAGATGTAATGCTGGAGACCTACAGCAACTTGGTGTCCTTAGGTGAGCAAAAGTCAAATTCACTTGCAAGGCCAAGTGTCTTGTTATTTTGCAGATACGTGAATGTTTATCAGGCTTTCAATACTATTTAAATGAAAGATTCCAGGCCCTGAGAAGTATCATTACTTTCTAAAGAAAACCTAAGGTAATTTTGTACTCATTCTTCAGGATACCTTCAGGATACTTTGACAACAGTTCTAAATTATGTTTCCTCTAATGGAGACGACATTCCAAACTTACTCAGTAATTGTAAGTGGATAAACAATCCAGAATAGAATATATATCATTATTGGAAATAGGATCTACAAATCACTAAACAGTGAGTTTATAATGGAAACCTGGCACTAGGTGCAATGTTTCATGCCTGTAATCTTAAAATATTCAGGAGGAAGAAATCTAAGAATTCTAATTTGAAGCCAGCAATGGCATAAAATTGCCATGAAACTCTATAACTCCAAGTAACCCCTCAAAAATGTTAGTGGAGTGTCAAGAGTTTGACTTTGTGGTTGAGTGCTTGCCTAGCATGCATGAAGACCTATGCATGTAAGTGGAGCTGGGACTCACACTGGTATTTTTCTAGCCTTGAGCAAGACAGCTAAGTTTATTCCATACAAAATGAATTCAGAGCTGGGGAAAAGTCAACCATGGAGCCAATGAGAAATGAGAAAAAAGATTTAATAGATAACTTGTGAGTAGGATGTCTGCGAACTTAAAGCAATGATGACACAGCATAAGCAATAATTCTCTACTGTTTCTAATTTACAGGGCCCTGTGTTCCAAAACCTGTATTAATTGACAAGCTAGAGCACTGTGCAGAACTCTGGATAGGAAATTCCTCTGACAAGAATATCACAGGTGAGTGAATGCATCTTCATATTGATGTTGGAGCCTGAGCCCCATTGGTAAGTTCATGTTGTGATGTACTGAGCAATAATATTCTTAGTTACCCTAAATCCTGTGTGGAACCTATGGAATTCTTTGTGAATGAATCAAGAATCATTTTCTTTTCCCAATCCTATGCTTGGTCTCAGGGCCTGAGCATGGTCCTTGGGTTTTCTCAAGGCTAGCTCTCTACTTCTTGAGTCATAGCACCACTTCTGGCTTTTTCTTTGTATGTAGTACCAAGGAACTGAACCAGGTCTTTGTGCATGCTAGCCCAAACCCCGGCACCAAGAATCATAGGGTGATATAATGAATTCTATGTGGCAGTAGAGTTAAAGTTAGATTTCTCTGTAGAAATCACTGTGAAACAAAATAAAATGAGAAAGCCATGAGCCCGTGGCTCATGCCTGTAATCCTAGCTACTTAGGAGGCTGAGATCTGAGGATCAAGGTTCAAAGACTGACCTATCACAAAAACACCTTAGACTCTTCTCTCCAATAAACCAATAGAAAATGAGAAGTGGGGTTGAGGCTAAAGACATAGGGCAGTAGCCTTGAGCTGAAGAGCTCAGGAAGAACAGCCAGGTCTAGAATTCAAGTCCCATGACTGCAAAACAAGAAAGAAAGAAAGAAAGAAAGAAAGAAAGAAAGAAAGAAAGAAAGAAAGAAAGAAAGAAAGGAAGGAAGGAGAAAGAGGGAAGAAAGAGGGAAGGAAGGAAAGGAAGAAAGAAAGAAAGAAAGAAAGAAAGAAAGAAAGAAAGAAAGAAAGAAAGAAATAATGATATTTAATTTCTTTAAAACTAAGACTATAAATGATTGAGCAAACAAGGAATAAGTCAGGGCAGTATTCTCTGATAAGGATAATATCTTTTTGCTGGTAGGAAGAGACTGGTATTCAGAACCAGACCTTTCCACCAGAAATTGAGCCTAGTGGTAGAGTGCTTGCCTAGCATGCACAAAGACACAGGTTTGATTCCTTATTACCACATACATAGAAAAAGCCAGAAGTAATGACTTCATTGGTAGGGATCTAGTCTTGAGAAAACCCAAGGACAGTGGTTAGGTCCTAAGTTCAAACCCAGGAATGGAAGGAAAAAAGAACAACAAAGTTTCAATCAACATAAGAAAATTAACTAGACAATGAGCTGGAGATTTTCTGGTCTTCCATGGTTCTGAGGGACAGGAGTGTTAGAAAAGGAATTTTTATAAGACTTGAAATGGAAAGAAACAAATTTCAAAATTCCCACAAATACCTAAATTGAGACTTTAGTGAGAAGTTGTAACTGAAGGGAATCGTTCTTGCTTGGATCAAAGGCAAACAGACATATAAACCAAACTTGTGGCCGCTGAATCTGGAAAAAAATTCGTGTTCCTCACTTAATGTTTAATAAGCAAACAGCATTGAAACTGGGTAAGGTAATCCTATCAGCTACACAGGACCTGAGACTCTTACCTGTAGTTAACTCTAGAAAACAGGAAGTGCGGCTGTAGCTCAAGGATATGGGTTATAGTCTTCTGCTGAAGTGTTCAGGGACAGGGCCGATGGCTATGAACTACAAAAAAAAAAGAAAAGAAAAGAAAGTTTTAAAAAGATGCAAAACAGCACAATATTTAGATTATTTCTCAAAAATAAAAGAAAGGCAGCTATTCCTCAATGTATAAACAAAACAGTATTTGAAAAAAAAACAGCTGCAGGTATACTATAGGTAGTACTCAGCTTAAAATTGTAGCAATACATAGTTGTGTAATTTCAATAAATATTTCCTGTGATATAAAAAGAGAACTAAAACACAGAAAAACATTGTTGGTCATTGTAAAATATCATTTTCTTAATATGTTCGGGAGAAAAGCATATATATATCCTAACACTTAGGATGGGAAAGTAAAGTCATTACATTTACAGTAAGGAATATTTTTATCTCATGTGTCTTTGTGTCTTTTTTTCTATGACTCATTTTAGATGCCAGGTAATGGGAAATTGTGTTCAAGACCTGCCAGGAAAGTCCACATGAATGTCTTTGTGAAGTAGCAGTTGCAAGTAGTATCGAAGTGGAGGAAAACGTGAGATTAGCAACAACTTTAAATTTGAGCTCTACACATAATCCAGAGCTGATTAGTAATAACGGTAACAACTTAGGGGTGAGGACTGAGGAGTTCATTAAGTGTCAGAACATGCTTCTGTCTCCTAAGCCTGATGAGATGCATGCTGCATATAGATCTCGTATGTCTCCTGTTCTTAAAAAATCCATCGGATATTCAGAGCATTTTATTCATGATTGTGACAGTCCAAAAGATCTGCAGTATCATAATTCTGTTCTCCCTGCCCAAGAAATTCTTCAGGGAGGGAGGAAAACTGCTAAATGTACTGTGTGATGAAAAATATTGTACTTAACACCGACCATCACTACACATCCGAAAATGTACACAGGAGAGACTCCTCATACATGTAGTGAATGTGAGAAATCTTTCAGTAATGAAATACGCCTTACAATACCTCAGAGCAAATATCCTGAGATATGTGATGCGTACATCAAGTGTGAAAATTAGTTTCTGAGAAGTCAGACCTGACGCTCCAACCTCGATCTCCAAGAGAAGACAAACCTTATGAATATGAGGAACGTAATAAAATTTCTGCCCAGAATTCAGCTCTCAGCACACATCAGAGATCTCACACAGAAGAGAAATCTTATGAATGGGATAAATGTGGGAAGACTTTTAGACTGAAATCATACCTCACTTTGCACCAGAGAAGACACACAGAAGAGAAACATTATGAATTTAATAAATGTAAAAAGTCTTTCACCCAGAAGATACACCTTCGAGTTCATCAAATAACACACACAGGAGAGAAATCTTATAAGTGTAATGAATGTGAAAAGACTTTCCAAGGGAATGGAAAACTTCGTGTTCATCAGAGAATACACACAGGAGTGAAACCTTATGAATGAAACCAATGTGTAAAGTCTTTCAGACAGAAATCTTCCCTCAAATTGTATCAAAGAACACACACAGGAGAGAAATTTTATGTGTGCAACAAATGTGGAAAGACCTTCAAGTGGAAGTCATATCTTGATGGGCATAATAGAACACACACAGGAGAGAAAACTTATGCATGTAGTGAATGCGGAAAGTCTTTCAAATTTAAGATAAACCTCCATGTTCATCAGAGAATATACTCAGGAGAAACACCTTATGAGTGTAACATATGTGGAAAGTCCTTCACACAGAAGCCAAACCTCAACATGCATAAGACAATTCAAACAGGAGAAAAACCTTATGAATGTAACCGATGTGGAATGTCTTTCAAATGGAAGTCTTCCCTCAAATTGCATCAGAGAACACACACAGGAGAGAAACTGTACGAGTGCATCAAATGTGGTAAGACCTTCAGATGGAAGTCACATTACAGGAGGCATAACAGAATGCACACATATTAGAAACCTTAGGTATATAACCAAATTTGAAAGTCTTTCGTGCAGTATTCACCCTTCAGGAAGCGTAAGAGAGTTCACACATATGAGAAGCCTTAGCAATGTAATAAATAGGAAAGACTTTTTAGTCTGTGGAAGAAAACTCAGCTTGTGTCACAGAACCAACACAAGATCAAACCCTTAATGAATGTAGCAAATGTTCAGTCTTTTCCCCAGAAGGCACAAGTCAAGATTTATCACTAAACACCCACAGGATAGAATCCTATGAATAAAATGAAAGGGAAATTTTTTTTGAAGAACTCATAGTTGAGTTTGCATGATACCACACAGACACAGGATAAAAATCGTATGAATATAAGAATATGAAAAAATCCATCATGAACGCATGACTAAGTATAAAATGCACATAGGGGAGAAAAACCTTATGAATATTACAAATGTGGAAAGTGTTTGACCTGGAAGGCATACTTCTGTGTTCATCACAAACCTGATTCCCATAGAAGAAAAGAAAACTAATGAATAGAACAAATGTGCAATGACTTTTAATCAGAAGTCAGTCTTCAGTACATTTCAGAACATACACAATAGAGAAATAGAGAAATTCTGAGTAATGAAAAACATTTAGCTATATATAGAATCTCTGTATATGGGAGCATTAGGGTAAGTCTTCTAAACAAAGTCAACCTTCAGCAAGCATAAGAGCACTCACAGAAGAAATAATAGCATGTAGGAAAACCTTTGCCAGAAACCTCTAAAAGCTGACTGTGTGGCTTAGTGGTAGAGTGCTAACCTACCAAGGATGAAGGCCTGGGTTAGATTCCTCAATACTACGTGAAAAGAGCAAGCCAGAAGCAGCACTGTGGTTCAAATGGTAGAGTGTTAACCTTGAGCAAAATTAGCTCAGGCCCTGAGTTCAAACCTAAGGATTGGAGAGAGAGAGAGAGAGAGAGAGAGAGAGAGAGAGAGAGAGAGAGAGAGAGAGAGAGAGAGAGAGAGAGAGAGAGGGAGGGAGGGAGAGAGGGAGAGAGGGAGAGAAAAGAGAGAGAAAGAGAGAGAAACAGGAACTTCTACATTTTACAGAGATAGAGAAGGAGAGAGAGAAGGAGACAGAAACTAATTTCTAAACTTTACAGTCTTTCTATTTCCTTAAAAATTCGTTTATGTCATTCTTTCTGACAGAAGCACAGAATTCCATTGTGTAAAAATACCATATTTGATCTACTCATCAACTGACAGGCATCTGGGTTGGTTCCATATCTTTGCTACAGTAAATAGTGCTGTGATAAATGTTATTGTTCTAGTGAATTCAGTATGTCCTATCTGGACGATTGGCAAGTAGTGAAATTGCTGGATCACAGGGGAGCTCTATGTTTAGTCTTTTTGGGATACTGCCATAGTGCTTTCCATAGTGGTTGAACGAGTTTGCAATCCCACCAGCAGTGTAGTAGTGATCCCTCCTGGCCACATCCCCTCCAGCACACGTTATTAGATTTCTGGATCTTGGCCAATCTAACTGGAGTGAGGAGGAAAAGGGAAAGAGGAACTGAAACTTTCTCTCCTTACAGATGACATGATTCTGTATTTAAAGAACCCTATAGACTCTACTCCGAAGCTGCTTGAGCTGATATAAAACTTTGGTAAAGTCGCAGGGTATAAAATTAACCCTCAATGTCAACTGCCTTCCTATATGCCAACAAATGAGAGGAATGAGGCAAGAATCAGGATAGCAACTCATTTTGCTATCAAAGAAAATAAAATACCTAGGAATTAACTTAGAATGTAAAGCAGCTTTTTGATGGAACTATAAACCCTGGAGAAGGAACTTAACGCATTACTGAGGAAATGCAAAAACCTATGCTCCTGCTTTGGAAGAAGTAATATTGTAAAAATGGCAATCTTGATAAGGACTATCTACAAATTCAGTGCAATATTCATCAATATCCCAATGTCATTCTTTAAAGAAACAGAAGAGGAAATCCAAAATTTCACTTGGAATAATAAAAGACCCCTTATAGTCTGTCTTCTTGCATGATACATAATGTTTAATCTCACCTTCTCCACCAAAATCTCACCTTTCTCATTGAGACATAGGTGGCCCTGGTTACTAGCAGCAAAGGCTCAAACGCGCAGTTTCAGGTGTCACCACTGCCTCTGTTACTGGGTAGATCCAACTCTGTCATCGATTCTGAGGTCTGCTCTGGGAGTCTTGGTCACAAGTTGTTCTGTGGCATCTGCTGCCAGCCTGTGCCTATTTGCTTCCTTTTCCTCCAGCAGCCTACAACAGGGAATGAAGTTCAGGCGCTGATGCTCTCCTTCATATGCAGGGCAGGATGAGCCCAACCCTCCCTCATCTTCCTCTTCCAATTTTGGGGAAAAAATGTGCTGGCAGAAGTCCTCAGCTGTGGCTGATCCACACTTTTAATCCAGGCTGGTCAGGAGGCTGAGATCTGAGTATGGAAGTTCCAAGTCACCTAGAACAGGAAAGTCTGATAGATTCTTACTACCAAAAATAAAAACAGCTGGGAATGGAGTTTGGGCTCAAGTGGTAAAGGGCTAGTCTTGAGTACAAATGCTTAGTGCCCAGGCCCTGAGTTCAGGCTCCAGCACTGCCACCAACCTCACTTTAGTGAGATTTTAGCTTTATCCATGTAGGCACATCTCACTGGAATCTTTGCTGGTAGAGATAGTCTTCATAATTTTGTCTCAAGGTAAAGGTCCTCCTGGGGTAGTACACAAAAGGTGTCATGGAGAGAGGAGCCCCACTTGCTCCAGGTTTGAAGATGCCATAGGTCAAGCCAGCATGGAGTTGGCACATCAGTCTTTTTCCTAGCACCACCTACCAGTGAATGTCAAATGACATTGATTGTTGTGGGATTGTGTGCTTGAAGTGCCCCATTAAGTGCAGTGTTAGCACATCCAAACTTGGATACCAGGAATGCTGAAATCTCAAAGCTAAGATTTCTGTTGGCTACAGAAATGCTGGTGTGTCTGTTATTCACTAAAAGTTCAGGTGCAAATATTCTGAAGCTTGATGCAATGTGTTTATTCCATTTAGTAAAATCATTTTAATACACTGTATAAGTTAAAACATGTGATAAGAGTCAGTGGTAGTGAAAACATTGTTCTTGAATTCAGGTGTCTGGCAGGGTAATGGGGGGGGTGTTGGTGGCTGGGACTAGGAAGCTGGAGCTGCTATCAAACCATGGATCATGTTCCACTTTGTCTGGGAGAAATGACTCCAAAGATGAAAGTTGAATGGTGAGGAAAAGATGATGATGTACTCAGGAAATTTCTCCTAAACAAATGCTCATGTGGAAGTGGGATGGGGGCTGGGCATATCTGAGGCAGAGCTTAAGGGGCTCCTCATGGCGTTGAGAACGTTCCTTGCGACTTCAGGCATGCAGCAGGGTGTTTTAGATGGCCATTGTGAGATGGATGGAATAAGACTGGAGACAAGATGAATGCTGGGATCCTGCAATGCTCTTGCATGGGTGGCTGGTGGCTCACCTGAAAGAACTAATTATGTCTAAAAAAGAAATAAAGGAATTTGTTTTGATTAGATAATACCTGTAATCCGAGGCATATTCAGGATCTTGATTTTAGTATTGTGGTTTAAAGCCAACCCAGCAAAGGGAAAAATGCATGAGACTCTTACTCCCAGTTTAGAGCATGAAGAAAGATTGAAGTAGAGCTGTGGCTCAAGAGCTAGAGTGCTACTTTGAGCAAAGAAAAGCAAAGAAAAAGCTCCAGGTCTTGAGTTCAAGGCCAGGAATGAAAGAAGGAAGGTAAAAAAGGGAAGTATGTGAGGAAGGGAAATATATAAATGAAAGAGAGAAGGAAGTAGAAATTTAAAACTAGAGAATATTTAAAAGTCATCAGTCCTTCTAAAAAAAGTGTTGGAGTATGGGTTCTATATGTGGTGAACTGGAAGCCCAGCAGTGACTTGTTAACCAAAGAGTCACCATGATGAGCAAAGGATAGGAATCTGCATGAGCCTCTTAGCGGACGGAGTCACAGAAGAGAACCTCAGCTCCCATCCCATAGTTAGAAGTATATAGAGATGGGGAAGTTGGCATCACCTTGATGTCATTGTGTCCATGGAGACTGGAAGCCATGGCTCTGTGAAAGCACCAGGTTCTGGTTACTGAGCTGAGAGGCTGAGGAGAGCCAAGTCCTGGCCATGAAGAAATCAGGGTGGCAGCAGAGCAACTCTGCTGCAGTGTGTGCCTGCTTGGCTGTTCTTATTCTGTGGTGGATCAGGCCGGAGCGGGTGATAGTAACTGTTTTGTGGTCACAAGCCCTTCACCAAGAGCTTCCTCTGGGATCCTCATAAGCTACAGGGTGGCTGGTGGTGGGATGTGTGTGGGGTGGAAGTGAGAGAGGGATGGACGCATGGCAAGGTGGGTGAAGAGATGAGAGGAATGATGAGAGCCCAGTTCATTGGTTTCCAAGGTTAATGGGTGGGAGGTAGAGAGGCATGATGGAGGAAAGATGGAGGCAGGGGAAGGTGGTGACAGAGTGAGGCCATCTGTAGTGCCAGCCTGGCCATCATCTGAAGCCCATAGGCAGCTTCCTGATCCCTCACTTTGTCCTGCTCCTTGTGGAGGGAATGTCACGTGTACCCAGAGCTAGGGGTGGGGCAATGTTAGTAGCACCTGGAGAACCATTGGCCTCTACCTGGGTGAGGGGTGGTTATGGCTCCCATGCTTGGTGGCCTGATAGCTATGGAACAGATCTCTCCTTAGCTACCACAGTCAGTGGCTGGTCTATATCTAGGGTTAGGGCACCTGCTCAGCCATCAGGACACCGCATGCCAGGACAGAGGCCTACAATTCAGATGGCGGCACAGGGGTGAAGATGATCTCACCGTAGCCCTAGTTACATGGCTGTCCCTGCATGCAGGACAGGATGAGCTGGGGGAAGATGTTCTCTGTGTTTTTCCACAGCCTATCCCGGCCTCTTCTTGTGTCTGATTAGACCAAGAGAGTACCAGGTTCCCTCTCATAGTCCTGGTTCTTTTTCTTTTACAGTCATGAAGCTTGAACTCAGGTCCTGGGTACTGTCCCTGAGCTCTTTTGCTCAAGGTTGATGCTCTACCATTTGAACCATAGTGCCATTTCCAGCTTTTCCTTTTCATGTGGATCTCTGATATCTCCAGTGCTGTGCCTGCAGGGAGGCACTCACCCCACAGACAGAGCCACCTCTGCCGTGACTGTGACTGCCCACAACCCTCACACCCACACCTTGCACACCCCTCGACTCCAGTTTTAGCTCCTCTTGGACTGGGTGTCCAGCCTACCCCTTCCTACACTCACTAAGGGTCTACAATTGTCTTCCCAGGGTCCTTTCTTCTGCCAGCCAGAGTACAGACTGTGCACATCCTGACGATCAGAGAGCTCAAAGCCAAAGGCTGAGATGCAGAAGGGGGTGACACAGTAGCTGCACAGGGCCCATGGATCATCCTGTGCATCCCCCAGCCTGTGACTTCCCCCAC
This sequence comes from Megascapheus bottae, assembly GCF_031878675.1. Taxonomy (NCBI): domain Eukaryota; kingdom Metazoa; phylum Chordata; class Mammalia; order Rodentia; family Geomyidae; genus Megascapheus; species Megascapheus bottae. The sequence goes on along the minus strand of NW_028327641.1, from coordinate 2,564,447 downwards.
CCCATTGTCAGGGAAGCTCCATGCCCACATCCTGTCCCTAGTTCCCTCCAATTCCATTCTCCCTTGGATTTTGCAGACTGTCTACCATCAGGATCTAAAATTCTATTAATCACTTTATGTCCTTATCTCTGATTTGCTACTTTGGCAAGATCTCCCCGTGCCTGGAGAGTGGGTATGTCATGTACTCTCTGTGGAGAAGTTGCCCCAGGAGAAGAAATATGCATTTCATGTGAGTGTTGGACAGGGCAGGAGGGCTCCCTAGGATCAGACGCCACAGGTGGGGTGCAGATGGGGGAATGCTGGGGGCCCCAGGTTACAGTGGGAGTTAGGGCACATTTGGTTCTTTCTGCAGGGTTGACACCGCTTCACAAACCCAACAGAATGAGGTTCACATTACAGATGTCAGAGACAGTGCAGACTGCCAATGGGCGCAGGGGTCACTGTCACCCCCAGATGCTGGCTGCATGCTGGGATGCACGCAGAGATGTTTTCAAGATCAGATAATGAGGATGTTGCACGGTGTAACCATTATTTTCAGATGGCTCTCTACCTCTCTTGGGCTTCATCTCTATCTTTGGCTTTTTCTTGGTAGTTAACTGGAAATGAGAGTTTCATGGACTTTCCTTTCTGGACTGGCTTCAAACAGAAGCTATGCACAGTTTTCAAACCATACCCTACTGAAGAAGGGAAGCTTGATCTGGTGCTTAACTGGGTTGCACTTTGGCTCCATTTGCTATGCCTCACGGGAGGGGGCTAATCATTTGTAGACTAAGATCTCATGACCTTCAAAGCCAAATGCTACCTGAAAGTTCAGGGTCCCAGCCTATGTGTTGGGCCTGGGTGAATACATTCTCTGTTATGCTGGGTCATCAACCCATGTTTTAAGCTGGAAGTAGGCAGTGCCACATTTGATAAGAACATCTGCCAGAGATTGTCACCTCATGAAAGCAGATTCTAAATTTGTATTCCATTTCCTGTGGTGGAGAAATCCCCTCCAAGTTAGACAGGCTCACATCCCCCTGCAGGTCACACTCCTAATGCACCCTTGAGTGTCCTCATGGTATTGGGATCTAAGTTTGTAGGGAATGCTGGTTTAGTCCATGAATTAGCTAGACAAGTGATGACAAACGTGTTGTGGGTTAATATGAGAACAATTTAAGAAGCCCTGGAAGAGCATCAACCTGACCCTCTGTGGTGCTATAAATCTGATAGGATGTTCCAGACTGAGAAACAATCGCATGGCTTTGTGTTTGGCATCCAGACCTGTGAGTGCATGTCTTAGCTGTCAGCCAATACAGAGGAGGATATGAATAAGTGGGTGGAAAGCATCTGTCAGACCCCTGTCTGGGGGCAGGTGGAGAGAACATAGGAAGGTAGATACCATGGCTGTGGTGGGGCCAAAAAAAAGGGTAAAAGAGGCAAAGGAACCAGGTACTGGTAGCTCAAGACTGTCATCCTAGCTACTCAGGAGTTTCTAGATCTGAGGATCACAATTCAAAGCCATCCCAGGACAGAAACTCCATGAGACTCTTATCTGCAATAAACTACTGAATGCAAGAAGCTCAAGCTCAGTGACAGCATCCAGGTCTAGCGATCAAAACCCAGGACTGGCAGAAAAAAGTATCAAAGGACAAGAAGCTGGCCAAAAATTAGAGGGACTCTATCTTGACAAACAATACAATGGTAAGTTGCACTCAGAGAACTTGCACAAAAATCTGGAAATGCCTGAGACCTATCTATGTATGTTTCCTGTTTGTCTAAATACATATGTTTATGCATTTATATATTAGTATAGAGAGACAGATCAATACATATGACTATACATATATACATAGCCAGACACTTATGGGTGGGTGGTATACTGTGTGAGAGTTTGTGTTTGTGTTTTGTGGATGGCTATCTCTGATTAAGAAAGATAGAAAATATGTAAATATCTTAAAAAAACTTGATAAAATATAGAGAGACATAAGCTCTTGAGGGAATCTGAAATGACAAGATTATTCACAGGCTCGTTTATCCTTATGGATTCCTCAGCAAGTTTTAATTTTTTTCATTATTTTCTTTCTTTTTTTGAACCAGAGCTAAGGATTTCTCTCAGGGACCAGGTGCTGCCAATTACTAATTTTCTCATGGCTGGTACAAGAGGAACTGAGCCACAGTTCCACTTTTGCCTTATTTATTCGTGCTTAACTGAAGATGAAGATTTCTATCAGTGACTTTCTTTCAGGGGCTGGATTCTAACGAGGATCCCCAGACCTCAGCCTTCTCTATAGCTACAATTAACAATATGAAAACCCAGCAATGGGTTCCAATGCACAGGGCAAGAAATTGAGTGAATCTCTCAACTCCAATTAGCTATAATAAGCTACAAGTGAAAGACCAATACCTTTGAGGAAAATATGCTGAGGGTTATCACACAGGCCCTATGAGTAAGCCCTAAACCCTGTACACATGTGTGCATGCACACATTGGCAGATACACACACACATGCACACACACAATATCTCAGGCAATACTGTATTTTGAATTAATATCCAAAGATTGGACAACAGGATAGCAAGTAATAAAATCTGTTTTTCTTGTCTACATTGAGGGAAAGGATAAGTCACAAGATGCAGAAGAGAAGAATTCAGAGGCAAATGCTGTGAGTGAATAACTTGTAAAAAGCACATTTCTTTTCTTTTCTTTTCTTTTGTTTTTTTCTGCCATTCCTGGGGCTTGAACTCAGGGCCTGAGCACTGCTCTTGGCTTTTCCCAAGTCTAGCCCTCTGCCACTTGAGCCACATTGCCATATGGATTTTTATATCTGTGTGATATTAAGGACTCAAACCTAGATCTTCATGGATGCTAGGCAAGCACTCTACCACTGGGCCAAACTCTAAACCCCGATAAAGTGTTTATAAATAGTCATCATCATCATATCAAAATATCCTTTCTCCTACAAAGAATGAACACTTATCTATGTCTGTAAGACTTTTTTTATGTCACCAATGCTTCTGTGATTTTCCCACTTGCATTTTTACAGATGACAGCACAGATATTCATCAGGAAGAAAAATAGATTAGGATACAGAAACCTAACAACGTCCTAGTAGATTGAAGTGAAAAATATGTGCAAGATGGCCTGGGTGTTTCATCTATTTGTAGAGTGCTTGGCTACCACACAAAAAGACTCCGGTTTGATTCTGCAGTACCATATACATAGAAAACGCTGGAAGTGGTGCTGTGGCTTGGTGGGACAGCTATAGCCTAAAGAAAGCCTAAGAACAATGGTCAGGCTCTGAGGTCAAGTCCCAGGACTAGCAAACTAAAATGTGCAAGAGCAAAATGCAAGCTGAGAAGGCACTGTGAAGCAAAATGTCTTGTGAAGGGTAAGGGGAATAGTGACAGTTAAGTTTGGATCTTACCTAAGAAAGGCTCCTTGAGCCTGAGACCAAGCTAGCACTTACGCTTAGTTAATGACTTGGGATTTGAACAAAAAGATGTGCTGTTTACTACATCCATATGTGAGGTGGGAAGGGAGATTCAGCCTCCAGTATGTCTTTCGGGAGGTCTTCTGTGAGCAAGGAGCTTTGGTCATTGGGCCTTGAAAGGTGACCCTACCTCCTTCACAATGGAATAGAATATGGAACCCTGGTAACTAAGCCAGTGTATGTGACAACCAGCTCAAGCCAGCTCCCTTGGCCTGTGGCTCAAGAACCAGAAAGATGTTGCTGTGCTGTTGCCAAAGTTCAGGAGGCTCGCATCTCAGGCATGAGAGATATGGATGTCTCACTTGAAGAAGTAGATGCTGGATCAGTGCCAAGCCAAAATTACAGTATATCAGGCATTTCTCTAGGAAGAAAGCCAGGAAACTCCAGGGCAACTCAGATGAGGTATATTGAGAGGAAACCTATTTGAACCCATCATCCTGCCCACACACTACAACCTTCTTGTGTGCTTTCAAGTGACTATACTGAGATTAGAGTGTGTCATTTCCAATCTACTCTATTCCAATTCCTCAGTGTGAAGTGTGGTCCCATTCCTACGTTTGAAATATCCACTGTTTTGCCAACATAGTGTGATGGTAAGTCAGCTCAGACTCTGAATGAGCCTTGTAACCTATGGATCCTGGAGGAAGGCCTGTTGGAGATGCTGCTGACAAAGCTGATCCCTGCCTACCAGAAAGGTGATCTCTTTTATGTGGGAAACTTCCTGCACAATTTCAAATAGTGGAGGACAATGTAGTAGTTGCTGGAAATTCTCTTGAAAAAGTGAGTGTTCCCCCTCCAAACCCAGGTTTGCTCACCCCTCCTGGACAAGTCTTGGAATACTTGGCTTCTCTCTGAGCCTGTTTGGTTCATTGGGGTGTTCACAGGGGAGCTAAGCATGATACAAGTGCACAAACTACTTAATTATGACTGGGACACCATGCCATTTCATTTCCCTCACAAGCTACTGGAGTCTCAACAGTGTGCTTACTGAGAAGTTGGATTTCAGGCATGAGTAAGTGGCTCCCAACTGCAGCCCTCACCTAGGTGACATCCTAGGAAATCCCATTTCCCAGTAAGAAATGAGGTGTCAGTACTAATGGCGGAGGCCTGTGAAATACTGGAGTCAGAGGAAAAGCTGGAGGCTGAATCACTTTTGAGCCATCAGGGAGGGATTGTGATAGCTTTGCATGTTAGAACCTGAAAGAATTTACATTTTGGTGTGTGGTTCAGTGCTGCCACTTGAACCTGAACCCAGGTCTCAATGCCATCCCTTTGGTGTTCAAAAATTAGCACTGTACCATTTGAGTCATAGGTCAATTCTGGCTTTTTGCTGCCTAACTGAAGACAAGTGCCTTTAGAATTTTACTGACAAGACTGGCTTTCCAGTGTGATCTTCAGAGCTCAGCCTGCTGGGTGGCTAAGATTAGAGGAATGATCATTTAGTTCTTTATTTGGAGCATTCACTTATTGATTTATTTAGAGCATTTACTGAGTTAATTTAAGGTGCGTTTTCTTTGGACAGATGCATAGAGGCCTCTCTCAGAAGCTTCTGGAAGTGGGGTGTAAAAGTCATCCTGTTCTCGAGTGTCTCTTACACCCCTCCCAGCACATAAGTGCACATCTCTGCAGAACAGCCACAGCATTAGAGTCCTGCAAGAAAGGGGCTTTGGTAGAAGGCTCAGGATGGAGAGAGAAGGCTCTCACTTTCCTTGTACCGAATGTGCCCACAGCATCATGTGTTCCATCAATACGATGTGAATGGACTTCTACCCCAGTGATTTCTACGAGTTCAAGAACTGCCACACCCTGACACAACTCAAGCTCTATATGAGGCTCCACATGCCGGCTTTGGACCTGCTCTTCTAAACACATACTTTTTGACCAGCTGGAGGAATGTGCGACCAGTAAGACCAAGAAAAAGTAGAAGTCCTGGTGTGGGTGCCTCAGAGCCTGTGAGTAGGAAGCCCATGTGGTCTAGATATTGGTTGGCCCTTACTTCTACAGAGCTTGGCAAAATGCCCTTTATGGGTGGTGTCAGCCAGGTAATGTCTGTCCTCTGAAAGGACTCGGGAATAAGTACTCATTAGAAAGACCCTACACCTCCTCAGAGTTCAGTCCAAACTCCAGTTCTACAGGTTCCTCCATTAGATCCTCATGGAAGTTGAGTGACACTGCAACTTGCAGAGTCCACTCTGTCCACTCTGTACCTATTTCCATTCTTAGGTTTGGGGCATCGTGGAAGAGCTTATCCTGAACTCCGGATGAAAAACCCACCAATGGAGGTGGTGACTGATGGAGACTGAGAATCATCACTGCACTCCAGAAAGCATGGGCCTTCTGTAGAAATTACCAAACAGGTTTAGAGTCCTGTGGATATACCTTTTGCTCTGAACCCCATGTGTGACACAGTTGAACCTGCAGATACTATGGAGGAAGAAAAAGAGCAGCCAGATTTCCTTCCGTTTCCTTTCACACTCCACCCAGAGTCAGTCCATCTGAGTCAGAGTAACACTCCACTTATTGTGCAAGCTGAAGGGGCACACGCTGGGCTCATGGAAAATGTCCCCATGGGAAGCAGCAAGTGTACTCTCAATAATGGATTAATTGGAGGAAAATGAATCCATCCTCACAGAATATCCAGACCCATCCATCTCACTAAAAGAGACTCAATCTCCATTCGACAAACCAGAATCCATCCCCCTCTTAACTCAGGAAGGACATTCTGTTTCTCATGAGGAAGGAGACCCTTCTGAGGACTCTGAAGTAGAATTACTGTCTGAAGGCAACTTGGAGGCCAGTCTGGATTTAGAGCTTCCCTGTCCCCTTCCTAAAAAGACATCTCTTTATCTTGCTCTCATGATTCTTGTCAAGTATTCATTGTATTTACTTTGCTAACTATTAAACTCTCATTGTTAATATTATGGTGTGCAGTTCTTCAGTCCTTATTATACTGTGTTTTATTTTCCACTTATAATGTGAAACCTCAGACACATAGGTCCTGGGTGGGCCAAAAACCAGACAGGTCTGGTCCCATAGAAGACAACCTTACTGGATATACAGGGAACTATGAAATGCATGGAATCACCAGGAATCCAGGCCAGGCCTCCATGGAAAGACAAGTCAGCTACCAAAGCTTAAGGACAGAGCAGATGCCTGGAAATGTGTTTTGTCAATCGGGAGAAGTGCCAGAGTAACTGTAATATTATGTGGGACTCTGTTCTGTGAGTTCAAGTCTGTTTATATATCCATTGTGCTTTGTACAAATATTTAAGAAAATTAAAACTCCACAATAGCATCAAAAATCTACTTTGGCTTTGAATGTGGCCTAGTTGTAGAGTGCTCGCCTAGTATACAAGAAGACCTTGATTCAATTCCTCGGCACTGCAATAACAGAAAAAGCAGATGGGGCACTGTGGCTCAGGTGTCAGAGTGCCACCCTTGAACAAATGTGGCCAAGGACAGTTGCTAGTCCTTCAGTTCAAGCCCCAGGACTAGCCAAACAAGAAATCATACCATTTTCCACACATTTGGAAATAAATCTGTTTTATCTAACCCTACTTCTTTTTTGCCAGTCCAGGGTGTGTGCCACCAAGCCAAACTACTGGCCCCCAACCTTACTATCTTTAATCGTTTAATTTTTTTACATAATCATATTTCATGCTGTCTGTATTAATACCATAAACAGTATGCTTAGTGTAATAATGTTAATGGTAAAACATAAGAAATTAATAACTAAAATTCCTTTTTTATTAGTTTTATAGCATTACTACAATTTTATGAGAAAAATTACCTAGAATGTTTATTTTAGAGTTCAAGTAATCCATTTTGATAAATATATCAATCTACATCATTTATTTGAACACATTTTAAACTATTTTTTTCAGGAATGAAAATACATATATATTTGTTGTAAATGAAATTTATGACTTGGGGGGAAGGGAAAGGGAAAAGGGGGGAAGGGGTAACAGTGTTTACAAGAAATGTACTCATTACATATGTAACAGCAATCTCTTTGTATATCACTTTGACAACAAATTTCTTGAAAAGTACAAAAAGTTTAAATGTCTACTTTGGGCAGAATTTTTTTTTGCCAGTACTGGGCTTAGACTCAGGACCTGAGCACGATCCTTGTTTTTGTTTTTGTTTTTTCTTAAGGCGCAAGTTCTATCACATGTGCCAAAGCACCAGTTGTATCTTTTTTATCTGTGTTGTGCTGAGGAATTGAACTTGGGTCTTCATTTATGCTCGGCAAGAACTCTTCCACTAGGCTTAACTTATGGCCCCAGTGGGAAGGAAGTTTTCCATAAAATATGTAGGAAATATGTCCACTAAGGAAAAGCCATCAAAAATAGAAGAAAAATTATATACTTAGATAACGACATGCCAGTATTATGGCAGATCTCTGTAATTCTAGCTTCAAGAGTGGCCTATTTGGACCGGGAGTTGGCTGGCTGAAGTAAAGTGCTATCCTTGAGCAAGCCCTAGGACAGTGCTCTGGCCATGAGTTGAAGCCATAGACATGCAAAAAATAATAATTTAATGCCCGTGACTGGTGGCTCACCCTGGTAACCCTAGCTACCCTGGAGGATCGAGGTTCAAAGACGGCCCAGGCATAAAAATCTGTGAGAATCTTATTTCCAAATAATCCAGAAAATTCAAAATGACAATGTGCCTCAAGTGGTAGAGCTCTTGCCTTGAGCTGAAGACCTTAAGGTAAACATCCAGGCTAAGAGTTCAAGCCCCATGAGTGGAAAAAAGAAAAAGAAAAAGAAAGCCCTTATCTAAGGCTGGAGTGCACACTAGTGGTAGTTTGCTTGCCTAGTATGCACAAAGCCCTGTGTTCAATTACTCTGGACCACTTACACCAAAAAAAAAGCTGGAAATGATCTCAGAAGGTTGGGTTCTGAGGATCACAGTTCAAAGCCAGGCCAGACACTAAAGTCCATGAAACTGTTACTTCCACTTAATCACCAGAAAACCAGAAGTGACACTGTGGCTCAAGGTGTTTAAGGTTGTAGCCTTGAGCTGAAGAGGCCAGGGACACTGCCCAGGTGCACAATTAAAGTCTTACAACCAAAAGAGACAGAGAGAGAGAGAGAGAGAGAGAGAGAGAGAGAGAGAGAGGGAGAGAGAGAGAGAGAGAGAGAGAGAGAGAGAGAGAGAGAGAGAGAGAGAGAGACCGAGACAGAGAGAGACAGAGAGACAGAGACAGAGAGAGAGAGAGAGACTGAGAGAGATAAAGAGACAGAGACAGAGAGAGACAGAGAGACAGAGACAGAGACAGAGAGAGAGAGAGAGAGACAGACAGACAGGCAGACAGACAGAGACAGAGAGACAGAGACAGAGACATCAAACAGTCAGGCACTGCTGGCTGAAGCGTGTAATTCTAGCTACTATGGAGGCTGAGATTGGAGGATCTTGGTTCAAAGCCCAAAGCCAGCCTGGACACATATGTTTGTGACACTTACATCACCAATTAACTACCAGAAACCAAAAATGGAGCTGTAGAGGAAGAGCGCTAGCCTTGAGCTGAAGAGCTCAGGGACAGTGTCCAGGCCCAAAGTCCAAGCACCATGACGAATCAATAATAAAAAAAAGAAGATAGCTAATAGTAATGATGAATAATTTTGGGCTGGGAGTTTGGCCTAGTGGTAGAGTGCTTGCCTAGCATGCACGAAGACCTGGGTTCAATTCCTCAATACCACATACATAGAAAAATGCTGAAAGTGGTGCTGAGGCTGAAGTGGTAGAGCCCTAGCCTTGAGAAAATATAAGGACAGTGCTCAGTCCCTGAGTTCAAGCCCAGGACTGGCCAAATCAAAAGTAGTAGAGCACTGGCATTGAACTGAAGATGTGAGGAACAGCTAAGCAAAAATAGAGTAGAAACTGGTAAAATACATATTTGTGTGTAAGCAAAATAGCCAGACTTATGCATTAGAACAGGATAGCAACTTGAAAAAAATTTTGTTTTCCATCTCACTAGGTCCTGTCTCTTAATTTATTCAAGTAGTAAAATGCTGGGTTTTATAATCATTGCTCTGAATATTAGAAAATCATAATATCTCTCATTAACCAACAAAGACCAGGAACTGGGCTTCGTTCAAATGGCAGAGTATCAGGCAAGAGAAGAAAAAATTGAAGTAAGAACTTGAAGTTCTTGTTCCAGAACCTGCATAATAACAGAGCAGCAGCCTGGTGATGGTACCTCACACCTATAATCTTAGCTACTCAGGAGGCTAAGATCTGAGAATCAAAGTTTAAAGCCAGCCAAAGTACCCAGTTAACTGACAGAAAAACCAGAAGTGGCACTGTGGCTCACAGATTAAAGCACTAGCTTTGAGCTGAAGAGCTCAGGGACAGTGCCCAGGCCCAGAGTTCAAGCCCCACAATTGACAAAAATCAAACAAGCAAACAAAACTCACAAAGAAGCCTGCAGACCATAGTGGTTCTGCTGAGTCTGTTCTCTATGGGGATCAGGAAACATTTCACATTTTCTGTCTCTTATCATCTCAGCATTCATACTAAAATAAGACTGTGCTGAAATTTTCAATTTATAAAAATGTTTTTCATGAAGCACCCTGAAATATTCATCGCTTATAGCTCAATTGAAGATATTTGATTTGGGGCTGCATTGGTAGAGTGCTAGCCTTGAGCAGAAAAGGTCAGGGATAGAGCTGAAGCACTCAGTTGAAGACCCAGTGCCAACACACAAAAGAAATTATGCACTTTATACATATTTTCTAATTTCTTAATGAATATTTCAGTCTGTATAAATATAGGGTACATTCCTTGTTACTTAAGTAAGATTGCTCTTTTTTTTCTTTTTGCCAGTCCTAGGGCTTGGACTCAGGGCCTAGACATTTTCGTTGTACTCGCCTGCCCAAGGTGAGTGCTCTGCCTCTTGAGACACAGCGCCACTTCTAGCTTTTTTCTAAGTATGCGGTACCGGTGAATAGAACCTAGGTCCTCATGCATTGTAGGTGAACACTCTACCATTAGGCTACATTCCCAGGAAGTGAGATTCCTCTTACAGTCATTGTATGTTCACAGAGTTTGATCTCACACACTGTTGGGCCCTGGTTGGCTTTGACCTGTGATCCTAAGCCCTGAGCCTCCTAAGTAACTGAAATTATGTTGTGAGCCAGCATGATGGCTTCCATTCTTTTTCTACAAAAATATATGTAGTTATCTAAAATATATCTATAGCTGAAAAAAATGAATCTCTCTCAAACAAATCTTCAAAGAAACAACCATCCTATTAAAGGTGGGCTAAAGACTTAAAAGAGTATTCTCTGAAGAAAAAATTAAAATGGGCTTTAGACACATGAAGAAATGCTCCATATCTCTAGCAATAAGGGAAATTAAAATCAAAACAACTTTGAGATTCCACCTGACTCCAGTCAGAATGGCCATTATCAAAAAATCTAATAAGAGATACTGGTGGGGAAGTGACCAAGGGGGATCACACCTACACTGATGGTGTGAGTGTCAACTCATTCAACCAATAGGGAAAGCAGTGTGGTGGTTCCTCAAAAGACTGAACATAGAGCTCCCCTATGATCCAGCAAATCCACTACTTGGCAGCTACCCAATTGTCCAGAAAAAAAGGGCATACTAAAGCCACTAGCACAATGATGCTCATTGCAGCACTATTTACCATAGCAAAGATATGAAACCAACCCAGATGCCACTCAGTAGATGACTGAATCAAGAAGATGTGGTACTTATACACAATGGAATGCTATGCTGCCATCAGAAGGAATGACATCGCCCCATTTGTAAGGAAATGGAAAGACTTGGAAAAATTCATATTAAGTGAAGCAAGCCAGACCCAAAGAAACATAAGCTCAATGGTTTCCCTCATTTGTAATAATTAGTTCACATCTAGGACTCTCCTAGCAGAGGATTACAATAACTCAAAAACCTCGGTAAATAAGGTCATATAGGATGAGACTAAATGTAATGATCTCTAGGATATGGGAACAAGAGCTATATCTTGTTTCATCGTTGCCCTTAATCTTGTGTGATTTTTGTCCTTTACTGTGTTATTTCTCATCTCTTATTTTGCCCTTTGTTTAATGTCAGATTGTTACTGTATCTGATTTTTTCCCTGGCATATTGTATATATGTTTATTTGTTTATGTCAAGTAGGAAAGGGAAGGGGGGAAACAAGACGATTGGGAAGGGAAGGGGAGAGGGAACTGGGGACAAAAACATGTGGAGTGGAATAAATGTGTGAGAAGTAATGCAGTCCACTACCTGTAAATGTAATCGTAACCCCTCTATACATTACCCTGAAAATAAAAAAGAGACTATAAAAATATCTGTAGAAAATGAGGCTGGATGATGGAAACAACCAGATGCCCTACTACAAAAAATGTGATACACACACACATACACACACACACACACACACACACACACACACACACACACACACACAATGGAATGATACAAAGCCAACCGACAAGATAAAATAATGGTATTGTCGGGGAAGTGGATGAAAAGGAAAAAAATCATATTAAGTGAAGTAAGCCAAACTCAAAGGAACATAGGCCCAAGAGTCTCCCTCTTTTGTCAAATTCAGTAGAAACCTTGGGCTCTGCTACCGGAGATTTACAATAGAACAAAATCTAGAGACATCGTGACAAATAGTATGACACTAAATGTAAGGACCTTCAAGATAAAGAAACAAAACTCATATAATGAGTGATTGTTGTCCTTAATGAACTATGTGATCTCTTATCTCTTTTGCTATCCTTTGGATATATCATATTGTTACAATATTTCACCTTGTTTTCTGATATATTTCATATGTGCCTAATTGGTTATTTGAAATTGGATAGGGAAGGGGGGAAATGAATATGAGTGGGGGTAGGGAAAGGGAAATGGGGACCATATCATTACATGGGGTATCAAAGTTTGAGAAGTAATGCACCTTCTATCTGGTGAATATAATGTAACCCTTCTATAAATTACAATAAAAATGAATACATAAAAAGAAGATCTGCACAGAAAAAATAATAATGGCATTTTTGGGTAGTGGATGAAATTAGAGTGAATCCTGTTGAGTGATATATGTCAAGACCAAGGAACAAAAGGTACATGGTATCCTTAATATATGGATATTAGTTTCAAACAGTAGTAGAGCGATGATTGAATAGTTGATACCCAAAGTTCTGGACATAATTTTGGAGATATAAACATAACTACATAGACATAAAAATGTAGGATAGACTACACACTCTATAGACATGTGTTTTATTATAGATTAATCTGTGTCTATGACATACAAATACTCAGCTTAATTTTTACTATATTCTAAAATTTATGTGCCAGTGATTGTATAGCGATTCCCTTCTTGAATACTTGTTGGTTAAACATGACATTTGAAATATGATGTAAAATTCAATGTTAATAAATTTTTTTAAAAAAAGAGGCTAGAGGTAAATACCACTAATGTACTTGCTCTAAGTGGTACAGAAATTTTCTTAATGAATCAAGGAGTTTTATTACATCTTTATGCAATTATTTTAGTTCTGAGTGTTCTAGACTCAATGCTACTTCTGGAAAGATGATATAGTTGACTGTGTAGATGCTATGAAGACATACTGGCCTAAACGTAGAATAAAGCATTGGTAAGTGGCTGTTAGCTGTCCAGACTCTACTGGAATATGTGGAATGAATTTATTAAGCACAATGCAGGCTCTTAGTCAGATCAGGATCAAGATTATGTGGTTCCATGAGATGAATGAGGAAAGATCAGAAAAATCTACTAAGATAGCCAGATATACTTTTGAAACTAAGGTATCTGGACTCCTTTTTTTTCTTTCTTGGTGGGGAGCTTGAACTTTGGACCTGGGCAAGGTCTCTTAGTTCTTTTTCCTCAAGGCTAATGCTGTACCAGTTTTAGCCACAACTCCACTTAGTTTTTGCGTGGATAAGTGGAGAGAAGAATCTTACAGTTTTTTTTTGTTTTCGTTTTTTTGCTTGCAAAGGCTTTGAATCACCTTCTCCCTGGCTAGTAGAAGAATGACAATTATGACCCTCCTGCGCCTGGCTAGTGATTTTTTGAAAATAGGACTTTCTTCCACATCACGTAACTGCTTCCTAGCAAAGTTCTGAAGCCTGACTTAAATGTGACAGATTTTTGTCACTTGGAGACACTCTGTGCTGACCGTTAGAAATCTACCAGCTGAGTCACAGTGGCACTTCCAGTTTTTGTTTATGTGGTGCTGAGGAATGGAATCCAGGGTTTCATACATGCTAGGCAAGCTACATTTTCAGCCCAAGGTTTTATGTTTTGTTTTTTCAGTGTTGTTGCTGCTAAGGTACTGTATGATGTTCCTTCATTTTCTTTGCTTTTTACCTCTTTTCTTCTTTTTCCCTTTAGTTTTATTCTCTGTAGTCACTGTGTTGAATTCGGGTACCCTGTGTCTTGTACGTAGGTTTATGTGATTTGGGAAATACAAAGGGTATATTAAAATGGTAAAAAAAAAACAAAGGAAAAAATGTGTACCAATTGAATAGAGATATTTAGAAGACAATAAACGGAAATGAACTGAACAATCTGGGTGGAGAGGGGGCTGAGGGTAGGAAAACAGAGAAAAATGAGGGAGGGGATAACAATTTTCTTAAGAAATGTGTTCATTACTTATGTAACCGTATGCCAACTATATATTGACTTAACAAAAAAATTAACTTAAAAAATAATTTAGCCGGGTATGGTGGCTCACACTTATAAATGTAGCTACTCAAGAGGCTGGGATCCAAGGATAGCAGTTCAAAGTCAGCCTGGGCACTGAAGTTCATGTGACTCTTATCTCCAATTAAACACCAGAAACCCAGAAGTGGCCCTATGGCTCAAGGGATAGGGCAGTAGTCTTGAGCTGAAAAGCTCAGTGACAAGACCTAGGTGCAGATTTGCAGTCCCATGACTTGAATGATGAATGATACTAGCCAGGCTCTGTGCGCTCACACTTGGAATCCTATCTACACAGAATCAGGTTTGAATCCAGCCCAAACAAATTGCATGATATTCTGATTTACAGTTCATTACCAAAAATCTGGAAGTGGAGCTGTGGATCAAGTGGTAGAACACTAGCCTGAAGCAAAAAAAAAACATTTAAGGACAGTTCCCAGGCCCTGGGTTCAAGTCGCAGGACTTGCATAAAACAAACAAAATGTGACGCTGAGTCCTCCATCATTTGGTGTTATAGTTCAATATTCTTGATATGCGTCTTAGAAATTAAGTCCCTAGCAAATACTCTCCCCTGAAATTCTGCTTCCTAGCTGATTCATAGAATTTCAGCACCATTACTATCACCTTCCAGTTAGCATAGCAGTCGACTACTGAAAATTTGAAGAAAATTTTGAGTAATCCTAATAAATCTGTGTATCATCTGCACACACATCTAATCAGCAGCAGCTATGTTCTATTATTATCTAAATGTATTTAATCCCTTCTTGAGTTAATGAGAATTAAAGAGTAAAACATATGAAATAGTTATGAAACTAACAGTCACCATTCTTCTACCTAATATTGTAATATAAGTTTATAAATGCAAGGACTATTCTGAAGTGTGCAGAAGATAGTTTCTAATTATAATATTCTCATGAAGTATTGTTTTTAGGAAACATGTTGCTTTCTTTGGGAAAGCAAAGGCAAGGAAAAATGATATAGTTAAGTTCCCTATATATCAGAAGGAAAATACTATTGGGTTTAGATCAACTTCATTCATTCCGTACTGATGAAACAAATATTTGCAATTCCTGAGGCCAATCACTTCATTGTGATGCACAATCAGCCAGCTTAGATCAATCTTCCAAAAAAGGAAAGGAACAAATGAGAAGCAATTAAGGTTTCCAAAATGAACCAGGTGGTGGTGGCAGCTGACACTTGTAATTCTATCTACTCAAGGCCTGAAATCCAAGGATCTGGATTAAGTTTGTCTGGGATGAAAATATTCCTGTCTGAAACATCATCTCTGTTATCACAGCCCAGCTGATACATTCTGCCCAACAGGTTCCAAACACCAAAGTCCATCTCCTATCTGAAATACTAGCTAACGTACTCACACATAATTTCCTCTTTGGGAGATAGTTGAAACATGTACCAGAAACATTTCCCTGGCTTCAGAGTGGAACTGGAAATATATACTCACTAGAAGCCCATCTAGTAAATTACAGTCAATCATCTTTCCTCACATCTTGTTAGTTAAATTGAACAATGAGTGTTTGGATCAGAAGCAATGTGTATGAGCATACATGTTGTAAAAGTACTGTAATCCTAGCTACTCAAGATGAGTTGAGACCTGAGGATTCCAGTTCAAAATCAGCCATGCAATAAATTCCATACGATTTTTACCTCTAATTAACCAGAAAAAAACAGAGCGTTGAATTGTGCTTAAAATGCCACAGGCCTAAGCTTTGCATAAAAGTGCTAAGGGGTAGCATTCAGGATGCCCACTCTCTCCACTTCTTTTTAACATAGTACTAGAATTCCTAGGCAGTGCAATAAGGCAAGAAGCAAGCATAAAGGGAATCCAAGTAGGGAAAGAAAAAATAAAACTATCCCTCTTTGCAGATGACATGATTCTGTATTTAAAGAATCCTATAGAGTCGACTCCCAATCTCCTTGAGCTGATTCAAACCTTTGGAAGGGCAGCAGGCCATAACATCAACCCTCACAAATCAACTGCCTTCCTTTACGCCAACAGTGAGAGAACCGAGGCAATAATCAGGAAAGAAACTCCTTTCACAATAGACTCAAAGAAAATAAAGTACCTAGGAATTAGCTTAACTAAGAATGTAAAGGACCGTTTAGATGAAAACTTTAAAACCCTAAAAAAGGCAATTAAAGCAGATCTAAGGAAATGGAAAAACCTCCCATGCTCCTGGATTGGAAGAATCAACATTGTGAAAATGACAATCTTGCTAAGGGCTATCTACAAATTCAATGAAATACCCATCAACATCCCAATGTCATTCTTTAAAGAAATAGAAGAGGCAATTCAAAGTTTCATATGGAATAATAAAAGACCTTGTATAGCAAAAACACTTCTTAGCAGAAAAAACAGCGTTGGAGGAATTTCAATTCCAAACTTTAGACTCTATTACAGAGCTATAATTCTCAAAACAGCTTAGTACTGGCACAAGAACAGGCCTGAAGTCCAATGGAATAGAACTGCACCACTTGCAGCGTTTTCTATGTATGTGGTAATGAGGAATGAAACCTGAGACTTTTTGCGTGGTACCCAAGGGCTCTACCACTAGGTCAAACACACAGGGCATCTTGCACATATTTTTGACCTCAATCTTCTAGGATATTATTAGGTTTCTGTATCCTAATCAATTTTTTCCTGATGATTAGCTTTGCTGTCATGTGTAAAAAATGCAAGAGGGAAAAACACAGAAGAATTAGTGAAATTTAAAAAAAAGCATTACACACATAGATAAGTGTTCATTCTTTGTAGGAGAAAGGATATTTTGATATGATGATGATGATTTTATAATTACTATGTCAGGGTTGAGAGTTTGGCATAGTGGTAGAGTGCTTGCCTAGCATCCATGAAGATCTGTGTTTGATTGCTCAGTATCACATAGATAGAAAATCTAGATGTGGCACTGTGGCTCAAGTGGCAGAGGGCTAGACTTGAGAAAATCCGAGGACAGTGCTCAGGACCTGAATTCAAGCCCCAAGACTGGCAGAAAGATAAAAGAAAATAAAAGTGCTTTTTACGAGCTAATTCACTCACAGCATTTGCTTCTGAAATCTTCACTTCTGCATCTTGTGAAATACCCCTTTCCCTCAACCTAGACAAGAAAAACAGATCCATCCCATGGTCCACTGTGAGGCCACTGATTGGGCTAAGAGCTAATCGTGCAGCAACACATAAGTTTTATTCTAATACTTTCCAAACTTTGTACTCAAATATGCTACATACTTACCAACTTGGGTCAGTTATCCTTATGCTATACATTTTCTTCATTACTACAATATTCTTACACTCCTACGTTAATCCTCTTGTACCTGCCTGACCTCTCTCATTCTTTTTTTCTATCTCTGGACCTCTGCTCGTCTTTCAACCCTTACACTGCACGGATCTACACTTGATGGCTGTTGAGCAATATTGTATATGTAGATGGTTAATTATTTTCTAGGCTCAGAGTGACTTAGAGACAATAGAGATTGGATTGAGAGGCTTATAGTTTTGGGTATAAATACCTTAACAGTGGTTGTATAAGACTGGTCTGTAAGTGCACAAAAAGAAAGAGTGATAATACCAATCAAAACTTGTGAATATCTAGTGTCTGCCAGCTACAGAGGTCTAGGTTGGTTATATCTGAAAACCTATAATCGTATTTAGTAGTAATCTTGCTCCCATTTTCAAATGGGCAGAACAAGAAACTCAAGAAAAATGTCAAATCAAGAAACAACATTCCCCTCCCAATGTAAACAGACAATGGAACAGTCACTGGCAAACCTAGAGGAGAGTCTTCCAAGTGCTACACGAATGCAATTGATAAACATCATTAATGAAAAATGTGAAAATATAAAGAAAGAGATAATGGAGGAAGCCATAGCTGAACAAGAGGAAAGCAAAAACAAGGTGATAAGTGAAAAAGAAGAAGCCATAAAGAGGCCATAATAAAGATTTTTCAAAGAAAGATGGGTGAATTCATAGAATCCACAAATAAAAACGTGACCAAACTCCAGCAAATGTCCAAAGAAAATAAAGCTACTGAGCTAACCACTCAAAAGGAAATCAAGGAGATAAAGAAATCCATACATCATCTAAAACAAGAGATGGAAGGCATCAAAAGTGAGCAATTAGAAGCAAGGGAGATGAAAAATAAAGTAGATAGATTTGATAGCAGGTTAGAGAATGCAGAGGAGAGAATTTCCCGGGGCTGAAGATAATTTGGTTATTATAGAGAAAGAACAGAAAATGAGTCAATCCAAATCTAGGAAATATGAGAGAGCGCTTCAGGAGGTCCAAGATGCAATTAGGAAGCCTAATTTAAGGCTAGTTGGTATTGAAGAGGGCGTGGAGAACGAGGTCAATGGTATAGGAAATATACTTCAGGGAATCATCTCAGAGAATTTCCCAAATATCCAGAAGGGCAGGCCCATCCAGATACGAGAAGCTTTTAGAACCCCAAACAGACCTGACCAGAAAAGAACATCCCACCGCCACATAGTGATCCGAACTGGATCAATAGAAATGAAAGGAAAGATCCTAAAGGCAGCCAGGGAAAAGGGATCAGTTACCTATAAAGGCAAACCAATCAGAATAACCCCAGATTTCTCAGCAGAGACCATGCAAGCACGAAGTGACTGGAAGCATATATGTCATGCCCTTAAATCAAATAACTACCAACCAAGAATACTGTAGCCAGCTAAGCTCTCATTCATAACTGAGGGAACAATAAAAACATTCCATTCCAGGGAAAAGCTGCAACAATATGTCGAAACAAAACCAACACTACAGAGAATTCTCAAAGATGCTCTATACATAGAAAACCAAAATAAATGCAATATAGGGAAAGAAATGGCACCTAAACAGCATACCATCTAAGGACCACAAGAACTGTCAAGACACAGGCCCTACTAAAAGCTTTTAAAAATGGTAGGTACTAATAAATATCTCTCAATCCTAACTCTCAATATCAATGGACTTAACTCTCCAATTAAACGACATAGGCTGTCTAGTAGGATCTAAAAGCAAGAGCCATCGTTCTGCTGTCTTCAAGCGACACATCTTACCCAAAAACAATCATCTTTTGAAAGTGAGAGCTTGGAATAAACTCTATCAAGCTAACTGCCCCCATAAACAGGCTGGAGTTGCCATCCAGCCTCATATCAGATACAATAGATTTCAAACTAAAATTAGTAAGAAAAGACAAAGAAGGTGACTACATACTACTAAAGGGATCTTTCCTCCAGGAAGACATAACGATCCTAAATATTTACACACCCAATCCCGGAGCTCCAAACTTCATCAAGCAAACTTTACTTACACTGAAACCATACATAGATCGAAATACAGTGATTGTTGGTGAGTTTAACACACCACTCTCACCTATGGACAGATCAACAAGGCAAAAACTCAACAGAGAAACCTTAGAACTGAACAACTATATAGACCAACTAGATCTAACAGACATCTGCAGAATATTCCAACCAGTAACAACACAATATACGTGTTTCTCAGCAGCACATGGAACATTTTCCAAAATAGACCACATCTTAGGCCATTAAACAAACCTGGACAGATTCAGAAACACTGAAATTATTCCATGCACACTCTCAGACCATAAAGGCATCAAATTGGAACTGAACACACATCTCCACCAACGAAAACCCTGTAACTCATGGAGACTGAACAACACATTGTTGAATCAAAAACAATGGATAATCGAAGACATCATAACAGATATCCAACTGTTTATGAAATTTAACAATAAGGAGCACACAAATATCAACTCCTTAGGGACAGAACAAAGGCAGTACTCAGAGGAAAATTTATAGCGCTGAGTGCCTACAACAGCAAGTTGGAAAAATGGCACACCACTAGTTAATGTCTCACCTTAACCTCCTGGAAAAAGAGCAACAAACCAACCCTAAACCCATTAGGAGAAAGCAAATTATTAAAATCTAAGCAGAATTAAATGATTTGGAATAAAAAAACTATAGAAAGTATCAACAAAACAAGGGGTTGGTTCTTTGAAAGAATTAACAAAATTGACAAGCCCTTAGCAAATCTTACCAAAAAAAGAAAAGAGCATATCGAAATAAACAAAATCGCAGATGAAAATGGTAATATCAGGACAGAAATTACCATGATCCAGAATATCATGAGGGAATACTTCTCAAACGTTACGCCAACAAATTTGAGAATCTAGAAGAAATGGATGAATTCCTAGACAATGTTAACATACCCACACTGAACCAAGAAGAGCTAACCCAAATCAACAGGCCTATTTCAAGCTCTGAAATAGAAATGGAAATTAGACAACTTCCACTTAAAAAGAGCCCAGTGCGAGATGGATTCACAGCTGAATTCTATCAGGTCTTCAAAGCAGAGCTCACACCAATACTCCTCAAGCTCTTCAACGAAATTGAAAATGAAGGTTCTTTACCAAACTCATTCTGTGAAGCCAGTATATGCCTCATCCCCAAACCAGACAGAGATTCATCAAAGAAAGAGAACTATAGACCCATTTCCTTGATGAACATCGATGCAAAACTTTTCAACAAAATACTGGCCAACCGTCTACAACAACTCATCAAAAAAATTATACACTCTGATCAAACTTGATTCATCACAGGGAGGCAAAGCTGGTTCAACATACACAAATCAATGAATATAATTCGACACACCAACAGGAGCAAGGACAAAAATCACATGATTGTCTCAATAGATGCGGAAAAGGCATTTGACAAGATCCAAAACCCCTTTATGTAAAAAGATGTGGAGAAACTAGGAATCAATGAACATTTCTCAATATAATAAAGGCCGTGTATGAGAAACCCACCACCAGTATTATATTTAATGGTGAAAATCTAAAGCCATTCCCTCTAAAATCAGGAACGAGTCAAGGATGCCCACTCTCTCCACACTTTTAACATAGTACTAGAATTCCTAGGCAGTGCAATAAGGCAAGAAGCAAGCATAAAGGGGATCCAAGTAGGGAAAGAGGAAATAAAACCATCCCTCTTTGCAGATGATTCTGTATTTAAAGAATCCTATAGACTCTACTCCCAAGCTCCTTGAGCTGATTCAAAGCTTTGGAAGGGTAGCAGGCCATAAAATCAACCCTCACAAATGAACTGCCGTCCTTTACGCCAATAGTGAGAGGAATGAGGCAATAATCAGGAAAGAAACTCCTTTCACAATAGCCTCAAAGAAAATAAAGTACCTAGGAATTAGCTTAACTAAGAATGTAAAGGACCGTTTAGATGAAAACTTTAAAACCCTAAAAAAGGAAATTTAAAGCAGAACTAAGGAAATGGAAAAAGCTCCCATGCTCCTGGATTGGAAGAATCAACATTGTGAAAATGACAATCTTGCCAAGGGCTATCTACAAATTCAATGCAATACCCATCAACATCCCAATGTCATTCGTTAAAGAAATAGAAGAGGCAATTCAAAATTTCATATGGAATAATAAAAGACCCTGTATAGCAAAAACACTTCTTAGCAGAAAGAACAGTGCTGGAGGAATTTCAATTCCAAACTCTACACTCTATTACAGAGCTATAATTCTCAAAACACCTTGTTACTGGCACAAGAACAGGCCTGAAGTCCAATGGAATAGAACTGCGGACCCAGATATTAAACCACAGACCTATGGCCACCTAATCTTTGACAAGGGAGCCAAAAAAATAGAATGGAAGAAAGATAGCCTCTTCAACAAGTTGTGCTGTCAGAACTAGTTAAGCACCGGCAGAAAATTAAAGTTAGATCCTTCTTTGTCACCTTGCACTAGAATTAACTCCAAATGGATCAAAGACCTGGAGGTAAAAGCTGACACACTGAAAAGTTTACAGGAAGGAATAGGAGATACACTAGGCCTCCTTGGCACAGGTCGAAACTTTGTTAAGAAGGACCAAGAATCACAACAAATCAGAGAAAGGCTGGATAAGTGGAACTGCATTAAAATGCAGAGCTTTTGTATGGCAACGGATATAGCTAGTAAACTAATCAGGAAGCCTACAGTGTGGGAGAAGATCTTCACCAACCAAACAACGGACAAAGGCCTCATATCTAAAATATATCAACAACTCAAAAAATTGAATCACTCCAAAACTAACCTGCAAAGTAACACTCATCCCATTAAAAAATGGGCCAAAGACTTAAACAGAGTCTTCTCTGAAGAAGAAACAAAAATGGCCTATAGACACATGAAGAAATGCTCAACATCTCTGGTCATAAAAGAAATGCAAATCAAAACAACTCTAAGATTCCACCTCACTCCAGTTAGAATGGCCAGGATCAGGAAAACGAATGACAACAGATGCAGGAGGGGATGTGGCCAGGAGGGATCACTACTACACTGTTGGTGGGAGTGCAAACTCGTTCAACCACTATGGAAAGCAGTGTGGCAGTGCCTCAAAAGGCTAAACATAGAACTCCCCTATGACCCAGCAATTCCACCACTTGGCATTTACCCAACAATCCAGAAACAAGGGCATACTAAACCCACTAGCACAACAATGTTCACTGCAGCACTATTCACCATAGCAAAGATATGGAACCAACCCAGATGTCCCTCAGTTGATGAGTGGATCAACAAGTTGTGGTATTTGTACACAATGGAATTCTATGCTGCTGTCAGAAAGAATCACATCGCCCCATTTGTTAGGATGTGGAAAGACTTAGAACAAATCATATTAAGTGAAGTAAGCCAGACTCAAAGGAACTTAGGCTCAGTGGTTTCCCTCATTCGTCATAATCAGTAGAAACCTTGGGCTCTTCTGGCAGAGATTTGCAATAGAGCAAAAGGCCATATATAAGGCCACATAATGTGAAGCTAACTGAAAGGACCTCCAGGATATTGAAACAAAAGCCATATAATGAATGATTGTTGTCCTTAATGTACTATGTTGTCTCTCATCTCCTTTGCTGTCCCTTGGTTATCCCATATTGGTATAGTATCTCACTTTGTTATCTGATATATTGAATTTAATTGTATTTGGATATTTGAAATTTGATAGGGAAAGGGGGCAAACCAAGACGGGTGGGGGGTGTGGTGTTGGTGGGAAATGGGTACAAAGACATGTGAAAGGGTATCAATGTACATGAATTAAGGCACCTTCTCTCTGGCAAATATCCTGTAACCCTTTTAGTAATTACAATAAAAAAAATTTAAAAAAAGAAAGTTATAGTGTGTGGGGAGGATGACGGGGTCGAATACATTTCTTCTTAGAAATATATCTCATCTGGTTGCCCTGGATTTTCTTGGCCTTCTTCTTAGAGAAAGGCCTGTTATACTGGATTTGTGGCTTGGCAATTATCAACACGTACATCTTCGAGTAAGACATCAACAACTTCCATGCCTGAGACTCGGGTTTCCTGACCATTGGCAACAGCACAGCAACATCTTTCTTCCTTCTGAGCCACAGGCAAAGTGAGCTGGCTTGAGTTGGTTGTTAGTTACAGTGGTTCGGTTACCAGGGTTCCATATTCTTTTCCATTGTGAGGGAGGCAGGGTCACCTTTCAGGGCCCAATGACCAAAGATCCTTGCTCACAGAAGACCTCACCAAAGACGTACTGGAGGCTGAATCTCTCCTCCAATCTTACAATATACATGTGGATGTAGTAAACAGCACACCTTATTTGTCCAATCCCAATGTCTTCCACTAGGCCCAACTACCAGTCTGGTCTCAGGCTCAAGGAGCCTTTCTTAGGTAAGATCCAAACTTAAGGGTCAATATTGCCCTGTTCCTTTACAAAACATTGGCTTCACAGTGCCTTCTGTGCCTGCATTTTGCCCCTTGTCGAATTTTTTTTTGTTTTTGCTAGGCCTGGGACTTGACCTCAGAGTGTGAACATTGTTCTTGGGCTTTCTTTAGGCTTTAGCTGTCCCACCGAGCCACAGCACCACTTGCAGCGTTTTCTATGTATGTGGTAATGAGGAATCAAACCTGAGTCTTTTTGCGTGGTAGCCAAGGACTCTACCACTAGGTCAAACACACAGGGCATCTTGCACATATTTTTGACGTCAATCTACTAGGATATTATTAGGTTTCTGTATCCTAATCAATTTTTTCCTGATGATTAGCTTTGCTGTCATGTGTAAATTACGCAAGAGGGAAAAACACAGAAGAATTAGTGAAATTTAAAAAAAAGCATTACACACATAGATAAGTGTTCATTCTTTGTAGGAGAAAGGATATTTTGATATGATGATGATGACTTTATAATTACTATGTCAGGGTTGAGAGTTTGGCATAGTGGTAGAGTGCTTGCCTAGCATCCATGAAGATCTGGGTTGATTGCTCAGTATCACATAGATAGAAAATCTAGATGTGGCACTGTGGCTCAAGTGGCAGAGGGCTAGACTTGAGAAAACCCGAGGACAGTGCTCAGGCCCTGAATTCAAGCCCCAAGACAGGCAGAAAGATGAAAGAAAATAAAAATGCATTTTACGAGCTAATTCACTCACAGCATTTGCTTCTGAAATCTTCGCTTCTGCATCTTGTGAAATACCCCTTTCCCAAAAGAGATCCATCCCATGGTCCACTGTGAGGCCACTGGTTGGGCTAAGAGCTAGTCGTGCAGCAACACATAAGTTTTATTCTAATACTTTCCAAACTTTGTACTCAAATATGCTACCTACTTACCAACTTAGGTCAGTTATCCTTATGCTATAACTTTTCTTCATGACTACAATATTCTTACACTCCTACGTTAATCCTCTTGTACTTCCCCTGACCTCTCTCATTCTTTTTTTCTATCTCTGGACCTCTGCTCGTCTTTCAACCCTTTTACTGCACGGATCTACACTTGATGGCTGTTGAGCAATATTGTATATGTAGGTGGTTAATTATTCTCTCGGCTCAGAGGGACTTAAAGACAATAGAGATTGGATTGAGAGGCTTATTGTTTTCGGTATAAATCGCTTATCAGTGGTTGTATTAGACTGGTCTGTAAGTGCACAAAACGAAAGAGTGATAATACCAATCAAAACTTGTGAATATCTAGTGTCTGTCAGCTACAGAGGTCTAGGTTGGTTATATCTGAAAAACTATAATCGTATTTAGTAGTAATCTTGCTCCCATTTTCAAATGGGCAGAACAAGAAACTCAAGAAAAATGTCAAATCAAGGATCAACATCCCCCACCCAATGTAAACAGACAAAGGATCAGTCACTGGCAAACCTAGAGGAGAGTCTTCCAAGTGCTACACAAATGCAATTGATAAACATCATTAATGGAAAATGTGAAAATATAAAGAAAGAGATAATGGAGGAAGCCATAGCTGAACAAGAGGAAAGCATAAACAAGGTGATAAGTGAAAAAGAATAAGCCATAAAGGAGGCCATAATAAAGGTTTTTCAAAGAAAGATGGATGAATTCATAGAATCCACAAATAAAAACGTGACCAAACTCCAGCAAATGTCCAAAGAAAATAAAGCTACTGAGCTAACCACTCAATAGGAAATCAAGGAGATAAAGAAATCCATACATGATCTAAAACAAGAGATGCAAGGCATCAAAAATGAGCAATTAGAAGCAAGGGAGATGAAAAATAAAGTAGATAGCTTTGATAGCATGTTAGACAATGCAGAGGAGAGAATTTCCGGGGCTGAAGATAATTTAGGAATTATAGAGAAAGAACAGAAAATGAGTCAATCCAAATCTAGGAAATATGAGAGAGCGCTTCAGAAGGTCCAAGATGCAATTAGGAAGCCTAATTTAAGGCTAGTTGGTATTGAGGAGGGCGTGGAGAACGAGGTCAATGGTATTGGAAATATACTTCAGGGAATCATCTCAGAGAATTTCCCAAATATCCAGAAGGACAGGCCCATGCAGATATGAGAAACTTTTAGAACCCCAAACAGACCTGACCAGAAAAGAACATCCCACTGCCACATTGTGATCCGAACTGGATCAATAGAAACGAAGGAAAAGATCCTAAAGGCAGCCAGGGAAAAGGGATCAGTAACCTATAAAGGCAAATCAATCAGAATAACCCCAGATTTCTCAGCAGAGACCATGCAAGCACGAAGTGACTGGAAGCATACATGTCATGCCCTTAAATCAAATAACTACCAACCAAGAATACTGTAGCCAGCTAAGCTCTCATTCATAACTGAGGGAACAATAAAAATATTCCATTCCAGGAAAAGCTGCAACAATATGTCGAAACAAAACCAACACTACAGAGAATTCTCAAAGATGCTCTATACATAGAAAACCAAAATAAATGCAATATAGGGAATGAAATGGCACCTAAACAGCATACCATCTAAGGACCACAAGAACTGTCAAGACACAGGCCCTACCAAAAGCTTTTAAAAATGGTAGGAACTAATAAATATCTCTCAATCCTAACTGTCAATATCAATGGACTTAACTCTCCAATTCAACGGCATAGGCTGTCTAGCTGGATCAAAAAGCAAGAGCCATCATTCTGCTGTCTTCAAGAGACACATCTTACCCAAAAAGAATCGTCTTTTGAAAGTGAGAGGTTGGAATAAACTCTATCAAGCTAACTGCCCCCATAAACAGGCTGGAGTTGCCATCCATCCTCATATCAGATACAATAGATTTCAAACTAAAATTAGTAAGAAAAGACAAAGAAGGTTACTACATACTACTAAAGGGATCTTTCCTCCAGCAAGACATAACGATCCTAAATATTTACACACCCTTTTGAAGATTCTCAAAAGATTGAAGTTTCTGCCAGTGTAAATTAGATTCCGGCATTGATATTAAATAATGGAATGAGTAGGGATTTATATTTGAAATATCACTATTGACAAAATCTAACACACATTTGCTTAGTATTTGCTTTTGATTTCCCAAGAAGTTCAGTACAAGCTAACATGTGTGGCATATATCGACTGGGAGAAATGATTCAGAATATGTGACTCATTTGAACAGGAGTCAGTGAAAAGATACAGAAGCAAGATACCCATATTGTGATAATTTGTATCTTTTGCATATTTTGTGTTTGTTATTAATTCCATTTGTAGTGTACATTTCTAGGTAAAAACTTTTCAAATGTTTCCAAACAATTTGTTATTTCAACAGCAAAAAAAGACATTTATATGTGATAAAATTCACAGAATCCAAATTTTTCCATATTATTATTTTTTTTTGGTGGGTCATAGATCGTGAACTCAGCATGGGCATTATACCTGAGCTCTTCAGCTCCAGGCTACCACCTTACCCTGGAGCCAAGCCCCACTTCCCATTTTCTAAAGGTAAATTGGAGATAAGAGTCTTACGTCTTTTTGTGCCACAATGGCTTTAAACCTTGATCCTCAGATCTCAGCTTCCTGAGTAGCTAGGATTATAGAAGTGAGCCACCACCCCATCATGCTCAGCTTTCTGTTTTTTTTTAAACAAGCCCTTTGGCTGGAACTCGGTCTGAGCACTGTCCTTCAGCTTTCCTCAAGCCTAGTGATCTTCTACTTGAGCCACAGCACTACTTCTAGTTTTTTTCTGTGTATGTGGTACTGGGGAATTGAACCTTCGTCTTCATACAAGCACTCTACAACTATGCCAAACTCCCAGCCCCTCCACACTAGTTTTTATGATAGATCTTTCCATGCATCTAGGATGGCTAAAAATCCTTCTTGAGTTTCCCAAGATCAGGGAGTATAGGTGTGTCCCATCCTGTGTGGCTACATAACCATTGTTTAGGGTACAGTTCTCTCTTCATTCTACCCATCTAGAACAATTTTCATCTTCCATGTATAATCATTAAACATTCAGCTCCTGTTCCTCTCTTCTCCATTCTCTGGAACCATAGTGCTTTTTGGCTTTAAGGGTTTGTTGATCCTTGGAAGCTCTGGAAGGGAAAACATACCCTAGCTCTTCCTTTATGACTGCTGTATTTTTAGTTTACTGTAATCAAGATTCATCTGTAAAATATAGCAAAATGTTCTTCCTTTTCAATGCATTGTTTTGCATATTTCTATCTTTTGATAATTATTAATAGTTGTGAATGGATTCTCCACATATTTGTTCTAGTCTCTGCTTTCTCTTCCGTTAGGTACAAATCTAGAAATAGAAGTGTTGGACCATATTTCTATGTAACTCTATATTTAGTCCTTTTTTAGCACTCTCCACGCAATTTTTGATTATTTTATATTCCTTGCAGAACTATTCCAAAGTTCTACTTCTTCTCACTACCTTCCCTGTAATAGTTAGACTTTGAAAGTTGTTTTTTTGTATGCGTGTGTGTGTGTGTTTGTGTGTGTGTATGTGGATCTTTTTGTTCAAAACTATATTTATATTAACATATTTAAAGTAATGATTTCATTGTAATTTTAATTTTTCTCATGACTGTTAATATTGAACTTCTTTCTACATTTTGAACTGCTATGTCTATATATTCTTTTTAGAAAATCCTCTACAATCTCCAATTTTTTTCCCTTTTTTGTGGGGTAGTGGGGAAAGTCATGGGGCTTGGACCTTGGGCCGTGAGCTCTTTAGTTTAAGGCTATTGCTCTACCCTGAGTATTGCCCCTAAGTTCTTCTGCTCACAGCTCCCTACCCCTCTTCCCATTATATACAGAACAAAGGTCATCCTCAGTCTTTTTGAAAAAGTAAGACATACAGTAAATTTGTAGTATAAAACAGCAAGAAATAAATTTCTTGCCAGGTGCAGTGACTTCTACCTGTAATCCTAGCTACTCAGATATCAGGCTGATATCTAAAGATTTGGTTCAAAGCCACCCTGGGCATTAGAAAGTCTATGAGACTCTCATCTACAGTTAACCACTAGAATATGGGAAATGGCACTGTGGCTTCATAGGTAGGGGGATAGCCTTGAGTTGAAGAGCTCAGGAACAGTGCCCAGGCCCAGAGTTCAAGCCTTACAAATCCCCCAGCCAAAAAAAAGAAAAAAAGTTTCTTCCCCAAGTGACTATTATGCCAGACATAGAACATTAACATTCTGGGTGTACTTCACTGTACTACTACTTGATACCCTAAGATTTTGCAATATTCTCACAGTACCAGCATATGTCATCATATAATGTAGTTCTTTTTCAATGGAATAATTCCATTTATAACCTAAATCTACTCCCCCGACTTATTTTTGTCGATACCAAAATTGCTCTACCATGATATGCCACAAGCCATTAAACATTTTATGGTGGGTAATTGGAAAGGAGTCTCATGGAATTTTGTGCCAGGCTGGCTTTGAACCATGGTCCTCAGATCTCAGTCTCCTGAGTAGCTAGGATGACAGGCGTGAGCCACCAACACCTGGCTTGCCTTTTCATTTTTTTGTGGGTCTTGGGACTTGAAATCTGGGCCTAGGCACCATCTCTAAGCTTTTCAGGTCAATATTTCATGTAAGTCTAAACATTTAAGTAAAGGAATAAAATTCCAACAAAAAAAAGAATAAAATTCCAGACATGGTGTGTTTATAACTCGGTGCTAATTACTTGATGAAAATGTGCCATTCCAGAAGCTGTTGTCATTTGATGATGTAGCTGTGGATTTCAGCTGGGAGGAGTGGCAGCATCTGGACAATGCTCAGAGGACCCTGTACAGAGATGTAATGCTGGAGACCTACAGCAACCTGGTGTCCTTAGGTGAGCAAAAATCAAATTAACTTGCAAGGCCAAGTGCCTTGTTATTTTGCAGATACGTGAATGTATATCAAACTTTCAATACTACTTAAATGAAAGATTCCAGGCCCTGAGAAGTATCATTACTTTCTAAAGAAAACCTAAGGTAATTTTGTACTCATTCTTCAGGATACCTTCAGGATACTTTGACAACAGTTCTAAATTATGTTTCTTCTAATGGAGACACCATTCCAAACTTACACAATAATTGTAAGTGGATAAACAATCCAGAATAGAATATATATCATTATTGGAAATAGGATCTACAAATCACTAAACAGTGAGTTTATAATGGAAACCTGGCACTAGGTGCAATGTTTCATGCCTGTAATCTTAAAATATTCAGGAGGAAGAAATCTAAGAATTCTAATTTGAAGCCAGCAATGGCATAAAAATTGCCATGAAACTCTACAACTCCAAGTAACCCCTCAAAAATGTTAGTGGAGTGTCAAGAGTTTGACTTTGTGGTTGAGTGCTTGCCTAGCATGCATGAAGACCTATGCATGTAAGTGGAGCAGGGACTCAAACTGGTATTTTTCTAGCCTTGAGCAAGACAGCTAAGTTTATGCCATACAAAATGAATCCAGAGCTGGGGAAAAGTCAACCATGGTGCCAGTGAGAAATGAGAAAAAAGATTTAATAGATAACTTGTGAGTAGGATGTCTGCGAACTTAAAGCAATGATGACACAGCATAAGCAATAATTCTCTACTGTTTCTAATTTACAGGGCCCTGTGTTCCCAAACCTGTATTAATTGACAAGCTAGAGCACTGTGTAGAACTCTGGATAGGAAATTTCTCTGACAAGAATATCACAGGTGAGTGAATGCATCTTCATATTGATGTTGGAGCCTGAGCACCATTGGTAAGTTCATGTTGTGATGTACTGAGCAATAATATTCTTAGTTACCCTAAATCCTGTGTGGAACCTATGGAATTCTTCGTGAATGAATCAAGAATCATTTTCTTTTCCCAATCCTATGCTTGGTCTCAGGGCCTGAGCATAGTCCTTGGGTTTTCTCAAGGCTAGCTATCTACTTCTTGAGTCATAGCACCACGTCTGGCTTTTTCTTTGTATGTAGTACCAAGGAACTGAACCAGGTCTTTGTGCATGCTAGCCCAAACCCCCGGCACCAAGAATCATAGGGTGATATAATGAATTCTATGTGGCAGTAGAGTTAAAGTTAGATTTCTCTGTAGAAATCACTGTGAAACAAAATAAAATGAGAAAGCCATGAGCCCGTGGCTCATGCTGGTAATCCTAGCTACTTAGGAGGCTGAGATCTGAGGATCGAGGTTCAAAGACTGACCTATCACAAAAACACCTTAGACTCTTCTCTCCAATGAACCAATAGAAAATGAGAAGTGGGGTTGAGGCTAAAGACATAGGGCAGTAGCCTTGAGCTGAAGAGCTCAGGAAGAACAGCCAGGTCTAGAATTCAAGTCCCATGACTGCAAAACAAGAAAGAAAGAAAGAAAGAAAGAAAGAAAGAAAGAAAGAAAGAAAGAAAGAAAGAAAGAAAGAAAGGAAGGAAGGAAGAAAGAAAGAAAGAAAGAAAGAAAGGAAGAAGAAAGAGGGAAGAAAGAGGGAAGGAAGGAAAGGAAGACAAAAAGAAAGAAAGAAAGAAAGAAAGAAAGAAAGAAAGAAAGAAAGAAAGAAAGAAAGATATTTAATTTCTTTAAAACTAAGACTATAAATGATTGAGCAAACAAGGAATAAGTCAGGGCATTATTCTCTGATAAGGTTAATATCTTTTTGATGGTAGGAATAGACTGGTAGTCAGAACCAGACCTTTCCACCAGAAATTGATCCTAGTGGAAAAGTGCTTGCCTAGCATGCACAAAGACACAGGTTTGATTCCTTATTACCACATACATAGAAAAAGCCAGAAGTAATGACTTAATTGGTAGGGTTCCAGTCTTGAGATAACCCAAGGACAGTGGTAAGGTTCTAAGTTCAAACCCAGGAATGGAAGGAAAAAAAAAACAACAGTTTCAATCAACATAAGAAAATTAACTGGACAATGAGCTGGAGATTTTCTGGTCTTCCATGGTTCTGAGGGACAGGAGTGTTAGAAAAGGAATTTTTATAAGACTTCAAATGGAAAGAAACAAATATCAAAATTCCCACAAATACCTAAATTGAGACTTTAGTGAGAAGTTGTAACTGAAGGGATATAGGTGTAAGTCCTTACTCTCAAGAATCGTTCTTGCTTGGATCAAAAGCAAACAGACATATAAACCAAACTTCTGGCCGCTGAATCTAGAAAAATTCGTGTTCCTCACCTAATGGTTAATAAGCAAACAGCATTGAAACTGGGTAAGGTAATCCTATCTGCTACTCAGGACCTGAGCCTCTTATCTGTAGTTAACTCTAGAAAACAGGAAGTGGGGATGTAGCTCAAGGATAGCGGTTATAGTCTTCTGCTGAAGTGTTCAGGGGCAGGGCCATGGCCTATGAACTACAAAAAAAGAAAAGAAAAGAAAAGAAAGTTTTAAAAAGATGCAAAACAGCACAATATTTAGATTATTTCTCAAAAATAAAAGAAAGGCAGCTATTCCTCAATGTATAAACAAAACAGTATTTGAAAAAAAACAGCTGCAGGTATACTATAGGTAGTACTCAGCTTAAAACTGTAGCAATACATAGTTGGGTAATTTCAATAAATATTTCCTGTGATATAAAAAGAGAACTAAAACACAGAAAAACATTATTGGTCATTGTAAAATATCATTTTCTTAATTTGTTAGGGAGAAAAGCATATATTTCTCACAAATCAATTTCCACTTTTATATTTTAAAATATCTAACACTTAGCATGGGAAAGTAAAGTCATTACCTTTACAGTAAGGAATATTTGTATCTCATGTGTGTTTGTGTCTTTTTTTCTATGACTCATTTTAGATGTCCAGGTAATGGAAAATGTGTTCAAGACCTGCCAGGAAAGTCCACATGAATGTCTTTGTGAAGTAGCAGTTGCAAGCAGTATCGCAGTGGAGGAAAACGTGAGATTAGCAACAACTTTAAATTTGAGCTCTACACACAATCCAGAGCTGATTAGTAATAACGGTAACAACTTAGGGGTGAGGACTGAGGAGTTCATTAAGTGTCAGAACATGCTTCTGTCTCCTAAGCCTGATGAGATGCATGCTGCATATAGATCTCGTATGTCTCCTCTTCTTAAAAAATCCATCGGATATTCAGAGCATTTTATTCATGATTGTGACAGTCCAAAAGATCTGCAGTATCATAATTCTGTTCTCCCTGCCCAAGAAATTCTTCAGGGAGGGAGGAAAACTGCTAAATGTACTGTATGATGAAAAATATTGTACTTAACACCGACCATCACTACACATCCGAAAATGTACACAGGAGAGACTCCTCATACATGTAGTGAATGTGAGAAATCGTTCAGTAATGAAATACGCCTTACAATACCTCAGAGCAAATATCCGGAGATATGTGATGCGTACATCAAGTGTGAAAATTAATTTCTGAGAAGTCAGACCTGACGCTCCAACCTCGATCTCCAAGAG
Organism: Megascapheus bottae; assembly: GCF_031878675.1. NCBI lineage: Eukaryota > Metazoa > Chordata > Mammalia > Rodentia > Geomyidae > Megascapheus > Megascapheus bottae. The sequence continues at coordinate 2,531,117 of NW_028327641.1, read as the reverse complement.
AAGACAAACCTTATGAATATGAGGAACGTAATAAAATTTCTGCCCAGAATTCAGCTCTCAGCACACATCAGAGATCTCACACAGAAGAGAAATCTTATGAATGGGATAAATGTGGGAAGACTTTTAGACTGAAATCATACCTCACTTTGCACCCGAGAAGACACACAGAAGAGAAACCTTATGAATGTAACAAATGTGAAAAGTCTTTCACCCAGAGATACACCTTCGAGTTCATCAAATAACACACACAGGAGAGAAATCTTATAAGTGTAATGAATGTGGAAAGTCTTTCCAAGGGAAGGGAAAACTTCGTGTTCATCAGAGAATACACACAGGAGTGAAACCTTATGAATGTAACCAATGTGTAAAGTCTTTCAGACAGAAATCTTCCCTCAAATTGCATCAAAGAACCCACACAGGATAGAAACCTTATGTGTGCACCAAATGTGGAAAGACCTTCAAGTGGAAGTCATATCTTGATGGGCATAATAGATCACACACAGGAGAGAAAACTTATGCATGTAGTGAATGCGGAAAGTCTTTCAAATGGAAGGTAAAACTCCATGTTCATCAGAGAATATACTCAGGAGAAACACCTTATGAGTGTAACATATGTGGAAAGTCCTTCACACAGAAGCCAAACCTCAACATGCATAAGATAATTCAAACAAGAGAAAAACCTTATGAATGTAACCGATGTGGAATGTCTTTCAAATGGAAGTCTTCCCTCAAATTGCATCAGAGAACACCCAGAGGAGAGAAACTGTACGAGTGCATCAAATGTGGTAAGACCTTCAGATGGAAGTCACATTACAGGAGGCATAACAGAATTCACACATATTAGAAACCTTAGGAATATAACCAAAGTTGAAAGTCTTTCGTGCAGTATTCACCCTTCAGGAAGCGTAAGAGAGTTCACACATATGAGAAGCCTTAGCAATGTAATAAATAGGAAAGACTTTTTAGTCTGTGGAAGAAAACTCAGCTTGTGTCACAGAACCAACACAAGATCAAACCCTTAATGAATGTAGCAAATGTTCAGTCTTTTCCCCAGAAGGCACAAGGCAAGATTTATCACTAAACACCCACAGGATAGAATCCGATGAATAAAATGAAAGGGAAATTTTTTTGAAGAACTCATAGTTGAGTTTGCATGATACCACATAGACACAGGATAAAAATCGTATGAATATAAGAATATGAAAAAATCCAAAATGAATGCATGACTAAGTATAAAATGCACATAGGAGAGAAAAACCTTATGAATATTACAAATGTGGAAAGTGTTTGACCTGGAAGGCATACTTCTGTGTTCATCACAAACCTGATTCCCATAGAAGAAAAGACAACTAATGAATAGTACAAATGTGCAATGACTTTTAATCAGAAGTCAGTCTTCAGTACATTTCAGAACATACACAATAGAGAAATAGAGAAATTCTGAGTAATGAAAAACATTTAGCTATATATAGAATCTCTGTATATGGGAGCATTAGGGTAAGTCTTCTAAACAAAGTCAACCTTCAGCAAGCATAAGAGCACTCACAGAAGAAATAATAGCATGTAGGAAAACCTTTGTCAGAAACCTCTAAAAGCTGACTGTGTGGCTTAGTGGTAGAGTGCTAATCTATCAAGGATGAAGGCCTGGGTTAGATTCCTCAATACTACGTGAAAAGAGCAAGCCAGAAGCAGCACTGTGGTTCAAATGGTAGAGTGCTAACCTTGAGCAAAAGTAGCTCAGGCACTGAGTTCAAGCCTAAGGATTGGAGAGAGAGAGAGAGAGAGAGAGAGAGAGAGAGAGAGAGAGAGAGAGAGAGAGAGAGAGAGAGAGAACAGGAACTTCTAAATTTTACAGAGATATAGAAGGAGAGAGACAAGGAGACAGAAACGAATTTCTAAACTTTACAGTCTTTGTATTTCCTTACAAATTCGTCTATGTCATTCTTTCTGACAGAAGCACAGAATTCCATTGTGTAAAAATACCATATTTGATCTACTCATCAACTGACGGGCATCTGGTTTGGTTCCATAACTTTGCTATAGTAAATAGTGCTGTGATAAATGTTATTGTTCTAGTGAATTTAGTATGTCCTATCTGGACGATTGGCAAGTAGTGAAATTGCTGGATCACAGGGGAGCTCTACGTTTAGTCTTTTGGGGATACTGCCATAGTGCTTTCCATAGTGGTTGAACGAGTTTGCAATCCCACCAGCAGTGTAGTAGTGATCCCTCCTGGCCACATCCCCTCCAGCATACGTTATTAGATTTCTGGATCTTGGCCATTCTAACTGGAGTGAGGAGGAAAAGGGAAAGAGGAACTAAAACGTTCTCTCCTTACAGATGACATGATTCTGTATTTAAAGAACCCTATAGACTCTACTCCGAAGCTGCTTGAGCTGATATAAAAGTTTGGTAAGGTAGCAGGGTATAAAATTAACCCTCAATGTCAACTGCATTCCTATATGCCAACAAATGAGAGGAATGAGGCAAGAATCAGGATAGCAACTCATTTTGCTATCAAAGAAAATAAAATACCTAGGAATTAACTTAGAATGTAAAGCACCTTTTTGAGGGAACTATAAACCCTGGAGAAGGAAATTAACGCAGAACTGAGGAAATGCAAAAACCTATGCTCCTGCTTTGGAAGAAGTAATATTGTAAAAATGGCAACCTTGATAAGGACTATCTACAAATTCAGTGCAATATTCATCAATATCCCAATGTCATTCTTTATAGTCTGTCTTCTTGCATGATACATAATGTTTAATCTCACCTTCTCCACCAAAATCTCACGTTTCTCATTGAGACATAGGTGGCCCTGTTTACTAGCAGCAAAGGCTCAAACGCGCAGTTTCAGGTGTCACCACTGCCTCTGTTACTGGGTAGATCCAACTCTGTCATTGATTCTGAGGTCTGCTCTGGGAGTCTTGGTCACAAGTTGTTCTGTGGCATCTGCTGCCAGCCTGTGCCTATTTGCTTCCTTTTCCTCCAGCAGCCTACAACAGGGAATGAAGTTCAGGCGCTGATGCTCTCCTTCATATGCAGGGCAGGATGAGCCCAACCCTCCCTCATCTTCCTCTTCCAATTTTGGGAAAACTGTGCTGGCAGAAGTCCTCAGGTGTGGGGCATGGCTGATCCACACTTTTAATCCAGGCTGGTCAGGAGGCTGAGATCTGAGTATGGAAGTTCCAAGTCACCTAGAACAGGAAAGTCTGATAGATTCTTACTACCAAAAATAAAAACAGCTGGGAATGGAGTTTGGGCTCAAGTGGTAAAGGGCTAGTCTTGAGTACAAATGCTTAGTGCCCAGGCCCTGAGTTCAGGCTCCAGCACTGCCAACAACCTCACTTTAGTGAGATTTTAGCTTTATCCATGTAGGCACATCTCACTGGAATCTTTGGTGGTAGAGATAGTCTTCATAATTTTGTCTCAAGGTAAAGGTCCTCCTGGGGTAGTACACAAAAGGTGTCATGGAGAGAGGAGCCCAACTTGCTCCAGGTTTGAAGATGGCATAGGTCAAGCCAGCATGGAGTTGGCACATCAGTCTTTTTCCTAGCACCACCTACCAGTGAATGTCAAATGACATTGATTGTTGTGGGATTGTGTGATTGAAGTGCCCCATTAAGGGCAGTGTTAGCACATCCAAACTTGGATACCAGGAATGCTGAAATCTCAAAGCTAAGATTTCTGTTGGCTACAGAAATGCTGGTGTGTCTGTTATTCACTAAAAGTTCAGGTGCAAAGATTCTGAAGCTTGATGCCATGTGTTTATTCCATTTAGTAAAATTATTTTAATGCACTGTATAAGTTAAAACATTTGATAAGAGTCAGGGGTAGTGAAAACATTGTTCTTGAATTCAGGTGTCTGGCAGGGTAATGGGGGGGGTGTTGGTGGCTGGGACTATGAAGCTGGAGCTGCTATCAAACCATGGATCATGTTCCTCTTTGTCTAGGAGAAATGACTCCAAAAATGAAATTTGAATGGTGAAGAAAAGATGATGATGTACTCAGGAAATTTCTCCTAAACAAATGCTCATGTGGAAGTGGGATGGGGGCTGGGCATATGTGAGGCAGAGCTTAAGGGGGATTCTCATGGCGTTGAGAACGTTCCTTGCGACTTCAGGCATGCAGCAGGTTGTTTTAGATGGCCATTGTGAGAAGGATGGAATAAGACTGGAGACAAGATGAATGGTGGGATCCTGCAATGCTCTTGCATGAGTGGCTGGTGGCTCACCTGAAAGAACTAATTATGTCTAAAAAAGAAATCAGGAATTTGTTTTGATTAGATAATACTTGTAATCCGAGGCATATTCAGGATCCTGATCTTAGTATTGTGGTTTAAAACCAACCCAGCAAAGGGAAAAGTGCATGAGACTCTTACTCCCAGTTTAGAGCAAGAACAAAGATTGAAGTAGAGCTGTGGCTCAAGAGCTAGAGTGCTACTTTGAGCAAAGAAAAGCTAAGAAAAAGCTCCAGGTCTTGAGTTCAAGGCCAGGAATGAAAGAAGGAAGGTAAAAAAAGGGAAGTATGTGAGGAAGGGAAATATATAAATGAAAGAGAGAAGGAACTAGAAATTTAAAACTAGAGAATATTTAAAAGTCATCAGTCCTTCTAAGAAAAGTGTTGGAGTATGGGTTCTATATGTGGTGAACTGGAAGCCCAGCAGTGACTTGTTAACCAAAGAGTCACCATGATGAGCAAAGGATAGAAATCTGCATGAGCCTCTTAGCGGATGGAGTCACAGAGGAGAACCTCAGCTCCCATACCATAGTTAGAAGTATATAGAGATGGGGAAGTTGGCATCACCTTGATGTCATTGTGTCCATGGAGACTGGAAGCCATGGCTCTGTGAAAGCACAATGTTCTGGTTACTGAGCTGAGAGGCTGAGGAGAGCCAAGTCCTGGCCATGAAGAAATCAGGGTGGCAGCAGAGCAACTCTGCTGCAGTGTGTGCCTGCTTGGCTGTTCTTATTCTGTGGTGGATCAGGCCGGAGCGGGTGATAGTAACTGTTTTGTGGTCACAAGCCCTTCACCAAGAGCTTCCTCTGGGATCCTCATAAGCTACAGGGTGGCTGGTGGTGGGATGTGTGTGGGGTGGAAGGGACAGAGGGATGGACGCATGGCAAGGTGGGTGAAGAGATGAGGGGAATGATGAGAGCCCAGTTCATTGGTTTCCAAGGTTAATGTGTGGGAGGTAGAGAGGCATGATGGAGGAAAGATGGAGGCAGGGGAAGGTGGTTACAGAGTGAGGCCATCTGTAGTGCCAGCCTGGCCATCATCTGAAGCCCATAGGCAGCTTCGTGATCCCTCACTTTGTCCTGCTCCTTGTGGAGGGAATGTCACGTGTACCCAGAGCTAGGGGTGGGGCAATGTTAGTAGCACCTGGAGAACCATTGGCCTCTACCTGGGTGAGGGGTGGTTCTGGCTCCCATGCTGGGTGGCCTGATAGCTATGGAACAGATCTCTCCTTAGCTACCACCATCAATGGCTGCTTTCCATCTAGGGTTAGAGCTCCTGCTCAGCCATCAGGACACCCCATGCCAGGACAGAGGCCTACAATTCAGATGGCAGCACAGGGGTGAAGATGATCTCACCGTAGCCCTAGTTACATGGCTGTCCCTGCATGCAGGTCAGGATGAGCTGGGGGAAGATGTTCTCTGTGTTTTTCCAGAGCCTATCCTGGCCTCTTCTTGTGTCTGATTAGACCCAGAGAGTACCAGGTTCCCTCTCATAGTCCTGGTTCTTTTTCTTTTACAGTCATGAGGCTTGAACCCAGGTCCTGGGTACTGTCCCTGAGCACTTTTGCTCAAGGTTGATGCTCTACCCTTTGAACTATAGTGCCATTTCCAGCTTTCCCTTTTCATGTGGATCTCTGATATCTCCAGTTCTGTGCCTGCAGGGAGGCACTCACCCCACAGACAGAGCCACCTCTGCCGTGACTGTGACTGCCCCCAACCCTCACACCCACTCCTTGCACACCCCTCGACTCCAGTTTTAGCTCCTCTTGGACTGGGTGTCCAGCCTACCCCTTCCTACACTCACAAAGGGTCTACAATTGTCTTCCCAGGGTCTTTTCTTCTGCCAGACACAGTCCAGACTGTGCACATCTTGACGATCACAGAGCTCAAAGCCAAAGGCTGAGATGCAGAAGGGGGTGACCCAGTAGATGCACAGGGCCCATGGATCATCCAGTGCATCCCCCAGCCTGTGACTTCCCCCACCCCCTTGGCAGGGAAGCTCCATGCCCACATCCTGATCCCTGGTCCCCTCCAATTCCATTCTCCCTTGGATTTTGCAGACTGTCTACCATCAGGATCTAAAATTCTATTCATCACTTTATGTCCTTATCACTGATTTGCTACTTTGGCAGGATCTTCCCGTGCCTGGAGAGTGGGCATGTCATGTACTCTCTGTGGAGAAGTTGCCCCAGGAGAAGAAATATGCACTTCATGTGAGAGTTGGACAGGGCAGGAGGGCTCCCTAGGATCAGAAGCCACAGGAGGGGTGCAGATGGGGGAATGCTAGGGGCCCCAGGGGACAGTGGGATTTAGGGCAGAGTTGATTCCTTCTGCAGGGTTGACACCGCTTCACAAACCCAACAGAATTAGGTTCACATTACAGATGTCAGAGACAGTGCAGATTGCCAATGGGCGCAGGGGTCACTGTCACCCCCAGATGCTGGCTGCATGCTGGGATGCACGCAGAGATGGTTTCAAGATCAGATAATGAGGATTTTGCAGGGTGTAACCATTCTTTTCAGATGGCTCTCTACCTCTCTTGAGCTTCATCTCTATCTTTGGCTTTTTCTTGGCAGTTAACTGGAAATGAGAGTTTCAGGAACTTTCATTTCTGGACTGGCTTCAAACAGAAGCTATGCACAGTTTTCAAACCATACCCTACTGAAGAAGGGAAGCTTGATCTGGTGCTTAAATGGGTTGCACTTTGGCTCCGTTTGCTATGCTTCACGGGAGGGGGCTCATCATTTGTTGACTAAGATCTCATGACCTTCAAAGCCAAATGCTACCTGAAAGTTCAGGGTCCCAGGCTATGTGTTGGGCCTGGGTGAATACATTCTCTGTTATGCTGGGTCATCAACCCATGTTTTAAGCTGGAAGTAGGCAGTGCCACATTTGATAAGAACATCTGCCAGAGATTGTCACCTCATGAAAGCAGATTCTAAATTTGTATTCCATTTCCTGTGGTGGAGAAATCCCCTCCAAGTTAGACAGGCTCATATCCACCTGCAGGTCACACTCCTAATGCACCCTTGAGTGTCCTCATGGTATTGGGATCTAAGTTTGTAGTCCGTGAATTAGCTGGACAAGTGATGACAAACGTGTTGTGGATTAATATGAGAACAATTTAAGAAGCCCTGAAGGAGCATCAACCTGACCCTCTGTGGTGCTATAAATCTGATAGGATGTTCCAGACTGAGAAACAATCACATGGCTTTGTGTTTGCCATCCAGACAAGTGAGTGCATGTCTTAGCTGTCAGCCCATACAAAGGAGGACATGAATAAGTGGGTGGAAAGCATCTGTCAGACCCCTGTCTGGGGGCAGGTGGAGAGAACATAGGAAGGTAGATACCATGGCTGTGGTGGGGCCAAAAAAAGGGTAAAAGAGGCAAAGGAACCAGGTACTGGTAGCTCAAGACTGTCATCCTAGCTACTCAGGAGTTTGAGATCTGAGGATCACAATTCAAAGCCAGCCCAGGACAGAAACTCCATGAGACTCTTATCTGGAATAAATTACTGAATGCAAGAAGCTCAAGCTCAGTGACAGCATCCAGGCCTAGCGTTCAAAATGAAGGACTGGCAAAAAAAGTATCAAAGGACAAGAAGCTGGCCAAAAGTTAGAGGGACTCTATCTTGACAAACAATACAATGGTAAGTTGCACTCAGAAGACTTGCACAAAATCTGGAAATGCCTGAGACCTATCTATGTATGTTTCCTGTTTGTCTAAATACATATGTTTATGCATTTATATATTAGTATAGAGAGACAGATCAATACATATGACTATACATGTATACATAGCCAGACACGTATGGGTGGGTGGTATACTGTGTGAGAGTTTGTGTTTGTGTTTTGTGGATGGCTATCTCTGTTTAAGAAAGATAGAAAATACGTAAATATCTTTAAAAACACTTGATAAAATAAAGAGAGACATAAGCTCTTGAGGGAATCTGAAATGACAAGATTATTCACAGGCTCGTTTATCCTTATGGATTCCTCAGCAAGTTTTAATTTTTTTCATTATTTTCTTTCTTTTTTTCAACCAGTGCTAAGGATTTCTCTCAGGGACCAGGTGCTGCCAATTACTAATTTTCTCATGGCTGGTACAAGAGGAACTGAGTCACAGTTCCACTTTTGCCTTATTTATTCGTGCTTAACTGAAGATAAAGATTTCTATCAGTGACTTTCTCTCAGGGGCTGGATTCTAACGAGGATCCCCAGACCTCAGCCTTCTCTATAGCTACAATTAACAATATGAGAACCCAGCACTGGGTTCCAATGCACAGGGCAAGAAATTGAGTGAATCTCTCAACTCCAATTAGCTATAATAAGCTAGAAGTGAAAGACCAATACCTTTGAGGAAAAGATGCTGACGGTTACCACACAGGCCCTATGAGTAAGCCCTAAACCCTCTACACATGTGTGCATGCACACATTGGCAGATACACACACAAATGCACACACACAATATCTCAGGCAATATTGTATTTTGAATTAATATCCAAAGATTGGACAACAGGATAGCAAGTAATAAAATCTGTTTTTCTTGTCTACATTGAGGGAAAGCGATAAGTCACAAGATGCAGAAGCGAAGAATTCAGAGGCAAATGCTGTGAGTAAATAACTTGTAAAAAGCACATTTCTTTTCTTTTCTTTTCTTTTGTTTTTTTCTGCCATTCCTGGGGCTTGAACTCAGGGCCTGACCACTGCTCTTGGCTTTTCCCAAGTCTAACCCTCTGCCACTTGAGCCACATTGCCATATGGATTTTTATATCTGTGTGATATTAAGGACTCAAACCTAGATCTTCATGGATGCTAGGCAAGCACTCTACCACTGGGCCAAACTCTAAACCCAGATAAAGTATTTATCAATAGTCATCATCATCATATCAAAATATCCTTTCTCCTACAAAGAATGAACACTTATCTATGTCTGTAAGACTTTTGTTTATGTCACCAATGCTTCTGTGATTTTCCCACTTGCATTTTTACAGATGACAGCACAGATATTCATCAGGAAGAAAAATAGATTAGGATACAGAAACCTAACAACGTCCTAGTAGATTGAAGTGAAAAATATGTGCAAGATGGCCTGGGTGTTTCATCTATTTGTAGAGTGCTTGGCTACCACACAAAAAGACTCCGGTTTGATTCTGCAGTACCATATACATAGAAAACGCTGGAAGTGGTGCTGTGGCTTGGTGGGACAGCTATAGCCTAAAGAAAGCCTAAGAACAATGGTCAGGTTCTGAGGTCAAGTCCCAGGACTAGCAAAAAAAATGTGCAAGAGGCAAAATGCCAGCTGAGAAGGCACTGTGAAGCAAAATGTCTTGTGAAGGGTAAGGGGAATAGTGACAGTTAAGTTTGGATCTTACCTAAGAAAGGCTCCTTGAGCCTGAGACCAAGCTAGCACTTACGCTTAGTTAATGACTTGGGATTTGAACAAAAAGATGTGCTGTTTACTACATCCATATGTGAGGTGGGAAGGGAGATTCAGCCTCCAGTATGTCTTTGGGGAGGTCTTCTGTGAGCAAGGAGCTTTGGTCATTGGGCCTTGAAAGGTGACCCTACCTCCCTCACAATGGAACTGAATATGGAATCCTGGTAACCAAGCTACTGTATGTGACAACCATCTGAAGCCAGCTCCCTTGGCCTGTGGCTCAGGAACCAGAAAGATGTTGCTGTGCTGTTGCCAAAGGTCAGGAGGCTCGCATCTCAGGCATGAGAGATATGGATGTCTCACTTGAAGAAATAGATGCTGGATCAGTGTCAAGCCAAAATTCCAGTATATCAGGCATTTCTCTAGGAAGAAAGCCAGGAAACTCCAGGGCAACTCAGATGAGGTATATTGAGAGGAAACCTATTTGAACCCATCATCCTGCCCACACACTACAACCTTCTTGTGTGCTTTCAAGTGACTATACTGAGATTAGAGTGTGTCATTTCCAATCTACTCTATTCCAATTCCTCAGTGTGAAGTGTGGTCCCATTCCTACGTTTGAAATATCCACTGTTTTGCCAACATAGTGTGATGGTAAGTCAGCTCAGACTCTGAATGAGCCTTGTAACCTATGGATCCTGGAGGAAGGCCTGTTGGAGATGCTGCTGACAAAGCTGATCCCTGCCTACCAGAAAGGTGATCTCTTTTATGTGGGAAACTTCCTGCACAATTTCAAATACTGGAGGACAATGTAGTAGTTGCTGGAAATTCTCTTGAAAAAGTGAGTGTTCCCCCTCCAAACCCAGGTTTGCTCACCCCTCCTGGACAAGTCTTGGAATACTTGGCTCCTCTCTGAGCCTGTTTGGTTCACTGCGGTGTTCACAGGGGAGCTAAGCATGATATAAGTGCACAAACTACTTTATTATGACTGGGACACCATGCCATTTCATTTACCTCACAAGCTACTGGAGTCTCAACAGTGTGCTTACTGAGAAGTTGGATTTCAGGCATGAGTAAGTGGCTCCCAACTGCAGCCCTCACCTAGGTGACATCCTAGGAAATCCCATTTCCCAGTAAGAAATGAGGTGTCAGTACTAATGGCGGAGGCCTGTGAAATACTGGAGTGAGAGGAAAAGCTGGGGGCTGAATCACTTTTGAGCCATCAGGGAGGGATTGTGATAGCTTTGCCTGTTAGAACCTGAAAGCATTTACATTTTGGTGTGTGGTCCAGTGCTGCCACTTGAACCTGAACCCAGGTCTAAATGCCATCCCTTTGGTGTTCAAAAATTAGCACTGTACCATTTGAGTCATAGGTCAAGTTCTGGCTTTTTGCTGCCTAATTGAAGACAAGTGCCTTTAGACTTTTACTGACTAGACTGGCTTTCCAGTGTGATCTTCAGAGCTCAGCCTGCTGGGTGGCTAAGATTAGAGGAATGAGCATTTAGTTCTTTATTTGGAGCATTCACTTATTGATTTATTTAGAGCATTTACTTAGTTAATTTAAGGTGCGTTTACTTTGGACAGATGCATAGAGGCCTCTCTCAGAAGCTTCTGGAAGTGGGGTGTAAAAGTCATCCTGTTCTCGAGTGTCTCTTACCCCCCTCCCAGCACATAAGTGCACATCTCTGCAGGACAGCCACAGCATTAGAGTCCTGCAAGAAAGGGGCTTTGGTAGAAGGCTCAGGATGGAGAGAGAAGGCTCTCACTTTCCTTCTACCGAATGTGCCCACAGCATCATGTGTTTCATCTATACGATGTGAATGGACTTCTACCCCAGTGATTTCTCCGAGTTCAAGAACTGCTACACCCTGACACAACTCAAGCTCTATATGAGGCTCCACATGCCGGCTTTGGACCTGCTCTTCTAAACACATACTTTTTGACCAGCTGGAGGAATGTGCGACCAGTAAGACCAAGAAAAAGTAGAAGTCCTGGTGTGGGTGCCTCAGAGCCTGTGAGTAGGAAGCCCATGTGGTCTAGGTATTGGTTGGCCCTTACTTCTACAGAGCTTGGCAAAATGCCCTTTATGGGTGGTGTCAGCCAGGTAATGTCTGTCCTCTGAAAGGACTCGGGAATAAGCACTCATTAGAAAGACCCTACACCTCCTCAGTGTTCAGTCAAAACTCCAGTTCTACAGGTTCCTCCATTAGATCCTCATGGAAGTTGAGTGACACTTCAACTTGCAGAGTCCACTCTGTCCACTCTGTACCTATTTCCATTCTTAGGTTTGGGTCATCGTGGAAGAGCTTATCCTGAACTCCGGATGAAAAACCCACCAATGGAGCTGGTGACTGATGGAGACTGAGAATCATCACTGCACTCCAGAAAGCATGGGCCTTCTGTAGAAATTACCAAACAGGTTTAGAGTCCTGTGGATATACCTTTTGCTCTGAACCCCATGTGTGACGCAGTTGAACCTGCAGATACTATGGAGGAAGAAAAAGAGCAGCCAGATTTCCTTCCGTTTCCTTTCACACTCCACCCAGAGTCAGTCCATCTGAGTCAGAGTAACACTCCACTTATTGTGCAAGCTGAAGGGGCACACGCTGGGCTCATGGAAAATGTCCCCATGGGAAGCAGCAAGTGTACTCTCAATACTGGATTCATTGGAGGAAAATGAATCCATCCTCACAGAATATCCAGACCCATCCATCTCACTAAAAGAGACTCAATATCCATTCGACAAACCAGAATCCATCCCCCTATTAACTCAGGAAGGACATTCTGTTTCTCATGAGGAAGGAGACCCTTCTGAGGACTCTGAAGTAGAATTATTTCTGAAGGCAACTTGGAGGCCAGTCTGGATTTAGAGCTTCCCTGTCCCCTTCTTAAAAGACATCTCTTTATCTTGCTCTCATGATTCTTGTCAAGTATTCATTGTATTTACTTTGCGAAACATAAGAAATTAATAACTAAAATTCCTTTTTTATTAGTTTTATAGCATTACTACAATTTTATGAGAAAAATTACCTCGAATGTTTATTTTAGAGTTCAAGTAATCCATTTTGATAAATATATCAACCTACATCATTTATTTGAACACATTTTAAACTATTTCTTTCAGGAATGAAAATACATATATATTTGTTGTAAATGAAATTTATGACTTGGGGGAAGGGAAAGAGAAAAGGGGGAGGGGGTAACAGTGTTTACAAGACATGTACTCATTACATATGTAACAGCAATCTCTTTCTATATCACCTTGACAACAAAGTTTTTGAAAAGTACAATAAGTTTAAATGTCTACGTTGGGCAGAATTTTTTTTGCCAGTACTGTGCTTAGACTCAGGACCTATGCACGATCCTTGTTTTTGTTTTTGTTTATTCTTAAGGCGCAAGTTCTATCACATGTGCCACAGCACCACTTTTATCTTTTTTTATCTATGTTGTGCTGAGGAATTGAACTTGGGTCTTCATTCATGCTCGGCAAGAACTCTTCTACTAGGCTTAACTTATGGCCCCAGTGGGAAGGAAGTTTTCCATAAAATATGTAGGAAATATGTCCACTAAGGAAAAGCCATCAAAAATAGAAGAAAAATTATATACTTAGATAACGACATGCCAGTATTATGGCAGATCTCTGTAATTCTAGCTTCAAGAGTGGCCTATTTGGACCGGGAGTTGGCTGGCTGAAGTAAAGTGCTATCCTTGAGCAAGCCCTAGGACAGTGCTCTGGCCATGAGTTGAAGCCATAGGACATGCAAAAAATAATAGTTTAATGCCCGTGACTGGTGGCTCACCCTGGTAACCCTAGCTACCCTGGAGGATCGAGGTTCAAAGACGGACCAGGCATAAAAATCTGTGAGAATCTTATTTCCAAATAATCCAGAAAATTCAAAATGACAATGTGCCTCAAGTGGTAGAGCTCTTGCCTTGAGCCGAAGACCTTAAGGTAAACATCCCGGCCAAGAGTTCAAGCCCCATGAGTGAAAAAAAGAAAAAGAAAAAGAAAGCCCTTATCTAAGGCTGGAGTGCACACTAGTGGTAGTTTGCTTGCCTAGTATGCACAAAGCCCTGTGTTCAATTACTCTGGTCCACTTACACCAAAAAAAAAGCTGGAAATGATCACAGAAGGTTGGGTTCTGAGGATCACAGTTCAAAGCCAGGCCAGACACTAAAGTCCATGAAACTGTTACTTCCACTTAATCACCAGAAAACCAGAAGTGACACTGTGGCTCAAGGTGTTTAAGGTTGTAGCCTTGAGCTGAAGAGCCCAGGGACACTGCCCAGGTGCACAATTAAAGTCTTACAACCAAAAGAGAGAGAGAGAGAGAGTGAGAGGGACAGAGAGAGAGAAAGAGAGAGAGAGAAAGAGAGAGAGAGACTGAGAGAGAGAAACAGAGAAAGACAGAGACACAGAGAGAGAGAGACAGAGAGAGAGACAGAGAGAGAGACAGACAGACAGGCAGACAGACAGAGACAGAGACAGAGAGACAGAGACAGAGACATCAAACAGTCAGGCACTGCTGGCTGAAGCGTGTAATTCTAGCTACTATGGAGGCTGAGATTGGAGGATCTTGGTTCAAAGCCCAAAGCCAGCCTGTACACATATGTTTGTGAGACTTACATCACCAATTAACTACCAGAAACCAAAAATGGAGCTGTAGAGGAAGAGTGTTAGCCTTGAGCTGAAGAGCTCAGGGACAGTGTCCAGGCCCAAAGTCCAAGCACCATGACGAATCAATAATAAAAAAAGAAGATAGCTAATAGTAATGATGAATAATTTTGGGCTGGGAGTTTGGCCTAGTGGTAGAGTGCTTGCCTAGCATGCACTAAGACCTGGGTTCAATTCCTCAATACCACATACATAGAAAAATGCTGGAAGTGGTGCTGAGGCTGAAGTGGTAGAGCCCTAGCCTTGAGAAAATATAAGGACAGTGCTCAGTCCCTGAGTTCAAGCCCAGGACTGGCCAAATCAAAAGTAGTAGAGCACTGGCATTGAAATGAAGATCTGAGGAACAGCCCAGGCACAGAGTTCAAGCACCGCAAACAACAATAACAAAATCTATGAAATGGCAGTGGTGGTTTTAAGCTAAGCAAAAATAGAGTAGAAACTGGTAAAATACATGTTTGTGTGTAAGCAAAATAGCCAGACTTATGCATTAGAACAGGATAGCAACTTGAAAAAAAATTTTGTTTTCCATCTCACTAGGTCCTGTCTCTTAATTTATTCAAGTAAGTAAAATGCTGGGTTTTGTAATCATTGCTCTGAATATTAGAAAATCATAATATCTCTCATTAACCAACAAAGACCAGGAACGGGCTTCGTTCAAATGGCAGAGTATCAGGCAAGAGAAGAAAAAATTGAAGTAAGAACTTGAAGTTCTTGTTCCAGAACCTGCATAGTAACAGAGCAGCAGCCTGGTGATGGTACCTCACACCTATAATCTTAGCTACTCAGGAGGCTAAGATCTGAGAATCAAAGTTTAAAGCCAGCCAAAGTACCCAGTTAACTGACAGAAAAACCAGAAGTGGCACTGTGGCTCACAGATTAAAGCACTAGCCTTGAGCTGAAGAGCTCAGGGACAGTGCCCAGGCCCAGAGTTCAAGCCCCACAATTGACAAAAATCAAACAAGCAAACAAAACTCACAAAGAAGCCTGCAGACCATAGTTGTTCTGCTGAGTCTCTTCTCTATGGGGATCAGGAAACATTTCACTTTTTCTGTCTCTTCCCATCTCAACATTCATACTAAAATAAGACTGTGCTGAAAGTTTCAATTTATAAAAATGTTTTTCATGAAGCACCCTGAAATATTTATCGCTTATATCTCAATTGAAGATAGTTGATTTGGGGCTGCATTGGGAGAGTGCTAGCCTTGAGCAGAAAAGGTCAGGGATAGAGCTGAAGCACTCAGTTGAAGACCCAGTGCCAACTCACAAAAGAAATTATGCACTTTATACATATTTTCTAATTACTTAATGAATTTTTCAGTCTGTATAAATATAGGGTACAATCTTAGAATTGTTTTGATTTGCATTTCTTTTATGACCAGAGATGTTGAGCATTTCTTCATGTGTCTATAGGCCATTTTTGTTTCTTCTTCAGAGAAGACTCTCTTTAAGTCTTTGGCCCATTATTTAATGGGATGGTTGTTACTTTGGAGGTTAGTTTTGGAGTGATTCAATTTTGTGAATTGTTGATATATTTTAGATAGGAGGCCTTTGTCCGTTGTTTGGTTGTTGAAGATCTTCTCCCACTCTGTAGGCTTCCTGATTAGTTTACTAGCTATGTCCTTTGCCATACAAAAGCTCTGCAGTTTAATGCAGTCCCACTTATCCAGCCTTTCTCTGATTTGTTGTGATTCTTGGTCCTTATTAAGAAAGTTTCGACCTGTGCCAAGGAGGCCTAGTGTATCTCCTATTCCTTCCTGTAGAGTTTTCAATGTGTCAGCTTTTACCTCCAGGTCTTTGATCAATTTGGAGTTAATTCCAGTGCAAGGTGACAAAGAAGGATCCAGCTTTAGTTTTCTGCAGGTGCTTAACCAGTTCTGCCAGCACAACTTGTTGAAGAGGCTGTCTTTCTTCCATTCTATTTTTTTGGCTCCCTTGTCAAAGATTAGGTGGCCATAGGTCTGTGGTTTAATATCTGGGTCCTCAGTTCTATTCCATTGGTCTTCAGGCCTGTTCTTCTGCCAGTACCAAGCTGTTTTGAGAATTATAGCTCTGTAATAGAGTCTAAAGTTAGGAATTGAAATTCCTTCAGCGCTGTACTTTCTGCTAAGAAGTGTTTTTGCTATACGGGGTCCTTTATTATTCCATATGAAATTTTGGATTGCCTCAACTAGAATGGCCAGGATCAGGAAAACGAATGACAACAGATGCTGGAGGGGATGTAGCCAGGAGGGATCACTACTACACTGTTGGTGGGAGTGCAAACTCGTTCAACCACTGTGGAAAGCAGTGTGGCAGTGCCTCAAAAGGCTAAACATAGAACTCCCCTATGACCCAGCAATTCCACTACTTGGCAATTGCCCAACCACCCAGAAGCAAGGACATACTAAACCCACTAGCACAACCATGTTCATTGCAGCACTATTCACCATAGCAAAGATATGGAACCAACCTAGATGTCCCTCAGTTGATGAGTGGGACAACAAGTTGTGGTATTTGTACACAATGGAATTCTATGCTGCTGTCAGAAAGAATGGCATCGCCCCATTTGTTAGGAAATGGAAAGACTTAGAAAAAATCATATTAAGTGAAGTAAGCCAGACTCAAAGGAACTTAGGCTCAATGGTTTCCCTCATTCGTCATAATCAGTAGAAACCTTGGGCTCTACTAGCAGAGACTTGCAATAGAGCAAAATCTTGATACATAAGGACATATAATGTGAAACTAATTGAAAGGACCTCCAGGATAGTGAAACAAAAGCCATATAATGAATGATTGTTGTCCTTAATGTACTATGTTGTCTCTCATCTCCTTTGCTGTCCCTTGGTTATCTCATATTGGTATAGTATCTCACTTTGTTATCTGATATGTTGAATTTATTTGTATTTGGATATTTGAAATCAAGACGGGTGGGGGGTGTGGGGGGGGAGGGAAACGGGTACCAAGACATGTGAAAGGCTATCAATGTATGTGAATTAATGCACCTTCTGTCTGGCAAATATCATGTAACCCTTTTGCTAATTACAATAAAAAAATGCAAAAAAAAAAAGGAAAGCAGAAAATGGTTCTGTCACTTTAGTGGTATAGCACAAGCCTTGAGAAAGCCCAAGGACAGTGCTCAGGCTCTGAGTTCAAACCCCAGGACTGGCACACAATAAAAAGGGATGAGTAAATGGAGTAAGTCTAGTGTAAATTTGTTATGTATAATTTTCTCTTAAAATTTCTAAAAGATTTTTATTATTGTCACTGAAAAAGTACCCAGATATTTTGATTGCCTAGAGCTGTATATATATATGTATATATAATGTACATATATGCATATGTAAATATTCACACACATGCATACCACAATTTTGTCAATGAAAAATGTATGAAAAGTAAACTAAAATGAATTTTTTGTTTTTAGGATTGAATGATTCATCTCATATAAATACATTTTAGTGTTTAAACAAAAAAATAAATAAATAAATAAATAAATAAATATAGAGTACATTCCTTGTTACTTAAGTAAGATTGCTCATTTTTTTTCGTTTTGCCGGTCCTAGGGCTTGGACTCAGGGCCTAGACATTTTCATTGGACTCGCTTGCCCAAGGTGAGTGCTCTGCCTCTTGAGACACAGCGCCACTTCTAGCTTTTTTCTGAGTATGCGGTACCGGTGAATAGAACCTAGGTCTTCATGCATTCTAGGTGAACACTCTAACATTAGGCTACATTCCCAGGCAGTGAGATTCCTCTTACAGTCATTGTATGTTCACAGAGTTTGATCTCACACACTGTAGGGACCTGGTTGGCTTTGACCTGTGATCCTAAGTCCTGAGCCTCCTAAGTATCTGAAATTAAGTTGTGAGCCAGCATGAGGGCTTCCATTCTTTTTTCTACAAAAATATATGTAGTTATCTAAAATATATCTATAGCTGACAAAAATGAATCTCTCCCAAACAAATCTTCAAAGAAACAACCATCCTATTAAAAGGTGGGCTAAAGACTTAAAAGAGTATTCTCTGAAGAAAAAATTAAAATGGGCTTTAGACACATGAAGAAATGCTCCATATCTCTAGCAATAAGGGAAATGAAAATCAAAACAACTTTGAGATTCCACCTGACTCCAGTCAGAATGGCCATTATCAAAAAATCTAATAAGAGATACTGGTGGGGAAGTGACCAGGGGGGATCACACCTACACTGTTGGTGTGAGTGTAAACTCATTCAACCAATAGGGAAAGCAGTGTGGTGGTTCCTCAAATGACTGAACATAGAGCTCCCCTATGATCCAGCAAATCCACTACTTGGCATCTACCCAATTGTCCAGAAAAAAGGGCATACTAAAGCCACTAGCACAATGATGCTCATTGCAGCACTATTTATCATAGCAAAGATATGAAACCAACCCAGATGCCACTCACTAGATGACTGAATCAAGAAGATGTGGTACTTATACACAATGGAATGCTAGGCTGCCATCAGAAGGAATGACATCGCCCCATTTGTAAGAAAATGGAAAGACTTGGAAAAATTCATATTAAGTGAAGCAAGCCAGACCCAAAGAAACATAAGCTCAATGGTTTCCCTCATTTCTAATAATTAGTTCACATCTAGGACTCTCTTAGCAGAGGATTACAATAACTCAAAAACCTAGGTATATAAGGTCATATAGGATGAGACTAAATGTAAGGATCTCTAGGATATGGGAACAAGAGCTATATCTTGTGTCATCGTTGCTCTTAATCTTGTGTGATTTTTGTCCTTAATCTACTATGTTATTTCTCATCTCTTATTTTGCCCTTTGGTTAATGTCAGATTGTTACTGTATCTGATTTTTTCCCTGGCATATTGTATATATGTTTATTTGTTTATGTCAAATAGGAAAGGGAAGGGGGGAAACAAGATGATTGGGAAGGGGAGGGGAGAGGAAACTGGGGACAAAAACATGTGGAGTGGAATAAATGTGTGAGAAGTAATGCAGTCCACTACCTGTAAATGTAATCGTAACCCCTCTATACATTACCCTGAAAATAAAAAAGAGACTATAAAAATATCTGTAGAAAATGAGGCTGGATGATGGAAACAACCAGATGCCCTACTACAAAAAATGTGATACACACACACACACACACACACACACACACACACACAATGGATTGATATATAGCCATCCGACAAGATAAAATAATGGCATTCTCGGGGAAGTGGATGAAAGGAAAAAAATCATAGTAAGTGAAGTAAGCCAAACTCAAAGGAACATAGGCCCAAGAGTCTCCCTCATTTGTCAAATTCAGTAGAAACCTTGGGCTCTGCTACCAGAGATTTACAATAGAACAAAATCTAGAGACATCGTGACAAATAGTATGACACTAAATGTAAGGACCTCCAAGATGAAGAAACAAAACTCATATAATGAGTGATTGTTGTCCTTAATGAACTATGTGATCTCATCTCCTTTGCTATCCCTTGGTTATATCATATTGTTACAATAGTTCACCTTGTTTTCTGATATATTTCATATGTGCCTACTTGGTTATTTGAAATTGGATAGGGAAGGGGGGAAATGAACATGAGTGGGGGTAGGGGAAGGGAAATGGGGACCATATCATTACATGGGGTATCAAAGTTTGAGAAGTATTGCACCTTCTATCTGGTGAATATAATGTAATCCTTCTATAAATTACAATAAATATAAATACATAAAAAGAAGATCTGCACAGAAAAAAATAATAATGGCATTTTTGGGGTAGTGGATGAAATTAGAGTGAATCCTATTGAGTGAGATAAGTCAAGACCAAGGAAAAGAAGGTACATGGTATCTTAATATATGGATATTAGTTTCAAACAGTAGTAGAGCGATGATTGAATAGTCGATACCCAAAATTCTGGACATAATTTTGGAGATATAAACATAACAACATAGACATAAAAATCTAGGATGGACTATACACTCTATAGACATGTGTTTTATTATAGATTAATCTGTATCTATGACATACAAAGACTCAGCTTAATTTTTATTATATTCTAAAATTTATGTGCCAGTGATTGTATAGCGATTCCCTTCTTGAATACTTGTTGGTTAAACAAAAACATTTGAAATATGATGTAAAATTCAAGGTTAATAAATTTTTTTAAAAAAAGAGGCCAGAGGTAAATACCACTTATGTACTTGCTCTAAGTGGTACAGAAATTTTCTTAACGAATCAAGGAGTTTTATTACATCTTTATGCAATTATTTTAGTTCTGAGTGTTCTGCAGTCAATGATACTTCTGGAAAGATGATATAGCTGACTGTGTAGATGGTATGAAGACATACTGGCCTAAACGTAGAATAAAGCATTGGTAAGTGGCTGTTAGCTGTCCAGATTCTACTGGAATATGTGGAATGAATTTATTAAGCACAATGCAGGTTCTCAGTCAGATCAGGATCAAGATTATGTGGTTCCATGAGATGAATGAGGAAAGATCAGAAAAATTTACTAAGATATCCAGATATACTTTTGAAACTAAGGTATCTGGACTCCTTTTTTTTTCTTTCTTGGTGGGGAGCTTGAACATTGGACCTAGCAAGGACTCTTAGTTCTTTTTCCTCAAGGCTAATGCAGTACCAGTTTTAGCCACAACTCCACTTAGTTTTTGGGTGGAATGACAATTATGACCCTAAAGCGCCTGACTAGCGATTTTTTGAAAATTGGACTTTCTTCCAAATCACGTAACTGGTTCCTAGCAAAGTTTTGTAGCCTGACTTAAATGTGACAGATTTTTGTCACTTGGAGACACTCTGTGCTGAACGTTTGAAATCTACCAGCTGAGTCACAGTGGCACTTCCAGTTTTTGTTTATGTGGTGCTGAGGAATGGAATCCAGGGTTTCATACATGCTAGGCAAGCTTCATTTTCTGCCCAAGGTTTTATGTTTTGTTTTTTCAGTGTTGTTGCTTCTAAGGTACTGTATGATGTTCTTTCATTTTCTTTGCTTTTTACCTCTTTTCTTCTTTTTCCCTTTAGCTTTATTCTCTGTAGTCACTGTGTTGAATTCGGGTACCATGTGTCTTGTACATAGGTTTATGTGATTTGGGGAATGGAGAGGCTATAATAAAATGGTAAAAAAAAAAAACAAAGGAAAAAGTGTGAACCAATTGAACAGTGTTATTTGGAAGACACTAAATGGAAATGAACTGAACAATCTGGGTGGAGACGGGGCTGAGGGTAGGAAAACAGAGAAAAATGAGGGAGGGGATAACAATTTTCTTAAGAAATGTGTTCATTACTTATGTAACCGTATGCCAACTATATATTGACTTAACAAAAAAAATCAACTTAAAAAATAATTTAGCCGGGTATGGTTTCTCACACTTGTAAATGTAGCTACTCAAGAGGCTGGGATCCAAGGATAGCAGTTCAAAGTCAGCCTGGGCACTGAAGTCCATGTGACTCAAATCTCCAATTAACCACCAGAAACCCAGAAGTGGCCCTATGGCTCAAGGGATAGGGCAGTAGTCTTGAGCTGAAAAGCTCAGTGACAAGACCCAGGTGCAGAATTGCAGTCCCATGACTTGAATGATGAATGATACTAGCCAGGCTCTGTGCGCTCACACTTGGAATCCTGTCTACACAGAATCAGGTTTGAATCCAGCCCAAACAAATTGCATGATATTCTGATTTACAGTTCATTACCAAAAATCTGGAAGTGGAGCTGTGGATCAAGTGGTAGAACACTAGCCTGAAGCAAAAAAAAACATTTAAGGACAGTTCCCAGGCCCTGGGTTCAAGTCCCAGGACTTGCATAAAACAAACAAAATGTGACGCTGAGTCCTCCATCATTTGGTGTTATAGTTCAGTATTCTTGATATGCGTCTTAGAAATTAAGTCCCTAGCAAATACTCTCCCCTGAAATTCTGCTTCATAGCTGATTCATAGAATTTCAGCATCATTACTATCACCTTCCAGTTAGCATAGCAGTCTACTACTGAAAATTTGAAGAAAACATTTGAGTAATCCTAATAAATCTGTGTATCATCTGCACACACATCAAATAAGCAGCAGCTATGTTCTACTATTATCTAAATGTATTTAATCCCTTCTTGAGTTAATGAGCCTTAAAGAGTAAAACATATGTAGTAGTTATGAAACTAACAGTCACCATTCTTCTACCTAATATTGTAATATAAGTTTATAAATGCAAGGACTATTCTGAAGTATGCAGAAGATAGCTTCTAATTATAATATTCTCATGAAGTATAGTTTTTAAGAAACATGTTGCTTGCTTTGGGAAAGCAAAGGCAAGGAAAAATGATATAAGTAAGTTCCCTATTTATCAGAAGGAAAATACTATTGGGTTTAGATCAACTTCATTCATTCTGTGCTGATGAAACAAATATTTGCAATTCCTGAGGCCAATCACTTCATTGTGATGCACAATCAGCCAGCTTAGATCAATCTTCCAAAAAAGGAAAGGAACAAATGAGAAGCAATTAAGGTTTCCAAAATGAACCAGGTGGTGGTGGCAGCTCACACCTGTAATTCTATCTACTCAAGGCCTGAAATCCAAGGATGTGGATTAAGTCTGTCTGGGATGAAAATATTCCTGTCTGAAACATCATCTCTGTTATCACAGCCCAGCTGATACACTCTGCCCAACAGGTTCCAAACACCAAAGTCCATTTCCTATCTGAAATACTAGCAAACGTACTCACACATTATTTCCTCTTTGGGAGATAGTTGAAACATGTACCAGAAACATTTCCCTGGCTTCAGAGTGGAAGTGGAAATACATACTCACTAGAAGCCCATCTAGTAAATTACAGTCAATCATCTTTCCTCACATCTTGTAAGTTAAATTGAACAATGAGTGTTTGGATCAGAAGCGATGTGTATGAGCATTCAGGTTGTAAAAGTACTGTAATCCTAGCTACTCAAGATAAGCTGAGACCTGAGATTCCAGTTCAAAATCAGCCATGCAATAAATTCCATAAGATTTTTACCTCTAATTAACCAGCAAAAAACAGAGCGTTGAATTGTGCTTAAAATGCCACAGGCCTAAGCTTTGCATAAAAGTGCTAAGGGGTAGCATTCAGGATGCCCACTCTCTCCACTCCTTTTTAACATAATACTAGAATTCCTAGGCAGTGCAATAAGGCAAGATGCCTACATTTCTCAATGTAATAAAGGCTGTGTATGTGAAACCCACTGCTAGTATTATACTTAATGGTGAAAATCTAAAGCCATTCCCTCTAAAATCAGGA
The DNA here is from genome assembly GCF_031878675.1 of Megascapheus bottae. Taxonomy (NCBI): domain Eukaryota; kingdom Metazoa; phylum Chordata; class Mammalia; order Rodentia; family Geomyidae; genus Megascapheus; species Megascapheus bottae. The sequence goes on along the minus strand of NW_028327641.1, from coordinate 2,507,599 downwards.
ACGAGACAAGGATGCCCACTCTCTCCACTCCTTTCTAACATAGTACTAAATTTCCTAGGCAGTGCAATAAGGCAAGAAGCAAGCATAAAGGGGATCCAAGTAGGGAAAGAGGAAATAAAACTATCCCTCTTTGCAGATGACATGATTCTGTATTTAAAGAATCCTATAGACTCTCCTCCCAAGCTCCTTGAGCTGATTCAAAGCTTTGGAAGGGTAGCAGGCCATAAAATCAACCTTCACCAATCAACTGCCTTCCTTTACGCCATCAGTGAGAGGAACGGGGCAATAATCAGGAAAGAAACTCCTTTCACAATAGCCTCAAAGAAAATAAAGTACCTAGGAATTAGCTTAAATAAGAATGTAAAGGACTGTTTAGATGAAAACTTTAAAACCCTAAAAAAGGAAATTAAAGCAGAACTAAGGAAATGGAAAAACCTCCCATGCTCCTGGATTGGAAGAATCAACATTGTGAAAATGACAATCTTGCCAAGGGCTATCTACAAATTCAATGCAATACCCATCAACATCCCAATGTCATTCTTTAAAGAAATAGAAGAGGCAATTCAAAATTTCATATGGAATAATAAAAGACCCCGTAAGCAAAAACACTTCTTAGCAGAAAGAACAGCGCTGGAGGAATTTCAATTCCAAACTTAATACTCTGTTACAGAGCTTTAATTCTCACAACAGCTTGGTACTGGCACAAGAACAGGTCTGAGGTCCAATGGAATAGAACTGCGGACCCAGATATTAAACCACAGACCTATGGCCACCTAATCTTTGACAAGGGAGCCAAAAAAATAGAATGGAAGAAAGATAGCCTCTTCAACAAGTTGTGCTGGCAGAACTGGTTAAGCACCTGCAGAACACTAAAGTTGGATCCTTCTTTGTCACCTTGCACTAGAATTAACTCCAAATGGATCAAAGACCTGGAGGTAAAAGCTGACACACTGAAAAGTTTACAGGAAGGAATAGGAGATACACTAGGCCTCCTTGGCACAGGTCGAAACTTGCTTAATAAGGACCAAGAATCACAACAAATAGAGAAAGGCTGGATAAGTGGGACTGCATTAAACTGCAGAGCTTTTGTATGGCAACGGATATAGCTAGTAAACTAATCAGGAAGCCTACAGAGTGGGAGAAGACCTTCACCAAACAAACAACGGACAAAGGCCTCATATCTAAAATATATCAACAACTCAAAAAATTGAATCACTCCAAAACTAACCTCCAAAGGAACACCCATCCCATTAAAAAATGGGCCAAATTCTTAAAGAGAGTCTTCTCTGAAGAAGAAACAAAAATGGCCTATAGACACATGAAGAAATGCTCAACATCTCTGGTCATAAAAGAATTGCATATCAAAAGAACTCTAAGATTCCACCTCACTCCAGTTAAAATGGCCAGGATCAGGAAAACGAATGACAACAGATGCTGGAGGGGATGTGGCCAGGAGGGATCACTACTACACTGTTGGTGGGAGTGCAAACTCGTTCAACCACTGTGGAAAGCAGTGTGGCAGTGCCTCAAAAGGCTAAACATAGAACTCCCCTATGACCCAGCAATTCCACTACTTGGCAATTGCCCAACCACCCAGAAGCAAGGACATACTAAACCCACTAGCACAACCATGTTCATTGCAGCACTATTCACCATAGCAAAGATATGGAACCAACCTAGATGTCCCTCAGTTGATGAGTGGGACAACTAGTTGTGGTATTTGTACACAATGGAATTCTATGCTGCTGTCAGAAAGAATGGCATCGCCCCATTTGTTAGGAAATGGAAAGACTTAGAACAAATCATATTTAGTGAAGTAAGCCAGACTCAAAGGAACTTAGGCTCAATGGTTTCCCTCATTCGTCATAATCAGTAGAAACCTTGGGCTCTACTAGCAGAGACTTGCAATAGAGCAAAATCTTGATACATAAGGACATATAATGTGAAACTAATTGAAAGGACCTCCAGGATAGTGAAACAAAAGCCATATAATGAATGATTGTTGTCCTTAATGTACTATGTTGTCTCTCATCTCCTTTGCTGTCCCTTGGTTATCTCATATTGGTATAGTATCTCACTTTGTTATCTGATATGTTGAATTTATTTGTATTTGGATATTTGAAATTTGATAGGGAAGGGGGGAAAATCAAGACGGTTGGGGGGTGTGGGGGGTGGAGGGAAACGGGTACCAAGACATGTGAAAGGCTATCAATGTATGTGAATTAATGCACCTTCTGTCTGGCAAATATCATGTAACCCTTTTACTAATTACAATAAAAAAATGCAAAAAAAAAAGGAAAGCAGAAAATGGTCCTGTCACTCTAGTGGTATAGCACAAGCCTTGAGAAAGCCCAAGGACAGTGCTCAGGCTCTGAGTTCAAACCCCAGGACTAGCACACAATAAAAAGGGATGAGTAAATGGAGTAAGTCTAGTGTAAATTTGTTATGTATAATTTTCTCTTAAAATTTCTAAAAGATTTTTATTATTGTCACTGAAAAAGTACCCACATATTTTGATTGCCTAGAGCTGTATATATATGTATATATAATGTACATATATGCGTATGTAAATATTCACACACATGCATACCAGAATTTTGTCAATGAAAAATGTATGAAAAGTAAACTAAAATGAATTTTTTGTTTTTAGGATTGAATGATTCATCTCATATAAATACATTTTAGTGCTTAAACAAAAAAATAAATAAATAAATAAATAAATATAGGGTACATTCCTTGTTACTTAAGTAAGATTGCTCATTTTTTTTCTTTTTGCCAGTCCTAGGGCTTGGACTCAGGGCCTAGACATTTTCGTTGGACTCGCTTGCCCATGGTGATTGCTCTGCCTCTTGAGACACACCGCCACTTCTAGGTTTTTTCTGAGTATGCGGTACCGGTGAATAGAACCTAGGTGTTCATGCATTCTAGGTGAGCACTCTACCATTAGGCTACATTCCCAGGCAGTGAGATTCCTCTTACAGTCATTGTATGTTCACAGAGTTTGATCTCACACACTGTAGGGACCTGGTTGGCTTTGACCTGTGATCCTAAGCCCTGAGCCTCCTAAGTAGCTGAAATTAAGTTGTGAGCCAGCATGATGGCTTCCATTCTTTTTTCTACAAAAATATATGTAGTTATCTAAAATATATCTATAGCTGAAAAAAATGAATCTCTCCCAAACAAATCTTCAAAGAAACAACCATCCTATTAAAAGGTGGGCTAAAGACTTAAAAGAGTATTCTCTGAAGAAAAAATTAAAATGGGCTTTAGACACATGAAGAAATGCTCCATATCTCTAGCAATAAGGGAAATGAAAATCAAAACAACTTTGAGATTCCACCTGACTCCAGTCAGAATGGCCATTATCAAAAAATCTAATAAGAGATACTGGTGGGGAAGTGACCAGGGGGGATCACACCTACACTGTTGGTGTGAGTGTAAACTCATTCAACCACTAGGGAAAGCAGTGTGGTGGTTCCTCAAAAGACTGAACATAGAGCTCCCCTATGATCCAGCAAATCCACTACTTGGCATCTACCCAATTGTCCAGAAAAAAGGGCATACTAAAGCCACTAGCACAATGATGCTCATTGCAGCACTATTTACCATAGCAAAGATATGAAACCAACCCAGATGCCACTCACTAGATGACTGAATCAAGAAGATGTGGTACTTATACACAATGGAATGCTAGGCTGCCATCAGAAGTAATGACATCGCCCCATTTGTAAGAAAATGGAAAGACTTGGAAAAATTCATATTAAGTGAAGCAAGCCAGACCCAAAGAAACATAAGCTCAATGGTTTCCCTCATTTCTAATAATTAGTTCACATCTAGGACTCTCTTAGCAGAGGATTACAATAACTCAAAAACCTAGGTATATAAGGTCATATACGATGAGACTAAATGAAAGGATCTCTAGGATATGGGAACAAGAGCTATATCTTGTGTCATCGTTGCTCTTAATCTTGTGTGATTTTTGTCCTTAATCTACTATGTTATTTCTCATCTCTTATTTTGCCCTTTGGTTAATGTCAGATTGTTACTGTATCTGATTTTTTCCCTGGCATATTGTATATATGTTTATTTGTTTATGTCAAATAGGAAAGGGAAGGGGGGAAACAAGATGATTGGGAAGGGGAGGGGAGAGGAACTGGGGACAAAAACATGTGGAGTGGAATAAATGTGTGAGAAGTAATGCAGTCCACTACCTGTAAATGTAATCGTAACCCCTCTATACATTACCCTGAAAATAAAAAAGAGACTATAAAATTATCTGTAGAAAATGAGGCTGGATGATGGAAACAACCAGATGCCCCACTACAAAAAATGTGATACACGCACACACACACACACACACACACACACACACACACACACACACACAATGGAATGATACATAGCCAACCGACAAGATAAAATAATGGCATTCTCGGGGAAGTGGATGAAAAGGAAAAAAAATCATATTAAGTGAAGTAAGCCAAACTCAAAGAAACATAAGCCCAAGAGTCTCCCTCATTTGTCAAATTCAGTAGAAACCTTGGGCTCTGCTACCAGAGATTTACAATAGTACAAAATCTAGAGACATCGTGACAAATAGTATGACACTAAATGTAAGGACCTCCAAGATGAAGAAACAACTCATATAATGAGTGATTGTTGTCCTTAATGGACTATGTGATCTCTTATCTCCTTTGCTATCCCTTGGTTATATCATATTGTTACAGTATTTCACCTTGTTTTCTGATATATTTCATATGTGCCTAATTGGTTATTGGAAATTGGATAGGGAAGGGGGGAAATGAACATGAGTGGGGGTAGGGAAAGGGAAATGGGGACCATGTCATTACATGGGGTATCAAAGTTTGAGAAGTATTGCACCTTCTATCTGGTGAATATAATGTAATGCTTGTATAAGTTACAATAAAAATAAATACATAAAAAGAAGATCTGCACAGAAAAAAATAATAATGGCATTTTTGGGGTAGTGGATGAAATTAGAGTGAATCCTGTTGAGTGAGATAAGTCAAGACCAAGGAAAAAAAGGTACATGGTATCCTTAATATATGGATATTAGTTTCAAACAGTAGTAGAGCGATGATTGAATAGTTGATACCCAAATTTCTGGACATAATTTTGGAGATATAAACATAACGACATAGACATAAAAATCTAGGATGGACTATACACTCTATAGACATGTGTTTTATTATAGATTAATCTGTATCTATGACATACAAAGACTCAGCTTAATTTTTATTATATTCTAAAATTTATGTGCCAGTGATTGTATAGCGATTCCCTTCTTGAATACTTGTTGGTTAAACAAAAACATTTGAAATATGATGTAAAATTCAAGGTTAATAAATTTTTTTAAAAAAAGAGGCCAGAGGTAAATACCACTAATGTACTTGCTCTAAGTGGTACAGAAATTTTCTTAACAAATCAAGGAGTTTTATTACATCTTTATGCAATTATTTTAGTTCTGAGTGTTCTACACTCAATGCTACTTCTGGAAAGATGATATAGCTGACTGTGTAGATGGTATGAAGACATACTGGCCTAAACGTAGAATAAAGCATTGGTAAGTGGCTGTTAGCTGTCCAGATTCTACTGGAATATGTGGAATGAATTTATTAAGCACAATTCAGGTTCTTAGTCAGATCAGGATCAAGATTATGTGGTTCCATGAGATGAATGAGGAAAGATCAGAAAAATCTACTAAGATATCCAGATATACTTTTGAAACTGAGGTATCTGGACTCCTTTTTTTTTCTTTCTTGGTGGGGAGCTTGAACTTTGGACCTGGGCAAGGTCTCTTAGTTCTTTTTCCTCAAGGGTAATGCTGTACCAGTTTTAGCCACAACTCCACTTAGTTTCTGGGTGGAATGACAATTATGACCCTCCAGCGCCTGGCTAGCGATTTTTTGAAAATTGGACTTTCTTCCAAATCACGTAACTGGTTCCTAGCAAAGTTTTGTAGCCTGACTTAAATGTGACAGATTTTTGTCACTTGGAGACACTCTGTGCTGAACGTTTGAAATCTACCAGCTGAGTCACAGTGGCACTTCCAGTTTTTGTTTATGTGGTGCTGAGGAATGGAATCCAGGTTTTCATACATGCTAGGCAAGCTTCATTTTCAGCCCAAGGTTTTATGTTTTGTTTTTTCAGTGTTGTTGCTTCTAAGGTACTGTATGATGTTCTTTCATTTTCTTTGCTTTTTACCTCTTTTCTTCTTTTTCCCTTTAGCTTTATTTTCTGTAGTCACTGTGTTGAATTCGGGTACCCTGTGTCTTGTACATAGGTTTATGTGATTTGGGGAATGGGGAGGCTATCATAAAATGGTAAAAAAAAAAAAACAAAGGAAAAAGTGTGAACCAATTGAACAGTGTTATTTGGAAGACACTAAACGGAAATGAACTGAACAATCTGGGTGGAGAGGGGGCTGAGGGTAGGAAAACAGAGAAAAATGAGGGAGGGGATAACAACTTTCTTAAGAAATGTGTTCATTACTTATGTAACCGTATGCCAACTATATATTGACTTAACAAAAAAATTAACTTAAAAAATAATTTAGCCGGGTATGGTTTCTCACACTTGTAAATGCAGCTACTCAAAAGGCTGGGATCCAAGGATAGCAGTTCAAAGTCAGCCTGGGCACTGAAGTCCATGTGACTCTTATCTCCAATTAACCACCAGAAACCCAGAAGTGGCCCTATGGCTCAAGGGATAGGGCAGTAGTCTTGAGCTGAAAAGCTCAGTGACAAGACCCAGGTGCAGAATTGCAGTCCCATGACTTGAATGATGAATGATACTAGCCAGGCTCTGTGCGCTCACACTTGGAATCCTGTCTACACAGAATCAGGTTTGAATCCAGCCCAAACAAATTGCATGATATTCTGATTTACAGTTCATTACCAAAAATCTGGAAGTGGAGTTGTGGATCAAGTGGTAGAACACTAGCCTGAAGCAAAAAAAAACATTTAAGGACAGTTCCCAGGCCCTGGGTTCAAGTCCCAGGACTTGCATAAAACAAACAAAATGTGACGCTGAGTCCTCCATCATTTGGTGTTATAGTTCAATATTCTTGATATGCGTCTTAGAAATTAAGTCCCTAGCAAATACTCTCCCCTGAAATTCTGCTTCACAGCTGATTCATAGAATTTCAGCATCATTACTATCACCTTCCAGTTAGCATAGAGTCTACTACTGAAAATTTGAAGAAAACATTTGAGTAATCCTAATAAATCTGTGTATCATCTGCACACACATCAAATAAGCAGCAGCTATGTTCTACTATTATCTAAATGTATTTAATCCCTTCTTGAGTTAATGAGCCTTAAAGAGTAAAACATATGTAGTAGTTATGAAACTAACAGTCACCATTCTTCTACCTAATATTGTAATATAAGTTTATAAATGCAAGGGCTATTCTGAAGTGCGCAGAAGATAGCTTCTAATTATAATATTCTCATGAAGTATAGTTTTTAAGAAACATGTTGCTTGCTTTGGGAAAGCAAAGGCAAGGAAAAATGATATAAGTAAGTTCCCTATTTATCAGAAGGAAAATACTATTGGGTTTAGATCAACTTCATTCATTCTGTGCTGATGAAACAAATATTTGCAATTCCTGAGGCCAATCAGATCATTGTGATGCACAATCAGCCAGCTTAGATCAATCTTCCAAAAAAGGAAAGGAACAAATGAGAAGCAATTAAGGTTTCCAAAATGAACCAGGTGGTGGTGGCAGCTCACACCTGTAATTCTATCTACTCAAGGCCTGAAATCCAAGGATGTGGATTAAGTCTGTCTGGGATGAAAATATTCCTGTCTGAAACATCATCTCTGTTATCACAGCCCAGCTGATACACTCTGCCCAACAGGTTCCAAACACCAAAGTCCATTTCCTATCTGAAATACTAGCAAACGTACTCACACATTATTTCCTCTTTGGGAGATAGTTGAAACATGTACCAGAAACATTTCCCTGGCTTCAGAGTGGAAGTGGAAATACATACTCACTACAAGCCCATCTAGTAAATTACAGTCAATCATCTTTCCTCACATCTTGTTAGTTAAATTGAACAATGAGTGTTTGGATCAGAAGCGATGTGTATGAGCATTCAGGTTGTAAAAGTACTGTAATCCTAGCTACTCAAGATAAGCTGAGACCTGAGGATTCCAGTTCAAAATGAGCCATGCAATAAATTCCATAAGATTTTTACCTCTAATTAACCAGCAAAAAACAGAGCGTTGAATTGTGCTTAAAATGCCACAGGCCTAAGCTTTGCATAAAAGTGCTAAGGGGTAGCATTCAGGATCCCACTCTCTCCACTCCTTTTTAACATAATACTAGAATTCCTAGGCAGGGCAATAAGGTAAGATGCCTACATTTCTCAATGTAATAAAGGCTGTGTATGAGAAACCCACTGCTAGTATTATACTTAATGGTGAAAATCTAAAGCCATTCCCTATAAAATCAGGAACGAGACAAGGATGCCCACTCTCTCCACTCCTTTCTAACATAGTACTAAATTTCCTAGGCAGTGCAATAAGCAAGAAGCAAGCATAAAGGGGATCCAAGTAGGGAAAGAGGAAATAAAACTATCCCTCATTGCAGATGATATGATTCTGTATTTAAAGAATCCTATAGACTCTACTCCCAAGCTCCTTGAGCTGATTCAAAGCTTTGGAAGGGTAGCAGGCCATAAAATCAACCCTCACAAATCAACTGCCTTCCTTTAGGCCAACAGTGAGAGGAACGAGGCAATAATCAGGAAAGAAACTCCTTTCACAATAGCCTCAAAGAAAATAAAGTCCCTAGGAATTAGCTTAACTAAGAATGTAAAGGACCGTTTAGATGAAAACTTTAAAACCTTAAAAAAGGAAATTAAAGCAGAACTAAGGAAATGGAAAAACCTCCCATGCTCCTGGATTGGAAGAATCAACATTGTGAAAATGACAGTCTTGCCAAGGGCTATCTACAAACTCATGCAATACCCATCAACATCCCAATGTCATTCTTTAAAGAAATAGAAGAGGCAATTCAAAATTTCGTATGGAATAATAAAAGACCCCGTATAGCAAAAACACTTCTTAGCAGAAAGAACAGCGCTGGAGGAATTTCAATTCCAAACTTTAGACTCTATTACAGAGCTATAATTCTCAAACAGCTTGGTACGGGCACAAGAAGAGGCGTGAAGTCCAATGGAATAGAACTGCGGACCCAGATATTAAACCACAGACCTATGGCCACCTAATCTTTGACAAGGGAGCCAAAAAAATAGAATGGAAGAAAGATAGCCTCTTCAACAAGTTGTGCTGGCAGAACTGGTTAAGCACCTGCAGAAAACTAAAGTTGGATCCTTCTTTGTCACCTTGCACTAGAATTAACTCCAAATGGATCAAAGACCTGGAGGTAAAAGCTGACACACTGAAAAGTTTACAGGAAGGAATAGGAGATACACTAGGCCTCCTTGGCACAGGTCGAAACTTGCTTAATAAGGACCAAGAATCACAACAAATCAGAGAAAGGCTGGATAAGTGGGACTGCATTAAACTGCAGAGCTTTTGTATGGCAACGGATATAGCTAGTAAACTAATCAGGAAGCCTACAGAGTGGGAGAAGATCTTCACCAACCAAACAACGGAAAAGGCCTCATATCTAAAATATATCAGCAACTCAAAAAATTGAATCACTCCAAAACTAACCTCCAAAGTAACACCCATCACATTAAAAAATGGGCCAAATTCTTAAAGAGAGTCTTCTCTGAAGAAGAAACAAAAATGGCCTATAGACACATGAAGAAATGCTCCACATCTCTGGTCATAAAAGAAATGCAAATCAAAACAACTCTAAGATTCCACCTCACTCCAGTTAGAATGGCCAGGATCAGGACAACGAATGACAACAGATGCTGAGGGGATGTGGCCAGGAGGGATCACTACTACACTGTTGGTGGGAGTGCAAACTCGTTCAACCACTATGGAAAGCAGTGTGGCAGTGCCTCAAAATGCTAAACATAGAACTTCCCTATGACCCAGCAATTCCACTACTTGGCATTTACCCAACAATCCAGAAACAAGGGCATACTAAACCCACTAGCACAATAATGTTCATTGCAGCGCTATTCACCATAGCAAAGATATGGACCCAACCTAGATGCCCCTCAGTTGATGAGTGGATCAACAAGTTGTGGTATTTGTACACAATGGAAATCTATGCTGCTGTCAAAAAGAATGACATCGCCCCATTGGTTAGGAAATGGAAAGACTTAGAACAAATCATACTAAGTGAAGTAAGCCAGACTCAAAGGAACTTACGCTCAGTGGTTTCCCTCATTCGTCATAATCAGTAGAAAGCTTGGGCTCCACTAGCAGAGATTTGCAATAGAGCAAAAGGCCATATATAAGGCCATATAATGTGAAGCTAATTGAAAGGACTTCCAGGATATTGAAACCAAAGCCACATAATGAATGATTGTTGTCCTTAATGTACTATGTTGTCTCTCATCTCCTTTGCTGTCCCTTGGTTATCCCATATTGGTATAGTATCTCACTTGGTTATCTGATATATTGAATTTATTTGTATTTTGATATTTGAAATTTGATAGGGAAGGGGGGAAAACCAAGACGGGTGGGGGGTGTGGGGTTGGACGGAAATGGGTATCATGTGAAAGGGTATCAATGTATGTGAATTAATGCACCTTCTAACTGGCAAATATCATGCAGCCTTTTTACTAATTACAATAAAAAAATGAAAAAAAAGAAAGTTGTACTGTGTGGGGAGGATGATGGGGTCAAATACATTTCTTCTTAGAAATTTACCTCATCTGGTTGCCCTGGATTTTCCTGGCCTTCTTCTTAGAGAAAGGCCTGTTATACTGGATTTGTGGCTTGGCAAAGATCTAGCATGTACATCTTCGAGTAAGACATCCACAACTTCCATGCCTGATACTCGAGTTTCCTGACCTTTGGCAACAGCACAGCAACACCTTTCTTCCTCCTGAGCCACAGGCCAAGTGAGCTGGCTTGAGTTGGTTGTTAGTTACAGTTGCTTGGGTACCAGGGTTCCATATTCTCTTCCATTGTGAGGGAGGCAGGGTCACCTTTCAGGGCCCAATGACCAAAGATCCTTGCTCACAGAAGACCTCACCAAAGACATACTGGAGGCTGAATCTCTCCTCCAATCTCACAATATACATGTGGATGTAGTAAACAGCACATCTTATTTGTCCAATCCCAATGTCTTCCACTAGGCCCAACTACCAGTCTGGTCTCAGGCTCAAGGAGCCTTTCTTAGGTAAGACCCAAACTTACGGGCCAATATTGCCCTCATCCTTTACAAAACATTTGCTTCACAGTGCCTTCTCTGCCTGCATTTTGCCCCTTGTCGAATTTTTTTTGTTTTTGCTAGTCTTGGGACTTGACCTCAGAGTGTAAACATTATTCTTGGGCTTTCTTTAAGCTTTAGCTGTCCCACCGAGCCACAGCACCACTTGCAGCGTTTTCTATGTATGTGGTTATGAGGAATCAAACCTGAGTCTTTTTGTGTGGTAGCCAAGGACTCTACCACTAGGTCAAACACACAGGGCATCTTGCACATAATTTTGACGTCAATTTACTAGGATATTATTAGGTTTCTGTATCCTAATCAATTTTTTCCTGATGATTAGCTTTGCTGTCATGTGTAAAAAATGCAGGAGGGAAAAACACAGAAGAATTAGTGAAATTTAAAAAAAAGCATTACACACATAAATAAGTGTTCATTCTTTGTAGGAGAAAGGATATTTTGATATGATGATGATGACTTTATAATTACTATGTCAGGGTTGAGAGTTTGGCATTGTGGTAGAGTGCTTGCCTAGCATCCATGAAGATCTGGGTTTGATTGCTCAGTATCACATAGATAGCAAATCTAGATGTGGCACTGTGGCTCAAGTGGCAGAGGGCTAGACTTGAGAAAACCCGAGGACAGTGCTCAGGCCCTGAATTCAAGCCCCAAGACTGGCAGAAAGATAAAAGAAAATAAAAATGCTTTCTACGAGCTAATTCACTCACAGCATTTGCTTCTGAAATCTTCGCTTCTGCATCTTGTGAAATACCCCTTTCCCTCAACGTAGACAAGAAAAACAGATCCATCACATGGTCCACTGTGAGGCCACTGGTTGGGCTAAGAGCTAGTCGTGCAGCAACACATAAGTTTTATTCTAATACTTTCCAAACTTTGTACTCAAATATGCTACCTACTTACCAGCTTAGGTCAGTTATCCTTATGCTATAACTTTTCTTCATGACTACAATATTCTTACACTCCTACGTTAATCCTCTTGTACCTCCCCTGACCTGTCTCATTATTTTTTTCTATCTCTGGACTTCTGCTCGTCTTTCAACCCTTATACTGCACGGACCTACACTTGATGGCTGTTGAGCAATATTGTATATGTAGGTGGTTAATTATTCTCTAGGCTCAGAGGGACTTAAAGACAATAGAGATTGGATTGAAAGTCGTATTGTTTTGAGTATAAATCGTTTATCAGTGGTTGTATTAGACTGGTATGTAAGTGCACAAAAGGAAAGAGTGATAATACCAATCAAAACTTGTGAATATCTAGTGTCTGCCAGCTACAGAGGTCAAGGTTGGTTATATCTGAAAAACTATAATCGTATTTAGTAGTAATCTTGCTCCCATTTTCAAATGGGCAGAACAAGAAACTCAAGAAAAATGTCAAATCAAGAAACAACATCCCCCACCCAATCTAAACAGACAATGGAACAGTCACTGGCAAACCTAGAGGAGAGTCTTCCAAGTGCTACACAAATGCAATTGATAAACATCACTAATGTAAAATGTGAAAATATAAAGAAAGAGATAATGGAGGAAGCCATAGCTGAACAAGAGGAAAGCATAAACAAGGTGATAAGTGAAAAAGAAGAAGCCATAAAGGAGGCCATAATAAAGGCTGTTCAAAGAAAGATGGATGAATTCATAGAATCCACAAGTAAAAACGTGACCACACTCCAGCAAATGTCCAAAGAAAATAAAGCTACTGAGCTAACCACTCAAAAGGAAATCCAGGAGATTAAGAAATCCATACATGATCTAAAACAAGAGATGCAAGGCATCAAATGTGAGCAATTAGAAGCAAGGGAGATGAAAAATAAAGTAGATAGCTTTGATAGCAGGTTAGAAAATGCAGAGGAGAGAATTTCCGGGGCTGAAGATAATTTAGTTATTATAGAGAAAGAACAGAAAATGAGTCAACCTAAATCTAGGAAATATGAGAGAGCGTTTCAGGAGGTCCAAGATACAATTAGGAAGCCTAATTTAAGGCTAGTTGGTATTGAAGAAGGCGTGGAGAAAGAGGTCAATGGTATTGGAAATATACTTCAGGGAATCATCTCAGAGAATTTCCCAAATATCCACAAGGGCAGGCCCATCCAGATACGAGAAGCTTTTAGAACCCCAAACAGACCTGACCAGAAAAGAACATCCCACCGCCACATTGTGATCCGAACTGGATCAATAGAAACGAAAGAAAAGATCGTAAAGGCAGCCAGGGAAAAGGGATCAGTAACCTATAAAGGCACGCCAATCAGAATAACCCCAGATTTCTCAGCAGAGACCATGCAAGCACGAAGAGACTGGAAGCATATATGTCATGCCCTTAAATCAAATAACTACCAACCAAGAATACTGTACCCAGCTAAGCTCTCATTCATAACTGAGGGAACAATAAAAACATTCCATTCCAGGGAAAAGCTGCAACAATATGTCGAAACAAAACCAACACTACAGAGAATTCTCAAAGATGCTCTATACATAGAAAACCAAAATAAATGCAATAGGGAAAGAAATGGCATCTAAACAGCATACAATCTAAGGACCACAAGAACTGTCAAGACACAGGCCCTACTAAAAGCTTTTAAAAATGGTAGGAACTAATAAATATCTCTCAATCCTAACTCTCAATATCAATGGACTTAACTCTCCAATTAAACGGCATAGGATGTCTAGTTGGATCAAAAAGCAAGAGCCATCGTTCTGCTGTCTTCAAGAGACACATCTTATCCAAAAACAATCATCTTTTGAAAGTGAGAGGTTGGAATAAACTCTATCAAGCTAACTGCCCCCATAAACAGGCTGGAGTTGCCATCCTCATATCAGATACAATAGACTTCAAACAAAATTAGTAAGAAAAGACAAAGAAGGTGACTACATACTACTAAAGGGATCTTTCCTCCAGGAAGACATAACGATCCTAAATATTTACACACCCAATCCCGTAGCTCCAAACTTCATCAAGCAAACTTTACTTACACTGAAACCATACATAGATCGAAATACAGTGATTGTTGGTGAGGTTAACACACCACTCTCACCTATGGACAGATCAACAAGGCAAAAACTCAACAGAGAAACCTTAGAACTGAACAACTATAGAGACCAACTAGATCTAACAGACATCTGCAGAATATTCCAAACAAGTAACAACACAATATACGTTTTTCTCAGCAGCACATGGAACATTTTCCAAAATAGACCACATCTTAGGCCATAAAACAAACCTGGACAGATTCAGAAACACTGAAATTATTACATGCACACTCTCAGACCATAAAGGGATCAAATTGGAACGAAAACCCAGTAACTCATGGAGACTGAACAACACATTGTTGAATCAAAAACAGTGGGTAATCGAAGAGATCAGGATAGATATCCAACTGTTTATGAAATTTAACAATAAGGAGCACACAAATATCAATTCCTTAGGGACACAACAAAGGCAGTACTCAGAGGAAAATTTATAGCGCTGTGCCTACAACAGCAAGTTGGAAAAATGGCAAACCAGCTAGTTAATGTCTCACCTTAACCTCCTGGCAAAAGAGCAAAAAACCAACCCTAAACCCATTAGAAGAACGCAAATTATTAAAATCTAAGCAGAATTAAATGATTTGGAATAAAAAAAACTATAGAAAGAATCCACAAAACAAGGAGTTGATTCTTTGAAAGCATTAACAATATTGACAAGCCCTTAGCAAATCTTACCAAAAAAAGAAGAGAGCATATAGAAATAAACAAAATCGCAGATGAAAATGGTAATATCACGACAGAAATTACCAAGATCCAGAATATCATGAGAGAATGCTTCTCAAACGTTTACGCCAACAAATTTGAGAATCTAGAAGAAATGGATGAATTCCTAGACAATGTTAACATACCCACACTGAACCAAGAAGAGCTAACCCAACTCAATAGGCCTATTTCAAGCTCTGAAATAGAAATGGAAATTAGACAACTTCCACTTAAAAAGACCCCAGGGCCAGATGGATTCACAGCTGAATTCTATAAGGTCTTCAAAGCAGAGCTCACACCAATACTCCTCAAGCTCTTCAACGAAATTGAAAATGAAGGTTGTTTACCAAACTCATTCTGTGAAGCCAGTATATCCCTCATCCCCAAACCAGACAGAGATTCATCAAAGAAAGAGAACTATAGACCCATTTCTTTGATGAACATCGATGCAAAACTTTTCAACAAAATACTGGCCAACCGTCTACAACAACTCATCAAAAAAATTATACACTATGATCAAACTGGATTCATCACAGGGAGGCAAAGCTGGTTCAACATACACAAATCAATTAATATAATTCGACACACCAACAGGAGCAAGGACAAAAATCACATGATTGTCTCAATAGATGCGGAAAAGGCATTTGACAAGATCCAAAACCCCTTTATGTTAAAAGATGTGGAGAAACTAGGACTCCATGAACATTTCTCAATGTTATAAAGGCTGTGTATGAGAAACCCACCGCCAGTATTAAACTTAATGGTGAAAATCTAAAGCCATTCCCTCTAAAATCAGGAACGAGACAAGGATGCCCACTCTCTCCACCCTTTTAACATAGTACTAGAATTCCTAGGCAGTGCAATAAGGCAAGAAGCAAGCATACAGGGGATCCAAGTAGGGAAAGAGGAAATAAAACTATCCCTCTTTGCAGATGACATGATTCTGTATTTAAAGAATCCTATAGACTCTACTCCCAAGCTCCTTGAGCTGATTCAAAGCTTTGGAAGAGTAGCAGGCCATAAAATCAACCCTCACAAATCAACTGCCTTCCTTTACGCCAACAGTGAGAGGAACGAGGCAATCATCAGGAAAGAAACTCCTTTCACAACAGCCTCAAAGAAAATAAAGTACCTAGGAATTGGCTTAACTAAGAATGTAAAGGACCGTTTAGATGAAACCCTAAAAAACCCTAAAAAAGGAAATTAAAGCAGAACTAAGGAAATGGAAAAACCTCCCATGCTCCTGGATTGGAAGAATCAACATTGTGAAAATGATAATCTTGCCAAGGGCTATCTACAAATTCAATGCAATACCCATCAACATCCCAATGTCATTCTTTAAAGAAATAGAAGAGGCAATTCAATATTTCATATGGAATAATAAAAGACTCCGTATAGCAAAAACACTTCTTAGCAGAAAGAACAGCGCTGGAGGAATTTCAATTCCAAACTTTAGACTCGATTACATAGCTATAATTCTCAAAACAGCTTGGTACTGGCACAAGACAGGTCTGAGGTCCAATGGAATAGAACTGCGGACCCAGATATTAAACCACAGACCTACGGCCACCTAATCTTTGACAAGGGATCCAAAAAAATAGAATGGAAGAAAGATAGCCTCTTCAACAAGTTGTGCTGGCAGGACTGGTTAAGCACCTGCAGAAAACTAAAGTTAGATCCTTCTTTGTCACCTTGCACTAGAATTAACTCCAAAGGGATCAAAGACCTGGAGGTAAAAGCTGACACACTGAAAAATTTACAGGAAGGAATAGGAGATACACTAGGCCTCCTTGGCACAGGTCGAAACTTGCTTAATAAGGACCAAGAATCACAACAAATCAGAGAAAGGATGAATAAGTGGGACTGCATTAAACTGCAGAGCTTTTGTATGGCAACGGATATAGCTAGTAAACTAATCAGGAAGCCTACAGTGTGGGAGAAGATCTTCACCATCCAAACAACGGACAAAGGCCTCATATCTAAATTATATCAACAACTCAAAAAATTGAATCACTCCAAAACTAACCTCCAAAGGAACACCCATCCCATTAAAAAATGGGCCAAAGACTTAAACAGAGTCTTCTCTGAAGAAGAAACAAAAATGGCCTATAGACACATGAAGAAATGCTCCACATCTCTGGTCATAAAAGAAATGAAAATCAAAAGAACTCTAAGATTCCACCTCACTCCAGTTAGAATGGCCAGGATCAGGAAAACGAATGACAACAGATGCTGGAGGGGATGTGGCCATGAGGGATCACTACTACACTGTTGGTGGGAGTGCAAACTCGTTCAACCACTATGGAAAGCAGTGTGGCAGTGCCTCAAAAGGCTAAACATAGAACTCCCCTATGACCCAGCAATTCCACCACTTGGCATTTACCCAACAATCCAGAAACAAGGGCATACTAAACCCACTAGCACAACAATGTTCATTGCAGCACTATTCACCATAGCAAAGATATGGAACCAACCCAGATGTCCCTCAGTTGATGACTGGGTCAACAAGTTGTGGTATTTGTACACAATGGAATTCTATGCTGCTGTCAGAAAGGATGACATCGCCCCATTTGTTAGGAAATGGCAAGAATAGAACAAATCATATTAAGTGAAGTAAGACAGACTCAAATGAACTTAGGCTCAGGGGTTTCCCTCATTCGTCATAATCAGTAGAAACCTTGGGCTCCACTAGCAGAGATTTGCCATAGAGCAAAAGGCCATATATAAGGCCGTATAATGTGAAGCTAATGGAAATGACCTCCAGGATATTGAAACAAAAGCCATATAATGAATGATTGTTGTCCTTAATGTACTATGTTGTCTCTCATCTCCTTTGCTGTCCCTTGGTTATCCCATATTGGTATAGTATCTCATTTTGTTATCTGATATATTGAATTTATTTGTATTTTGATATTTGAAATTTGATAGGGAAGGGGGGAAAACCAAGACGGGTGGGGGGTGTGGGGTTGGACGGAAATGGGTACCAAGACATGTGAAAGAGTATCATGTATGTGAATTAATGCACCTTCTACCTGGCAAATATCATGTAACCCTTTTACTAATTACAATAAAAAAACGAAAAAAAATGAAAGTTGTAGTGTGTGGGGAGGATGATGGGGTCAAATACATTTCTTCTTAGAAATTTACCTCATCTGGTTGCCCTGGATTTTCCTGGCCTTCTTCTTAGAGAAAGTCCTGTTATACTAGATTTGTGGCTTGGCAAAGATCTAGCATGTACATCTTCGAGTAAGACATCCACAACTTCCATGCCTGAGACTCGAGTTTCCTGACCTTTGGCAACAGCACAGCAACATCTTTCTTCCTCCTGAGCCACA
Source organism: Megascapheus bottae (assembly GCF_031878675.1). Lineage (NCBI taxonomy): Eukaryota > Metazoa > Chordata > Mammalia > Rodentia > Geomyidae > Megascapheus > Megascapheus bottae. The sequence continues at coordinate 2,489,188 of NW_028327641.1, read as the reverse complement.
GGCCAAGTGAGCTGGCTTGAGCTGGTTGTTAGTTACAACGGCTTGGTTACCAGGGTTCCATATTCTCTTCCATTGTGAGGGAGGCAGGGTCACCTTTCAGGGCCCAATGACCAAAGATCCTTGCTCACAGAGGACCTCACCAAAGACATACTGGAGGCTGAATCTCTCCTCCAATCTCACAATATACATGTGGATGTAGTAAACAGCACACCTTATTTGTCCATTCCCAATGTCTTCCACTAGTCCCAACTACCAGTCTGGTCTCAGGCTCAAGGAGCCTTTCTTAGGTAAGATCCAAACTTAAGGGTCAATATTGCCCTCATCCTTTACAAAACATTTGCTTCACAGTGCCTTCTCTGCCTGCATTTTGCCCCTTGTCGAATTTTTTTTTGTTTTCCCTAGTCTTGGGACTTGACCTCAGAGTGTGAACATTGTTCTTGGGCTTTCTTTAGGCTTTAGCTGTCCCACCGAGCCACAGCACCACTTGCAGCGTTTTCTATGTATGTGGTAATGAGGAATAAAACCTGAGTCTTTTTGCGTGGTAGTCAAGGACTCTACCACTAGGTCAAACACACAGGGCATCTTGCACATATTTTTCACGTCAATCTACTAGGATATTATTAGGTTTCTGTATCCTAATCAATTTTTTCCTGATGATTAGCTTTGCTGTCATGTGTAAAAAATGCAGGAGGGAAAAACACAGAAGAATTAGTGAAATTTAAAAAATAGCATTACACACATAGATAAGTGTTCATTCTTTGTAGGAGAAAGGATATTTTGATATGATGATGATGACTTTATAATTACTATGTCAGGGTTGAGAGTTTGGCATAGTGGTAGAGTGTTTGATTGCTCAGTATCACATAGATAGATTATCTAGATGTGGCACTGTGGCTCAAGTGGCAGAGGGCTAGACTTGAGAAAACCCGAGGACAGTGCTGAGGCCCTGAATCCCAGCCCCAAGAATGGCAGAAAGATAAAAGAAAATAAAAATGCTTTTTACGAGCTAATTCACTCACAGCATTTGCTTCTGAAATCTTCGCTTCTGCATCTTGTGAAATACCCATTTCCCTCAACGTAGACAAGAAAAACAGATCCATCCCATGGTCCACTGTGAGGCCACTGGTTGGGCTAAGAGCTAGTCGTGCAGCAACACAAAAGTTTTATTCTAATATTTTCCAAAATTTGTACTCAAATGTGCTACCTACTTACCAACTTAGGTCAGTTATCCTTATCTATACCTTTTCTTCAGGAATACAATATTCTTACACTCCTACGTTAATCCTCTTGTACCGCCCCTGACCTCTCTCATTCTTTTTTTCTATCTCTGGACCTCTGCTCGTCTTTCAACCCTTATACTGCACGTATCTACACTTGATGGCTGTTGAGCAATATTGTATATATAAGTGGTTAATTATTCTCTAGGCTGAGAGGGACTTAAAGACAATAGAGATTGGATTGAGAGGCTTATTGTTTTGGGTATAAATCGCTTATCAGTGGTTGTATTAGACTGGTCTGTAAGTGCACAAAAAGAAAGAGTGATAATACCAATCAAAACTTGTGAACATCTAGTGTCTGCCAGCTACAGAGGTCTAGGTTGGTTATATCTGAAAAACTGTAATCGTATTTAGTAGTAATCTTGCTCCCATTTTCAAATGGGCAGAACAAGAAACTCAAGAAAAATGTCAAATCAAGAAACAACATCCCCCACCCAATCTAAACAGACAATGGAACAGTCACTGGCACACCTAGAGGAGAGTCTTCCAAGTGCTACACAAATGCAATTGATAAACATCATTAATGGAAAATATGAAAATATAAAGAAACAGATAAAGGAGGAAGCCATAGCTGAACAAGAGGAAAGCATAAACAAGGTGTTAAGTGAAAAAGAAGAAGCCATAAAGGAGGCCATAATAAAGGCTTTTCAAAGAACTATGGATGAAATCATAGAATCCACAAATAAAAACGTGACCAAACTCCAGCAAATGTCCAAAGAAAATAAAGCTACTGAGCTAACCACTCAAAAAGAAATCTAGGAGATAAAGAAATCCAGACATGATCTAAAACAAGAGATGAAAGGCATCCAAAGGGAGCAATTAGAAGCAAGGGCGATGAAAAATAAAGTAGATAGCTTTGATAGCAGGTGAGACAATGCAGAGGAGAGAATTTCCGGGGCTGAAGATAATTTAGTTATTATAGAGAAAGAACAGAAAATGAGTCAATCCAAATCTAGGAAATATGAGGGAGCGCTTCAGGAGGTCCAAGATACAATTAGGAAGCCTAACTTAAGGCTAGTTGGTATTGAGGAGGGCGTGGAGAAAGAGGTCAATGGTATTGGAAATATACTTCAGGGAATCATCTCAGAGAATTTCCCAAATATCCAGAAGGGCAGGCCCATCCAGATACGAGAAGCTTTTGGAACCCCAAACAGACCTGACCAGAAAAGAACATCCCACCGCCACATTGTGACCCGAACTGGATCAATAGAAACGAAAGAAAAGATCGTAAAGGCAGCCAGGGAAAAGGGATCAGTAACCTATAAAGGCAAACCAATCAGAATAACCCCAGATTTCTCAGCAGAGACCGTGCAAGCACGAAGTGACTGGAAGCATATATGTCATGCCCTTAAACCAAATAACTACCAACCAAGAATACTGTAGCCAGCTAAGCTCTCATTCATAACTGAGGGAACAATAAAAACATTCCATTCCAGGGAAAAGCTGCAACAATATGTCGAAACAAAACCAACACTACAGAGAATTCTCAACGATTCTCTATACATAGAAAACCAAAATAAATGCAATATAGGGAAAGAAATGGCACCTAAACAGCATACCATCTAAGGACCACAAGAACTGTCAAGACACAGGCCCTACTAAAAGCTTTTAAAAATGGTAGGAACTAATAAATATCTCTCAATCCTAACTCTCAATATCAATGGACTTAACTCTCCAATTAAACGGCATAGGCTGTCTAGTTGGATCAAAAAGCAAGAGCCATCGTTCTGCTGTCTTCAAGAGACACATCTTACCCAAAAACAATCATCTTTTGAAAGTGAGAGGTTGGAATAAACTCTATCAAGCTAACTGCCCCCATAAACAGGCTGGAGTTGCCATCCTCATATCAGATACAATAGACTTCAAACTAAAATTAGTAAGAAAAGACAAAGAAGGTGACTACATACTACTAAAGGGATCTTTCCTCCAGGAAGACATAAGGATCCTAAATATTTGCACACCCAATATTGGAGCTTCAAACTTCATCATGCAAACTTTACTTAAACTGAAACCATACATAGATCGAAATACAGTGATTGTTGGTGAGTTTAACACACCACTCTCACCTATGGACAGATCAACAAGGCAAAACTCAACAGAGAAACCTTAGAACTGAACAACTATATAGACCAACTAGATCTAACAGACATCTGCAGAATATTCCACCCAGTAACAACACAATATACGTTTTTCTCAGCATCACATTGAACATTTTCCAAAACAGACCACATCTTAGGCCATAAAACAAACCTGGACAGATTCAGAAACACTGAAATTATTCCATGCACACTCTCAGACCATAAAGGCATCAAATTGGAGCTGAACACATATCTCCACCAACGAAAACCCTGTAACTCATGGAGACTGAACAACACATTGTTGAATCAAAAACAATGGGTAATCGAAGAGATCAGAACAGATATCCAACTGTTTATGAAATTTAACAATAAGGAGCACACAAATATCAACTCCTAGGGACACAATAAAGGCAGTACTCAGAGGAAAATTTATAGCCCTGAGTGCCTACAACAGCAAGTTGGAAAAATGGCAAACCAACTAGTTAATGTCTCACTTTAACCTCCTGGAAAAAGAGCAACAAACCAAACCTAAACGCATTAGGAGAAAGCAAATTATTAAAATCAAAGCAGAAATAAATGATTTGCAAAAAAAAAACCTATAGAAAGAATCAACAAAACAAGGAGTTGGTTCTTTGAAAGAATTAACAAAATTGAGAAGCCCTTAGCAAATCTTACCAAAAAAAAAACAAGAGAGCATTTCGAAATAAACAAAAGCGCAGATGAAAATGGTAATATCACGACAGAAATTACCAAGATCCAGAATATCATGATGGAATACTTCTCAAACCTTACGCCAACAAATTTGAGAATCTACAAGAAATGGATAAATTCCTAGACAATATTAACATACCCACACTGAACCCAGAAGAGCTAACCCAACTCAACAGGCCTATTTCAAGCTCTGAAATAGAAATGGAAATTAGACAACTTCCACTTAAAAAGAGCCCAGGCCCAGATGGATTCACAGCTGATTTCTATAAGGTCTTCAAAGCAGAGCTCACACCAATACTCCTCAAGCTCTTCAACGAAATTGAAAATGAAGGTTGTTTACCAAACTCATTCTGTGAAGCCAGTATATCCCTCATCCCCAAACCAGACAGAGATTCATCAAAGAAAGAGAACTATAGACCCATTTCTTTGATGAACATCGATGCAAAACTTCTCAACAAAATACTGGTCAACCGTCTACAACAACTCATCAAAAAATTATACACTATGATCACACTGATTTCATCACAGGGAGGCAAAGCTGGTTCAACATACACAAATCAATTAATATAATTCAACACATCAACAGGAGCAAGGACAAAAATCACATGATTGTCTCAATAGATGCGGAAAAGGCATTTGACAAGATCCAAAACCCCTTTATGTTAAAAGATGTGGAGAAACTAGGACTCCATGGAACATTTCTCAATGTAATAAAGGCTGTGTATGAGAAACCCACTGCTAGTATTATCCTTAATGGTGAAAATCTAAAGCCATTCCCTCTAAAATCAGGAACGAGAGAAGGATGCCCACTCTCTCCACTCCTTTCTAACATAGTACTAAATTTCCTAGGCAGTGCAATAAGGCAAGAAGCAAGCATAAAGGGGATCCAAGTAGGGAAAGAGGAAATAAAACTATCCCTCTTTGCAGATGACATGATTCTGTATTTACAGAATCCTATAGACTCTCCTCCCAAGCTCCTTGAGCTGATTCAAAGCTTTGGAAGGGTAGCAGGCCATAAAATCAACCCTCACAAATCAATTTCCTTCCTTTATGCCAACAGTGAGAGGAACGAGGCAATAATCAGGAAAGAAACTCCTTTCACAATAGCCTCAAAGAAAATAAAGTACCTAGGAATTAGCTTAACTAAGAATGTAAAGGACCGTTTAGATGAAAACTTTAAAACCCTGAAAAAGGAAATTAAAGCAGAACTAAGGAAATGGAAAAACCTCCCATGCTCTTGGATTGGAAGAATCAACATTGTGAAAATGATAATCTTGCCAAGGGCTATCTACAAATTCAATGCAATACCCATCAACATCCCAATGTCATTCTTTAAAGAAATAGAAGAGGCAATTTAAAATTTCATATGGAATAATAAAAGACCCCGTAAGCAAAAACACTTCTTAGCAGAAAATACAGCGCTGGAGGAATTTCAATTCCAAACTTTAGACTCTATTACAGAGCTATAATTCTCAAAACAGCTTGGTACTGGCACAAGAACAGGCCTGAAGTCCAATGGAATAGAACTGCGGACCCAGATATTAAACCACAGACCTATGGCCACATAATCTTTGACAAGGGAGCCAAAAAAATAGAATGGAAGAAAGATAGCCTCTTCAACAAGTTGTGCTGGGAGAACTGGTTAAGCACCTGCAGAAAACTAAAGTTGGATCCTTCTTTGTCACCTTGCACTAGAATTAAGTCCAAATGGATCAAAGACCTGGAGGTAAAACTGACACACTGAAAAGTTTACTGGAAGGAATAGGAGATACACTAGGCCTCCTTCGCAGAAGTCGAAACTTTCTTAATAAGGACCAAGAATCACAACAAATCAGAGAAAGGCTGGATAAGTGGGACTGCATTAAACTGCAGAGATTTTGTATGGCAACGGATATAGCTAGTAAACTAATCAGGAAGCCTACAGAGTGGGAGAAGATCTTCACCAACCAAACAACGGAAAAGGCCTCATATCTAAAATATATCAGCAACTCAAAAAATTGAATCACTCCAAAACTAACCTCCAAAGTAACACCCATCCCATTAAAAAATGGGCCAAAGACTTAAAGAGAGTCTTCTCTGAAGAAGAAACAAAAATGGCCTATAGACACATGAAGAAATGCTCCACATCTCTGGTCATAAAAGAAATGCAAATCAAAACAACTCTAAGATTCCACCTCACTCCAGTTAGAATGGCCAGGATCAGGAAAACGAATGACAACAGATGCTGGAGGGGATGTGGCCAGGAGGGATCACTACTACACTGTTGGTGGGAGTGCAAACTCGTTCAACCACTATGGAAAGCAGTGTGGCAGTGCCTCAAAATGCTAAACATAGAACTCCCCTATGACCCAGCAATTCCACTACTTGGCATTTACCCAACAATCCAGAAACAAGGGCATACTAAACCCACTAGCACAATAATGTTCATTGCAGCGTTATTCACCATAGCAAAGATATGGACCCAACATAGATGCCCCTCAGTTGATGAGTGGATCAACAAGTTGTGGTATTTGTACACAATGGAATTCTATGCTGCTGTCAGAAAGAATGACATCTCCCCATTTGTTAGGATATGGAAAGACTTAGAACAAATCATATTAAGTGAAGTAAGCCAGACTCAAAGGAACTGAGGCTCAGTGGTTTCCCTCATTCGTCATAAGCAGTAGAAACCTTGGGCTCTACTAGCAGAGATTTGCAATAGAGCAAAAGGCCATATATAAGGCCATATAATGTGAAGCTAATTGAAAGGACCTCCAGGATATTGAAACAAAAGCCATATAATGAATGATTGTTGTCCTTAATGTACTATGTTGTCTCTCATCTCCTTTGCTGTCCCTTGGTTATCCCATATTGGTATTGTATCTCACTTTGTTATCTGATATATTGAATTTATTTGTATTTGGATATTTGAAATTTGATAGGGAAGGGGAGAAAACCAAGACGAGTGGGGGGTGTGGGGTTGGAGGGAAATGGGTACCAAGACATGTGAAAGGGTATCAATGTATGTGAATTAATGCACCTTCTATCTGGCAAATATCATGTAACCCTTTTACTAATTACAATAAAAAAATGAAAAAAAATGTTGTAGTGTGTGGGGAGGAGGATGGGGTCAAATACATTTCTTCTAGAAATTTACCTCATCTGCTTGCCCTGGATTTTCCTGGCCTTCTTCTTAGAGAAAGGCCTGTTATACTGGATTTGTGGCTTGGCAAAGATGTAGCATGTACATCTTCGAGTAAGACATCCACAACTTCCATGCCTGAGACTCGAGTTTCCAGACCTTTGGCAACAGCACAGCAACATCTTTCTTCCTCCTGAGCCACAGGCCAAGTGAGCTGGCTTGAGCTGGTTGTTAGTTACAGTGGCTTGGTTACCAGGGTTCCATATTCTGTTCCATTGTGAGGGAGGCAGGGTCACCTTTCAGGGCCCAATGACCAAAGATCCTTGCTCACAGAAGACCTCACCAAAGACATACTAGAGGCTGAATCTCTCCTCCAATCTCACAATATACATGTGGATGTAGTAAACAGCACACCTTATTTGTCCATTCCCAATGTCTTCCACTAGGCCCAACTACCAGTCTGGTCTCAGGCTCAAGGAGCCTTTCTTAGGTAAGATCCAAACTTAAGGGTCAATATTGCCCTCATCCTTTACAAAACATTTGCTTCACAATGCCTTCTCTGCCTGCATTTTGCCCCTTGTCGAATTTTTTTTTGTTTTTGCTAGTCTTGGGACTTGACCTCAGAGTGTGAACATTGTTCTTGGGCTTTCTTTAGGCTTTAGCTGTCCCACCGAGCCACAGCACCACTTGTAGCGTTTTCTATGTATGTGGTAATGAGGAATCAAACCTGAGTCTTTTTGCGTGGTAGCCAAGGACTCTACCACTAGGTCAAACACACAGGGCATCTTGCACATATTTTTGACGTCAATCTACTAGGATATTATTAGGTTTCTGTATCCTAATCAATTTTTTTCCTGATGATTAGCTTTGCTGTCATGTGTAAAAAATGCAAGAGGGAAAAACACAGAAGAATTAGTGAAATTCAAAAAAGAGCATTACACAAATAGATAAGTGTTCATTCTTTGTAGGAGAAAGGATATTTTGATATGATGATGATGACTTTATAATTTCTATGTCAGGGTTGAGAGTTTGGCATAGTGGTAGAGTGCTTGCCTAGCATCCATGAAGATCTGGGTTTGATTGCTCAGTATCACATAGATAGAAAATCTAGATGTGGCACTGTGGCTCAAGTGGCAGAGGGCTAGACTTGAGAAAACCCGAGGACAGTGCTCAGGCCCTGAATTCCAGCCCCAAGACTGGCAGAAAGATAAAAGAAAATAAAAATGCTTTTTACGAGCTAATTCACTCACAGCATTTGCTTCTGAAATCTTCGCTTCTTCATCTTGTGAAATACCCCTTTCCCAAAAGAGATCCATCCCATGGTCCACTGTGAGGCCACTGGTTGGGCTAAGAGCTAGTCGTGCAGCAACACAAAAGTTTTATTCTAATATTTTCCAAACTTTGTACTCAAATATGCTACCTACTTACCAACTTAGGTCAGTAATCCTTATGCTATACCTTTTCTTCATTACTACAATATTCTTACACTCCTACATTAATCCTCTTGTACCTGCCCTGACCTCTCTCATTCTTTTTTTCTATCTCTGGACCTCTGCTCGTCTTTCAACCCTTATACTGCACGGATCTACACTTGATGGCTGTTGAGCAATATTGTATATGTAGGTGGTTAATTATTCTCTAGTCTCAGAGCGTCTTAAAGACAATAGAGTTTGTATTGGGAGGCTTATTGTTTTGGGTATAAATCGCTTATCAGTGGTTGTATTAGACTGGTCTGTAAGTGCACAAAAAGAAAGAGTGATAATACCAATCAAAACTTGTGAACATCTAGTGTCTGCCAGCTACAGAGAACTAGCTTGGTTATATCTGAAAAACTATAATCGTATTTAGTATTAATCTTGCTCCCATTTTCAAATGGGCAGAACATAAACTCAAGAAAAATGTCAAATCAAGAAACAACATCCCCCAACCAATGTAAACAGACAATGGAACAGTCACTGGCAAACTTAGAGGAGAGTCTTCCAAGGGCTACACAAATGCAATTGATAAACATCATTAATGAAAAATGTGAAAATATAAAGAAAGAGATAATGGAGGAAGCCATAGCTGAACAAGTGGAAAGCATAAACAAGGTGATAATGAAAAAGAAGAAGCCATAAAGGAGGCCATAATAAAGGTTTTTCAAAGAAAGATGGATGAATTCATAGAATCCACAAATAAAAACGTGACCACACTCCAGCAAATGTCCAAAGAAACTAAAGCTACTGAGCTAACCACTCAAAAGCAAATCAAGGAGATAAAGAAATCCATACATTATCTAAAACAAGAGATGCAAGGCATCAAAAGTGAGCAATTAGAAGCAAGGCGATGAAAAATAAAGTAGATAGCTTTGATAGCAGGTTAGACAATGCAGAGGAGAGAATTTCCGGGGCTGAAGATAATTTAGTTATTATACAGAAAGAACAGAAAATGAGTCAATCCAAATCTAGGAAATATGACAGAGCGCTTCAGGAGGTCCAAGATACAATTACGAAGCCTAATTTAAGGCTAGTTGGTATTGAGGAGGGCGTGGAGAAAGAGGTCAATGGTATTGGAAATATACTTCAGGGAATCATCTCAGAGAATTTCCCAAATATCCAGAAGGGCAGGCCCATCCAGATACGAGAAGCTTTTAGAACCCCAAACAGACCTGACCAGAAAAGAACATCCCACCGCCACATTGTGATCCGAACTGGATCAATAGAAACGAAAGGATAGATCCTAAAGGCAGCCAGGGAAAAGGGTTCAGTAACCTATAAAGGCAAACCAATCAGAATAACCCCAGATTTCTCAGCAGAGACTATGCAAGCACGAAGTGAGTGGAAACATATATGTCATGCCCTTACATCAAACCAAGAATACTGTAGCCAGCTAAGCTCTCATTCATAACTGAGGGAACAATAAAAACATTCCATTCCAGGGAAAATCTGCAACAATATGTTGAAACAAAACCAACACTACAGAGAATTCTCAAAGATGCTCTATACATAGAAAACCAAAATAAATGCAATATAGGGAAAGAAATGGCACCTAAACAGCATACCATCTAAGGACCACAAGAACTGTCAAGACACAGGCCCTACTAAAAGCTTTTAAAAATGGTAGGAACTAATAAATATCTCTCAATCCTAACTCTCAATATCAATGGACTTAATTCTCCAATTAAACGGCATAGGCTGTCTAGTTGGATCAAAAAGCAAGAGCCATCGTTCTGCTGTCTTCAAGAGACACATCTTACCCAAAAACAATCATCTTTTGAAAGTAAGAGGTTGGAATAAACTCTATCAAGCTAACGGCCCCCATAAACAGGCTGGAGTTGCCATCCATCCTCATACCCGATACAATAGACTTCAAACTAAAATTAGTAAGAAAAGACAAAGAAGGTGACTACATACTACTAAAGGGATCTTTCCTCCAGGAAGACATAACGATCCTAAATATTTACACACCCTTTTGAAGATTCTCAAAAGATTGAAGATTCTGCCAGTGTAAGTTAGATTCCGGCATTGATATTAAATAATGCAATGAGTAAGTATTTATATTTGAAATATCACTGTTGACAAAATCTAACACACATTTGCTGAGTATTTGCTTTTCATTTCCCAAGAAGTTCAGTACAAGCTAACATGTCTGGCATATATCGACTGGGAGAAATGATTCAGAATATGTGACTCATTTGAACAGGAGTCAGTGAAAAGATACAGAAGCAGGATACCCATATTGTGATAATTTGTATCTTTTGCATATTTTGTGTTTGTTATTAATTCCATTTGTAGTGTACATTTCTAGGTAAAACCTTTTCAAATGTTTCCAAACAATTTGTTATTTCAACAGCAAAAAAAGACATTTATATGCCTGATAAAATTCACAGAATCCAAATTTTTCCATATTAATTTTTGTTTTTTGTTTTTTTTGTTGGTGGGTCATAGATCTTGAACTCAGCCTTGGCACTATCCCTGAGCTCTTCAGCTCCATGCTACCACCTTACCCTGGAGCCAAGCCCCACTTCTCATTTTATAAAGGTAAATTGGAGATAAGAGTCTCAGGTCTTTTTGTGCCAGGATGGCTTTAAACCTTGATCCTCAGATCTCAGCCTCCTGAGTAGCTAGGATTATAGAAGTGAGCCACCACCCCATCATGCTCAGCTTTCTGTTTTTTTTTAAACAAGCCCTTTGGCTGGAACTCGGTCTGAGCACTGTCCTTCAGCTTTCCTCAAGCCTAGTGATCTTCTACTTGAGCCACAGCACTACTGGTTTTTTCTGTGTATGTGGTACTGCGGAATTGAACCTTCGTCTTCATACAAGCACTGTACAACTATGCCAAACTCCCAGCCCCTCCACATTAGTTTTTATGATAGATCTTTCCATGCATCTAGGATGGCTAGAAATCCTTCTTGAGTTTCCCAAGATCAGGGAGTATAGGTGTGTCCCATCCTGTGTGGCTACATAACCATTGTTTAGGGTACAGTTCTCTCTTCATTCTACCCATCTAGAGCAATTTTCATCTTCCATGTATAATCATTAATCATTCAGCTCCTGTTCCTCTCTACTCCATTCTCTGGAACCATCGTGCTTTTTGGCTCTAAGGGTTTGTTGATCCTTGGAAGCTCTGGAAGGGAAAACATACCCTAGCTCTTCCTTTATGACTGCTGTATTTTTAGTTTACTGTAATCAAGATTCATCTGTAAAATATAGTAAAATGTTCTTCCTTTTCAATGCATTGTTTTGCATATTTCTTTTGATCATTATTAATAGTTGTGAATGGATTCTCCACATATTTGTTCTAGTCTCTGCTTTCTCTTCCGTTAGGTACAAATCTAGAAATAGAAGTGTTGGAACACATTTCTATGTAATTCTATATTTAGTACTTTTTTAGCACTCTCCATGCAATTTTTGATTGTTTTATATTCCTTGCAGAACTATTCCAAAGTTCTACTTCTTCTCACTACCTTCCCAGTAATAGTTAGACTTTGAAAGTTGTCTTTTTGTATGCGTGTGTGTGTGTGTGTGTGTTTGTGTGTGCGTATGTGGATCGTTTTGTTTAAAACTGTACTTATATTAACATATTTAAAGTAATGATTTCATTGTAATTTTAATTTTTCTCATGACTGTTAATATTGAACTTCTTTCTACATTTTGAACTATTATTTCTATATATTCTTTTTAGAAAATCCTCTCCAATCTCCAATTTTTTTCCCTTTTTTTGTGGTGTAGTGGGGAAAGTCATGGGGCTTGGACCTTGGGCCGTGAGCTCTTTAGTTTAAGGGTATTGTCCTACCCTGAGTATTGCCCCTCAGTTCTTCTGCTCACAGCTCCCTACCCCTCTTCCCATTATATACAGAACAAAGGTCATCCACAGTCCTTTTGAAAAAGTAAGACATACAGTAAATTTGTAGTATAAAACAGCAAGAAATAAATTTCTTGCCAGGTGCAGTGACTTCTACCTGTAATCCTAGCTACTCAGATATCAGGCTGATTTCTAAAGATTTGGTTCAAAGCCAGCCTGGGCATTAAAAAGTCTATGAGACTCTCATCTACAGTAAACCACTAGAATATGGGAAATGGCACTGTGGCTTCATAGGTAGGGTGATAGCCTTGAGTTGAAGAGCTCAGGAACAGTGCCCAGGCCCAGAGTTCAAGCCTTACAAATCCCCCAGCAAAAAAAAAGAAAAAAAAGTTTCTTCCCCAAGTGACTATTATGCCAGACATAGAACATTAACATTCTGGGTGTACTTCACAGTATTATTACTTGATACCCTAAGATTTTGCAATATTCTTACAGTACCAGCATATGTCATCATATAATGTAGTTCCTTTTCAATGGAATAATTCCGTTTATAACCTAAATGTACTCCCCCGACTTATTTTTGTCGATACCAAAATTGCTCTACCATGATATGCCACAAGCCATTAAATATTTTATGGTGGCTAATTGGAAAGGAGTCTCATGGAATTTTGTGCCAGGCTGGCTTTGAACCATGGTCCTCAGATCTCAGTCTCCTGAGTAGCTAGGATGACAGGCGTGAGCCACCAACACCTGGCTTGCCTTTTTATTTTTTTGTGGGTCTTGGGACTTGAACTCTTGGCCTAGGCACCATCCCTAAGCTTTTCAGGTCAATATTTCATGTAAGTCTAAACATTTAAGTAAAGGAATAAAATTCCAACAAAAAAAAGAATAGAATTCCAGACATGGTGTGTTTATAACTCAGTGCTAATTACTTGATGAAAATGTGCCATTCCAGAACCTGGTGTCATTTGATGATGTAGCTGTGGATTTCAGCTGGGAGGAGTGGCAGCATCTTGACAATGCTCAGAGGACCCTGTACAGAGATGTAATGCTGGAGACCTACAGCAACTTGGTGTCCTTAGGTGAGCAAAAGTCAAATTCACTTGCAAGGCCAAGTGTCTTCTTATTTTGCAGATACGTGAATGTTTATCAAGCTTTCAATACTATTTAAATGAAAGATTCCAGGCCCTGAGAAGTATCATTACTTTCTAAAGAAAACCTAAGGTAATTTTGTACTCATTCTTCAGGATACCTTCAGGATACTTTGACAACAGTTCTAAATTATGTTTCCTCTAATGGAGACGACATTCCAAACTTACTCAGTAATTGTAAGTGGATAAACAATCCAGAATAGAATATATATCATTATTGGAAATAGGATCTACAAATCACTAAACAGTGAGTTTATAATGGAAACCTGGCACTAGGTGCAATGTTTCATGCCTGTAATCTTAAAATATTCAGGAGGAAGAAATCTAAGAATTCTAATTTGAAGACAGCAATGGCATAAAATTGCCATGAAACTCTATAACTCCAAGTAACCCCTCAAAAATGTTAGTGAAGTGTCAAGAGTTTGACTTTGTGGTTGAGTGCTTGCCTAGCATGCATGAAGGCCTATGCATGTAAGTGGAGCTGGGACTCACACTGGTATTTTTCTAGCCTTGAGCAAGACAGCTAAGTTTATTCCATACAAAATGAATTCAGAGCTGGGGAAAAGTCAACCATGGAGCCAGTGAGAAATGAGAAAAAAGATTTAATAGATAACTTGTGAGTAGGATGTCTGCGAACTTAAAGCAATGATGACACAGCATAAGCAATAATTCTCTACTGTTTCTAATTTACAGGGCCCTGTGTTCCAAAACCTGTATTAATTGACAAGCTAGAGCACTGTGCAGAACTCTGGATAGGAAATTCCTCTGACAAGAATATCACAGGTGAGTGAATGCATCTTCATATTGATGTTGGAGCCTGAGCCCCATTGGTAAGTTCATGTTGTGATGTACTGAGCAATAATATTCTTAGTTACCCTAAATCCTGTGTGGAACCTATGGAATTCTTCGTGTATGAATCAAGAATCATTTTCTTTTCCCAATCCTATGCTTGGTCTCAGGGCCTGAGCATGGTCCTTGGGTTTTCTCAAGGCTAGCTCTCTACTTCTTGAGTCATAGCACCACTTCTGGCTTTTTCTTTGTATGTAGTACCAAGGAACTGAACCAGGTCTTTGTGCATGCTAGCCCAAACCCCGGCACCAAGAATCATAGGGTGATATAATGAATTCTATGTGGCAGTAGAGTTAAAGTTAGATTTCTCTGTAGAAATCACTGTGAAACAAAATAAAATGAGAAAGCCATGAGCCCGTGGCTCATGCCTGTAATCCTAGCTACTTAGGAGGCTGAGATCTGAGGATCAAGGTTCAAAGACTGACCTATCACAAAAACACCTTAGACTCTTCTCTCCAATAAACCAATAGAAAATGAGAAGTGGGGTTGAGGCTAAAGACATAGGGCAGTAGCCTTGAGCTGAAGAGCTCAGGAAGAACAGCCAGGTCTAGAATTCAAGTCCCATGACTGCAAAACAAGAAAGAAAGAAAGAAAGAAAGAAAGAAAGAAAGAAAGAAAGAAAGAAAGAAAGAAAGAAAGAAAGGAAGGAGAAAGAGGGAAGAAAGAGGGAAGGAAGGAAAGGAAGAAAGAAAGAAAGAAAGAAAGAAAGAAAGAAAGAAATAATGATATTTAATTTCTTTAAAACTAAGACTATAAATGATTGAGCAAACAAGGAATAAGTCAGGGCAGTATTCTCTGATAAGGATAATAACTTTTTGCTGGTAGGAAGAGACTGGTATTCAGAACCAGACCTTTCCACCAGAAATTGAGCCTAGTGGTAGAGTGCTTGCCTAGCATGCACAAAGACACAGGTTTGATTCCTTATTACCACATACATAGAAAAAGCCAGAAGTAATGACTTCATTGGTAGGGATCTAGTCTTGAGAAAACCCAAGGACAGTGGTTAGGTCCTAAGTTCAAACCCAGGAATGGAAGTAAAAAAGAACAACAAAGTTTCAATCAACATAAGAAAATTAACTAGACAATGAGCTGGAGATTTTCTGGTCTTCCATGGTTCTGAGGGACAGGAGTGTTAGAAAAGGAATTTTTATAAGACTTGAAATGGAATGAAACAAATTTCAAAATTCCCACAAATACCTAAATTGAGACTTTAGTGAGAAGTTGTAACTGAAGGGAATCGTTCTTGCTTGGATCAAAGGCAAACAGACATGTAAACCAAACTTGTGGCCGCTGAATCTGGAAAAAAATTCGTGTTCCTCACTTAATGTTTAATAAGCAAACAGCATTGAAACTGGGTAAGGTAATCCTATCAGCTACACAGGACCTGAGACTCTTACCTGTAGTTAACTCTAGAAAACAGGAAGTGCGGCTGTAGCTCAAGGATAGGGGTTATAGTCTTCTGCTGAAGTGTTCAGGGACAGGGCCGATGGCTATGAACTACAAAAAAAAAAGAAAAGAAAAGAAAGTTTTAAAAAGATGCAAAACAGCACAATATTTAGATTATTTCTCAAAAATAAAAGAAAGGCAGCTATTCCTCAATGTATAAACAAAACAGTATTTGAAAAAAAAACAGCTGCAGGTATACTATAGGTAGTACTCAGCTTAAAATTGTAGCAATACATAGTTGTGTAATTTCAATAAATATTTCCTGTGATATAAAAAGAGAACTAAAACACAGAAAAACATTGTTGGTCATTGTAAAATATCATTTTCTTAATATGTTCGGGAGAAAAGCATATATATATCCTAACACTTAGGATGGGAAAGTAAAGTCATTACATTTACAGTAAGGAATATTTTTATCTCATGTGTCTTTGTGTCTTTTTTTCTATGACTCATTTTAGATGCCAGGTAATGGGAAATTGTGTTCAAGACCTGCCAGGAAAGTCCACATGAATGTCTTTGTGAAGTAGCAGTTGCAAGTAGTATCGAAGTGGAGGAAAACGTGAGATTAGCAACAACTTTAAATTTGAGCTCTACACATAATCCAGAGCTGATTAGTAATAACGGTAACAACTTAGGGGTGAGGACTGAGGAGTTCATTAAGTGTCAGAACATGCTTCTGTCTCCTAAGCCTGATGAGATGCATGCTGCATATAGATCTCGTATGTCTCCTGTTCTTAAAAAATCCATCGGATATTCAGAGCATTTTATTCATGATTGTGACAGTCCAAAAGATCTGCAGTATCATAATTCTGTTCTCCCTGCCCAAGAAATTCTTCAGGGAGGGAGGAAAACTGCTAAATGTACTGTGTGATGAAAAATATTGTACTTAACACCGACCATCACTACACATCCGAAAATGTACACAGGAGAGACTCCTCATACATGTAGTGAATGTGAGAAATCTTTCAGTAATGAAATACGCCTTACAATACCTCAGAGCAAATATCCTGAGATATGTGATGCGTACATCAAGTGTGAAAATTAGTTTCTGAGAAGTCAGACCTGACGCTCCAACCTCGATCTCCAAGAGAAGACAAACCTTATGAATATGAGGAACGTAATAAAATTTCTGCCCAGAATTCAGCTCTCAGCACACATCAGAGATCTCACACAGAAGAGAAATCTTATGAATGGGATAAATGTGGGAAGACTTTTAGACTGAAATCATACCCCACTTTGCACCAGAGAAGACACACAGAAGAGAAACATTATGAATTTAATAAATGTAAAAAGTCTTTCACCCAGAAGATACACCTTCGAGTTCATCAAATAACACACACAGGAGAGAAATCTTATAAGTGTAATGAATGTGAAAAGACTTTCCAAGGGAATGGAAAACTTCGTGTTCATCAGAGAATACACACAGGAGTGAAACCTTATGAATGAAACCAATGTGTAAAGTCTTTCAGACAGAAATCTTCCCTCAAATTGTATCAAAGAACACACACAGGAGAGAAACCTTATGTGTGCAACAAATGTGGAAAGACCTTCAAGTGGAAGTCATATCTTGATGGGCATAATAGAACACACACAGGAGAGAAAACTTATGCATGTAGTGAATGCGGAAAGTCTTTCAAATTTAAGATAAACCTCCATGTTCATCAGAGAATATACTCAGGAGAAACACCTTATGAGTGTAACATATGTGGAAAGTCCTTCACACAGAAGCCAAACCTCAACATGCATAAGACAATTCAAACAGGAGAAAAACCTTATGAATGTAACCGATGTGGAATGTCTTTCAAATGGAAGTCTTCCCTCAAATTGCATCAGAGAACACACACAGGAGAGAAACTGTACGAGTGCATCAAATGTGGTAAGACCTTCAGATGGAAGTCACATTACAGGAGGCATAACAGAATGCACACATATTAGAAACCTTAGGTATATAACCAAATTTGAAAGTCTTTCGTGCAGTATTCACCCTTCAGGAAGCGTAAGAGAGTTCACACATATGAGAAGCCTTAGCAATGTAATAAATAGGAAAGACTTTTTAGTCTGTGGAAGAAAACTCAGCTTGTGTCACAGAACCAACACAAGATCAAACCCTTAATGAATGTAGCAAATGTTCAGTCTTTTCCCCAGAAGGCACAAGTCAAGATTTATCACTAAACACCCACAGGATAGAATCCTATGAATAAAATGAAAGGGAAATTTTTTTGAAGAACTCATAGTTGAGTTTGCATGATACCACACAGACACAGGATAAAAATCGTATGAATATAAGAATATGAAAAAATCCATCATGAACGCATGACTAAGTATAAAATGCACATAGGGGAGAAAAACCTTATGAATATTACAAATGTGGAAAGTGTTTGACCTGGAAGGCATACTTCTGTGTTCATCACAAACCTGATTCCCATAGAAGAAAAGAAAACTAATGAATAGAACAAATGTGCAATGACTTTTAATCAGAAGTCAGTCTTCAGTACATTTCAGAACATACACAATAGAGAAATAGAGAAATTCTGAGTAATGAAAAACATTTAGCTATATATAGAATCTCTGTATATGGGAGCATTAGGGTAAGTCTTCTAAACAAAGTCAACCTTCAGCAAGCATAAGAGCACTCACAGAAGAAATAATAGCATGTAGGAAAACCTTTGCCAGAAACCTCTAAAAGCTGACTGTGTGGCTTAGTGGTAGAGTGCTAACCTACCAAGGATGAAGGCCTGGGTTAGATTCCTCAATACTACGTGAAAAGAGCAAGCCAGAAGCAGCACTGTGGTTCAAATGGTAGAGTGTTAACCTTGAGCAAAATTAGCTCAGGCCCTGAGTTCAAACCTAAGGATTGGAGAGAGAGAGAGAGAGAGAAAGAGAGAGAGAGAGAGAGAGAGAGAGAGAGAGAGAGAGAGAGAGAGAGAGAGAGAGAGAGAGGGAGGGAGGGAGGGAGAGAGGGAGAGAGGGAGAGAAAAGAGAGAGAAAGAGAGAGAAACAGGAACTTCTACATTTTACAGAGATAGAGAAGGAGAGAGAGAAGGAGACAGAAACTAATTTCTAAACTTTACAGTCTTTCTATTTCCTTAAAAATTCGTCTATGTCATTCTTTCTGACAGAAGCACAGAATTCCATTGTGTAAAAATACCATATTTGATCTACTCATCAACTGACGGGCATCTGGGTTGGTTCCATATCTTTGCTACAGTAAATAGTGCTGTGATAAATGTTATTGTTCTAGTGAATTCAGTATGTCCTATCTGGACGATTGGCAAGTAGTGAAATTGCTGGATCACAGGGGAGCTCTATGTTTAGTCTTTTTGGGATACTGCCATAGTGCTTTCCATAGTGGTTGAACGAGTTTGCAATCCCACCAGCAGTGTAGTAGTGATCCCTCCTGGCCACATCCCCTCTAGCATACGTTATTAGATTTCTGGATCTTGGCCAATCTAACTGGAGTGAGGAGGAAAAGGGAAAGAGGAACTGAAACTTTCTCTCCTTACAGATGACATGATTCTGTATTTAAAGAACCCTATAGACTCTACTCCGAAGCTGCTTGAGCTGATATAAAACTTTGGTAAAGTCGCAGGGTATAAAATTAACCCTCAATGTCAACTGCCTTCCTATATGCCAACAAATGAGAGGAATGAGGCAAGAATCAGGATAGCAACTCATTTTGCTATCAAAGAAAATAAAATACCTAGGAATTAACTTAGAATGTAAAGCAGCTTTTTGATGGAAGTATAAACCCTGGAGAAGGAACTTAACGCATTACTGAGGAAATGCAAAAACCTATGCTCCTGCTTTGGAAGAAGTAATATTGTAAAAATGGCAATCTTGATAAGGACTATCTACAAATTCAGTGCAATATTCATCAATATCCCAATGTCATTCTTTAAAGAAACAGAAGAGGAAATCCAAAATTTCACTTGGAATAATAAAAGACCCCTTATAGTCTGTCTTCTTGCATGATACATAATGTTTAATCTCACCTTCTCCACCAAAATCTCACCTTTCTCATTGAGACATAGGTGGCCCTGTTTACTAGCAGCAAAGGCTCAAACGCGCAGTTTCAGGTGTCACCACTGCCTCTGTTACTGGGTAGATCCAACTCTGTCATCGATTCTGAGGTCTGCTCTGGGAGTCTTGGTCACAAGTTGTTCTGTGGCATCTGCTGCCAGCCTGTGCCTATTTGCTTCCTTTTCCTCCAGCAGCCTACAACAGGGAATGAAGTTCAGGCGCTGATGCTCTCCTTCATATGCAGGGCAGGATGAGCCCAACCCTCCCTCATCTTCCTCTTCCAATTTTGGGGAAAAAATGTGCTGGCAGAAGTCCTCAGCTGTGGCTGATCCACACTTTTAATCCAGGCTGGTCAGGAGGCTGAGATCTGAGTATGGAAGTTCCAAGTCACCTAGAACAGGAAAGTCTGATAGATTCTTACTACCAAAAATAAAAACAGCTGGGAATGGAGTTTGGGCTCAAGTGGTAAAGGGCTAGTCTTGAGTACAAATGCTTAGTGCCCAGGCCCTGAGTTCAGGCTCCAGCAATGCCAACAACCTCACTTTAGTGAGATTTTAGCTTTATCCATGTAGGCACATCTCACTGGAATCTTTGCTGGTAGAGATAGTCTTCATAATTTTGTCTCAAGGTAAAGGTCCTCCTGGGGTAGTACACAAAAGGTGTCATGGAGAGAGGAGCCCCACTTGCTCCAGGTTTGAAGATGCCATAGGTCAAGCCAGCATGGAGTTGGCACATCAGTCTTTTTCCTAGCACCACCTACCAGTGAATGTCAAATGACATTGATTGTTGTGGGATTGTGTGATTGAAGTGCCCCATTAAGTGCAGTGTTAGCACATCCAAACTTGGATACCAGGAATGCTGAAATCTCAAAGCTAAGATTTCTGTTGGCTACAGAAATGCTGGTGTGTCTGCTATTCACTAAAAGTTCAGGTGCAAATATTCTGAAGCTTGATGCAATGTGTTTATTCCATTTAGTAAAATCATTTTAATACACTGTATAAGTTAAAACATGTGATAAGAGTCAGTGGTAGTGAAAACATTGTTCTTGAATTCAGGTGTCTGGCAGGGTAATGGGGGGGGTGTTGGTGGCTGGGACTAGGAAGCTGGAGCTGCTATCAAACCATGGATCATGTTCCTCTTTGTCTGGGAGAAATGACTCCAAAGATGAAACTTGAATGGTGAGGAAAAGATGATGATGTACTCAGGAAATTTCTCCTAAACAAATGCTCATGTGGAAGTGGTATGGGGGCTGGGCATATCTGAGGCAGAGCTTAAGGGGCTCCTCATGGCGTTGAGAACGTTCCTTGCGACTTCAGGCATGCAGCAGGGTATTTTAGATGGCCATTGTGAGATGGATGGAATAAGACTGGAGACAAGATGAATGCTGGGATCCTGCAATGCTCTTGCATGGGTGGCTGGTGGCTCACCTGAAAGAACTAATTATGTCTAAAAAAGAAATAAAGGAATTTGTTTTGATTAGATAATACCTGTAATCCGAGGCATATTCAGGATCTTGATTTTAGTATTGTGGTTTAAAGCCAACCCAGCAAAGGGAAAAATGCATGAGACTCTTACTCCCAGTTTAGAGCAAGAAGAAAGATTGAAGTAGAGCTGTGGCTCAAGAGCTAGAGTGCTACTTTGAGCAAAGAAAAGCAAAGAAAAAGCTCCAGGTCTTGAGTTCAAGGCCAGGAATGAAAGAAGGAAGGTAAAAAAGGGAAGTATGTGAGGAAGGGAAATATATAAATGAAAGAGAGAAGGAACTAGAAATTTAAAAGTAGAGAATATTTAAAAGTCATCAGTCCTTCTAAAAACAGTGTTGGAGTATGGGTTCTATATGTGGTGAACTGGAAGCCCAGCAGTGACTTGTTAACCAAAGAGTCACCATGATGAGCAAAGGATAGGAATCTGCATGAGCCTCTTAGCGGATGGAGTCACAGAAGAGAACCTCAGCTCCCATCCCATAGTTAGAAGTATATAGAGATGGGGAAGTTGGCATCACCTTGATGTCATTGTGTCCATGGAGACTGGAAGCCATGGCTCTGTGAAAGCACCAGGTTCTGGTTACTGAGCTGAGAGGCTGAGGAGAGCCAAGTCCTGGCCATGAAGAAATCAGGGTGGCAGCAGAGCAACTCTGCTGCAGTGTGTGCCTGCTTGGCTGTTCTTATTCTGTGGTGGATCAGGCCGGAGCGGGTGATAGTAACTGTTTTGTGGTCACAAGCCCTTCACCAAGAGCTTCCTCTGGGATCCTCATAAGCTACAGGGTGGCTGGTGGTGGGATGTGTGTGGGGTGGAAGTGAGAGAGGGATGGACGCATGGCAAGGTGGGTGAAGAGATGAGAGGAGTGATAAGAGCCCAGTTCATTGGTTTCCAAGGTTAATGGGTGGGAGGTAGAGAGGCATGATGGAGGAAAGATGGAGGCAGGGGAAGGTGGTGACAGAGTGAGGCCATCTGTAGTGCCAGCCTGGCCATCATCTGAAGCCCATAGGCAGCTTCCTGATCCCTCACTTTGTCCTGCTCCTTGTGGAGGGAATGTCACGTGTACCCAGAGCTAGGGGTGGGGCAATGTTAGTAGCACCTGGAGAACCATTGGCCTCTACCTGGGTGAGGGGTGGTTATGGCTCCCATGCTTGGTGGCCTGATAGCTATGGAACAGATCTCTCCTTAGCTACCACAGTCAGTGGCTGGTCTATATCTAGGGTTAGGGCACCTGCTCAGCCATCAGGACACCGCATGCCAGGACAGAGGCCTACAATTCAGATGGCGGCACAGGGGTGAAGATGATCTCACCGTAGCCCTAGTTACATGGCTGTCCCTGCATGCAGGACAGGATGAGCTGGGGGAAGATGTTCTCTGTGTTTTTCCACAGCCTATCCCGGCCTCTTCTTGTGTCTGATTAGACCAAGAGAGTACCAGGTTCCCTCTCATAGTCCTGGTTCTTTTTCTTTTACAGTCATGAGGCTTGAACTCAGGTCCTGGGTACTGTCCCTGAGCTCTTTTGCTCAAGGTTGATGCTCTACCATTTGAAACATAGTGCCATTTCCAGCTTTTCCTTTTCATGTGGATCTCTGATATCTCCAGTGCTGTGCCTGCAGGGAGGCACTCACCCCACAGACAGAGCCACCTCTGCCGTGACTGTGACTGCCCACAACCCTCACACCCACTCCTTGCACACCCCTCGACTCCAGTTTTTGCTCCTCTTGGACTGGGTGTCCAGCCTACCCCTTCCTACACTCACTAAGGGTCTACAATTGTCTTCCCAGGGTCCTTTCTTCTGCCAGCCAGAGTACAGACTGTGCACATCCTGACGATCAGAGAGCTCAAAGCCAAAGGCTGAGATGTAGAAGGGGGTGACACAGTAGCTGCACAGGGCCCATGGATCATCCTGTGCATCTCCCAGCCTGTGACTTCCCCCACCCCATTGGCAGGGAAGCTCCATGCCCACATCCTGTCCCTAGTCCCCTCCAATTCCATTCTCCCTTGGATTTTGCAGACTGTCTACCATCAGGATCTAAAATTCTATTAATCACTTTATGTCCTTATCTCTGATTTGCTACTTTGGCAAGATCTCCCCGTGCCTGGAGAGTGGGCATGTCATGTACTCTCTGTGGAGAAGTTGCCCCAGGAGAAGAAATATGCATTTCATGTGAGTGTTGGACAGGGCAGGAGGGCTCCCTAGGATCAGAAGCCGCAGGTGGGGTGCAGATGGGGGAATGCTGGGGGCCCCAGGGGACAGTGGGAGTTAGGGCACAGTTGGTTCTTTCTGCAGGGTTGACACCGCTTCACAAACCCAACAGAATGAGGTTCACATTACAGATGTCAGAGACAGTGCAGATTGCCAATGGGCGCAGGGGTCACTGTCACCCCCAGATGCTGGCTGCATGCTGGGATGCACGCAGAGATGTTTTCAAGATCAGATAATGAGGATGTTGCAGGGTGTAACCATTCTTTTCAGATGGCTCTCTACCTCTCTTGGGCTTCATCTCTATCTTTGGCTTTTTCTTGGTAGTTAACTGGAAATGAGAGTTTCATGGACTTTCCTTTCTGGACTGGCTTCAAACAGAAGCTATGCACAGTTTTCAAACCATACCCTACTGAAGAAGGGAAGCTTGATCTGGTGCTTAACTGGGTTGCACTTTGGCTCCATTTGCTATGCCTCACGGGAGGGGGCTAATCATTTGTAGACTAAGATCTCATGACCTTCAAAGCCAAATGCTACCTGAAAGTTCAGGGTCCCAGCCTATGTGTTGGGCCTGGGTGAATACATTCTCTGTTATGCTGGGTCATCAACCCATGTTTTAAGCTGGAAGTAGGCAGTGCCACATTTGATAAGAACATCTGCCAGAGATTGTCACCTCATGAAAGCAGATTCTAAATTTGTATTCCATTTCCTGTGGTGGAGAAATCCCCTCCAAGTTAGACAGGCTCACATCCCCCTGCAGGTCACACTCCTAATGCACCCTTGAGTGTCCTCATGGTATTGGGATCTAAGTTTGTAGGGAATGCTGGTTTAGTCCATGAATTAGCTGGACAAGTGATGACAAACGTGTTGTGGGTTAATATGAGAACAATTTAAGAAGCCCTGGAAGAGCATAAACCTGACCCTCTGTGGTGCTATAAATCTGATAGGATGTTCCAGACTGAGAAACAATCGCATGGCTTTGTGTTTGGCATCCAGACCTGTGAGTGCATGTCTTAGCTGTCAGCCAATACAGAGGAGGATATGAATAAGTGGGTGGAAAGCATCTGTCAGACGCCTGTCTGGGGGCAGGTGGAGAGAACATAGGAAGGTAGATACCATGGCTGTGGTGGGGCCAAAAAAAAGGGTAAAAGAGGCAAAGGAACCAGGTACTGGTAGCTCAAGACTGTCATCCTAGCTACTCAGGAGTTTCTAGATCTGAGGATCACAATTCAAAGCCAGCCCAGGACAGAAACTCCATGAGACTCTTATCTGCAATAAACTACTAAATGCAAGAAGCTCAAGCTCAGTGACAGCATCCAGGTCTAGCGATCAAAACCCAGAACTGTCAGAAAAAAGTATCAAAGGACAAGAAGCTGGCCAAAAATTAGAGGGACTCTATCTTGACAAACAATACAATGGTAAGTTGCACTCAGAGAACTTGCACAAAAATCTGGAAATGCCTGAGACCTATCTATGTATGTTTCCTGTTTGTCTAAATACATATGTTTATGCATTTATATATTAGTATAGAGAGACAGATCAATACATATGACTATACATATATACATAGCCAGACACTTATGGGTGGGTGGTATACTGTGTGAGAGTTTGTGTTTGTGTTTTGTGGATGGCTATCTCCGATTAAGAAAGATAGAAAATATGTAAATATCTTAAAAAAACTTGATAAAATATAGAGAGACATAAGCTCTTGAGGGAATCTGAAATGACAAGATTATTCACAGGCACGTATATCCTTATGGATTCCTCAGCAAGTTTTAATTTTTTTCATTATTTTCTTTCTTTTTTTGAACCAGTGCTAAGGATTTCTCTCAGGGACCAGGTGCTGCCAATTACTAATTTTCTCATGGCTGGTACAAGAGGAACTGAGCCACAGTTCCACTTTTGCCTTATTTATTCGTGCTTAACTGAAGATGAAGATTTTTATCAGTGACTTTCTTTCAGGGGCTGGATTCTAACGAGGATCCCCAGACCTCAGCCTTCTCTATAGCTACAATTAACAATATGAGAACCCAGCAATGGGTTCCAATGCACAGGGCAAGAAATTGAGTGAATCTCTCAACTCCAATTAGCTATAATAAGCTACAAGTGAAAGACCAATACCTTTGAGGAAAATATGCTGAGGGTTATCACACAGGCCCTATGAGTAAGCCCTAAACCCTGTACACATGTGTGCATGCACACATTGGCAGATACACACACACATGCACACACAAAATATTTCAGGCAATACTGTATTTTGAATTAATATCCAAAGATTGGACAACAGGATAGCAAGTAATAAAATCTGTTTTTCTTGTCTACATTGAGGGAAAGGGATAAGTCACAAGATGCAGAAGAGAAGAATTCAGAGGCAAATGCTGTGAGTGAATAACTTGTAAAAAGCACATTTCTTTTCTTTTCTTTTCTTTTGTTTTTTTCTGCCATTCCTGGGGCTTGAACTCAGGGCCTGAGCACTGCTCTTGGCTTTTCCCAAGTCTAGCCCTCTGCCACTTGAGCCACATTGCCATATGGATTTTTATATCTGTGTGATATTAAGGACTCAAACCTAGATCTTCATGGATGCTAGGCAAGCACTCTACCACTGGGCCAAACTCTAAACCCCGATAAAGTGTTTATAAATAGTCATCATCATCATATCAAAACATCCTTTCTCCTACAAAGAATGAACACTTATCTATGTCTGTAAGACTTTTTTTATGTCACCAATGCTTCTGTGATTTTCCCACTTGCATTTTTACAGATGACAGCACAGATATTCATCAGGAAGAAAAATAGATTAGGATACAGAAACCTAACAACGTCCTAGTAGATTGAAGTGAAAAATATCTGCAAGATGGCCTGGGTGTTTCATCTATTTGTAGAGTCCTTGGCTACCACACAAAAAGACTCCGGTTTGATTCTGCAGTACCATATACATAGAAAACGCTGGAAGTGGTGCTGTGGCTTGGTGGGACAGCTATAGCCTAAAGAAAGCCTAAGAACAATGGTCAGGCTCTGAGGTCAAGTCCCAGGACTAGCAAACTAAAATGTGCAAGAGGCAAAATGCAAGCTGAGAAGGCACTGTGAAGCAAAATGTCTTGTGAAGGGTAAGGGGAATAGTGACAGTTAAGTTTGGATCTTACCTAAGAAAGGCTCCTTGAGCCTGAGACCAGACTAGCACTTACGCCGAGTTAGTGACCTGGGATTTGAACAAAAAGATGTGCTGTTTACTACATCCATATGTGAGGTGGGAAGGGAGATTCAGCCTCCAGTATGTCTTTGGGGAGGTCTTCTGTGAGCAAGGAGCTTTGGTCATTGGGCCTTGAAAGGTGACCCTACCTCCCTCACAATGGAATAGAATATGGAACCCTGGTAACTAAGCCAGTGTATGTGACAACCAGCTCAAGCCAGCTCCCTTGGCCTGTGGCTCAAGAACCAGAAAGATGTTGCTGTGCTGTTGCCAAAGTTCAGGAGGCTCGCATCTCAGGCATGAGAGATATGGATGTCTCACTTGAAGAAGTAGATGCTGGATCAGTGCAAAGCCAAAATTCCAGTATATCAGGCATTTCTCTAGGAAGAAAGCCAGGAAATTCCAGGGCAACTCAGATGAGGTATATTGAGAGGAAACCTATTTGAACCCATCATCCTGCCCACACAATACAACCTTCTTGTGTGCTTTCAAGTGACTATACTGAGATTAGAGTGTGTCATTTCCAATCTACTCTATTCCAATTCCTCAGTGTGAAGTGTGGTCCCATTCCTACGTTTGAAATATCCACTGTTTTGCCAACATAGTGTGATGGTAAGTCAGCTCAGACTCTGAATGAGCCTTGTAACCTATGGATCCTGGAGGAAGGCCTGTTGGAGATGCTGCTGACAAAGCTGATCCCTGCCTACCAGAAAGGTGATCTCTTTTATGTGGGAAACTTCCTGCACAATTTCAAATAGTGGAGGACAATGTAGTAGTTGCTGGAAATTCTCTTGAAAAAGTGAGTGTTCCCCCTCCAAACCCAGGTTTGCTCACCCCTCCTGGACAAGTCTTGGAATACTTGGCTTCTCTCTGAGCCTGTTTGGTTCATTGGGGTGTTCACAGGGGAGCTAAGCATGATACAAGTGCACAAACTACTTAATTATGACTGGGACACCATGCCATTTCATTTCCCTCACAAGCTACTGGAGTCTCAACAGTGTGCTTACTGAGAAGTTGGATTTCAGGCATGAGTAAGTGGCTCCCAACTGCAGCCCTCACCTAGGTGACATCCTAGGAAATCCCATTTCCCAGTAAGAAATGAGGTGTCAGTACTAATGGCGGAGGCCTGTGAAATACTGGAGTCAGAGGAAAAGCTGGAGGCTGAATCACTTTTGAGCCATCAGGGAGGGATTGTGATAGCTTTGCATGTTAGAACCTGAAAGAATTTACATTTTGGTGTGTGGTTCAGTGCTGCCACTTGAACCTGAACCCAGGTCTCAATGCCATCCCTTTGGTGTTCAAAAATTAGCACTGTACCATTTGAGTCATAGGTCAATTCTGGCTTTTTGCTGCCTAACTGAAGACAAGTGCCTTTAGAATTTTACTGACAAGACTGGCTTTCCAGTGTGATCTTCAGAGCTCAGCCTGCTGGGTGGCTAAGATTAGAGGAATGATCATTTAGTTCTTTATTTGGAGCATTCACTTATTGATTTATTTAGAGCATTTACTGAGTTAATTTAAGGTGCGTTTTCTTTGGACAGATGCATAGAGGCCTCTCTCAGAAGCTTCTGGAAGTGGGGTGTAAAAGTCATCCTGTTCTCGAGTGTCTCTTACACCCCTCCCAGCACATAAGTGCACATCTCTGCAGAACAGCCACAGCATTAGAGTCCTGCAAGAAAGGGGCTTTGGTAGAAGGCTCAGGATGGAGAGAGAAGGCTCTCACTTTCCTTGTACCGAATGTGCCCACAGCATCATGTGTTCCATCAATACGATGTGAATGGACTTCTACCCCAGTGATTTCTACGAGTTCAAGAACTGCCACACCCTGACACAACTCAAGCTCTATATGAGGCTCCACATGACGGCTTTGGACCTGCTCTTCTAAACACATACTTTTTGACCAGCTGGAGGAATGTTCGACCAGTAAGACCAAGAAAAAGTAGAAGTCCTGGTGTGGGTGCCTCAGAGGCTGTGAGTAGGAAGCCCATGTGGTCTAGGTATTGGTTGGCCCTTACTTCTACAGAGCTTGGCAAAATGCCCTTTATGGGTGGTGTCAGCCAGGTAATGTCTGTCCTCTGAAAGGACTCGGGAATAAGTACTCATTAGAAAGACCCTACACCTCCTCAGAGTTCAGTCCAAACTCCAGTTCTACAGGTTCCTCCATTAGATCCTCATGGAAGTTGAGTGACCTTGCAACTTGCAGAGTCCACTCTGTCCACTCTGTACCTATTTCCATTCTTAGGTTTGGGGCATCGTGGAAGAGCTTATCCTGAACTCCGGATGAAAAACCCACCAATGGAGGTGGTGACTGATGGAGACAGAGAATCATCACTGCACTCCAGAAAGCATGGGCCTTCTGTAGAAATTACCAAACAGGTTTAGTGTCCTGTGGATATACCTTTTGCTCTGAACCCCATGTGTGACACAGTTGAACCTGCAGATACTATGGAGGAAGAAAAAGAGCAGCCAGATTTCCTTCCGTTTCCTTTCACACTCCACCCAGAGTCAGTCCATCTGAGTCAGAGTAACACTCCACTTATTGTGCAAGCTGAAGGGGCACACGCTGGGCTCATGGAAAATGTCCCCATGGGAAGCAGCAAGTGTACTCTCAATAATGGATTAATTGGAGGAAAATGAATCCATCCTCACAGAATATCCAGACCCATCCATCTCACTAAAAGAGACTCAATCTCCATTCGACAAACCAGAGTCCATCCCCCTCTTAACTCAGGAAGGACATTCTGTTTCTCATGAGGAAGGAGACCCTTCTGAGGACTCTGAAATAGAATTACTGTCTGAAGGCAACTTGGAGGCCAGTCTGGATTTAGAGCTTCCCTGTCCCCTTCCTAAAAAGACATCTCTTTATCTTGCTCTCATGATTCTTGTCAAGTATTCATTGTATTTACTTTGCTAACTATTAAACTCTCATTGTTAATATTATGGTGTGCAGTTCTTCAGTCCTTATTATACTGTGTTTTATTTTCCACTTATAATGTGAAACCTCAGACACATAGGTCCTGGGTGGGCCAAAAACCAGACAGGTCTGGTCCCATAGAAGACAACCTTACTGGATATACAGGGAACTATGAAATGCATGGAATCACCAGGAATCCAGGCCAGGCCTCCATGGAAAGACAAGTCAGCTACCAAAGCTTAAGGACAGAGCAGATGCCTGGAAATGTGTTTTGTCCATCGGGAGAAGTGCCAGAGTAACTGTAATATTATGTGGGACTCTGTTCTGTGAGTTCAAGTCTGTTTATATATCCATTGTGCTTTGTACAAATATTTAAGAAAATTAAAACTCCACAATAGCATCAAAAATCTACTTTGGCTTTGAATGTGGCCTAGTTGTAGAGTGCTCGCCTAGTATACAAGAAGACCTTGATTCAATTCCTCGGCACTGCAATAACAGAAAAAGCAGATGGGGCACTGTGGCTCAGGTGTCAGAGTGCCACCCTTGAACAAATGTGGCCAAGGACAGTTGCTGGTCCTTCAGTTCAAGCCCCAGGACTAGCCAAACAAGAAATCATACCATTTTCCACACATTTGGAAATAAATCTGTTTTATCTAACCCTACTTCTTTTTTGCCAGTCCAGGGTGTGTGCCACCAAGCCAAACTACTGGCCCCCAACCTTACTATCTTTAATCGTTTAATTTTTTTACATAATCATATTTCATGCTGTCTGTATTAATACCATAAACAGTATGCTTAGTGTAATAATGTTAATGGTAAAACATAAGAAATTAATAACTAAAATTCCTTTTTTATTAGTTTTATAGCATTACTACAATTTTATGAGAAAAATTACCTAGTATGTTTATTTTAGAGTTCAAGTAATCCATTTTGATAAATATATCAATCTACATCATTTATTTGAACACATTTTAAACTATTTTTTTCAGGAATGAAAATACATATATATTTGTTGTAAATGAAATTTATGACTTGGGGGGAAGGGAAAAGGAAAAGGGGGGAAGGGGTAACAGTGTTTACAAGAAATGTACTCATTACATATGTAACAGCAATCTCTTTGTATATCACTTTGACAACAAATTTTTTGAAAAGTACAATAAGTTTAAATGTCTACTTTGGGCAGAATTTTTTTTTGCCAGTACTGGGCTTAGACTCAGGACCTGAGCACGATCCTTGTTTTTGTTTTTGTTTTTTCTTAAGGCGCAAGTTCTATCACATGTGCCAAAGCACCAGTTGTATCTTTTTTATCTGTGTTGTGCTGAGGAATTGAACTTGGGTCTTCATTCATGCTCGGCAAGAACTCTTCCACTAGGCTTAACTTATGGCCCCAGTGGGAAGGAAGTTTTCCATAAAATATGTAGGAAATATGTCCACTAAGGAAAAGCCATCAAAAATAGAAGAAAAATTATATACTTAGATAACGACATGCCAGTATTATGGCAGATCTCTGTAATTCTAGCTTCAAGAGTGGCCTATTTGGACCGGGAGTTGGCTGGCTGAAGTAAAGTGCTATCCTTGAGCAAGCCCTAGGACAGTGCTCTGGCCATGAGTTGAAGCCATAGACATGCAAAAAATAATAATTTAATGCCCGTGACTGGTGGCTCACCCTGGTAACCCTAGCTACCCTGGAGGATCGAGGTTCAAAGACGGCCCAGGCATAAAAATCTGTGAGAATCTTATTTCCAACTAATCCAGAAAATTCAAAATGACAATGTGCCTCAAGTGGTAGAGCTCTTGCCTTGAGCTGAAGACCTTAAGGTAAACATCCAGGCTAAGAGTTCAAGCCCCATGAGTGGAAAAAAGAAAAAGAAAAAGAAAGCCCTTATCTAAGGCTGGAGTGCACACTAGTGGTAGTTTGCTTGCCTAGTATGCACAAAGCCCTGTGTTCAATTACTCTGGACCACTTACACCAAAAAAAAAGCTGGAAATGATCTCAGAAGGTTGGGTTCTGAGGATCACAGTTCAAAGCCAGGCCAGACACTAAAGTCCATGAAACTGTTACTTCCACTTAATCACCAGAAAACCAGAAGTGACACTGTGGCTCAAGGTGTTTAAGGTTGTAGCCTTGAGCTGAAGAGGCCAGGGACACTGCCCAGGTGCACAATTAAAGTCTTACAACCAAAAGAGACAGAGAGAGAGAGAGAGAGAGAGAGAGGGAGAGAAAGAGAGAGAGAGAGAGAGAGAGAGAGAGAGAGAGAGAGAGAGAGAGGGAGAGACAGAGACAGAGACAGAGAGACAGAGAGAGAGACTGAGAGAGATAAAGAGACAGAGACAGAGAGAGACAGAGAGACAGAGACAGAGACAGAGAGAGACAGAGAGAGAGAGACAGACAGACAGGCAGACAGACAGAGACAGAGAGACAGAGACAGAGACATCAAACAGTCAGGCACTGCTGGCTGAAGCGTGTAATTCTAGCTACTATGGAGGCTGAGATTGGAGGATCTTGGTTCAAAGCCCAAAGCCAGCCTGGACACATATGTTTGTGACACTTACATCACCAATTAACTACCAGAAACCAAAAATGGAGCTGTAGAGGAAGAGCGCTAGCCTTGAGCTGAAGAGCTCAGGGACAGTGTCCAGGCCAAAAGTCCAAGCACCATGACGAATCAATAATAAAAAAAAGAAGATAGCTAATAGTAATGATGAATAATTTTGGGCTGGGAGTTTGGCCTAGTGGTAGAGTGCTTGCCTAGCATGCACGAAGACCTGGGTTCAATTCCTCAATACCACATACATAGAAAAATGCTGAAAGTGGTGCTGAGGCTGAAGTGGTAGAGCCCTAGCCTTGAGAAAATATAAGGACAGTGCTCAGTCCCTGAGTTCAAGCCCAGGACTGGCCAAATCAAAAGTAGTAGAGCACTGGCATTGAACTGAAGATGTGAGGAACAGCTAAGCAAACATAGAGTAGAAACTGGTAAAATACATATTTGTGTGTAAGCAAAATAGCCAGACTTATGCATTAGAACAGGATAGCAACTTGAAAAAAATTTTGTTTTCCATCTCACTAGGTCCTGTCTCTTAATTTATTCAAGTAGTAAAATGCTGGGTTTTATAATCATTGCTCTGAATATTAGAAAATCATAATATCTCTCATTAACCAACAAAGACCAGGAACTGGGCTTCGTTCAAATGGCAGAGTATCAGGCAAGAGAAGAAAAAATTGAAGTAAGAACTTGAAGTTCTTGTTCCAGAACCTGCATAATAACAGAGCAGCAGCCTGGTGATGGTACCTCACACCTATAATCTTAGCTACTCAGGAGGCTAAGATCTGAGAATCAAAGTTTAAAGCCAGCCAAAGTACCCAGTTAACTGACAGAAAAACCAGAAGTGGCACTGTGGCTCACAGATTAAAGCACTAGCTTTGAGCTGAAGAGCTCAGGGACAGTGCCCAGGCCCAGAGTTCAAGCCCCACAATTGACAAAAATCAAACAAGCAAACAAAACTCACAAAGAAGCCTGCAGACCATAGTGGTTCTGCTGAGTCTGTTCTCTATGGGGATCAGGAAACATTTCACATTTTCTGTCTCTTATCATCTCAGCATTCATACTAAAATAAGACTGTGCTGAAATTTTCAATTTATAAAAATGTTTTTCATGAAGCACCCTGAAATATTCATCGCTTATATCTCAATTGAAGATATTTGATTTGGGGCTGCATTGGTAGAGTGCTAGCCTTGAGCAGAAAAGGTCAGGGATAGAGCTGAAGCACTCAGTTGAAGACCCAGTGCCAACACACAAAAGAAATTATGCACTTTATACATATTTTCTAATTTCTTAATGAATATTTCAGTCTGTATAAATATAGGGTACATTCCTTGTTACTTAAGTAAGATTGCTCTTTTTTTTCTTTTTGCCAGTCCTAGGGCTTGGACTCAGGGCCTAGACATTTTCGTTGGACTCGCCTGCCCAAGGTGAGTGCTCTGCCTCTTGAGACACAGCGCCACTTCTAGCTTTTTTCTAAGTATGCGGTACCGGTGAATAGAACCTAGGTCCTCATGCATTGTAGGTGAACACTCTACCATTAGGCTACATTCCCAGGCAGTGAGATTCCTCTTACAGTCATTGTATGTTCACAGAGTTTGATCTCACACACTGTTGGGCCCTGGTTGGCTTTGACCTGTGATCCTAAGCCCTGAGCCTCCTAAGTAACTGAAATTATGTTGTGAGCCAGCATGATGGCTTCCATTCTTTTTCTACAAAAATATATGTAGTTATCTAAAATATATCTATAGCTGAAAAAAATGAATCTCTCTCAAACAAATCTTCAAAGAAACAACCATCCTATTAAAGGTGGGCTAAAGACTTAAAAGAGTATTCTCTGAAGAAAAAATTAAAATGGGCTTTAGACACATGAAGAAATGCTCCATATCTCTAGCAATAAGGGAAATTAAAATCAAAACAACTTTGAGATTCCACCTGACTCCAGTCAGAATGGCCATTATCAAAAAATCTAATAAGAGATACTGGTGGGGAAGTGACCAAGGGGGATCACACCTACACTGATGGTGTGAGTGTCAACTCATTCAACCAATAGGGAAAGCAGTGTGGTGGTTCCTCAAAAGACTGAACATAGAGCTCCCCTATGATCCAGCAAATCCACTACTTGGCACCTACCCAATTGTCCAGAAAAAAAGGGCATACTAAAGCCACTAGCACAATGATGCTCATTGCAGCACTATTTACCATAGCAAAGATATGAAACCAACCCAGATGCCACTCAGTAGATGACTGAATCAAGAAGATGTGGTACTTATACACAATGGAATGCTATGCTGCCATCAGAAGGAATGACATCGCCCCATTTGTAAGGAAATGGAAAGACTTGGAAAAATTCATATTAAGTGAAGCAAGCCAGACCCAAAGAAACATAAGCTCAATGGTTTCCCTCATTTGTAATAATTAGTTCACATCTAGGACTCTCCTAGCAGAGGATTACAATAACTCAAAAACCTCGGTAAATAAGGTCATATAGGATGAGACTAAATGTAATGATCTCTAGGATATGGGAACAAGAGCTATATCTTGTTTCATCGTTGCCCTTAATCTTGTGTGATTTTTGTCCTTTACTGTGTTATTTCTCATCTCTTATTTTGCCCTTTGTTTAATGTCAGATTGTTACTGTATCTGATTTTTTCCCTGGCATATTGTATATATGTTCATTTGTTTATGTCAAGTAGGAAAGGGAAGGGGGGAAACAAGACGATTGGGAAGGGAAGGGGAGAGGGAACTGGGGACAAAAACATGTGGAGTGGAATAAATGTGTGAGAAGTAATGCAGTCCACTACCTGTAAATGTAATCGTAACCCCTCTATACATTACCCTGAAAATAAAAAAGAGACTATAAAAATATCTGTAGAAAATGAGGCTGGATGATGGAAACAACCAGATGCCCTACTACAAAAAATGTGATACACACACACATACACACACACACACACACACACACACACACACACACAATGGAATGATACATAGCCAACCGACAAGATAAAATAATGGTATTGTCGGGGAAGTGGATGAAAAGGAAAAAAATCATATTAAGTGAAGTAAGCCAAACTCAAAGGAACATAGGCCCAAGAGTCTCCCTCTTTTGTCAAATTCAGTAGAAACCTTGGGCTCTGCTACCAGAGATTTACAATAGAACAAAATCTAGAGACATCGTGACAAATAGTATGACACTAAATGTAAGGACCTTCAAGATAAAGAAACAAAACTCATATAATGAGTGATTGTTTTCCTTAATGAACTATGTGATCTCTTATCTCTTTTGCTATCCTTTGGATATATCATATTGTTACAATATTTCACCTTGTTTTCTGATATATTTCATATGTGCCTAATTGGTTATTTGAAATTGGATAGGGAAGGGGGGAAATGAACATGAGTGGGGGTAGGGAAAGGGAAATGGGGACCATATCATTACATGGGGTATCAAAGTTTGAGAAGTAATGCACCTTCTATCTGGTGAATATAATGTAACCCTTCTATAAATTACAATAAAAATAAATACATAAAAAGAAGATCTGCACAGAAAAAATAATAATGGCATTTTTGGGGTAGTGGATGAAATTAGAGTGAATCCTGTTGAGTGATATATGTCAAGACCAAGGAACAAAAGGTACATGGTATCCTTAATATATGGATATTAGTTTCAAACAGTAGTAGAGCAATGATTGAATAGTTGATACCCAAAGTTCTGGACATAATTTTGGAGATATAAACATAACTACATAGACATAAAAATGTAGGATAGACTATACACTCTATAGACATGTGTTTTATTATAGATTAATCTGTGTCTATGACATACAAATACTCAGCTTAATTTTTACTATATTCTAAAATTTATGTGCCAGTGATTGTATAGCGATTCCCTTCTTGAATACTTGTTGGTTAAACATGACATTTGAAATATGATGTAAAATTCAATGTTAATAAATTTTTTTAAAAAAAGAGGCTAGAGGTAAATACCACTAATGTACTTGCTCTAAGTGGTACAGAAATTTTCTTAATGAATCAAGGAGTTTTATTACATCTTTATGCAATTATTTTAGTTCTGAGTGTTCTACACTCAATGCTACTTCTGGAAAGATGATATAGTTGACTGTGTAGATGCTATGAAGACATACTGGCCTAAACGTAGAATAAAGCATTGGTAAGTGGCTGTTAGCTGTCCAGACTCTACTGGAATATGTGGAATGAATTTATTAAGCACAATGCAGGCTCTTAGTCAGATCAGGATCAAGATTATGTGGTTCCATGAGATGAATGAGGAAAGATCAGAAAAATCTACTAAGATAGCCAGATATACTTTTGAAACTAAGGTATCTGGACTCCTTTTTTTTCTTTCTTGGTGGGGAGCTTGAACTTTGGACCTGGGCAAGGTCTCTTAGTTCTTTTTCCTCAAGGCAAATGCTGTACCAGTTTTAGCCACAACTCCACTTAGTTTTTGCGTGGATAAGTGGAGAGAAGAATCTTACAGTTTTTTTTTGTTTTCGTTTTTTTGCTTGCAAAGGCTTTGAATCACCTTCTCCCTGGCTAGTAGAAGAATGACAATTATGACCCTCCTGCGCCTGGCTAGTGATTTTTTGAAAATAGGACTTTCTTCCACATCACGTAACTGCTTCCTAGCAAAGTTCTGAAGCCTGACTTAAATGTGACAGATTTTTGTCACTTGGAGACACTCTGTGCTGACCGTTAGAAATCTACCAGCTGAGTCACAGTGGCACTTCCAGTTTTTGTTTATGTGGTGCTGAGGAATGGAATCCAGGGTTTCATACATGCTAGGCAAGCTACATTTTCAGCCCAAGGTTTTATGTTTTGTTTTTTCAGTGTTGTTGCTGCTAAGGTACTGTATGATGTTCTTTCATTTTCTTTGCTTTTTACCTCTTTTCTTCTTTTTCCCTTTAGTTTTATTCTCTGTAGTCACTGTGTTGAATTCGGGTACCCTGTGTCTTGTACGTAGGTTTATGTGATTTGGGAAATACAAAGGGTATATTAAAATGGTAAAAAAAAAAAACAAAGGAAAAAATGTGTACCAATTGAATAGAGATATTTAGAAGACAATAAACGGAAATGAACTGAACAATCTGGGTGGAGAGGGGGCTGAGGGTAGGAAAACAGAGAAAAATGAGGGAGGGGATAACAATTTTCTTAAGAAATGTGTTCATTACTTATGTAACCGTATGCCAACTATATATTGACTTAACAAAAAAATTAACTTAAAAAATAATTTAGCCGGGTATGGTGGCTCACACTTGTAAATGTAGCTACTCAAGAGGCTGGGATCCAAGGATAGCAGTTCAAAGTCAGCCTGGGCACTGAAGTTCATGTGACTCTTATCTCCAATTAAACACCAGAAACCCAGAAGTGGCCCTATGGCTCAAGGGATAGGGCAGTAGTCTTGAGCTGAAAAGCTCAGTGACAAGACCTAGGTGCAGATTTGCAGTCCCATGACTTGAATGATGAATGATACTAGCCAGGCTCTGTGCGCTCACACTTGGAATCCTATCTACACAGAATCAGGTTTGAATCCAGCCCAAACAAATTGCATGATATTCTGATTTACAGTTCATTACCAAAAATCTGGAAGTGGAGCTGTGGATCAAGTGGTAGAACACTAGCCTGAAGCAAAAAAAAAACATTTAAGGACAGTTCCCAGGCCCTGGGTTCAAGTCAAAGGACTTGCATAAAACAAACAAAATGTGACGCTGAGTCCTCCATCATTTGGTGTTATAGTTCAATATTCTTGATATGCGTCTTAGAAATTAAGTCCCTAGCAAATACTCTCCCCTGAAATTCTGCTTCCTAGCTGATTCATAGAATTTCAGCATCATTACTATCACCTTCCAGTTAGCATAGCAGTCGACTACTGAAAATTTGAAGAAAACTTTTGAGTAATCCTAATAAATCTGTGTATCGTCTGCACACACATCTAATCAGCAGCAGCTATGTTCTATTATTATCTAAATGTATTTAATCCCTTCTTGAGTTAATGAGAATTAAAGAGTAAAACATATGAAATAGTTATGAAACTAACAGTCACCATTCTTCTACCTAATATTGTAATATAAGTTTATAAATGCAAGAACTATTCTGAAGTGTGCAGAAGATAGCTTCTAATTATAATATTCTCATGAAGTATTGTTTTTAGGAAACATGTTGCTTTCTTTGGGAAAGCAAAGGCAAGGAAAAATGATATAGTTAAGTTCCCTATATATCAGAAGGAAAATACTATTGGGTTTAGATCAACTTCATTCATTCCGTCCTGATGAAACAAATATTTGCAATTCCTGAGGCCAATCACTTCATTGTGATGCACAATCAGCCAGCTTAGATCAATCTTCCAAAAAAGGAAAGGAACAAATGAGAAGCAATTAAGGTTTCCAAAATGAACCAGGTGGTGGTGGCAGCTGACACTTGTAATTCTATCTACTCAAGGCCTGAAATCCAAGGATCTGGATTAAGTTTGTCTGGGATGAAAATATTCCTGTCTGAAACATCATCTCTGTTATCACAGCCCAGCTGATACATTCTGCCCAACAGGTTCCAAACACCAAAGTCCATCTCCTATCTGAAATACTAGCTAACGTACTCACACATAATTTCCTCTTTGGGAGATAGTTGAAACATGTACCAGAAACATTTCCCTGGCTTCAGAGTGGAACTGGAAATATATACTCACTAGAAGCCCATCTAGTAAATTACAGTCAATCATCTTTCCTCACATCTTGTTAGTTAAATTGAACAATGAGTGTTTGGATCAGAAGCAATGTGTATGAGCATACATGTTGTAAAAGTACTGTAATCCTAGCTACTCAAGATGAGTTGAGACCTGAGGATTCCAGTTCAAAATCAGCCATGCAATAAATTCCATACGATTTTTACCTCTAATTAACCAGAAAAAAAACAGAGCGTTGAATTGTGCTTAAAATGCCACAGGCCTAAGCTTTGCATAAAAGTGCTAAGGGGTAGCATTCAGGATGCCCACTCTCTCCACTTCTTTTTAACATAGTACTAGAATTCCTAGGCAGTGCAATAAGGCAAGAAGCAAGCATAAAGGGAATCCAAGTAGGGAAAGAAAAAATAAAACTATCCCTCTTTGCAGATGACATGATTCTGTATTTAAAGAATCCTATAGAGTCGACTCCCAATCTCCTTGAGCTGATTCAAACCTTTGGAAGGGCAGCAGGCCATAACATCAACCCTCACAAATCAACTGCCTTCCTTTACGCCAACAGTGAGAGAACCGAGGCAATAATCAGGAAAGAAACTCCTTTCACAATAGACTCAA
Source organism: Megascapheus bottae (assembly GCF_031878675.1). Lineage (NCBI taxonomy): Eukaryota > Metazoa > Chordata > Mammalia > Rodentia > Geomyidae > Megascapheus > Megascapheus bottae. Next base: position 2,449,617 of record NW_028327641.1, on the reverse strand, counting down.
AGAAAATAAAGTACCTAGGAATTAGCTTAACTAAGAATGTAAAGGACCGTTTAGATGAAAACTTTAAAACCCTAAAAAAGGCAATTAAAGCAGATCTAAGGAAATGGAAAAACCTCCCATGCTCCTGGATTGGAAGAATCAACATTGTGAAAATGACAATCTTGCTAAGGGCTATCTACAAATTCAATGAAATACCCATCAACATCCCAATGTCATTCTTTAAAGAAATAGAAGAGGCAATTCAAAGTTTCATATGGAATAATAAAAGACCTTGTATAGCAAAAACACTTCTTAGCAGAAAAAACAGCGTTGGAGGAATTTCAATTCCAAACTTTAGACTCTATTACAGAGCTATAATTCTCAAAACAGCTTAGTACTGGCACAAGAACAGGCCTGAAGTCCAATGGAATAGAACTGCACCACTTGCAGCGTTTTCTATGTATGTGGTAATGAGGAATGAAACCTGAGACTTTTTGCGTGGTACCCAAGGACTCTACCACTAGGTCAAACACACAGGGCATCTTGCACATATTTTTGACCTCAATCTTCTAGGATATTATTAGGTTTCTGTATCCTAATCAATTTTTTCCAGATGATTAGCTTTGCTGTCATGTGTAAAAAATGCAAGAGGGAAAAACACAGAAGAATTAGTGAAATTAAAAAAAAAGCATTACACACATAGATAAGTGTTCATTCTTTGTAGGAGAAAGGATATTTTGATATGATGATGATGATTTTATAATTACTATGTCAGGGTTGAGAGTTTGGCATAGTGGTAGAGTGCTTGCCTAGCATCCATGAAGATCTGTGTTTGATTGCTCAGTATCACATAGATAGAAAATCTAGATGTGGCACTGTGGCTCAAGTGGCAGAGGGCTAGACTTGAGAAAATCCGAGGACAGTGCTCAGGCCCTGAATTCAAGCCCCAAGACTGGCAGAAAGATAAAAGAAAATAAAAGTGCTTTTTACGAGCTAATTCACTCACAGCATTTGCTTCTGAAATCTTCACTTCTGCATCTTGTGAAATACCCCTTTCCCTCAACCTAGACAAGAAAAACAGATCCATCCCATGGTCCACTGTGAGGCCACTGATTGGGCTAAGAGCTAATCGTGCAGCAACACATAAGTTTTATTCTAATACTTTCCAAACTTTGTACTCAAATATGCTACATACTTACCAACTTGGGTCAGTTATCCTTATGCTATACATTTTCTTCATTACTACAATATTCTTACACTCCTACGTTAATCCTCTTGTACCTGCCCTGACCTCTCTCATTCTTTTTTTCTATCTCTGGACGCTGCTCGTCTTTCAACCCTTATACTGCACGGATCTACACTTGATGGCTGTTGAGCAATATTGTATATGTAGATGGTTAATTATTTTCTAGGCTCAGAGGGACTTAGAGACAATAGAGATTGGATTGAGAGGCTTATAGTTTTGGGTATAAATACCTTAACAGTGGTTGTATAAGACTGGTCTGTAAGTGCACAAAAAGAAAGAGTGATAATACCAATCAAAACTTGTGAATATCTAGTGTCTGCCAGCTACAGAGGTCTAGGTTGGTTATATCTGAAAACCTATAATCGTATTTAGTAGTAATCTTGCTCCCATTTTCAAATGGGCAGAACAAGAAACTCAAGAAAAATGTCAAATCAAGAAACAACATTCCCCTCCCAATGTAAACAGACAATGGAACAGTCACTGGCAAACCTAGAGGAGAGTCTTCCAAGTGCTACACGAATGCAATTGATAAACATCATTAATGAAAAATGTGAAAATATAAAGAAAGAGATAATGGAGGAAGCCATAGCTGAACAAGAGGAAAGCAAAAACAAGGTGATAAGTGAAAAAGAAGAAGCCATAAAGAGGCCATAATAAAGATTTTTCAAAGAAAGATGGGTGAATTCATAGAATCCACAAATAAAAACGTGACCAAACTCCAGCAAATGTCCAAAGAAAATAAAGCTACTGAGCTAACCACTCAAAAGGAAATCAAGGAGATAAAGAAATCCATACATCATCTAAAACAAGAGATGGAAGGCATCAAAAGTGAGCAATTAGAAGCAAGGGAGATGAAAAATAAAGTAGATAGATTTGATAGCAGGTTAGAGAATGCAGAGGAGAGAATTTCCCGGGGCTGAAGATAATTTGGTTATTATAGAGAAAGAACAGAAAATGAGTCAATCCAAATCTAGGAAATATGAGAGAGCGCTTCAGGAGGTCCAAGATGCAATTAGGAAGCCTAATTTAAGGCTAGTTGGTATTGAAGAGGGCGTGGAGAACGAGGTCAATGGTATTGGAAATATACTTCAGGGAATCATCTCAGAGAATTTCCCAAATATCCAGAATGGCAGGCCCATCCAGATACGAGAAGCTTTTAGAACCCCAAACAGACCTGACCAGAAAAGAACATCCCACCGCCACATAGTGATCCGAACTGGATCAATAGAAATGAAAGGAAAGATCCTAAAGGCAGCCAGGGAAAAGGGATCAGTAACCTATAAAGGCAAACCAATCAGAATAACCCCAGATTTCTCAGCAGAGACCATGCAAGCACGAAGTGACTGGAAGCATATATGTCATGCCCTTAAATCAAATAACTACCAACCAAGAATACTGTACCCAGCTAAGCTCTCATTCATAACTGAGGGAACAATAAAAACATTCCATTCCAGGGAAAAGCTGCAACAATATGTCGAAACAAAACCAACACTACAGAGAATTCTCAAAGATGCTCTATACATAGAAAACCAAAATAAATGCAATATAGGGAAAGAAATGGCACCTAAACAGCATACCATCTAAGGACCACAAGAACTGTCAAGACACAGGCCCTACTAAAAGCTTTTAAAAATGGTAGGTACTAATAAATATCTCTCAATCCTAACTCTCAATATCAATGGACTTAACTCTCCAATTAAACGACATAGGCTGTCTAGTAGGATCTAAAAGCAAGAGCCATCGTTCTGCTGTCTTCAAGCGACACATCTTACCCAAAAACAATCATCTTTTGAAAGTGAGAGCTTGGAATAAACTCTATCAAGCTAACTGCCCCCATAAACAGGCTGGAGTTGCCATCCATCCTCATATCAGATACAATAGACTTCAAACTAAAATTAGTAAGAAAAGACAAAGAAGGTGACTACATACTACTAAAGGGATCTTTCCTCCAGGAAGACATAACGATCCTAAATATTTACACACCCAAGCCCGGAGCTCCAAACTTCATCAAGCAAACTTTACTTACACTGAAACCATACATAGATCGAAATACAGTGATTGTTGGTGAGTTTAACACACCACTCTCACCTATGGACAGATCAACAAGGCAAAAACTCAACAGAGAAACCTTAGAACTGAACAACTATATAGACCAACTAGATCTAACAGACATCTGCAGAATATTCCAACCAGTAACAACACAATATACGTGTTTCTCAGCAGCACATGGAACATTTTCCAAAACAGACCACATCTTAGGCCATAAAACAAACCTGGACAGATTCAGAAACACTGAAATTATTCCATGCACACTCTCAGACCATAAAGGCATCAAATTGGAACTGAACACACATCTCCACCAACGAAAACCCTGTAACTCATGGAGACTGAACAACACATTGTTGAATCAAAAACAATGGATAATCGAAGACATCATAACAGATATCCAACTGTTTATGAAATTTAACAATAAGGAGCACACAAATATCAACTCCTTAGGGACACAACAAAGGCAGTACTCAGAGGAAAATTTATAGCGCTGAGTGCCTACAACAGCAAGTTGGAAAAATGGCACACCACTAGTTAATGTCTCACCTTAACCTCCTGGAAAAAGAGTAACAAACCAACCATAAACCCATTAGGAGAAAGCAAATTATTAAAATCTAAGCAGAATTAAATGATTTGGAATAAAAAAACTATAGAAAGTATCAACAAAACAAGGGGTTGGTTCTTTGAATGAATTAACAAAATTGACAAGCCCTTAGCAAATCTTACCAAAAAAAGAAAAGAGCATATCGAAATAAACAAAATCGCAGATGAAAATGGTAATATCACGACAGAAATTACCATGATCCAGAATATCATGAGGGAATACTTCTCAAACGTTACGCCAACAAATTTGAGAATCTAGAAGAAATGGATGAATTCCTACACAATGTTAACATACCCACACTGAACCAAGAAGAGCTAACCCAACTCAACAGGCCTATTTCAAGCTCTGAAATAGAAATGGAAATTAGACAACTTCCACTTAAAAAGAGCCCAGGGCGAGATGGATTCACAGCTGAATTCTATAAGGTCTTCAAAGCAGAGCTCACACCAATACTCCTCAAGCTCTTCAACGAAATTGAAAATGAAGGTTCTTTACCAAACTCATTCTGTGAAGCCAGTATATGCCTCATCCCCAAACCAGACAGAGATTCATCAAAGAAAGAGAACTATAGACCCATTTCCTTGATGAACATCGATGCAAAACTTTTCAACAAAATACTGGCCAACCGTCTACAACAACTCATCAAAAAAATTATACACTCTGATCAAACTTGATTCATCACAGGGAGGCAAAGCTGGTTCAACATACACAAATCAATGAATATAATTCGACACACCAACAGGAGCAAGGACAAAAATCACATGATTGTCTCAATAGATGCGGAAAAGGCATTTGACAAGATCCAAAACCCCTTTATGTAAAAAGATGTGGAGAAACTAGGAATCAATGAACATTTCTCAATATAATAAAGGCCGTGTATGAGAAACCCACCGCCAGTATTATATTTAATGGTGAAAATCTAAAGCCATTCCCTCTAAAATCAGGAACGAGTCAAGGATGCCCACTCTCTCCACACTTTTAACATAGTACTAGAATTCCTAGGCAGTGCAATAAGGCAAGAAGCAAGCATAAAGGGGATCCAAGTAGGGAAAGAGGAAATAAAACCATCCCTCTTTGCAGATGATTCTGTATTTAAAGAATCCTATAGACTCTACTCCCAAGCTCCTTGAGCTGATTCAAAGCTTTGGAAGGGTAGCAGGCCATAAAATCAACCCTCACAAATGAACTGCCGTCCTTTACGCCAATAGTGAGAGGAATGAGGCAATAATCAGGAAAGAAACTCCTTTCACAATAGCCTCAAAGAAAATAAAGTACCTAGGAATTAGCTTAACTAAGAATGTAAAGGACCGTTTAGATGAAAACTTTAAAACCCTAAAAAAGGAAATTAAAGCAGAACTAAGGAAATGGAAAAATCTCCCATGCTCCTGGATTGGAAGAATCAACATTGTGAAAATGACAATCTTGCCAAGGGCTATCTACAAATTCAATGCAATACCCATCAACATCCCAATGTCATTCGTTAAAGAAATAGAAGAGGCAATTCAAAATTTCATATGGAATAATAAAAGACCCTGTATAGCAAAAACACTTCTTAGCAGAAAGAACAGTGCTGGAGGAATTTCAATTCCAAACTCTAGACTCTATTACAGAGCTATAATTCTCAAAACAGCTTGTTACTGGCACAAGAACAGGCCTGAAGTCCAATGGAATAGAACTGCGGACCCAGATATTAAACCACAGACCTATGGCCACCTAATCTTTGACAAGGGAGCCAAAAAAATAGAATGGAAGAAAGATAGCCTCTTCAACAAGTTGTGCTGGCAGAACTAGTTAAGCACCGGCAGAAAACTAAAGTTAGATCCTTCTTTGTCACCTTGCACTAGAATTAACTCCAAATGGATCAAAGACCTGGAGGTAAAAGCTGACACACTGAAAAGTTTACAGGAAGGAATAGGAGATACACTAGGCCTCCTTGGCACAGGTCGAAACTTTGTTAAGAAGGACCAAGAATCACAACAAATCAGAGAAAGGCTGGATAAGTGGAACTGCATTAAAATGCAGAGCTTTTGTATGGCAACGGATATAGCTAGTAAACTAATCAGGAAGCCTACAGTGTGGGAGAAGATCTTCACCAACCAAACAACGGACAAAGGCCTCATATCTAAAATATATCAACAACTCAAAAAATTGAATCACTCCAAAACTAACCTGCAAAGTAACACTCATCCCATTAAAAAATGGGCCAAAGACTTAAAGAGAGTCTTCTCTGAAGAAGAAACAAAAATGGCCTATAGACACATGAAGAAATGCTCAACATCTCTGGTCATAAAAGAAATGCAAATCAAAACAACTCTAAGATTCCACCTCACTCCAGTTAGAATGGCCAGGATCAGGAAAACGAATGACAACAGATGCAGGAGGGGATGTGGCCAGAAGGGATCACTACTACACTGTTGGTGGGAGTGCAAACTCGTTCAACCACTATGGAAAGCAGTGTGGCAGTGCCTCAAAAGGCTAAACATAGAACTCCCCCATGACCCAGCAATTCCACCACTTGGCATTTACCCAACAATCCAGAAACAAGGGCATACTAAACCCACTAGCACAACAATGTTCACTGCAGCACTATTCACCATAGCAAAGATATGGAACCAACCCAGATGTCCCTCAGTTGATGAGTGGATCAACAAGTTGTGGTATTTGTACACAATGGAATTCTATGCTGCTGTCAGAAAGAATCACATCGCCCCATTTGTTAGGAAATGGAAAGACTTAGAACAAATCATATTTAGTGAAGTAAGCCAGACTCAAATGAACTTAGGCTCAGTGGTTTCCCTCATTCGTCATAATCAGTAGAAACCTTGGGCTCTTCTGGCAGAGATTTGCAATAGAGCAAAAGGCCATATATAAGGCCACATAATGTGAAGCTAACTGAAAGGACCTCCAGGATATTGAAACAAAAGCCATATAATGAATGATTGTTGTCCTTAATGTACTATGTTGTCTCTCATCTCCTTTGCTGTCCCTTGGTTATCCCATATTGGTATAGTATCTCACTTTGTTATCTGATATATTGAATTTAATTGTATTTGGATATTTGAAATTTGATAGGGAAAGGGGGCAAACCAAGACGGGTGGGGGGTGTGGTGTTGGTGGGAAATGGGTACAAAGACATGTGAAAGGGTATCAATGTACATGAATTAATGCACCTTCACTCTGGCAAATATCCTGTAACCCTTTTAGTAATTACAATAAAAAAAAATTTAAAAAAAGAAAGTTATAGTGTGTGGGGAGGATGACGGGTCGAATACATTTCTTCTTAGAAATATATCTCATCTGGTTGCCCTGGATTTTCTTGGCCTTCTTCTTAGAGAAAGGCCTGTTATACTGGATTTGTGGCTTGGCAATTATCAACACGTACATCTTCGAGTAAGACATCAACAACTTCCATGCCTGAGACTCGGGTTTCCTGACCATTGGCAACAGCACAGCAACATCTTTCTTCCTTCTGATCCACAGGCAAAGTGAGCTGGCTTGAGTTGGTTGTTAGTTACAGTGGTTAGGTTACCAGGGTTCCATATTCTTTTCCATTGTGAGGGAGGCAGGGTCACCTTTCAGGGCCCAATGACCAAAGATCCTTGCTCACAGAAGACCTCACCAAAGACGTATTGGAGGCTGAATCTCTCCTCCAATCTCACAATATACATGTGGATGTAGTAAACAGCACACCTTATTTGTCCAATCCCAATGTCTTCCACTAGGCCCAACTACCAGTCTGGTCTCAGGCTCAAGGAGCCTTTCTTAGGTAAGATCCAAACTTAAGGGTCAATATTGCCCTCTTCCTTTACAAAACATTGGCTTCACAGTGCCTTCTGTGCCTGCATTTTGCCCCTTGTCGATTTTTTTTTGTTTTTGCTAGGCCTGGGACTTGACCTCAGAGTGTGAAGATTGTTCTTGGGCTTTCTTTAGGCTTTAGCTGTCCCACCGAGCCACAGCACCCACTTGCAGCGTTTTCTATGTATGTGGTAATGAGGAATCAAACCTGAGTCTTTTTGCGTGGTAGCCAAGGACTCTACCACTAGGTCAAACACACAGGGCATCTTGCACATATTTTTGACGTCAATCTACTAGGATATTATTAGGTTTCTGTATCCTAATCAATTTTTTCCTGATGATTAGCTTTGCTGTCATGTGTAAATTACGGAAGAGGGAAAAACACAGAAGAATTAGTGAAATTTAAAAAAAAGCATTACACACATAGATAAGTGTTCATTCTTTGTAGGAGAAAGGATATTTTGATATGATGATGATGACTTTATAATTACTATGTCAGGGTTGAGAGTTTGGCATAGTGGTAGAGTGCTTGCCTAGCATCCATGAAGATCTGGGTTGATTGCTCAGTATCACATAGATAGAAAATCTAGATGTGGCACTGTGGCTCAAGTGGCAGAGGGCTAGACTTGAGAAAATCCGAGGACAGTGCTCAGGCCCTGAATTCAAGCCCCAAGACAGGCAGAAAGATGAAAGAAAATATAAATGCATTTTACGAGCTAATTCACTCACAGCATTTGTTTCTGAAATCTTCGCTTCTGCATCTTGTGAAATACCCCTTTCCCAAAAGAGATCCATCCCATGGTCCACTGTGAGGCCACTGGTTGGGCTAAGAGCTAGTCGTGCAGCAACCCATAAGTTTTATTCTAATACTTTCCAAACTTTGTACTCAAATATGCAACCTACTTACCAACTTAGGTCAGTTATCCTTATGCTATAACTTTTCTTCATGACTACAATATTCTTACACTCCTACGTTAATCCTCTTGTACTTCCCCTGACCTCTCTCATTCTTTTTTTCTATCTCTGGACCTCTGCTCGTCTTTCAACCCTTTTACTGCACGGATCTACACTTGATGGCTGTTGAGCAATATTGTATATGTAGGTGGTTAATTATTCTCTCGGCTCAGAGGGACTTAAAGACAATAGAGATTGGCTTGAGAGGCTTATTGTTTTCGGTATAAATCGCTTATCAGTGGTTGTATTAGACTGGTCTGTAAGTGCACAAAAAGAAAGAGTGATAATACCAATCAAAACTTGTGAACATCTAGTGTCTGCCAGCTACAGAGGTCTAGGTTGGTTATATCTGAAAAACTATAATCGTATTTAGTAGTAATCTTGCTCCCATTTTCAAATGGGCAGAACAAGAAACTCAAGAAAAATGTCAAATCAAGGAACAACATCCCCCACCCAATGTAAACAGACAAAGGATCAGTCACTGGCAAACCTAGAGGAGAGTCTTCCAAGTGCTACACAAATGCAATTGATAAACATCATTAATGGAAAATGTGAAAATATAAAGAAAGAGATAATGGAGGAAGCCATAGCTGAACAAGAGGAAAGCATAAACAAGGTGATAAGTGAAAAAGAATAAGCCATAAAGGAGGCCATAATAAAGGTTTTTCAAAGAAAGATGGATGAATTCATAGAATCCACAAATAAAAACGTGACCAAACTCCAGCAAATGTCCAAAGAAAATAAAGCTACTGAGCTAACCACTCAATAGGAAATCAAGGAGATAAAGAAATCCATACATGATCTAAAACAAGAGATGCAAGGCATCAAAAACGAGCAATTAGAAGCAAGGGAGATGAAAAATAAAGTAGATAGCTTTGATAGCATGTTAGACAATGCAGAGGAGAGAATTTCCGGGGCTGAAGATAATTTAGGTATTATAGAGAAAGAACAGAAAATGAGTCAATCCAAATCTAGGAAATATGAGAGAGCGCTTCAGAAGGTCCAAGATGCAATTAGGAAGCCTAATTTAAGGCTAGTTGGTATTGAGGAGGGCGTGGAGAACGAGGTCAATGGTATTGGAAATATACTTCAGGGAATCATCTCAGAGAATTTCCCAAATATCCAGAAGGACAGGCCCATGCAGATATGAGAAACTTTTAGAACCCCAAACAGACCTGACCAGAAAAGAACATCCCACTGCCACATTGTGATCCGAACTGGATCAATAGAAACGAAGGAAAAGATCCTAAAGGCAGCCAGGGAAAAGGGATCAGTAACCTATAAAGGCAAACCAATCAGAATAACCCCAGATTTCTCAGCAGAGACCATGCAAGCATGAAGTGACTGGAAGCATACATGTCATGCCCTTAAATCAAATAACTACCAACCAAGAATACTGTAGCCAGCTAAGCTCTCATTCATAACTGAGGGAACAATAAAAATATTCCATTCCAGGAAAAGCTGCAACAATATGTCGAAACAAAACCAACACTACAGAGAATTCTCAAAGATGCTCTATACATAGAAAACCAAAATAAATGCAATATAGGGAATGAAATGGCACCTAAACAGCATACCATCTAAGGACCACAAGAATTGTCAAGACACAGGCCCTACCAAAAGCTTTTAAAAATGGTAGGAACTAATAAATATCTCTCAATCCTAACTGTCAATATCAATGGACTTAACTCTCCAATTCAACGGCATAGGCTGTCTAGCTGGATCAAAAAGCAAGAGCCATCATTCTGCTGTCTTCAAGAGACACATCTTACCCAAAAAGAATCGTCTTTTGAAAGTGAGAGGTTGGAATAAACTCTATCAAGCTAACTGCCCCCATAAACAGGCTGGAGTTGCCATCCATCCTCATATCAGATACAATAGATTTCAAACTAAAATTAGTAAGAAAAGACAAAGAAGGTGACTACATACTACTAAAGGGATCTTTCCTCCAGCAAGACATAACGATCCTAAATATTTACACACCCTTTTGAAGATTCTCAAAAGATTGAAGTTTCTGCCAGTGTAAATTAGATTCCGGCATTGATATTAAATAATGCAATGAGTAGGGATTTATATTTGAAATATCACTATTGACAAAATCTAACACACATTTGCTTAGTATTTGCTTTTGATTTCCCAAGAAGTTCAGTACAAGCTAACATGTGTGGCATATATCGACTGGGAGAAATGATTCAGAATATGTGACTCATTTGAACAGGAGTCAGTGAAAAGATACAGAAGCAAGATACCCATATTGTGATAATTTGTATCTTTTGCATATTTTGTGTTTGTTATTAATTCCATTTGTAGTGTACATTTCTAGGTAAAAACTTTTCAAATGTTTCCAAACAATTTGTTATTTCAACAGCAAAAAAAGACATTTATATGCCTGATAAAATTCACAGAATCCAAATTTTTCCATATTATTATTTTTTTTTGGTGGGTCATAGATCGTGAACTCAGCATGGGCATTATACCTGAGCTCTTCAGCTCCAGGCTACCACCTTACCCTGGAGCCAAGCCCCACTTCCCATTTTCTAAAGGTAAATTGGAGATAAGAGTCTTACGTCTTTTTGTGCCACAATGGCTTTAAACCTTGATCCTCAGATCTCAGCTTCCTGAGTAGCTAGGATTATAGAAGTGAGCCACCACCCCATCATGCTCAGCTTTCTGTTTTTTTTTAAACAAGCCCTTTGGCTGGAACTCGGTCTGAGCACTGTCCTTCAGCTTTCCTCAAGCCTAGTGATCTTCTACTTGAGCCACAGCACTACTTCTAGTTTTTTTCTGTGTATGTGGTACTGGGGAATTGAACCTTCGTCTTCATACAAGCACTCTACAACTATGCCAAACTCCCAGCCCCTCCACACTAGTTTTTATGATAGATCTTTCCATGCATCTAGGATGGCTAAAAATCCTTCTTGAGTTTCCCAAGATCAGGGAGTATAGGTGTGTCCCATCCTGTGTGGCTACATAACCATTGTTTAGGGTACAGTTCTCTCTTCATTCTACCCATCTAGAGCAATTTTCATCTTCCATGTATAATCATTAAACATTCAGCTCCTGTTCCTCTCTTCTCCATTCTCTGGAACCATAGTGCTTTTTGGCTTTAAGGGTTTGTTGATCCTTGGAAGCTCTGGAAGGGAAAACATACCCTAGCTCTTCCTTTATGACTGCTGTATTGTTAGTTTACTGTAATCAAGATTCATCTGTAAAATATAGTAAAATGTTCTTCCTTTTCAATGCATTGTTTTGCATATTTCTATCATTTGATAATTATTAATAGTTGTGAATGGATTCTCCACATATTTGTTCTAGTCTCTGCTTTCTCTTCCGTTAGGTACAAATCTAGAAATAGAAGTGTTGGACCATATTTCTATGTAACTCTATATTTAGTCCTTTTTTAGCACTCTCCACGCAATTTTTGATTATTTTATATTCCTTGCAGAACTATTCCAAAGTTCTACTTCTTCTCACTACCTTCCCTGTAATAGTTAGACTTTGAAAGTTGTTTTTTTGTATGCGTGTGTGTGTGTGTTTGTGTGTGTGTATGTGGATCTTTTTGTTCAAAACTATATTTATATTAACATATTTAAAGTAATGATTTCATTGTAATTTTAATTTTTCTCATGACTGTTAATATTGAACTTCTTTCTACATTTTGAACTGCTATGTCTATATATTCTTTTTAGAAAATCCTCTACAATCTCCAATTTTTTTACCTTTTTTGTGGGGTAGTGGGGAAAGTCATGGGGCTTGGACCTTGGGCCGTGAGCTCTTTAGTTTAAGGCTATTGCTCTACCCTGAGTATTGCCCCTAAGTTCTTCTGCTCACAGCTCCCTACCCCTCTTCCCATTATATACAGAACAAAGGTCATCCTCAGTCTTTTTGAAAAAGTAAGACATACAGTAAATTTGTAGTATAAAACAGCAAGAAATAAATTTCTTGCCAGGTGCAGTGACTTCTACCTGTAATCCTAGCTACTCAGATATCAGGCTGATATCTAAAGATTTGGTTCAAAGCCACCCTGGGCATTAGAAAGTCTATGAGACTCTCATCTACAGTTAACCACTAGAATATGGGAAATGGCACTGTGGCTTCATAGGTAGGGTGATAGCCTTGAGTTGAAGAGCTCAGGAACAGTGCCCAGGCCCAGAGTTCAAGCCTTACAAATCCCCCAGCCAAAAAAAAGAAAAAAAGTTTCTTCCCCAAGTGACTATTATGCCAGACATAGAACATTAACATTCTGGGTGTACTTCACTGTACTACTACTTGATACCCTAAGATTTTGCAATATTCTCACAGTACCAGCATATGTCATCATATAATGTAGTTCTTTTTCAATGGAATAATTCCATTTATAACCTAAATCTACTCCCCCGACTTATTTTTGTCGATACCAAAATTGCTCTACCATGATATGCCACAAGCCATTAAACATTTTATGGTGGGTAATTGGAAAGGAGTCTCATGGAATTTTGTGCCAGGCTGGCTTTGAACCATGGTCCTCAGATCTCAGTCTCCTGAGTAGCTAGGATGACAGGCGTGAGCCACCAACACCTGGCTTGCCTTTTCATTTTTTTGTGGGTCTTGGGACTTGAACTCTGGGCCTAGGCACCATCTCTAAGCTTTTCAGGTCAATATTTCATGTAAGTCTAAACATTTAAGTAAAGGAATAAAATTCCAACAAAAAAAGAATAAAATTCCAGACATGGTGTGTTTATAACTCGGTGCTAATTACTTGATGAAAATGTGCCATTCCAGAAGCTGTTGTCATTTGATGATGTAGCTGTGGATTTCAGCTGGGAGGAGTGGCAGCATCTGGACAATGCTCAGAGGACCCTGTACAGAGATGTAATGCTGGAGACCTACAGCAACTTGGTGTCCTTAGGTGAGCAAAAGTCAAATTAACTTGCAAGGCCAAGTGCCTTGTTATTTTGCAGATACGTGAATGTATATCAAACTTTCAATACTACTTAAATGAAAGATTCCAGGCCCTGAGAAGTATCATTACTTTCTAAAGAAAACCTAAGGTAATTTTGTACTCATTCTTCAGGATACCTTCAGGATACTTTGACAACAGTTCTAAATTATGTTTCTTCTAATGGAGACACCATTCCAAACTTACACAATAATTGTAAGTGGATAAACAATCCAGAATAGAATATATATCATTATTGGAAATAGGATCTACAAATCACTAAACAGTGAGTTTATAATGGAAACCTGGCACTAGGTGCAATGTTTCATGCCTGTAATCTTAAAATATTCAGGAGGAAGAAATCTAAGAATTCTAATTTGAAGCCAGCAATGGCATAAAAATTGCCATGAAACTCTACAACTCCAAGTAACCCCTCAAAACTGTTAGTGGAGTGTCAAGTGTTTGACTTTGTGGTTGAGTGCTTGCCTAGCATGCATGAAGACCTATGCATGTAAGTGGAGCAGGGACTCAAACTGGTATTTTTCTAGCCTTGAGCAAGACAGCTAAGTTTATGCCATACAAAATGAATCCAGACCTGGGGAAAAGTCAACCATGGAGCCAGTGAGAAATGAGAAAAAAGATTTAATAGATAACTTGTGAGTAGGATGTCTGCGAACTTAAAGCAATGATGACACAGCATAAGCAATAATTCTCTACTGTTTCTAATTTACAGGGCCCTGTGTTCCCAAACCTGTATTAATTGACAAGCTAGAGCACTGTGTAGAACTCTGGATAGGAAATTTCTCTGACAAGAATATCACAGGTGAGTGAATGCATCTTCATATTGATGTTGGAGCCTGAGCACCATTGGTAAGTTCATGTTGTGATGTACTGAGCAATAATATTCTTAGTTACCCTAAATCCTGTGTGGAACCTATGGAATTCTTCGTGAATGAATCAAGAATCATTTTCTTTTCCCAATCCCATGCTTGGTCTCAGGGCCTGAGCATAGTCCTTGGGTTTTCTCAAGGCTAGCTCTCTACTTCTTGAGTCATAGCACCACGTCTGGCTTTTTCTTTGTATGTAGTACCAAGGAACTGAACCAGGTCTTTGTGCATGCTAGCCCAAACCCCCGGCACCAAGAAACATAGGGTGATATAATGAATTCTATGTGGCAGTAGAGTTAAAGTTAGATTTCTCTGTAGAAATCACTGTGAAACAAAATAAAATGAGAAAGCCATGAGCCCGTGGCTCATGCTGGTAATCCTAGCTACTTAGGAGGCTGAGATCTGAGGATCAAGGTTCAAAGACTGACCTATCACAAAAACACCTTAGACTCTTCTCTCCAATGAACCAATAGAAAATGAGAAGTGGGGTTGAGGCTAAAGACATAGGGCAGTAGCCTTGAGCTGAAGAGCTCAGGAAGAACAGCCAGGTCTAGAATTCAAGTCCCATGACTGCAAAACAAGAAAGAAAGAAAGAAAGAAAGAAAGAAAGAAAGAAAGAAAGAAAGAAAGAAAGAAAGAAAGAAAGGAAGGAAGGAAGGAAGGAAGAAAGAAAGAAAGAAAGAAAGAAAGAAAGAAAGAAAGGAAGAAGAAAGAGGGAAGAAAGAGGGAAGGAAGGAAAGGAAGACAAAAAGAAAGAAAGAAAGAAAGAAAGAAAGAAAGAAAGATATTTAATTTCTTTAAAACTAAGACTATAAATGATTGAGCAAACAAGGAATAAGTCAGGGCATTATTCTCTGATAAGGTTAATATCTTTTTGATGGTAGGAATAGACTGGTAGTCAGAACCAGACCTTTCCACCAGAAATTGATCCTAGTGGAAAAGTGCTTGCCTAGCATGCACAAAGACACAGGTTTGATTCCTTATTACCACATACATAGAAAAAGCCAGAAGTAATGACTTAATTGGTAGGGTTCCAGTCTTGAGATAACCCAAGGACAGTGGTAAGGTTCTAAGTTCAAACCCAGGAATGGAAGGAAAAAACAACAAAGTTTCAATCAACATAAGAAAATTAACTGGACAATGAGCTGGAGATTTTCTGGTCTTCCATGGTTCTGAGGGACAGGAGTGTTAGAAAAGGAATTTTTATAAGACTTCAAATGGAAAGAAACAAATATCAAAATTCCCACAAATACCTAAATTGAGACTTTAGTGAGAAGTTGTAACTGAAGGGATATAGGTGTAAGTCCTTACTCTCAAGAATCGTTCTTGCTTGGATCAAAAGCAAACAGACATATAAACCAAACTTCTGGCCGCTGAATCTAGAAAAATTCGTGTTCCTCACCTAATGGTTAATAAGCAAACAGCATTGAATCTGGGTAAGGTAATCCTATCTGCTACTCAGGACCTGAGCCTCTTATCTGTAGTTAACTCTAGAAAACAAGAAGTGGGGATGTAGCTCAAGGATAGCGGTTATAGTCTTCTGCTGAAGTGTTCAGGGGCAGGGCCATGGCCTATGAACTACAAAAAAAGAAAAGAAAAGAAAAGAAAGTTTTAAAAAGATGCAAAACAGCACAATATTTAGATTATTTCTCAAAAATAAAAGAAAGGCAGCTATTCCTCAATGTATAAACAAAACAGTATTTGAAAAAAAACAGCTGCAGGTATACTATAGGTAGTACTCAGCTTAAAACTGTAGCAATACATAGTTGGGTAATTTCAATAAATATTTCCTGTGATATAAAAAGAGAACTAAAACACAGAAAAACATTATTGGTCATTGTAAAATATCATTTTCTTAATTTGTTAGGGAGAAAAGCATATATTTCTCACAAATCAATTTCCACTTTTATATTTTAAAATATCTAACACTTAGCATGGGAAAGTAAAGTCATTACCTTTACAGTAAGGAATATTTGTATCTCATGTGTGTTTGTGTCTTTTTTTCTATGACTCATTTTAGATGTCCAGGTAATGGAAAATGTGTTCAAGACCTGCCAGGAAAGTCCACATGAATGTCTTTGTGAAGTAGCAGTTGCAAGCAGTATCGCAGTGGAGGAAAACGTGAGATTAGCAACAACTTTAAATTTGAGCTCTACACACAATCCAGAGCTGATTAGTAATAACGGTAACAACTTAGGGGTGAGGACTGAGGAGTTCATTAAGTGTCAGAACATGCTTCTGTCTCCTAAGCCTGATGAGATGCATGCTGCATATAGATCTCGTATGTCTCCTGTTCTTAAAAAATCCATCGGATATTCAGAGCATTTTATTCATGATTGTGACAGTCCAAAAGATCTGCAGTATCATAATTCTGTTCTCCCTGCCCAAGAAATTCTTCAGGGAGGGAGGAAAACTGCTAAATGTACTGTATGATGAAAAATATTGTACTTAACACCGACCATCACTACACATCCGAAAATGTACACAGGAGAGACTCCTCATACATGTAGTGAATGTGAGAAATCGTTCAGTAATGAAATACGCCTTACAATACCTCAGAGCAAATATCCGGAGATATGTGATGCGTACATCAAGTGTGAAAATTAATTTCTGAGAAGTCAGACCTGACGTTCCAACCTCGATCTCCAAGAGAAGACAAACCTCATGAATATGAGGAACGTAATAAAATTTCTGCCCAGAATTCAGCTCTCAGCACACATCAGAGATCTCACACAGAAGAGAAATCTTATGAATGGGATAAATGTGGGAAGACTTTTAGACTGAAATCATACCTCACTTTGCACCCGAGAAGACACACAGAAGAGAAACCTTATGAATGTAACAAATGTGAAAAGTCTTTCACCCAGAGATACACCTTCGAGTTCATCAAATAACACACACAGGAGAGAAATCTTATAAGTGTAATGAATGTGGAAAGTCTTTCCAAGGGAAGGGAAAACTTCGTGTTCATCAGAGAATACACACAGGAGTGAAACCTTATGAATGTAACCAATGTGTAAAGTCTTTCAGACAGAAATCTTCCTTCAAATTGCATCAAAGAACACACACAGGATAGAAATCTTATGTGTGCACCAAATGTGGAAAGACCTTCAAGTGGAAGTCATATCTTGATGGGCATAATAGATCACACACAGGAGAGAAAACTTGTGCATGTAGTGAATGCGGAAAGTCTTTCAAATGGAAGGTAAAACTCCATGTTCATCAGAGAATATACTCAGGAGAAACACCTTATGAGTGTAACATATGTGGAAAGTCCTTCACACCGAAGCCAAACCTCAACATGCATAAGACAATTCAAACAGGAGAAAAACCTTATGAATGTAACTGATGTGGAATGTCTTTCAAATGGAAGTCTTCCCTCAAATTTCATCAGAGAACACACACAGGAGGGAAACTGTACGAGTGCATCAAATGTGGTAAGACCTTCAGATGGAAGTCACATTACAGGAGGCATAACAGAATTCACACATATTAGAAACCTTAGGAATATAACCAAAGTTGAAAGTCTTTCGTGCAGTATTCACCCTTCAGGAAGCGTAAGAGAGTTCACACATATGAGAAGCCTTAGCAATGTAATAAATAGGAAAGCCTTTTTAGTCTGTGGAAGAAAACTCAGCTTGTGTCACAGAACCAACACAAGATAAAACCCTTAATGAATGTAGCAAATGTTCAGTCTTTTCCCCAGAAGGCACAAGTCAAGACTTATCACTAAATACCCACAGGATACAATCCGATGAATAAAATGAAAGGGAAATTTTTTTGAAGAACTCATAGTTGAGTTTGCATGATACCACACAGACACAGGATAAAAATCGTATGAATATAAGAATATGAACAATCCATCATGAACGCTTGACTAAGTATAAAATGCACATAGGAGAGAAAAACCTAATGAATATTACAAATGTGGAAAGTGTTTGACCTGGAAGGCATACTTCTGTGTTCATCACAAACCTGATTCCAATAGAAGAAAAGACAACTAATGAATAGTACAAATGTGCAATGACTTTTAATCAGAAGTCAGTCTTCAGTACATTTCAGAGCATACACAATAGAGAAATTCTGAGTAATGAAAAACATTTAGCTATATATAGAATCTCTGTATATGGGAGCATTAGGGTAAGTCTTCTAAACAAAGTCAACCTTCAGCAAGCATTAAGAGCACTCACAGAAGAAATAATAGCATGTAGGAAAACCTTTGTCAGAAACCTCTAAAAGCTGACTGTGTGGCTTAGTGGTAGAGTGCTAACCTATCAAGGATGAAGGCCTGGGTTAGATTCCTCAATACTACGTGAAAAGAGCAAGCCAGAAGCAGCACTGTGGTTCAAATGGTAGAGTGCTAACCTTGAGCAAAAGTAGCGTAGGCCCTGAGTTCAAGCCTAAGGATTGGAGAGAGAGAGAGAGAGAGAGAGAGAGAGAGAGAGAGAGAGAGAGAGAGAGAGAGAGAGAGAGAGAGAGAGAGAGAGAAACAGGAACTTCTAAAATTTACAGAGATAGAGAAGGAGAGAGAGGAGACAGAAACTAATTTCTAAACTTTACAGTCTTTCTATTTCCTTACAAATTCGTCTATGTCATTCTTTCTGACAGAAGCACAGAATTCCATTGTGTAAAAATACCATATTTGATCTACTCATCAACTGACGGGCATCTGGGTTGGTTCCATACCTTTGCTATAGTAAATGGTGCTGTGATAAATGTTATTGTTCTAGTGAATTTAGTATGTCCTATCTGGACGATTGGCAAGTAGTGAAATTGCTGGATCACAGGGGAGCTCTATGTTTCGTCTTTTTGGGATACTGCCATAGTGCTTTCCATAGTGGTTGAACGAGTTTGCAATCCCACCAGCAGTGTAGTAGTGATCCCTCCTGGCCACATCCCCTCCAGCATACGTTATTAGATTTCTGGATCTTGGCCATTCTAACTGGAGTGAGGAGGAAAAGGGAAAGAGGAACTGAAACTTTCTCTCCTTACAGATGACATGATTCTGTATTTAAAGAACCCTATAGACTCTACACCGAAGCTGCTTGAGCTGATATAAAACTTTGGTAAGGTAGCAGGGTATAAAATTCACCCTCAATGTCAACTGCCTTCCTATATGCCAACAAATGAGAGGAATGAGGCAAGAATCAGGATAGCAACTCATTTTGCTATCTGCCGGGGCCAACTGGCAGCAAACCAGGGTTCGTAGATTGGGATTCCTGAAATAGGGGGCAAGGACTAGGAAAAAATAGAAGAGAGAAAAACAGGTGTGGTTCAGGAGGGCTACAGCCCAAATCAGGAGCCACAGCTTAAGAAGCCTGTAGCCCAAGACCGTAGCCCAGTTTATTTCCAGTTCTCAATCTTAAATACACTTCTTTAAACTAGGGAACTGCCAGGGGCTACATTCCTACAAACAGTATCAAGTCTGAAATAGGTTGAATGAGAAGCTATCAAGTCCCAAACAGGTTAAATGAGAAGCTATTGACACAGCCCAAAATCATGATAAGAGCTTACTTCCTTGTGTACTCAATTGTGCGGGTGCAAGGTCACTGACCCCACAGTCACGGTCACTGATCCCACAGTCAGTCCCCAACATCTCCCCCGTCTTTATTTTAAAAGAAACACAAGTGCAATTTTTTTACTCTTTTCTATACCCCTAATTTATCTTGTCACATTTTCCAAAAATGACTTTGGTCCCTTGGTCTAACGGTAATTGATGGGTGTAGATTCAACTTCTGTGACTTCTTCAAGCTGACTCAGGGGTGTTGTCTCTGTGCTTGACCAGGGACCTTAAGAAGCCTAGCCTGTTTTATCAAGGGGTTGCAAGGATTAAATATTAGGAACAATAATTTACTCCACACTAGAGATCATATTTGACATTTAACAACTGCACAAACCATCTTTGGCTACAATAGTGTAGCTTACATAGCACCCATTTGCAAAGGCTTTTTCTTGATTGTCTGGGGAACTAAATTTCTGCAACCTTAAACAATGCATTAGTTGTCAGATCCACAAACTTTCCTGAATTTGTGGCTGGAGTCAAATCAAACTTTACTCAGTTAGAACTTTAAACTACCACTATCACAGATGATTGACAAGATCCTGCCCAGTTATGGAAGGCACGGGCATTAGTAAGGCATGCTTACAAACTATTCTATGACCTCCCGGCTCTGATTAATATTGAATGGCCAAGCACGAGTGACTCTAGGATCTGACACCATCTCTGCCATCCACGCAGAGGCTTTCTGCATCTGGATACTTCATTGTCCCAGTAGTGTCTCTCCACACAGGGATAAACATCCCATGGGCATTTCACTTGCTTGGTTGCTGGACTTGAACTCGGGGTCTGGGTACTGTCCCTCAGCTCTCCAGCTCAAGGCTAGCACTCTGCCACTTTGAGCTCCAAAGCAACTCTGCCTCAATTAGCACTCTGCTGCCAGATTAGACACCACAGTCTCACAGGGACTTTGCTTTGCCCGGGGTTGGCTCAGAACTGCAGTTTTCAGATCAGTGAGTCCTACAAAAGGCCACGTTACTCCAATTAAAGCAACAAGGTGGTCAACACAGAAATAGTCTCTAAGCATGAGCTTACCTAGAACCTGGTAAAAGCCAAAGTTACATCTGAATAAGGATTGCTGTTCTTCTCCATGGGCTAGCTGGAAGTTACTTTGGTAGTCCTGATTTTCCTTTTTTCTCTTTCTTAAAACATTTAAGACAACTTCACTTTCAAATATTATTCAGAAACCCATTTCTAATATTCTTTAAAACGTTTACACTTTTTAACTTAAACACTTAACATTTTAGTCTTCATTTGCATTTGAAAAACCTTTAAGGGCTCAAGGCACTCCCTTTTCTCCAGGTCTCCTTGGGCTCAAGGAACGCCCTTTGCCTTCAGGCCTCCTTTTAGAAGAGGCATTTTTTTTGCAGTTTAGATTACTGTCTAAAACTCCAACAACAGTTTAAACTCAAATAACAGTTTTTCCGTAATGCAAGAACTAGACATCAGTGCACCAAAATCTAAGTCTGGACTTAGTTTCCTTCCTTTTTCTAAGGTACATCCAATTGCAATCCAGTAACATGAAACCAAATCATACAGAGATAAACCTTTAAACATTCCTTTAAAATACTAATCACATTATCCACATTTTACCATTAGATTTCTAGTGTCAGTTTGCAAGAAAAGACAGACAGACAAAGTTTCTGATGTTAATGAACAATTTTACATTTAAATCTCTAATACATGTCTCCAAACTTTAACTTAAAGTAATAAATCCCAAATTCCCGAACACCTCTGTGCTAAACAGGATACAATGTTTACAATGTAAACAGCTGTATGCCTTGCAATAAAATGCAGATTTCAGGATCTAGAAAAATATTTACCAGTTTTTCTTTAAGACAACACAATAATTCTTTGAGACATTGTAAAACATTCAAACCTAATATTTTTGTTGAAGTTTTAAGCTTAGATTACCCAATTGTCTTTGTGTTTAAGTATAAATTTATCCATTGTTTTATACAGCATGCTGACAATTTAACCTTGAACATGTTCACTCACTCATTCACACACATTCATACTCAAAGTTCATAAAGCGCGCAAAATTAATATCGGCCGTTCAATTTCCGGAAGTTTGTGTCAAGAGAGTTTTGCCAATTTTACTCTTACAGATGAGAACCAGGTTCAAAACAAAACTTTTTGCAAGGCAACTTAGCTGGAATTTATTTTTCCAGGGCTTGTTACAACTGCAGACATGGGGGAGCGGCCATGCTAGGCCCAGAAATGTTCAAAAAAATAACAAGGATGTGTGCTTGAGTACGCACAGAAAAACCATACGGATCCATACTTAGAAATGGTACCAATTTTAAAGACAAAACTGGACAAGGAAAAATATGTAACACGAACAAGACAGAGAAACGGAGACTTTTAAATAATCAGACATTGACATATAACAAGAAAATTGGACTCAATCAGATACACTTAACACAAAAAACATGAGCTCAAATGAATGTTTTCACCAAACAGTTATTTTTAGATTTAGACATGTCTTGCTGGTGGGACTCTCAGGTATGCCTTGTTATCGAAAAGAAACTCAGAAGGGGAGGGGGGGTCAAGGTGTCCCTTGACCACCCAGGCCTCTGTTTTAGGCCCACAGTGCACCTTTTCAAACAAACAAACAAAAATAAAATAAAATAAAATAAAATAAAATAAAACGCAGACATACAGGGGGGTCGGCCGACTTCTACTTACCTCTGGAGGCCTTTGCTTTTCACCTGGGCATCTTTTCCAAAAAAGGTTATTAAGAAGAGGGATGGTAAAGACAAAATAATGTCACATATTAAATTGTGTAGAGTCAATGAATATGTTAAAAGGTCCCTACATAATAGTAAAAGGAGGAGAAACACAGCTCATATGAATGTGTGGAACAAGTGGATCAGTAGCAGTCCCAATTGACATGCACAAATAACTCAGGTCCTTCCCACGTCGCAGGATGCACCACTGGAGGGTTCGGGGTGTAGGCCCAGTGAGTCGCTGCTTGGATGGCCACTGTCACTCTCCACGATCCGAACGCAGCGTTCAGGCAGCCAGCGGGCATCATTTTCTCCTTGTGAAAAAACACATACATGCCCTCGACCCCAGGTTAGAACAGGATCGGGTCCATGCCAAGCACCAGTTAGGGGATCCTTCCACTTTACTAAGGCAAAAGCACGCTGCTCTCTTTTTTCCCAGAATCGCTGAGCAGCAGATAAATTATTTGAATCCAAATTCAAAAAATTTAAAACAAATAAAGCATGATTAAGTATATTCACAGGTGTAGTGGCATACGACTCTCCTTTCTGTATTTTAGCAATTTGATGTTTTAATAATCCATTAGCTCTCTCCACGATACCCTAATCCTTGTCTCTGTGAGTGAGACTGGGGTTGGAGAGGCTCTGGCTCCCCTGTGCTGCTTGGCCTAGTCCCCTAAAGGGGAGGAGGCCTTGATCAAGTAACTGCTTAGTGACCGCAGCACTAGGACTAAACATATACACTCCCATTTTTTCCATGATATCACGACCCCATAAATTAATTGGCAGATGATCCAGGACAAATGGCTGAAAATGACCAGAGTGCCCTTCCTCATCTCTCCGAGTAAGAATCGCACTGCTCTGCTGTGGGTCAGTTGCATACCCCATCCCCTGTAGGGAAGTCATAGAGGTTGTCAGGGGCCATTGGGCTGGCCAATGTTTTTTAGATATCACAGACACATCTGCTCCAGTGTCTAATATTCCTTTAAAGGGCTTTTCTTGTATAAATATAGTCACCTCGGCCTCTCTTGTTTTATGCTTTGTACCCAATAGATATCAGAATATCTAAATCCTCTCTGTCCACATGGGGAATTAGCAGTCTCCCTGGGAGGTAAAGGCACAAGTATTAGTTGTGCTAATTTTTGACTGGCTGGGATCGATACCACGTGTTTCGGGGCAGAGGCCATAACTTTGATTTCTCCAGTAAAATCCTGGTCAATTTTGCCAGGTGTAATCTGTATCCCTTTAAGGGCTGAGCTACTTCGCCCTAACAGCAATCCAGCCACTCCCAGGGGAAGGGGGCCGAAGACCCCCGTGGGGAGAGCATGTGTCCCCATCTCTGGGGTCAATACTGAGCAGGTGGAGGAACAGAGGTCCAATCCTGCACTGCCTGGGGTGGCATGGAGGAGGCTGGAGACTGATCTTGGGGGGTTGTTAGAAGATGCACTTGTGGCCGAGAAGAGGGAGGGACTGCCCCATGGTTTTGCGGTGCCAGGGGCTGGCCCCTTCTCCAGTTTCCCAAAAAATGGGCGGCCATTGCGATTTGTTGCTGACTTGCAATCTTTAGCCCAGTGCTTCCCTTTACCACAGCGTGGACATGTGCCAGGTGATTTTTCTATCTTTTGCCTGGTCTGGCGTGGGCATTGCGTCATCCAATGTCCTATTTGTCCACAAGAAAAGCAACGCCCTGGGGGTCTAGCATCCCGAGAATGCCGCTGACCTCTATATTTTAGAAACTCAGTAACAGTCTTTCCTTGAGGAGCGGCGGCTAAGGTAAGGCCTTGTGCATGGGAGGGTCCAATATCAGCACACAGTGAAATAAAGTCCGTGATTTCTCCCTTATTCCTATGGGGTCTGATAGCCGCCTGACAGGCGGGGTTGGCATTTTCATAGGCTATGTGTCTAACTATAATCCTCCTTGCGTTCTCATCTTGTACTAGGCGGTCTGCAGTCTCCATTAATCGAGACAAAAATTCTAGATAAGGTTCATTCAGTCCCTCTTTAACTTCTACTAGATTTTTTGTACGATTGGAATTGCGTAACCTTTTCCAAGCCTCTCTGGCCGCAGCATTTATTTGCAAATAGGCCTCCTTTGCATAACCCAATTGATCTTCATTGTTTTTATAGGTTCCCTTCTTAACAACTGATCAACAGTGTAAGGCAGGTTCTTAGACCTATTTGTTTCAATTTTAGCCCGACACTGTGCAGTGAACTCTGTCTCCCATAATAAGTATTCTCCTGCACTAAGGCATGCTCTGGCAAGCCGCTTCCAGTCATTTGGGCATGCAATACCAGCACACGCGGCCTCCAATATTACTTGAGTAAAAGGGGCAGTTGGCCCATATTGGGAGCAGGCACTCTTTAAATCCTGTAACGGTTTAACAGGAACAGGTTGATGATATACTTGTTCATCATGATCAATTAAACTAGGGAAGCATCGAGGCCCTGAAATATCTTCCTTCTCTCTAGCAGCCTGAGTCAGGTTTAATTGCGATGCACTGTGCCTGGTTGTAGTGCCTGTTAAAAGGGACTTGTTGCTAGGGCCTTTAGGCTTGCCGAAAGGTTGAAAAAGGGATTGAGGCTGTAAGGCTGCAGCCGGTGGCGGTGGGTGTGAGGGGTAAGGTTTAGAATCAGACACCATAGTGGCCTGAGGGTCATCTTTCTTTCCTACTTCTGGGGGGGCTCTCTGCTCCATCCCCATTTTCGATAGAAAATGTAGCATTTCTTCTAACTTCTTCTCTATTGTAGCCATCCGGCCCTCCATTGACTCATCATAACTTTCCTCCTTGATATTCAAACCTGAATTCTGATACTCAATATCTACTGGTTGTTGTTCCCTTTTCAAGATCTCACTTAGACTCTCTTGGGCTGCGGCATATGGCTCAGCCTTAGGGTTTTCAGAAGGGTCCTTTAATTCATAAAGTTCCCTTAATTCAAGATTAAGTTCAGCATTCTCATGTTGAGGATCTATGCATTCACTTACTAAATTCCATACATCAATAGCCTCTACTGGGGTCTTTTCGGGGCCATATACATTATAATATTCTTGAATTCTTTTTCCTATCGGCTGCCAGGTTTTTTGGAATTCCTCCTCTATAAACCTTGGGCATGCCTCCTCGACAAACTGTAGGAAGTTCTGAAGCACCCCTTTTTCCACCCACGTTCCGTGGGCTCCAAGTAGGCCTGTTAAGATCGGTAGAAATAACCTATGGCTATTAACTAGACCCGTAATTTTTACTCCTGACTATACACTATCTTAAGATCCCCTCTTAATAGTCGTACGATTTGTTACTCACCACAGGGAGGGGTCCTTCACCTTCGTCCCAGATTTTCAGGGTCCCTGTTCGGGCGCCAGATGCCGGGGCCAACCGGCAGCAAACCAGGGTTAGCAAATTGGGATTCCTGAAATAGGGTACAAGGACTAGGAAAAAATAGAAGAGAGACAAACAGATGGGGTTCAGGAGGGCTACAGCCCAAATCAGGAACCACAGCTTAAGAAGCCTGTAGCCCAAGACCATAGCCCCGTTTATTTCCAATTCTCAACCTTAAATACACTTCTTTAAACTAGGGAACTGCCAGGGGCTACATTCTTACAAACAGTATCAAGTCTGAAATAGGTTGAATGAGAAGCTATCAAGTCCCAAACAGGTTAAATGAGAAGCTATTGACACAGCCCAAAATCATGATAAGAGCTTACTTCCTTGTGTACTCAATTGTGCAGGTGCAAGGTCACTGACCCCACAGTCACGGTGACTGACCCCACAGTCAGTCCCCAACAGCTATCAAAGAAAATAAAATACCTACGAATTAACTTAGAATGTAAAGCACCTTTTTGATGGAACTATAAACCCTGGAGAAGGAAATTAACGCAGAACTGAGGAAATGCAAAAACCTATGCTCCTGCTTTGGAAGAAGTAATATTGTAAAAATGGCAATCTTGATAAGGACTATCTACAAATTCAGTGCAATATTCATCAATATCCCAATGTCATTCTTTAAAGAAACAGAAGAGGAAATCCATAATTTCACTCAGAATAATAAAAGACCCCTTATAGTCTGATTTCTTGCATGATACGTAATGTTTAATCTCACCTTCTCCACCAAAATCTCACCTTTCTCATTGAGACATAGGTGGCCCTGTTTACTAGCAGCAAAGGCTCAAACGCGCAGTTTCAGGTGTCACCACTGCCTCTGTTACTGGGTAGATCCAACTCTGTCATCGATTCTGAGGTCTGCTCTGGGAGTCTTGGTCACAAGTTGTTCTGTGGCATCTGCTGCCAGCCTGTGCCTATTTGCTTCCTTTTCCTCCAGCAGCCTACAACAGGGAATGAAGTTCAGGCGCTGATGCTCTCCTTCATATGCAGGGAGGATGAGCCCAACCCTCCCTCATCTTCCTCTTCCAACTTTTGGGAAAAAAATGTGCTGGCAGAAGTCCTCAGGTGTGGGGCATGGCTGATCCACACTTTTAATCCAGGCTGGTCAGGAGGCTGAGATCTCAGTATGGAAGTTCCAAGTCACCTAGAACAGGAAAGTCTGATAGATTCTTACTACCAAAAATAAAAACAGCTGGGAATGGAGTTTGGGCTCAAGTGGTAAAGGGCTAGTCTTGAGTACAAATGCTTAGTGCCCAGGCCCTGAGTTCAGGCTCCAGCGCTGCCAACAACTTCACTTCAGTGAGATTTTAGCTTTATCCATGTAGGCACATCTCACTAGAATCTTTGCTGGTAGAGATAGTCTTCATAATTTTGTCTCAAGGTAAAGGTCCTCCTGGGGTAGTACACAAAAGGTGTCATGGAGAGAGGAGCCCCACTTGCTCCAGGTTTGAAGATGGCATAGGTCAAGCCAGCATGGAGTTGGCACATCAGTCTTTTTCCTAGCACCACCTACCAGTGAATGTCAAATGACATTGATTCTTGTGTGATTGTGTGACTGAAATGCCCCATTAAGGGCAGTGTTAGCACATCCAAACTTGGATACCAGGAATGCTGAAATCTCAAAGCTAAGATTTCTGTTGGCTACAGAAATGCTGGTGTGTCTGTTATTCACTAAAAGTTCAGGTGCAAAGATTCTGAAGCTTGATGCCATGTGTTTATTCCATTTAGTAAAATTATTTTAATGCACTGTATAAGTTAAAACATTTGATAAGAGTCAGGGGTAGTGAAAACATTGTTCTTGAATTCAGGTGTCTGGCAGGGTAATGGTGGAGGGTGTTGGTGGCTGGGACTAGGAAGCTGGAGCTGCTATCAAACCATGGATCATGTTCCTCTTTGTCTGGGAGAAATGACTCCAAAGATGAAATTTGAATGGTGAGGAAAAGATGATGATGTACTCAGGAAATTTCTCCTAAACAAATGCTCATGTGGAAGTGGGATGGGGGCTGGGCATATCTGAGGAAGAGCTTAAGGGGGCTTCTCATGGCGTTGAGAACGTTCCTTGCGACTTCAGGCATGCAGCAGGGTGTTTTAGATGGCCATTGTGAGATGGATGGAATAAGATTGGAGAAAAGATGAATGCTGGGATCCTGCAATGCTCTTGCATGAGTGGCTGGTGGCTCACCTGAAAGAACTAATTATGTCTAAAAAAGAAATCAGGAATTTGTTTTGATTAGATAATACCTGTAATCCGAGGCATATTCAGGATCCTGATATTAGTATTGTGGTTTAAAACCAACCCAGCAAAGGGAAAAATGCATGAGACTCTTACTCCCAGTTTAGAACAAGAACAAAGATTGAAGTAGATCTGTGGATCAAGAGCTAGAGTGGTACCGTTAGCAAAGAAAAGCTAAGAAAAAGCTCCAGGTCTTGAGTTCAAGGCCAGGAATGAAAGAAGGAAGGTAATAAAGGGAAGTATGTGAGGAAGGGAAATATATAAATGAAAGAGAGAAGGAACTAGAAATTTAGAACTAGAGAATATTTAAAAGTCATCAGTCCTTCTAAGAAAAGTGTTGGAGTATGGGTTCTATATGTGGTGAACTGGAAGCCCAGCAGTGACTTGTTAACCAAAGAGTCACCATGATGAGCAAAGGATAGAAATCTGCATGAGCCTCTTAGCGGATGGAGTCACAGAAGAGAACCTCAGCTCCCATCCCATAGTTAGAAGTATATAGAGATGGGGAAGTTGGCATCACCTTGATGTCATTGTGTCCATGGAGACTGGAAGCCATGGCTCTGTGAAAGCAGAATGTTCTGCTTACTGAGCTGAGAGGCTGAGGAGAGCCAAGTCCTGGCCATGAAGAATTCAGGGTGGCAGCAGAGCAACTCTGCTGCAGTGTGTGCCTGCTTGGCTGTTCTTATTCTGTGGTGGATCAGGCCGGAGCGGGTGATAGTAACTGTTTTGGGTTCACAAGCCCTTCACCAAGAGCTTCCTCTGGGATCTTCATAAGCTACAGGGTGGCTGGTGGTGGGATGTGTGTGGGGTGGAAGTGAAAGAGGGATGGACACATGGCAAGGTGGGTGAAGAGATGAGAGGAATGATGAGAGCCCAGTTCATTGGTTTCCAAGGTTAATGGGTGGGAGGCAGAGAGGCATGATGGAGGAAAGATGGAGGCAGGGGAAGGTGGTGACAGAGTGAGGCCATCTGTAGTGCCAGCCT
Organism: Megascapheus bottae; assembly: GCF_031878675.1. Taxonomy (NCBI): domain Eukaryota; kingdom Metazoa; phylum Chordata; class Mammalia; order Rodentia; family Geomyidae; genus Megascapheus; species Megascapheus bottae. The sequence continues at coordinate 2,420,311 of NW_028327641.1, read as the reverse complement.
GGCCATCATCTGAAGCCCATAGGCAGCTTCCTGATCCCTCACTTTGTCCTGCTCCTTGTGGAGGGAATGTCACGTGTACCCAGAGCTAGGGGTGGGGCAATGTTAGTAGCACCTGGAGAACCATTGGCCTCTACCTGGGTGAGGGGTGGTTCTGGCTCCCATGCTGGGTGGCCTGATAGCTATGGAACAGATCTCTCCTTAGCTACAACAGTCAGTGCTGCTCTCCATCTAGGGTTAGGGCACCTGCTCAGCCATCAGGACACCCCATGCCAGGACAGAGGCCTACAATTCAGATGGCAGCACAGGGGTGAAGATGATCTCACCGTAGCCCTAGTTACATGGCTGTCCCTGCATGCAGGACAGGATGAGCTGGGGGAAGATGTTCTCTGTGTTTTTCCACAGCCTATCCCGGCCTCTTCTTGTGTCTGATTAGACCAAGAGAGTACCAGGTTCCCTCTCATAGTCCTGGTTCTTTTTCTTTTACAGTCATGAGGCTTGAACTCAGGTCCTGGGTACTGTCCCTGAGTTCTTTTGCTCAAGGTTGATGCTCTACCATTTGAACCATAGTACCATTTCCAGCTTTTCCTTTTCATGTTGATCTCCGATATCTCCAGTGCTGTGCCTGCAGGGAGGCACTCACCCCACAGACAGAGCAACCTCTGCCGTTACTGTGACTGCCCACAACCCTCACACCCACTCCTTGCACACCCCTCGACTCCAGTTTTAGCTCCTCTTGGACTGGGTGTCCAGCCTACCCCTTCCTACACTCACAAAGGGTCTACAATTGTCTACCCAGGGTCATTTCTTCTGCCAGCCAGATACAGACTGTGCACATCTTGACGATCACAGAGCTCAAAGCCAAAGGCTGAGATGCAGAATGCGGTGACCCAGTAGCTACACAGGGCCCATGGATCATTCTGTGCATCCCCCAGCCTGTGACTTCCCCCACCCCGTTGGCAGGGAAGCTCCATGCCCACATCCTGATCCCTGGTCCCCTCCAATTCCATTCTCCCTTGGATTTTGCAGACTGTCTACCATCAGGATCTAAAATTCTATTCATCACTTTATGTCCTTATCACTGATTTGTTACTTTGGCAAGATCTCCCCGTGCCTGGAGAGTGGGCCTGTCATGTACTCTCTGTGGAGAAGTTGCCCCAGGAGAAGAAATATGCACTTCATGTGAGTGTTGGACAGGGCAGGAGGGCTCCCTAGGATCAGAAGCCACAGGAGGGGTGCAGATGGGGGAATGCTAGGGGCCCCAGGGGACAGTGGAATTAGGGCACAGTTGGTTCCTTCTGCAGGGTTGACACCGCTTCACAAACCCAACAGAATGAGGTTCACATTACAGATGTCAGAGACAGTGCAGATTGCCAATGGGCGCAGGGGTCACTGTCACCCCCAGATGCTTGCTGCATGCTGGGATGCACGCAGAGATATTTTCAAGATCAGATAATGAGGATGTTGCACGGTGTAACCATTATTTTCAGATGGCTCTCTACCTCTCTTGAGCTTCATCTCTATCTTTGGCTTTTTCTTGGCAGTTAACTGGAAATGAGAGTTTCATGGACTTTCCTTTCTGGACTGGCTTCAAACAGAAGCTATGCACAGTTTTCAAACCATACCCTACTGAAGAAGGGAAGCTTGATCTGGTGCTTAAATGGGTTGCACTTTGGCTCCGTTTGCTATGCCTCACGGGAGGGGGCTCATCATTTGTAGACTCAGATCTCATGACCTTCAAAGCCAAATGCTACCTGAAAGTTCAGGGTCCCAGCCTATGTGTTATGCTGGGTCATCAACCCATGTTTTAAGCTGGAAGTAGGCAGTGCCACATTTGATAAGAACATCTGCCAGAGATTGTCACCTCATGAAAGCAGATTCTAAATTTGTATTCCATTTCCTGTGGTGGAGAAATCCCCTCCAAGTTAGACAGGCTCACATCCACCTGCAGGTCACACTCCTAATGCACCCTTGAGTGTCCTCATGGTATTGGGATCTAAGTTTGTAGGGAATGCTGGTTTAGGCCATGAATTAGCTGGACAAGTGATGACAAACGTGTTGTGGATTTATATGAGAACAATTTAAGAAGCCCTGGAGGAGCATAAACCTGACCCTCTGTGGTGCTATAAATCTGATAGGATGTTCCAGACTGAGAAACAATCACATGGCTTTGTGTTTCGCATCCAGACAAGTGAGTGCATGTCTTAGCTGTCAGCCAATACAGAGGAGGACATGAATAAGTGGGTGGAGAGCATCTGTCAGACTCCTGTCTGGGGGCAGGTGGAGAGAACAGAGGAAGGTAGATACCATGGCTGTGGTGGGGCCAAAAAAAGGGTAAAAGAGCCAAAGGAACCAGGTACTGGTAGCTCAAGACTGTCATCCTAGCTACTCAGGAGTTTGAGATCTGAGGATCACAATTCAAAGCCAGCCCAGGACAGAAACTCCATGAGACTCTTATCTGCAATAAACTACTGAATGCAAGAAGCTCAAGCTCAGTGACAGCATCCAGGCCTAGCGTTCAAAACCCAGGACTGGCAGAAAAAAGTATCAAAGGAAAAGAAGCTGGCCAAAAGTTAGAGGGACTCTATCTTGACAAACAATAGAATGGTAAGTTATACTCAGAAGACTTTCACAAAATCTGGAAATGCCTGAGACCTATCTATGTATGTTTCCTGTTTGTCTAAATACATATGTTTATGCATTTATATATTAGTATAGAGAGACAGATCAATACATATGACTATACATATATATATAGCCAGACACTTATGGGTGGGTGGTATACTGTGTGAGAGTTTGTGTTTGTGTTTTGTGGATGGCTATCTCTGTTTAGGAAAGATAGAAAATATGTAAATATCTTTAAAAAAACTTGAGGGAATCTGAAATGACAAGATTATTCACAGGCACGTCTACCCTTATGCATTCCTCAGCAAGTTTTAATTTTTTTCATTATTTTCTTTCTTTTTTTGAACCAGTGCTAAGGATTTCTCTCAGGGACCAGGTGCTGCCAATTACTAATTTTCTCATGGCTGGTACAAAAGGAACTGAGCCACAGTTCCACTTTTGCCTTATTTATTCGTGCTTAACTGAAGATAAAGATTTCTATCACTGACTTTCTTTCAGGGGCTGGATTCTAACGAGGTTCCCCAGACCTCAGCCTTCTCTATAGCTACAATTAAGAATATGAGAACCCAGCACTGGGTTCCAATGCACAGGGCAAGAAATTGAGTGAATCTCTCAACTCCAATTAGCTATAATAAGCTAGAAGTGAAAGACCAATACCTTTGAGGAAAAGATGCTGAGGGTTATCACACAGGCCCTATGAGTAAGCCCTAAACCCTGTACACATGTGTGCATGCACACATTGGCAGATACACACACAGACATGCACACACACAATATCTCAGGCAATATTGTATTTTGAATTAATATCCAAAGATTGGACAACAGGATAGCAAGTAATAAAATCTGTTTTTCTTGTCTACATTGAGGGAAAGGGATAAGTCACAAGATGCAGAAGCGAAGAATTCAGAGGCAAATGCTGTGAGTGAATAACTTGTAAAAAGCACATTTCTTTTCTTTTCTTTTCTTTTGTTTTTTTCTGCCATTCCTGGGGGTTGAACTCAGGGCCTGAGCACTGCTCTTGGCTTTTCCCAAGTCTAGCCCTCTGCCACTTGAGCCACATTGCCATATGGATTTTTATATCTGTGTGATATTAAGGACTCAAACCTAGATCTTCATGGATGCTAGGCAAGCAATCTACCACTGGGCCAAACTCCAAACCCCGATAAAGTATTTATAAATAGTCATCATCATCATATCAAAATATCCTTTCTCCTACAAAGAATGAACACTTATCTATGTCTGTAAGCCTTTTTTTATGTCACCAATGCTTCTGTGATTTTCCCACTTGCATTTTTACAGATGACAGCACAGATATTCATCAGGAAGAAAAATAGGATACAGAAACCTAACAACGTCCTAGTAGATTGAAGTGGTGCTGCGGCTTGGTGGGACAGCTATAGCCTAAAGAAAGCCTAAGAACAATGGTCAGGCTCTGAGGTCAAGTCCCAGGACTAGCAAAAAAATGTGCAAGAGGCAAAATGCAGCTGAGAAGGCACTGTGAAGCAAAATGTCTTGTGAAGGGTAAGGGGAATAGTGACAGTTAAGTTTGGATCTTACCTAAGAAAGGCTCAATGAGCCTGAGTCCAGGCTAGCACTCACGCCTAGTTAATGACTTGGGATTTGAACAAAAAGGTGTGCTGTGTACTACATCCATATGTGAGGTGGGAAGGGAGATTCAGCCTCCAGTATGTCTTTGGGGAGGTCTTCTGTGAGCAAGGAGCTTTGGTCATTGGGCCTTGAAAGGTGACCCTACCTCCCTCACAATGGAACAGAATATGGAACCGTGGTAACCAAGCCACTGTATGTGACAACCAGCTCAAGCCAGCTCCCTTGGCCTGTGGCTCAGGAACCAGAAAGATGTTGCTGTGCTGTTGCCAAAGGTCAAGAGGCTCGCATCTCAGTTATGAGAGATATGGATGTCTCACTTGAAGAAGTAGATGCTGGATCAGTGCCAAGCCAAAATTCCAGTATATCAGGCATTTCTCTACGAAGAAAGCCAGGAAACTCCAGGGCAACTCAGATGAGGTATATTGAGAGGAAACCTATTTGAACCCATCATCCTGCCCACACATTGCAAGCTTCTTGGGTGCTTTCAAGTGACTATACTGAGATTAGAGTGTGTCATTTCCAATCTACTCTATTCCAATTCCTCAGTGTGAAGTGTGGTCCCATTCCTACGTTTGAAATATCCACTGTTTTGCCAACATAGTGTGATGGTAAGTCAGCTCAGACTCTGAATGAGCCTTGTAACCTATGGATCCTGGAGGAAGGTCTGTTGGAGATGCTGCTGACAAAGCTGATCCATGCCTACCAGAAAGGTGATCTCTTTTATGTAGGAAACTTCCTGCACAATTTCAAATAGTGGAGGACAATGTAGTAGTTGCTGGAAATTCTCTTGAAAAAGTGAGTGTTCCCCCTGCAAACCCAGGTTTGCTCACCCCTCCTGGCCAAGTCTTGGAATACTTGGCTCCTCTCTGAGCCTGTTTGGTTCACTGGGGTGTTCACAGGGGAGCTAAGCATGATACAAGTGCACAAACTACTTTATTATGACTGGGACACCATGCCATTTCATTTCCCTCACAAGCTACTGGAGTCTCAACATTGTGCTTACTGAGAAGTTGGATTTCAGGCATGAGTAAGTGGCTCCCAACTGCAGCCCTCACCTAGGTGACATCCTAGGAAATCCCATTTCCCAGTAAGAAATGAGGTGTCAGTACTAATGGCGGAGGCCTGTGAAATACTAAAGTCAGAGGAAAAGCTGGACGCTGAATCACTTTTGAGCCATCAGGGAGGGATTGTGATAGCTTTGCCTGTTAGAACCTGAAAGCATTTACATTTTGGTGTGTGGTCCAGTGCTGCCACTTGAACCTGAACCCAGGTCTAAATGCCATCCCTTTGGTGTTCAAAAATTAGCACTGTACCATTTGAGTCATAGGTCAAGTTCTGGCCTTTTGCTGCCTAATTGAAGACAAGTGCCTTTAGACTTTTACTGACTAGACTGGCTTTCCACTGTGATCTTTAGAGGTCAGCCTGCTGGGTGGCTAAGATTAGAGGAATGAGCATTTAGTTCTTTATTTAGAGCATTCACTTATTGATTTATTTAGAGCATTTACTTAGTTAATTTAAGGTGCGTTTTCTTTGGACAGATGCATAGAGGCCTCTCTCAGAAGCTTCTGGAAGTGGGGTGTAAAAGTCATCCTGTTCTCGAGTGTCTCTTACACCCCTCCCAGCACATAAGTGCACATCTCTGCAGGAGAGCCACAGCATTAGAGTCCTGCAAGAAAGGGGCTTTGGTAGAAGGCTCAGGATGGAGACAGAAGGCTCTCACTTTCCTTGTACCGAAGGCGCCCACAGCATCATGTGTTCCATCTATACGATGTGAATGGACTTCTACCCCAGTGATTTCTACGAGTTCAAGAACTGCCACATACTGACACAACTCAAGCTCTATATGAGGCTCCACATGCCGGCTTTGGACCTGCTCTTCTAAACACATACTTTTTGACCAGCTGGAGGAATGTGCGACCAGTAAGACCAAGAAAAAGTAGAAGTCCTGGTGTGGGTGCCTCAGAGCCTGTGAGTAGGAAGCCCATGTGGTCTAGATATTGGTTGGCCCTTACTTCTACAGAGCATGGCAAAATGCCCTTTATGGGTGGTGTCAGCTAGGTAATGTCTGTCCTCTGAAAGGACTCGGGAATAAGCACTCATTAGAAAGACCCTAAACCTCCTCAGAGTTCAGTCCAAACTCCAGTTCTACAGGTTCCTCCATTAGAGCCTCATGGAAGTTGAGTGACACTTCAACTTGCAGAGTCTACTCTGTCCACTCTGTACCTATTTCCATTCTTAGGTTTGGGGCATCCTGGAAGAGCTTATCCTGAACTCCGGATGAAAAACCCACCAATGGAGCTGGTGACTGATGGAGACTGAGAATCATCACTGCACTCCAGAAAGCATGGGCCTTCTGTAGAAATTACCAAACAGGTTTAGAGTCCTGTGGATATATCTTTTGCTCTGAACCCCATGTGTGACACAGTTGAACCTGCAGATACTATGGAGGAAGAAAAAGAGCAGCCAGATTTCCTTCCGTTTCCTTTCACACTCCACTCAGAGTCAGTCCATCTGAGTCAGAGTAACACTCCACTTATTGTGCAAGCTGAAGGGGCACACGCTGGGCTCATGGAAATTGTCCCCATGGGAAGCAGCAAGTGTACTCTCAATACTGGATTCATTGGAGGAAAATGAATCCATCCTCACAGAATATCCAGACCCATCCATCTCACTAAAAGAGACTCAATCTCCATTCGACAAACCAGAATCCATCCCCCTCTTAACTCAGGAAGGACATTCTGTTTCTCATGAGGAAGGAGACCCTTCTGAGGACTCTGAAGTAGAATTACTGTCTGAAGGCAACTTGGAGGCCAGTTTGGATTTAGAGCTTCCCTGTCCCCTTCCTAAAATGACATCTCTTTATCTTGCTCTCATGATTCTTGTCAAGTATTCATTGTATTTACTTTGCTAACTATTAAACTCTCATTGTTAATATTATGGTGTGCAGTTCTTCAGTCCTTATTATACTGTGTTTTATTTTCCACTTATAAAGTGAGACCTCAGACACCTAGGTCCTGGGTGGGCCAAAAACCAGACAGGTCTGGTCCCATAGAAGACAACCTTACTGGATATACAGGGAACTATGAAATGCATGGAATCACCAGGAATCCAGGCCAGGCCTCCATGGAAAGACAAGTCTGCTACCAAAGCTTAAGGACAGAGCAGATGCCTGGAAATGTGTTTTGTCAATCGGGAGAAGTGCCAGAGTAACTGTAATATTATGGGGGACTCTGTTCTGTGAGTTCAAGTCTGTTTATATATCCATTGTGCTTTGTACAAATATTTAAGAAAATTAAAACTCCACAATAGCATCAAAAATCTACTTTGGCTTTGAATGTGGCCTAGTTGTAGAGTGCTCGCCTAGTATACAAGAAGACCTTGATGCAATTCCTCGGCACTGCATACACAGAAAAAACAGATGGGGCACTGTGGCTCAGGTGTCAGAGTGCCACCCTTGAACAAATGTGGCCAAGGACAGTTCCTGGTCCCTCAGTTCAAGCCCCAGGACTAGCCAAACAAGAAATCATACCATTTTCCACACATTTGGAAATAAATCTGTTTTATCTAACCCTACTTCCTTTTTGCCAGTCCAGGGTGTGTGCCACCAAGCCAAACTACTGGCCCCCAACCTTACTACTTTTAATCATTTAATTTTTTTACATAATCATATTTCATGCTGTGTGTATTAATACCATAAACAGTATGCTTAGTGTAATAATGGTAAAGGTAAAACATAAGAAATTAATAACTAAAATTCCTTTTTTATTAGTTTTATAGCATTACTACAATTTTATGAGAAAAATTACCTAGAAAGTTTACTTTAGAGTTCAAGTAATGCATTTTGACAAATATATCAACCTACATCATTAATTTGAACACATTTTAAACTATCTCTTTCAGGAATGAAAATACATATATATTTGTTGTAAATGAAATTTATGACTTGGGGGGAAGGGAAAGAGAAAAGGGGGGAGGGGGTAACAGTGTTTACAAGAAATGTACTCATTACATATGTAACAGCAATCTCTATGTATATCACCTTCACAACAAATTTTTTGAAAAGTACAATAAGTTTAAATGTCTACTTTCGGCAGAATTTTTTTTTGCCAGTACTGGGCTTAGACTCACGACCTGAGCACGATCCTTGTTTTTGTTTTTGTTTATTCTTAAGGCACAAGTTCTATCACATGTGCCACAGCACCCCTTTTATCTTTTTTTATTTGTGTTGTACTGAGGAATTGAACTTGGGTCTTCATTCATGCTCGGCAAGAACTCTTCCACTAGGCTTAACTTATGGCCCCAGTGGGAAGGAAGTTTTCCATAAAATATGTAGGAAATATGTCCACTAAGGAAAAGCCATCAAAAATAGAAGAAAAATTATATACTTAGATAACGACATGCCAGTATTATGGCAGATCTCTGTAATTCTAGCTTCAAGAGTGGCCTATTTGGACCGGGAGTTGGCTGGCTGAAGTAAAGTGCTATCCTTGAGCAAGCCCTAGGACAGTGCTCTGGCCATGAGTTGAAGCCATAGGACATGCAAAAAATAATAATTTAATGCCCGTGATTGGTGGCTCACCCTGGTAATCCTAGCTACCATGGAGGATCGAGGTTCAAAGACGGCCCAGGCATAGAAATCTGTCAGAATATTATTTCCAAATAATCCAGAAAATTCAAAATGACAATGTGCCTCAAGTGGTAGAGCTCTTGCCTTGAGCTGAAGAGCTTAAGGTAAACATCCAGGCCCAGAGTTCAAGCCCCATGAGTGAAAAAAAGAAAACGAAAAAGAAAGCCCTTATCTAAGGCTGGAGTGCACACTAGTGGTAGTTTGCTTGCCTAGTATGCACAAAGCCCTGTGTTCAATTACTCTGTACCACTTACACCAAAAAAAAAACTGGAAATGATCTCAGAAGGATGGGTTCTGAGGATCACAGTTCAAAGCCAGGCCAGACACTAAAGTCCAGGAAACTCTTACATCCACTTAAGCACCAGAAAACCAGAAGTGACACTGTGGCTCAAGGTGTTTAAGGTTGTAGCCTTGAGCTGAAGAGCCCAGGGACACTGCCCAGGTGCACAATTAAAGTCTTACAACCAAAAGACAGAGATAGAGATAGAGATAGAGAGAGAGAGAGAGAGAGAGAGAGAGAGAGAGAGAGAGAGAGAGAGAGAGAGACAGACAGACAGACAGACAGACAGACAGACAGACAGGGAGACAGACAGAGACAGACAGAGACAGAGAAACAGAGACAGAGACATCAAACAGTCAGGCACTGCTGGCTGAAGCGTGTAATTCTAGCTACTATGGAGGCTGAGATTGGAGGATCTTGGTTCAAAGCCCAAAGCCAGCCTCGACACATATGTTTGTGAGACTTACATCACCAATTAACTACCAGAAACCAAAAATGGAACTGTAGAGGAAGAGCACTAGCCTTGAGCTGAAGAGCTCAGGGACAGTGTCCAGGCCCAAAGTCCAAGCACCATGACGAATCAATAATAAAAAAAAGAAGATAGCTAATAGTAATGATGAATAATTTTGTGCTGGGAGTTTGGCCTAGTGGTAGAGTGCTTGCCTAGCATGCACGAAGCCCTGGGTTCAATTCCTCAATACCACATACATAGAAAAATGCTGGAAGTGGTGCTGAGGCTGAAGTGGTAGAGCCCTAGCCTTGAGAAAATATAAGGACAGTGCTCAGTCCCTGAGTTCAAGCCTAGGACTGGCCAAATCAAAACTAGTAGAGCACTGGCATTGAACTGAAGATCTGAGGAACAGCCCAGGCACAGAGTCCAAGCACCGCAAACAACAACAACAAAATGTATGAAATGGCAGTGGTGGTTGTAAGCTAAGCAAAAATAGAGTAGAAACTGGTAAAATACATATTTGTGTGTAAGCAAAATAGCCAGATTTATGCATTAGAACAGGATAGCAACTTGAAAAAAATTTTGCTTTCCATCTCACTAGGTCCTGTCTCTTAATTTATTCAAGTAAGTAAAATGCTGGGTTTTATAATCATTGCTCTGAATATTAGAAAATCATAATATCTCTCATTAACCAACAAAGTCCAGGAACTGGGGCTTCATTCAAATGGCCGAGTATCAGGCAAGAGAAGAAAAAATTGAAGTAAGAACTTGAAGTTCTTGATCCAGAACCTGCATAGTAACAGAGCAGGAGCCTGGTGATGGTACCTCACACCTATAATCTTAGCTACTCAGGACGCTAAGATCTGAGAATCAAAGTTTAAGCCAGCCAAAGTACCCAGTTAACTGCCAGAAAAACCAGAAGTGGCACTGTGGCTCACAGATTAAAGCACTAGCCTTGAGCTGAAGAGCTCAGGGACAGTGCCCAGGCCCAGAGTTCAAGCCCCAAAATTGACAAAAAATCAAACAAGCAAACAAAACTCACAAAGAAGCCTGCAGACCACAGTGGTTCTGCTGAGTCTCTTCTCTATGGGGATCAGGAAACTTTTCACTTTTTCTGTCTCTTCCCATCTCAACATTCATACTAAAATAAGACTGTGTTGAAAGTTTCAATTTATAAAAATGTTTTTCATGAAGCACCCTGAAATATTCATCGCTTATATCTCAATTGAAGATAGTTGATTTGGGGCTGCATTGGTAGAGTGCTAGCCTTGAGCAGAAAAGGTCAGGGATAGAGCTGAAGCACTCAGTTGAAGACCCAGTGCCAACACACAAAAGAAAATATGCACTTTATACATATTTTCTAATTTCTTAATGAATTTTTCAGTCTGTATAAATATAGGGTACATTCCTTGTTACTTAACTAAGATTGCTCTTTTTTTTTTCTTTTTGCAAGTCCTAGGGCTTGGACTCAGGGCCTAGACATTTTCGTTGGACTCGCTTGCCCAAGGTGAGTGCTCTGCCTCTTGAGACACAGCGCCACTTCTAGCTTCTTTCTGAGTATGCGGTACCGGTGAATAGAACCTAGGTCTTCATGCATTCTAGGTGAGCACTCTACCATTAAGCTACATTCCCAGGCAGTGAGATTCCTCTTACAGAAACATCCTATTGAAAGGTGAGCTAAAGACTTAAAAGAGTATTCTCTGAAGAAAAAATTAAAATGGGCTTTAGACACATGAAGAAATGCTCCATATCTCTAGCAATAAGGGAAATGAAAATCAAAACAACTTTGAGATTCCACATGACTCCAGTCAGAATGGCCATTATCAAAAAATCTAATAAGAGATACTGGTGGGAAGTGACCAGAGGGGATCACACCTACACTGTTGGTGTGAGTGTAAACTCATTCAATCACTAGGGAAAGCAGTGTGGTGGTTCCTCAAAAGACTGAACATAGAGCTCCCATATGATCCAGCAAATCCACTACTTGGCATCTACCCAATTGTCCAGAAAAAAGGGCATACTAAAGCCACTAGCACAATGATGCTCATTGCAGCACTATTTACCATAGCAAAGATATGAAACCAACCCAGATGCCACTCAGTAGATGACTGAATCAAGAAGATGTGGTACTTATACACAATGGAATGCTATGCTGACATCAGAAGGAATAACATCGCCCCATTTGTAAGGAAATGGAAAGACTTGGAAAAATTCATATTAAGTGAGAGCAAGCCAGACCCAAAGAAACATAAGCTCAATGGTTTCCCTCATTTGTAATAATTAGTTCACATCTAGGACTCTCCTAGCAGAGGATTACAATAACTCAAAAACCTAGGTATATAAGGTCATATAGGATGAGACTAAATGAAAGGATCTCTAGGAAATGGGAACAAGAGCTATATCTTGTGTCATCATTGCTCTTAATCTTGTGTGATTTTTGTCCTTAATCTACTATGTTATTTCTCATCTCTTATTTTGCCCTTTGGTTAATATCAGATTGTTACTGTATCTGATTTTTTCCCTGGCATATTGTGTATATGTTTATTTGTTTATGTCAAATAGGAAAGGGAAGGGGGAAACAAGATGATTGGGAAGGGGAGGGGAGAGGGAACTGGGGACAAAAACAGGTGGAGTGGAATAAATGTGTGAGAAGTAATGCAGTCCACTACCTGTAAATGTAATCGTAACCCCTCTATACATTACCCTGAAAATAAAAAAGAGACTATAAAAATATCTGTAGAAAATGAGGCTGGATGATGGAAACAACCGGATTCCCTACTACAAAAAATGTGATACAGGCACACACACACACACACACACACACACACACACACACACACACACACACAATGGAATGATACATAGCCAACCGACAAGATAAAATAATGGCATTCTCGGGGAAGTGGATGAAAAGGAAAAAAATCATATTAAGTGAAGTAAGCCAAACTCAAAGGAACATAGGCCCAAGAATCTCCCTCATTTGTCAAATTCTGTAGAAACCTTGGGCTCTGCTACCAGAGATTTAAAATAGAACAAAATCTAGAGACATCGTGACAAATAGTATGACACTACTTGTAAATGTAGCTACTCAAGAGGCTGAGATCCAAGGATAGCAGTTCAAAGTCAGCCTGGGCACTGAAGTCCATGTGACTCTTATCTCCAATTAACCACCAGAAACCCAGAAGTGGCCCTATGGCTCAAGGGATAGGACAGTAGTCTTGAGCTGAAAAGCTCAGTGACAAGACCCAGGTGCAGAATTGCAGTCCCATGACTTGAATGATGAATGATACTAGCCAGGCTCTGTGCGCTCACACTTGGAATCCTATCTACACAGAATCAGGTTTGAATCCAGCCCAAACAAATTGCATGATATTCTGATTTACAGTTTATTACCAAAAATCTGGAAGTGGAGCTGTGGATCAAGTGGTAGAACACTAGCCTGAAGCAAAAAAAAAACATTTAAGGACAGTTCCCAGGCCCTTGGTTCAAGTCCCAGGACTTGCATAAAACAAACAAAATCTGACGCTGAGTCCTCCATCATTTGGTGTTATAGTTCAACATTCTTGATATGCGTCTTAGAAATTAAGTCCCTAGCAAATACCGTCCCCTGAAATTCTGCTTCATAGCTGATTCATAGAATTTCAGCATCATTACTATCACCTTCCAGTTAGCATAGCAGTCGACTACTGAAAATTTGAAGAAAATTTTGAGTAATCCTAATAAATCTGTGTATCATCTGTACACACATCAAATCAGCAGCAGCTATGTTCTACTATTATCTAAATGTATTTAATCCCTTCTTGAGTTAATGAGCCTTAAAGAGTAAAACATATGAAATAGTTATGAAACTAACAGTCACCATTCTTCTACCTAATATTGTAATATAAGTTTATAAATGCAAGGACTATTCTGAAGTGTGCAGAAGATAGCTTCTAATTATAATATTCTCATGAAGTATAGTTTTTAAGAAACATGTTGCTTGCTTTGGGAAAGCAAAGGAAAGGAAAAATGATATAAGTAAGTTCCCTATTTATCAGAAGGAAAATACTATTGGGTTTAGATCAACTTCATATATTCCGTGCTGATGAAACAAATATTTGCAATTCCTGAGGCCAATCACTTCATTGTGATGCACAATCAGCCAGCTTAGATCAATCTTCCAAAAAAGGAAAGGAACAAATGAGAAGCAATTAAGGTTTCCAAAATGAACCAGGTGGTGGTGGAAGCTCACACTTGTAATTCTATCTACTCAAGGCCTGAAATCCAAGGATCTGGATTAAGTCTGTCTGGGATGAAAATATTCCTGTCTGAAACATCATCTCTGTTATCACAGCCCAGCTGATTCACTCTGCCCAACAGGTTCCAAACACCAAAGTCCATCTCCTATCTGAAATACTAGCAAACCTACTCACACACTATTTCCTCTTTGGGAGATAGTTGAAACATGTACCAGAAACATTTCCCTGGCTTCAGAGTAGAAGTGGAAATATATACTCACTAGAAGCCCATCTAGTAAATTACAGTCAATCATCTTTCATCACATTTTGTTAGTTAAATTGAACAATGAGTGTTTGGATCAGAAGCGATGTGTATGAGCATAGAGGTTGTAAAAGTACTGTAATCCTAGCTCCTCAAGATAAGCTGAGACCTGAGGATTCCAGTTCAAAATCAGCCATGCAATAAATTCCATAAGATTTTTACCTCTAATTAACCACCAAAAAAAAGAGCGTGGAATTGTGCTTAGAATGCCACAGGCTTAAGCTTTGCATAAAAGTGCTAATGGGTAGCATTCAGGATCCCACTCTCTCCACTCCTTTTTAACATAGTACTAGAATTCCTAGGCAGTGCAATAAGGCAAGAAGCAAGCACAAAGTGGATCCAAGTAGGGAAAGTGGAAATAAAACTATCCCTCTTTGCAGATGACATGATTCTGTATTTAAAGAATCCTATAGACTCTACTCCCAAGCTCCTTGAGCTCATTCAAAGCTTTGGAAGGGTAGCAGGCCATAAAATCAACCCTCACAAATCAACTGCCTTCCTTTACGCCAACAGTGAGAGGAACGAGGCAATCATCAGGAAAGAAACTCCTTTCACAATAGCCTCAAAGAAAATAAAGTACCTAGGAATTAGCTTAACTAAGAATGTAAAGGACCGGTTAGATGAAAACTTTAAATCCCTAAAAAAGGATATTAAAGCAGAACTAAGGAAATGGAAAAAGCTCCCATGCTCCTGGATTGGAAGAATCAACATTGTAAAAATGACAATCTTGCCAAGCGCTATCTACAAATTCAATGCAATACCCATCAACATCCCAATGTCATTCTTTAAAGAAATAGAAGAGGCAATTCAAAATTTCATATGGAATAATAAAAGACACCGTATAGCAAAAACACTTCTTAGCAGAAAGAACAGCGCTGGAGGAATTTCAATTCCAAACTTTAGACTCTATTACAGAGCTATAATTCTCAAAACAGCTTGCTACGGGCACAAGAACAGGCCTGAAGACCAATGGAAGAGAACTGCGGACCCAGATATTAAATTACAGACCTATGGCCACCTAATCTTTGACAAGGGAGCCAAAAAAATAGAATGGAAGAAAGATAGCCTTTTCAACATGTTTTGCTGGCAGAACTGGTTAAGCACCAGCAGAAAACTAAAGTTGTATCCTTCTTTGTCACCTTGCACTAGAATTAACTCCAAATGGATCAAAGACCTGGAGGTCAAACAAAGTCATACCGGAGGCTGAATCTCTCCTCCAATCTCACAATATACATGGGGATGTAGTAAACAGAACACCTTATTTGTCCATTCCCAATGTCTTCCACTAGGTCCAACTACCAGTCTGGTCTCAGGCTCAAGGTGCCTTTCTTAGGTAAGATCCAAACTTAAGGTTCAATATTGCCCTCATCCTTTACAAAACATTTACTTCACAGAGCCTTCTCTGCCTGCATTTTGCCCCTTGTCGAATTTTTTTTTGTTTTTGATAGTCTTGGGACTTGATCTCACAGTGTGAACATGGTTCTTGGGATTTCTTTAGACTTTAGCTGTCACACCGAGCCACAACACCACTTGCAGCGTTTTCTATGTATGTGGTAATGAGGAATCAAACCTGAGTCTTTTTGCGTGGTAGCCAAGGACTCTACGACTAGGTCAAACACACAGGGCATCTTGCACATATTTTTGACGTCAATCTACTGGGATATTAGGTTTCTGTATCCTAATCAATTTTCCTGATGATTAGCTTTGCTGTCATGTGTAAAAAATGCAAAAGGGAAAAACACAGAAGAATTAGTGAAATTTTAAAAAAAGCATTACACACATAGATAAGTGTTCATTCTTTGTAGGAGAAAGGATATTTTGATATGATGATGATGACCTTATAATTTCTATGTCAGGGTTGAGAGTTTGGCATAGTGGTAGAGTGCTTGCCTAGCATCCATGAAGATCTGGGTTTGATTGCTCAGTATCACATAGATAGAAATTCGAGGTGTGGCACTGTGGCTCAAGTGGCAGAGGGCTAGACTTGAGAAAACCCGAGGACAGTGCTCAGGCCCTGAATTCAAGCCCCAAGACTGGCAGAAAGATAAAAGAAAATAAAAATGCTTTTTATGAGCTAATTCACTCACAGCATTGGCTTCTGAAATCTTCGCTTCTGCATCTTGTGAAATACCCCTTTCCCTCCACCTAGACACGACAAACAGATCCATCCCATGGTCCACTGTGAGGCCTCTGGTTGGGCTAAGAGCTAGTCGTGCAGCAACACATAAGTTTTATTCTAATATTTTCCAAACTTTGTACTCAAATATGCTACCTACTTACCCACTTAGGTCAGTTATCCTTATGCTATACCTTTTCTTCATGACTACAATATTCTTCAACTCCTACGTTTATCCTCTTGTACCTCCCCTGACCTCTCTCATTCTTTTTTTCTATCTCTGGAAGTCTGCTTGCCTTTCAACCCTTATACTGCACGGATCTACACTTGATGGCTGTTGAGCAATATTGTATATGTAGGTGGTTAATTATTCTCTAGTCTCAGAGGGACTTAAAGACAATAGAGATTGGATTGAGAGGCTTATTGTTTTGGGTATATATCGCTTATCAGTGATTGTATTAGACTGGTCTGTATGTGCACAAAAAGAAAGAGTGATAATACCAATCAAAACTTGTGAACATCTAGTGTCTGCCAGCTACAGAGGTCTAGGTTGGTTATATCTGAAAAACTATAATCGTATTTAGTAGTAATCTTGCTCCCATTTTCAAATGGGCAGAACAAGAAACTCAAGAAAAATGTCAAATCAAGAAACAACATCCCCCACCCAATGTAAACAGACAATGGAACAGTCACTGGCAAACCTAGAGGAGAGTCTTCGAAGTGCTACACAAATGCAATTGATAAACATCATTAATGAAAAATGTGAAAATATAAAGAAAGAGATAATGGAGGAAGCCATAGCTGAACAAGAGGAAAGCATAAACAAGGTGATAAGTGAAAAAGAAGAAGCCATAAAGGAGGCCATAATAAAGGTTTTTTCAAAGAAAGATGGATGAATTCATAGAATCCACAAATAAAAACGTGACCAAACTCCAGCAAATGTCCAAAGAAAATAAAGCTACTGAGCTAACCACTCAAAAGGAAATCAAGAAGATAAAGAAATCCGTACATGATCTAAAACAAGAGATGCAAGGCCTCAAAAGTGAGTAATTGGAAGCAAGGACGATGAAAAATAAAGTAGATAGCTTTGATAGCAGGTTAGAGAATGCAGAGGAGAGAATTTCCGGGGCTGAAGATAATTTAGTTATTATAGAGAAGGAATAGAAAATGAGTCAATCCAAATCTAGGAAAATTGAGAGAGCGCTTCAGGAGGTCCAAGATACAATTACGTAGCCTAATTTAAGGCTAGTTGGTATTGAGGAGGGCGTGGAGAAAGAGGTCAATGGTATTGGAAATATACTTCAGGGAATCATCTCAGAGAATTTCCCAAATATCCAGAAGGGCAGGCCCATCCAGATACGAGAAGCTTTTAGAACCCCAAACAGACCTGACCAGAAAAGAACATCCCGCCGCCACATTGTGATCCGAACTGGACCAATAGAAACAAAAGGAAAGATCCTAAAGGCAGCCAGGGAAAAGGGATCAGTAACCTATGAAGGCAAACCCATCAGAATAACCCCAGATTTCTCAGCAGAGACCATGCAAGCACGAAGTGACTGGAAGCATATATGTCATGCCTTTAAATCAAATAACTACCAACCAAGAGTATTGTAACCAGCTAAGCTCTCATTCATAACTGAGGGAAGAATAAAAACATTACATTCCAGGGAAAAGCTGCAACAATATGTCGAAACAAAACCAATACTACAGAGAATTCTCAAAGATGCTCTATACATAGAAAACCAAAATAAATGCAATATAGGGAAAGAAATGACACCTAAACAGCATACCATCTAAGGACCACAAGAACTGTCAAGACACAGGCCCTACTGAAAGTTTTTAAAAATGGTAGGAACTAATAAATATCTCTCAATCCTAACTCCCCATATCAATGGACTTAATTCTCCATTTAAACGGCATAGGCTGTCTAGTTGGATCAAAAAGCAAGATCCATCGTTCTGCTGTCTTCAAGAGACACATCTTACCCAAAAACAATCATCTTTTGAAAGTGAGAGGTGGAATAAACTCTATCAAGCTAACTGCCCCCATAAACAGGCTGGAGTTGCCATCCTCATATCAGATACAATAGACTTCAAACTCAAATTAGTAACAAAAGACAAAGAAGGTTACTACATACTACTAAAGGGATCTTTCCTCCAGGATGACATAACGATCCTAAATATTTACACACCCAAGCCCGGAGCTCCAAACTTCATCAAGCAAACTTTACTTACACTGAAACCATACATAGATCGAAACACAGTGATTGTTGGTGAGTTTAACACACCACTCTCACCTATGGACATATCAACAAGGCAAAACTCAACAGAGAAACCTTAGAACTGAACAACTATATAGACCAACTAGATCTAACAGACATCTGCAGAATATTCCACCCAGTAACAACACAATATACGTGTTTCTCAGCAGCACATGGAACATTTTCCATAATAGACCACATTTTAGGCCATAAAACAAACCTGGACACATTCAGAAACACTGAAATTATTCCATGCCCACTCTCAGACCATAAAGGCATCAAATTGGAGTTGAACACATATCTCCACCAACGAAAACCCTGTAACTCATGGAGTGAACAACACATTGTTGAATCAAAAACAATGGGTAATCGAAGAGATCAGAACAGATATCCAACTGTTTATGAAATTTAACAATAAGGAGCACACAAATATCAACTCCTTAGGGACACAACAAAGGCAGTACCCAGAGGAAAATTTATAGTGCAGAGTGCCTACAACAGCAAGTTGGAAAAATGGCAAACCAACTAGTTAATGTCTCACTTTAACCTCCTGGAAAAAGAGCAACAAACCAACCCTAAACCCATTAGGAGAAAGCAAATTATTAAAATCAAAGAAGAATTAAATGATTTGGAATTAAAAAAACCTATAGAAAGAATCAACAAAACAAGGAGATGGTTCTTTGAAAGAATTAACAAACTTGACAAGCCCTTAGCAAATCTTACCAAAAAAAGAAGAGAGCATATCGAAATAAACAAAATCGCAGATGAAAATGGTAATATCACGACAGAAATTACCAAGATCCAGAATATCATGAGGGAATACTTCTCAAACCTTTACGCCAACAAATTTGAGAATCTAGAAGAAATGGATGAATTCCTAGACAAAATTAACATACCCACACTGAACCAAGAAGAGCTAACCCAACTCAACAGGCCTATTTCAAGCTCTGAAATAGAAATGGAAATTAGACAACTTCCACTTAAAAAGAGCCCAGGGCCAGATGGATTCACAGTTGAAATCTATAAGGTCTTCAAAGCAGAGCTCACACCAATACTCCTCAAGCTCTTCAACGAAATTGAAAATGAAGGTTCTTTACCAAACTCATTCTGTGAAGCCAGTATATCCCTCATCCCCAAACCAGACAGAGATTCATCAAAGAAAGAGAACTATAGACCCATTTCTTTGATGAACATCGATGCAAAACTTCTCAACAAAATACTGGCCAACCGTCTACAACAACTCATCAAAAAATTATACACTATGATCAAACTGGATTCAACACAGGGAGGAAAAGCTGGTTCAACATACACAAATCAATTAATATAATTCAACACATCAACAGGAGCAAGGACAAAAATCACATGATTGTCTCAATCGATGCGGAAAAGGCATTTGACAAGATCCAAAACCCCTTTATGTTAAAAGATGTGGAGAAACTAGGACTCCATGGAACATGTCTCAATGTAATAAAGGCTGTGTATGAGAAACCCACTGCTAGTATTGTACTTAATGGTGAAAATCTAAAGCCATTCCCTCTAAAAGCAGGAACGAGACAAGGATGCCCACTCTGTCCACTCCTTTCTATCATAGTACTAAATTTCCTAGGCAGTGCAATAAGGCAAGAAGCAAGCATAAAGGGGATCCAAGTAGGGAAAGAGGAAATAAAACTATCCCTCTTTGCAGATGACATGATTCTGTATTTAAAGAATCCTATAGACTCTAGTCCCAAGCTCCTTGAGCTGATTCAAAGCTTTGGAAGGGTAGCAGGCCATAAAATCAACCCTCACAAATCAACTGCGTTCCTTTA